>NC_133327.1:676922073-677522073 GCF_042186555.1 Aquarana catesbeiana | reverse complement strand
TGGCCCGCCCTTTTCAGATACTTTTCTGTAACCATCGGGGTCTCCCCCGCCTTGACGACAGGTGATGCATGCTGTCTCATCTAGAGGTCGACCGATATGGGTTTTTCTCTGGCCGATGCCGATATTTAGAAATCACGGCAGCCGATGGCCGATATAGGATACCGATTTTTTTGGGCCGATCTGTTAGGCCGATTTTTTTTTCCTCCATCTCATAAAATCTAAGGCCCCTTTCACACTGGGGCGGTGCGGGCGATGGGGGTAAAATGGCGCTATTTTTAGCACTGCTTTACTGTCGGTATTCAGCCCCCCTTGCTAGCGGCCGAGAAAGTGTTAAAACCACCGCAAAGCGCCATGCTGGCGGTATTGCCGCGCTAACCCATTCATTTCAATGGGCAGGAGCGGTGTAGGAACGGTATACACACTGCTCCTTCACCGCTCCAAAGATGCTGCTAGCAGGACTTTTTTTAGCGTCCTGCCAGCGCACCGCTCCAATGTGAAAGCCCTCGGGGCTTTCACACTGGAGACACATCAGTGGCTCTTTCAGGGCGCTTTGCAAGTGCTATTTTTAGCGCTGTAGCGCCTGCAAAAGCGCCCCCAATGTGATAGGGGTCTTTCAGTTAGACCCCTTTCACACTGGGGCGTTTTTCAGGCGCTTTTGGGCTAAAAATAGCGCCTGTAAAGTGCCTGCAAAACGGCTCCCCTGCAGTCTTAGTGTGAAAGCCCGAGAGCTTTCACACTAAGGAGATGCGCTGGTAGGATGTTAAAAAAAAAAAAAAAAAAGTCCTGCAAGCAGCATCTTTGGAGCGGTGTATATCGCTCCTCCACCACTCCTGCCCATTGAAATGAATGGCCAACGCTGCTGAAGCACCTGCAAAGCACTTCGGCAGCAGCGCTATACGGGCACATTTAACCCCTTCATCGGCCGCTAGCTGGGTTATAAGCGCCCCGCTAGCAGCCAAATAGCGCCGCTAAAATGAAGGTAAAGCGCCGCTAAAACTAGCAGCGTTTTACTGTCAACGCCTGCCCGCTCCAGTGTGTAAAGCAGCCTTAAGTAATAAGTGATACAGAAAATGTCTTACATTTAAACATTAAACAAAATAAACACACAAAAAACAGGTAATCAAAACTTTTGGACGAAAAAAATGGGCTAACTTTACGGTTTTAGTTTTTTAATTAATTAGTGCATTTTTTCCCAAAAAATTGCGTTTGAAAGACCGCTGCGCAAATGCTGTGTGACATAAAATATTGCAACAACTGCTATTTTATTCCCTAGGATCTCTGCTAAAAAAATATGTATAATGTTTGGGGGTTCTAAGTGATTTTCTAGCAGAAAATACAGGATTTTTACTTGTAAGCAATAAGTGTCAGAAAAGATTTAGTCTTTAAATGGTTAAACTGAGAACTCCTACAGGTGGAGTTCAGTCCATTGATAAGTATAATCATTGTATCTCTTTTTGGTTCTTTTCTCAGACTTGGCAGGCTGCCCAGAGAGTAGAAACAAGTTGCTCCATGGAAGACTTCAGGCAACTTGAATTGACTTCCATTAGGCCCCTTTCACACTGGGGCGGTTTGCAGGCTCTATTGCGCTAAAAATAGTGCCTGCAAACCGACCTGAAAGTGCCGCTGCTTTGTCTCCAATGTGAAAGCCCCGAGAGCTTTCACATTGGAGCAGTGCAATGGCAGGACAATCAAAAAAAAAAAAAAAAGTCCTGCTAGCAGCATCTTTGGAGCGGTGTGTTGAAATCAATGGGACACCGCGGCAATACCGCCGGCAAATCGCCTCTGCAGAGGCCCTTTGCGGTGGTTTTTAACCCTTTCTCGGCCACTAGCGGGGGTAAAACCGCCCCGCTAGCGGGCGAATACCGACGGTAAAGTGCGCTAACAATAGCGGCGTTTTACCGCCGGCGACGCCCAGTGTGAAAGGGGCCTTACAGAAGTCATTTGCAAGTCGTGCTGAAGTTTTAAATCGGCCTTTTTTTATCAGCACAATCGGCCGATGCCGTTTAATTAAAAAATGCCAAATATCGGCCGATATATCGGTCGACCTCTAGTCTCATCACTGTAAAATATGGCAACTGGCGATGAATAATACTGAAGCCCCCCCCCACACACACGCTCATACACCAATATGGGACAACCCTCAACTCTCTGAAATGATGACCATCCCTGATCACAACATATGGGTCTCCAAAGACATCATATACCTCTCCCAAGTTATATCAGACGGCACGATAAGCTCATTTTAGGCCCTCAAAGAAGAATTTGCCCTCCCCAACCATATGCTTTTCCGATACCTCCAGGTACGACATGCCCTCCAAACCCAGTTGGGGCCTCTATTCCCAGGCTGGAGACTGTGACCCTGGCAGACACGGTCCTGGGAAGTGATCCCAAGAAACTTATCTCTACTCTTTACAACCACCTTCTAACACCCTCGGCCACCACCCACGCCTATCAATTGAAAACTAAACGGGAATTCGACCTGGGGGAGCTTGACGACGAGGAATGGGGGGGAAATACTAGAGTCCTGTAAAAAAGTGTCCCCTAAATTATTAGACAGGCTCACGCACCTCTACATCCTTCACAGGTCATATATTACCCCCTCACGCCTCTCAAAATACAAACCGGGCGTTGGCTCAGCTTGCCCTAGGCGTGGCGACTCTGACAGTACCTTTTACCACCTGATATGGTCCTGCCCTCCCCTTCAGCAATACTGGACACAAATTGTAAAATTCCTTCACGATCGCATGGGCTCCCCCTGTCACTCTGCCCACGCCAATATTTACTTGGCCTCCTTCCCATTCCAGAGGAAGCGAAATACTTCACCACCTTTCTACAAGAAACCCTTTTCACGGCCCGTATGCCGATAGCCCAACTCTGGCTCAGAGCCACCTCCCCTACTACTACCCAGCAAAGGAAAAGGGCAGTAAACATCACCCTTCCATATAAAAAGGTTCTATACCTCCACCGTGGTTGCCCAGGCAAATACAATAAAATCTGGGACAGATGGGTAGATGACTCCTCCACCTGTGAAGATTAGGAGGAGCTTCCTTTCCCTGCACTGGGCTCGGACCATACTAATTTGTCCCCGACCTTTCACTCCCCCTCGGACAGTTGGATACACTGACTATACTAAACTACGCCGACTCCGTTCCCCGCCATCTCAGCACGGTGAGTTGTCACGCACAACTTCTACTTGTTATAAACCTGAATTGCTATGGTTATAAGCAAATGACAATGACTGGGGTTATCTCAGCTGTAGATGTGATTTATCAGACATCTTAATCCTCTGTCAGGTACCTGTTGCACCCTATATAATGTATGTAAACTCCATATTGAATATTATGCTCAATAAACTTTATTTCTGAAAATAATTGAACAAAAATTGAATTTTATGTTCCTAGAACACCTGATTGTGCGCTCCCTGCATGTTGGACCTCTGTATGTGGTCAGGCTGTGTCTCACATGTAATATCTCCACACTCAGGAGGAGAAGCAGAATGTATTTTGGGGTGTAATTTATGGTATGCATATGCTGTGTATGAGAAATAACCTGACAATTTTGTGAAAAAGAAAAAAAAACAATCTTCATTTTGCAAAGAAACGTGGGGAAAAAAAAATTACAACTTCAAAAAAACTCACCATGCCTCTTACTAAATACCTTGGAATGTCTACTTTCCAAAAAGGGGTCATTTTGGGGGGATATTTGTCCTGGCTTGTTAGTGGCTCAAGCAATGAGATTAGTACATCAGGTGTGATTTTGTGAATTTTCTATGATCGGCACCATAGCTTGTAGACTAACTTTCACGACCAAATAATATACAGTAGTACCTTGAATTATGAGAATAATTTGTTCCAGAAGCATGCTTGTAATCCAAAGCACTCGTTCACCAAAGGTAGTTTCCTCATAGGAATCAATGGAAACTCAGAAAATCGTTCGTGTCACTGCTAGTGTATGCAGTACCGCATGTGGCCAGAGGTGAGGGGCGCCGGAGACACTCGGAAACGCTCAAAAAACACTTGAGAACTGAGAGTTTCCGAGGGTCTCCTGCGTCCGAGTCTGAGTCACTGGCGCCCCCCCGCATCTCTGGCCACATGCGGTGCTGCACACCCCAGAGGCTTAAATCCTGCTCGTCTTGCAAGATAACACTCGCAAATTGAGTCAGGATTTACATAAAATTTTTTTTTAAAAAACAGCTCATATTGCGAAACGTTTGTAAACCGCGTTACTTGCAATCCGAAGTATTACTGTAAACTAAAATTGTGCGCCCGCATGAATATAACATATGAGGTTATACGATTGAAAAGCTCCTTGGGGTAATACCCGGAGCTGTGGTATGTTTAAATCCCAGTGCAGAGAAATAACAAAACAAAACAACAAATTACAGTTGTAAATTATATCATATCTCCATAAAAACTTAGTGGAAAAAGAACGTCTTCTACGTGCCCTGTAGAAGACGTCACGTATGACGAAACATGTAGGGCGTGGCCTCGCAGTGCTTGCCATCACGTGTTCCATGTTTGCACGGGCGTTCAGCCTTTGTTTTTTATGCCGGCTTTTTAAAATCTAACGATTTTTATACTTGTATTTTTGCATTAAGACCTTTGGTCTATTTAAGTAATAAATTCCCTACTATTATTACTACACCATTGGAGTTTTCCCCTTTTTTCTCTTATTCATGGATCCTCCGAATCACGAGTCTCCCTCCTGACGCTGCAGCAGTAAGATCAGCTCTGAGTTGGTGGTGCTCGTAAACAGGACCGGACATCGATATCCTATCTGTCCCTGCAGAGGGTTATATCTGCAAGCTCGTATGACCTCGCCACAGAGGAGGTCCAACAAGTGGGGTAAGGGTACATCCATTACTCCTCTCCCGCAACTATCGGTGGCTTGGAAGTGTTTCTGCATCTTTCACCTTTCTACCCTGATGTGACACACCAAAGGAACGGCTTTCCCTCCTTACATATTTTGTTTTTGCTAACTTGTCTTTTATGGACTGAATGTGGTGTCTTTCAAACGATTGGGGGTCCAATCGCACGTTTAGAACTTTCACTTTTTCCACTAAGTTTTTATGGAGATATGATATAATTTACAACTGTAATTTGTTGTTTTGTTATTTCTCTGCACTGGGATTTAAACATACCACAGCTCCGGGTATTACCCCAAGGAGCTTTTCAATCGTATAACCTCATTATATGTTATATTCATTCGAGCGCACAATTTTAGTTTATATGTTTTTTACTTTATGGATATTTGAAGTATTTTGTTGCAGCTGCACTTTGCAAACTTAAGAACTTTTATTCACCTTGTCTTGCTCATTAGCGCAGGTTTTTCCACCAATTTTGAAGTATTACTGTACACTGATTTGTGTTATTTTTACCAAAGATATGTAGCAGTGGTACTTTTGGCCAAAATTTATGAAGAAAAATTACTAATTTGCTAAATTTTATAACAGAAACAAAAAAAATACATTTTTCATTAGAAAATTTTTGGTCTTTCTTCATTTATAATGCAAAAAATAAAAAAGCCAGCAGTGATTAAATACCACCAAAAGAAAGCTCTATTTGTGTGGAAAAAATGGACAAATATTTCATATGGGTACAGTGTTGCATGACTGAGTAATTGTCATTCAAAATGTGAGCACCAAAAGCTGAAAATTGGTCTGGTTAGGAAGGGGGTTTGAGTGCCCAGTGGGCAAGTGGTTAAAGGACCTGTTAACCCAATTAAGGCTTCTTTTTGTACTCTCTGTTGCACTCTCTTTGTAAGCAAACTTCATTTTGCCTTTTAAGTCAGGACTCCGGTTCTCACATTCATTGCTATAGCACTTGGTGAGACAGTTTTGGCTATAGTTTGTCATTAAAATGTGCAAACTCCAGGTTGCCATCCTTATCCCTGCTTAATTACCATAGAACAAGCATGCTAGGAGGACGTCTCTGGCTGTGTATACAGCATGGAAGAATGGGAGCAGACTCTTACCGCACCAAGGAGAAGATGCTGTCCAGAAGTTTGAGCACTTGCTCGCTGCAGGGGTTGCGGTAAATGGGGTTTCCATCCGAAGTGAAACCAACAACAAATCCGCCAGCTTTTGCTGCCTCTAGGTCACTGGGCCATTTGGCGTTTTGCAGCACCCCTTTCACCGTATACAAGCACAAATTCAGCTGTCAACACAAAATACGCACACAGATAGCAGATGTGAGATTAGCACCGGGGGGGGGGGGGGGGGGGGGGGGGGGGAGGGACACACACACACACACATCATCAAGTTTATGAGTGCTGAGTCATCATAAGCCCATCATCCTGAGCAGGAATCAGAGAGATGTCAGTGCAGAGGTGGATAACAAGGATGGAGCGGACAAGGGCATGGTGCAAGGAATCCAGAGGTGGAAAGGGAGGGCGGCGCCTACCATGGATTGAGGAAATATACTGCAAAGGAAAAGCTGATTTTTATACTTGTATGCAATTCAAAAGCATGTATTAGAGTGATTTTTGGGGACAAGATAATACTCCATGCCAAGGTGGGCACCAATTCAGGGTCCAAAGGTTGAAGCTGTCAGTGCAGGAAGACCCGGGCGGGGCGGGAGATTGGGCAGTGCTGCAGTCCTGTATATGCTTGCCCTGGGATTCTGGGGCCTGTATACGCTTGCCCTGGGATTCTGGGGCCTGTATACGCTTGCCCTGGGATTCTGGGGCCTGTATACGCTTGCCCTGGGATTCTGGGGCCTGTATACGCTTGCCCTGGGATTCTGGGGCCTGTATACGCTTGCCCTGGGATTCTGGGGCCTGTATACGCTTGCCCTGGGATTCTGGGGCCTGTATACGCTTGCCCTGGGATTCTGGGGCCTGTATACGCTTGCCCTGGGATTCTGGGGCCTGTATACGCTTGCCCTGGGATTCTGGGGCCTGTATACGCTTGCCCTGGGATTCTGGGGCCTGTATACGCTTGCCCTGGGATTCTGGGGCCTGTATACGCTTGCCCTGGGATTCTGGGGCCTGTATACGCTTGCCCTGGGATTCTGGGGCCTGTATACGCTTGCCCTGGGATTCTGGGGCCTGTATACGCTTGCCCTGGGATTCTGGGGCCTGTATACGCTTGCCCTGGGATTCTGGGGCCTGTATACGCTTGCCCTGGGATTCTGGGGCCTGTATACGCTTGCCCTGGGATTCTGGGGCCTGTATACGCTTGCCCTGGGATTCTGGGGCCTGTATACGCTTGCCCTGGGATTCTGGGACCTGTATACTCTGTCCTGGGATTCTGGGACCTGTATACCCTGTCCTGGGATTCTGGGACCTGTATACCCTGTCCTGGGATTCTGGGGCCGTATACCCTGTCCTGGGATTCTGGGGCCGTATACCCTGTCCTGGGATTCTGGGGCCGCATACCCTGTCCTGGGATTCTGGGGCCGTATACCCTGTCCTGGGATTCTGGGGCCGTATACCCTGTCCTGGGATTCTGGGGCTGTATACTCCTGACACTATGGGTGGAAGCAAGTGGAATACAGGTGACGGAGTGGGTGGATTCTATAAGGGGTGGGGTCTAGTGCGCGCCCCCCCAGCCTAAAACTTGACCAGCCGTCACTGCTGTGCAGTATAATGAAGATGAGCTGCAACTAGAGTTTGGGGTGCTTTTTGTGGGGAAAAAAAAAAAATATATATATATATATCCATTTTGGAAAGGGTCCCCCACCTGTTTATTCCATATGCTAGTATGAGCCACATACTAGAACATTATGACACACTTACCTGCACAACAACCCTCCAGTGCAGCACTGTCATGGCTCCCTCGGCATGTCCATCTTCACCCGGTCGCAAACGACCATTTGAATGGGTGGCCCTGCAATGACATCAATCCCGCACTCTGCATTCAACAGCATACTGTGTGCCCTAAATGCAGGGTGTCACTGCACATGCGTGGCTGACGTCATCGGCTATTGCTTATGTGAATATCTTCGAAACATGCAAGTTTAGGAGATATTCATTGTACCTACAGGTAAGCGTGACTGTAAGCCTACCTGAAGGTACAAGTTCCAAAAGAGTTTACTACCGCTTGGAGAGGTTTTCGGCCAATAGCAAGCAGACAGCAGGCACTCACCTGAGAGGGAGCAAAAGTGGGCAGTAGGCGCTAACCTGCCAGAAGGTACTCATCTGGGACATAGCGGACACTAGCCTGGAAGCAGGTCATAGTGGGCATCAACCTGCCAGCATGTCAGTGGAAATTAACCTGATAGTGGGTCATAGTAGTCCGTGGGTATCAACCTGGCAGCATGTCACAATAGACACTGGGCATTAACCTGATAGTGGGTCATAGTAATGAGTGGGCATCAACCTGGAAGCATGTCACAAAGGACACTGGGCATTAACATGGCAACGGGTCATAGCAGACAGCGGGCACTCACCTGAGAGCGGTTGGTCTGGCAAGGACTCTCCCCTTCTTCCAGTCCTTTCAGGATTTCAGCTCCCACATAAGAAATGAATTCATCTGGGGAGGAGACGGCTCTGCGAAGACAGAATTGTAAATAATTAGGATCTTCCACCAGATATTATAAAGAACATTGTTTTTGTACACAGAATTCTCTCACCTTTGCATTTCATGGGATGACCAGACAGAGGTGGCCTGACTCAGCAGCTGCGCCAAAAAGTCTTGCTGCTTCTCGTAGCTGTTGAAGTAGTTGCTGATCATCACCTGGGCTTCCAGCATGGAATATTTCTCCACCTGAGGGACACGCTTATCCCTCATTAGGAGCATGGCCTGTGAGCTCAGGAGGTCAAAGTGAGGCTGAAGGATGACAATACAGGAAGTTAGCAGAAAATGTCTTGAGCCCATGACGTGCCACAGCAGAAATGGGCCACTAGGGGTTCCATCATATGATCAACCATGATACATGCCCATGTCACCCCTCTCCACATAGCCACAGACTTATCAGAGCTAGCCTGCTAAATGGGTTCTTGTCACGTGCCAATACAGGTACATGGCTTACAAAGCAGCACCAACCACCCCCATATCCAGTTCACATGAACCACACCAACTTACCAGAACCAGTTCTGGGGTAAAGTGGCAAATCTTGATAATGGAAGTGCAGGCAAGGTGGTGGAATCGGAAGCACTGTACTGAGCGGGTTTGGGGGTCCTAGGGGGCAAGGAGAATTAAATGGACTACATGAGGAGATTACAGAGACAAGATTACTTCAATGTAGATTGGGATTGACCCTTATAATCAAACATTTGATATTTTCTATATTGCCCTCTTGCAGCCCTCAAGCCCCCGAAATGCTTCTGTTAAACATAACTTAAAGTGGTTGTAAGCCTCAGACATGAAATATGAACAAAGCATATCCGTCTATAGCCATTGGTTGGCGCTGCTGTCAATCACAGACAGTAAGCCAATGAGAAGATGGGGCGGGGCCAAGTCGAGGCTCTGTATCTGAATGGACATGCAGAGCGAGCCTCCTGGGGTTCCCCCCCACAGCAAGCTGTTGGCCGGCGGGAGACCCGAGAAGAGGAGTACCTGGGATGCTCTGTGCAAAATCAATACACAGAGCAGGCAAGTATAACAAAAACTTGCCTTTAATGTCGCTTTAACCCTGCCAGGATTCACCAAAGCTTCTGAGATTATGCCAAACCAGGACTAATAAATAACAAATGAAAACTGAATTTTTTTTTAAAAACGTCACCTTGGACCTAGAACGTAATCCACCCGGGCTAGGGAATGTGAGTTCAAATACCCCAAATGACTCCTTTTTGGAAAGCATGGTCCTAGGTATTTCGTAAGACGCATGGCAAGTTTTTTGAAGTCGTAATTTTTTTTTGTCATACTTTTTTGGAAAAATTGATAGTTCCTTACCCTTGGCTCCATCAACCCCGCACGGCCTGCCTCAGTCTCTCCACGTGGACCAACCGCCATCCGGGACACTCTCGGAGCGGCTCCACTAATCCCACGGGTGAGTCCCTCTCCAACCCCCTCCCCTACGAAGGGCCCTGCTCTGGACTCCCTCTGCCGGTGGGGCACTCCGCCGACGTTTCCCCCCCACCACCCCCCTTCCCAATCTGGTCACGCACAATCACTGCCGCGGTTGTGGCCTACCTTTCCTCCTCTCCAGGTCCTATCTGCTGCCCCGGGCTCTCCAAAGCCCCAGAGACCACCCAGTGACTCCAGCTCTGCAGGCCTCACAGCAGACCACCCGCTGCCTTCACCTTCCCTTGGTGCCTCACAGGCACCCCACCTGCTCTCAGCACAGCTTACCCAAGAGCAGAGGGACTGGTTTGAACCTCGGACCTCTCCCTCACAGGTTAAGGCCCATCATCAGCCTCTACCCCAAATACCATTCATCCTCACCGCTGATGAAATGGTCTCCTGGCGAGAACAACTCCACCCTCTACCCACCAAGGAAGATTTTAAGCTCCTAATCTCAGAGGTTAAAGAGGCCTGCCGCAGTGAGAGCAAAACGCTGCAAGCAGACTTTCACCACCTGGCTACTCAGGTGGAGGACCTGGAAGAAGACCTCCAAACTACTAAGCTTGCCGTCCACCGTGTTCAGTCTCAGACAGACGATCGCTTTATGCTCCGTGACATGCAATGCCATCTAGAGGACCTCGACAATTGCAACCGCCGCAACAATATCAGGGTTCGGGGCCTCCCGGAATCCAATGGCCTGGAGGATCGGAGAATGATCCTCCAGACGATTTTCAACAACCTACTGGGAGCCCCAGCCTCTACGCATATGGAAATGGATAGGGCCCACAGAGCCTTGAAGCCCAAAGATCAAGCATCCAAACCCAGAGATGTCATCTGCAGAGTGCACACGTTCACTTTAAAAGAGGACATCATGCGCAAAGCACGGGTGATTAAACAGATTCTTGTCGATGGCACGCCAGTTCAACAATTTCCTGACCTATCCTGGATTACCCTCCAAGAGCGCAGACTGCTTCAACCGCTCCTCCACTCTCTGCAGGACAGCAACATCACCTACCGTTGGGGCTTCCCCTTTAGCCTGACGGCCCACATGATGGAAAGACAGCAACCCTTCAGGTTCCCGAGGATATCTGCTTCTTTTGTGAGACATTGAACATACCCATCCCAGACCTACTAGGTTGGGACATCATCCCCCCACCCCCTCCTCCTCTTCCGACCACAGGCTGGCAGAGGGTCCCTGTAAAGAATAGGGGGCGGACCTCTGATTCCCCATGCAAGAATCCCAAGCACCGACCAGCCTGAGGAACTATCATGGCTGACGATGCCCTTTTGCCCTTTCAGCTTTTAACAGCCGACAGACCGGACTGTGGGAGAACGCTTTGCCCTTTACATTTGAACTAAAGTTGAAATTTCAGTTGCAGTTCTTAATGGTCAACATGTTTTCCCCTCCATGTTGTGGTTCTTCTCCCGCGGGGGCGAGACCTCGCCCCCCCCCCCCGGAGCGGCTGTTTTCTGGGGGTCCTGCCACGGCCTGGCCCGGGTGATCACCCCCTGGTTGTCCACACCGGACACGGGATCGCCCCCCTAGACCGTGGCATTTAGCCCACAAAGTTACAACTTATATATGTCCGTTTTGCACTTGACTAGTATTGTCCCCCAACCAGTTAACCTCTAACCAGTTTTTCTTTTTAGCAGGTCCTAGAGTTTAAATAGCAGGTGGCACTTGGTGTCTGACACTAACCCCTCTTAGTTTGTATTGTGATTTGACGTTCCTTATTTGATGTTTTTTTACCCCTAGTCGCCCTTTCTGGACGATGGGGGTAATACGGAACTGTTGGCCTTGAATTTTTTGTTCTAAGATTATATGCGTTTTATTTCTCCTCGTTTCTCTTTTCTTTTCCCTCCCCTCCACGGCTCGTCCTTCCTGGGTCCTTGACTCCACACACACGTGATGAATTTCACCTGTGGCACCGAGAACTACCTCTCCAGGCTCCTGGGCTAGATAAGTATGATACGCCTCAACATATACCTACACAATATTACCCATTCACACCACGGCCCTCTCATGATACAGGTTTACACACATAATGTTAATGACCTTAACTCAAATTTCAGACGACAGCTGGCATTGAGGAGCTTCAGAGATTCAGAGGCAGAAACACACTTTGACAAAAGAGGCTCCCTGGCGTTAGCGTCTAGATTCTTCCCCACAGGGTACTTAGCATCTGGCATTAAAAAGAAAGCAGGGGTAGCTATTTTGATCAAAAAGGGGCTCCCCAGTCACACCCATATCCTCCTACTCGGACCCCCTCAGGGGCGGTTCCTGATCCTCAGAGGCAAATGGCAACAATCTGACGTGACCTTTCGTAACATCTATGCCCCGAATGCGAAACAGATATCCTTTGTAACCAAGGTGTACAACCATCTATTCCGCACTAACCACACCTTCTTAGTTGTGGGAGGGGACTTCAACCTCCCATTCTCCCCGGTATGGGACAGGACCTCACAATACAAAAACCACCCCTTCCCGCCTCTCTAGACAATCCCAACAGTCTCGTCAGGTGACCCGCAAATTTGCCTTGTTTGATGCATGGCGGGTAGCCCACCCAACCGTCAATATTCCCATTACTCTCACCCATTCCGCACGCATGCGCGCCTAGACTATTTCTTTATAAACGCTCCCGCCCTGCGGGCGCTTGCTACAATAGACGTCTTACCTATGTCATGGTCAGACCATGTCCCGATACTTCTAAAGCTTAGACTAGATACCTCTAAGGTTAAACGATGCCACTGGCGACTTAATGACTTTCTCCTGACAGACGACACAGCCAGGATGAACTTAGAAACTGCCCTAAAACTGTACTTTATTGAAAATAGTGCCCCAGAGATTTCCACGGGAATCCTCTGGGAGGCACATAAGACGGTAATATGCGGACACTGTATAGCCATCTCGACTGCTTGGAAAAAAAGAATACTAAACAAATGAGACAGCAGACTGTACAGAGACTCCGAGATCTAGAATCGAGACTTGCATCTACATCCTCCATCCGTCTCCTCAGAGAAATCATACGCCTACGGGCGGTCCTTAAGAGCACAGATATAGGTAGGGTCGAAAAAGCCCTTCAAAAACTACGCCAGCTTTATTACAATAAGGGCAACAAAGCCCCTACTCTTCTGGCCCGCAAACTCCGGGAGCAGACCCACATATCAGCCCCTCAGGCCCTACGAGGCTCTACGGGGACCCTCCATTACCACCCTGATTGTATAGCCCAATTGCTCTGCAACTACTTCTCGGACCTCTACAACAACCCCTCCATACCGCACATCCCAACCCCAGGCAGCGTTACAGACCATGTTCGAACCTACCTGACGAAAAGCGGACTAGCCACCCTTCCAGCGGAAACCGTCAGGGCCTGGGGCCTTACCTTTTGGTGGGGGTTTCAGGGTCTCAGAAATCTCCTCCTCGGTTATCGGGGAGTTGAGGGACTGTAACGTTTCCGCTGGAAGGGTGGCTAGTCCGCTTTTCGTCAGGTAGGTTCGAACATGGTCTGTAACGCTGCCTGGGGTTGGGATGTGCGGTATGGAGGGGTTGTTGTAGAGGTCCGAGAAGTAGTCGCGGAGTAATTGGGCTATACAATCAGGGTGGTAATGGAGGGTCCCCGTAGAGCCTCGTAGGGCCTGAGGGGCTGATATGTGGGTCTGCTCCCGGAGTTTGCGGGCCAGAAGAGTATGGGCTTTGTTGCCCTTATTGTAATAAAGCTGGCGTAGTTTTTGAAGGGATTTTTATAACAGCTTACCTGTAAAAATCCTTTTTTTGGAGTACATCATGGCACACAGAGCCTTAAGTAATTACTTAATGGGTTATAGGCCACCTTCAGGTGATGGACACTGGTATACCCAATCCAGGAAGTTCACTCCCTATATAACCCCTCCTCCTTCCAGGAGCACATCAGTTTTTGTAGCAAAGGAATATACTTAAATCTCAAAAAGAGGGGAGGGACCTCTGTGTCCCATGATGTACTCCAAGAAAAGGATTTTACAGGTAAGCGGTTATAAAAATCCTATTTTCTTTATCGTACATCCTGGGACACAGAGCTTTAATTACTTAATGGGACGTTACATAGCAATGCTACTTGAGGGGAAGGAGACACAACCCGGAGGGTCCGGCCAGACTTGAGGACCTATACTGCTGCCTGCAGTGCACTGCGCCCAAAGGCGAGATCCTCATACCTCCTTACATCCACCTGATAACATTTTGTGAATGTATGCACCGAAGACCAAGTTGCGGCCTTACAGATCTGAGCCATGGAGGCCTGGTAACGCACTGCCCAAGAAGCACTAACCGCACTGGTAGAGTGCACCTTAACTTGACTTTCTTTTGACTAGCAAAAAAGCACTTTCCCACTAGAAATTGTTTTGATATATTTGTCCAAGCCTTCTCCAAATAGTCGCTCCCCATGAAAAGGGAACCCAGTTAGGAGGTTTTTACATGGTGCTTCAGCTGACCAATTTTTAAACCACAGGATTCTACGCATATGCACAAGCATAAGGCGGGACGCCTGGTGAATAGAATCTTTAATGGCATCTATGGCAAAGCATAATGCCTTTGGTAGTTCAGCCAATTACCGAGCTTGTTGTGCAGGAATCTCTCTAAGGGCCTGTTTAAATTGGTACTTTGGTGATTGACAGACGCTTATTGCAGCAACTGCAGGCTGAGTAACGGCACCTGCCAAGGAAAAGGATTTTAACAGGGATTCCAACTTTTTATCTGTTGGATCCTTAAGCATTTGTGCATTGTGTACAGAACAAGTTAGGCCTTTATTCACACTGGAAATTGCAGCGTCAACTGCTGGTACTTTCCATTTTTTTGGAGAATTTCTCCTCCAAGGGATAGAGAATTGAAAATCTCTTTGGAGGGGGAAAATGCTTATCCACAGAGGAATCATCGGTTTGTTTTTCCATCCTGATCGACTGAGGGTAACACCTCATCCTGAGCCCACTGTTCCACTTGCAAAGGTTCTGAAGTGGGGGAGGGGAATCTAGCACGCTTCCTATCCATTTGAATGGAGGATGCGATTAAAGCCGCTAATCTTCCTTCCAGACCCTGCAGGGAGGAGGAAAGGACATCTTCAGTCACGTATACAGGGGCTGAGATGTGAGAAGCAGTTGCACCATCAATTTGTTCCAATGGCTCACCCTGGCTTGCCATAACTGGTAATTCAGGCGAGGATGACAGCGTGAAAATGCGACTCGAGATCCTAGCGCCTGGGGGTAAAACCTTTACTTTGTTGGTCTTTGTGGTGTCTTTTTTGGTAGGCATAGTCTTAAGTACAAAAACAGAGGTACTATACAATTGCACTTAATCGCTGAATATAGTCATGACATTAAAGCCGCTAAAAAGTTCAGCCTAGTGCTGGGAAAAAAAAGTGTCCTTCCTGTATCAGGAATGCCAGTTTGACACCCTCACGTGTCCCACAGCTCTTGTGTCCCTGTGTGCAGACTGCTTGTTTCCTCCTCGCCAGCTGAGTAGAGACTGTCCCAGCTGTCGTTTTATTTGCTTTTGCCTGCCGTGCATCCTCATGGATGTTCACTGCGCTGCGCTCAGGCCCTGCCCCCTCCGAAATAAAATCCACCCCTTTTTTAATTTAAAATGTTCCCACGCTTGTGCGCGGCACGTTCGGGTCTACAGACCCAACACAAGGGGCGCGCGGGGGGGGGGGGGGGTGTCAGAGACCTGTTAGCTATCTGGCCCCTCACAGAGAGGACTGACCTTGGACATATATAAAAATCCAAATTCAGCTGACAGACTCTCATTGGGGAAACAAAGCTACCGGCGTAATCGGGAAGAAAATCTTGGGGAGGAATTGTCTCCTGAACAATAGAGAACTGTATGGTCTTGTGCAGCTAAAAGCTCTATATGTACTTTATAAAGAAAACACTTATAAGGTGCTCTTAGGCTGGTACTTAATACCATCTCGCTTACACGTCATATACCCAACGGCCTCAGATCGCTGTTGGAGATGTCTTCAACCGGGGCACGCTATTCCATATTTATTGGAACTGCCCAGCTCTTCAGCCCTACTGGCGTTCGGTACAGGGCCTTCTCCATCGGCTGTTTGAGGTAGATGTCCCCCTCTCCCCTAAGCTGTTCCTACTCGGCCTTCTGCTTCCTAAACTTCCCAGGTTAACAAAAAAAAAAAAAAAAAAAACTCACCACACGCACTCACAGCGGCAAGGTGCTTAGTGGCGTTGCACTGGAAAAACCGATATCCCCAACACTTTCGGACCTCTATGCCAGAATTAAAGACGTAGAACTCATGGAGTCTATGTCGGCCTGCTTAGAAGATCGTATGGCTAGACATACGGCAATATGGGGGGCCTGGTTCCTCCAGGTGGGACACCACCCACCATGTGGACCGAGTCTGCGCAGGATGCTCGAGTGACAAGTCTAGCTGGTTGGAATTACTCTCCTATACACTTTTCCTCCTCCCTCTTTCCCCCTTCCTCTTTCCCCCTTCTTTCCCCTTTTTTTTCTCCTTTTTGGAACGCAGACCAGGCAATAATAGGATCATTTTTGTCCTGATAGTATGTTTAACTGTTGATCGAGATCCGCCTATAGGTTTATAGGTATTAATACAGTGTTATGTTTACACTCTTCTAGAGCCATATCTCAACCTCCTTTTATTAAGCAACTATGCCTCTTGTTTGATAATTGCAGGATGCATCCACGCCATCATTATATTCCATTTCCCTCCCCCTCTGTATCTGTTTTATTTCATCACCCCCTCTTGTACTTGTGCCTTATATTTTTGTACTGAAACAATCAAAATTTATTAAAAATTGTCAAATATATATATATATATATATATATATATATATATATATATAAATAAAAAAAAAAAAAAAAAAAAAAAAAAAAAAAAAAGAAGACCAGCCTTCCAAACGTCAGATCCTGCGGCGATAGCAGTTCCACTCAATAGTGCTTCAAGAAGGTGTCCTGCTTCGCCCAAGTGGCTGTTCGACAGATCTGTTCTATTGAGGCCCCAGCTCTTTCTGCCCAAGAGGCCATCAAAGATCTCATTGAATGGGCGTTAAGGGTAACTGGTACTGGGGAACCTGTCTGCTCATAAGCCATTCCTATGGTTTGTCTGATCCACCTAGCCATTGTAGATCTAGATGCCTGTCCTCCCTTTCTAAGGCCGCTAAATAAAACCAAAAGGCGACTCAACTACCTGAAATCTTTCACGCTAAGTATGTCAGCAAGCACCTCCTGACATCTAATAAACTAAAAATTTCTCTCCCTTGTTTTTCGCAAAAAGGAGGGCAAAATGATCTTTTAAGATCTATGAAACTGTGATGCGACCTTGGCAAGATATAGTGGGGTCTTGTCTCAGCACCACTCTATCTTCCAGTACCAACATAAAAGGCTCCTTAATTGACAGGACTTGCAGGTCGCTTAGCCTTCTGGCTGTAGTGATGGCCAGTAAAAAGGCTAACTTAAGCGTCAAAAATTTTATTGAGATCTCCTGAGCTGGCTCGAAAGGCGCTTTTGTCAATGCCTCCAGGACCAGCGTTAGATTCCATGGTGGGAATCTATTATATTCTACAGGTGTTAACCTCTCCCTTGCTAGTAGAAATCTCTTAATCAGGGGCTCTAGTGCAAGTCTCTGGTCCAGAAATACAGACAGGGCTGCTATCTGTGTACCTTCAGGGTGTTCGGGGCAATCCCCTGATCCACCCCAGCTTGTAAGAATTCACGTACCACCGCTCTATCCTGGCACCAGTGTGAGAAGAAATTCCAGATTCTTGAGTAGATCTTCCTAGTGACAGGTTTCCGGCTACCTAGGAGGGTCTCAATTACTCTATCGGAGCATCCCTTGTCTCTGAGAACCTCCCTCTCAAGAGCCATGCCATCAACTTGAAGAACCCCGGATCAGGGTGAAGGACTGGCCTTTGTAGTAGGAGATGCTGCCTGAGTGGGAGACGGATTAGAGGAGAAACCAACCATTTTCTCAGAGTAGAAAATGTCCTCTTTAGCCACCATGGGGCTACCAGGATCCGCTTGCACTCTGAGTGGGCCAACCTCTGTAGAATCCGAGGTATTAAGGCTAGTGGAGGGAAAGCATATGCTAGGTGGCAATCCCAGTCCTGAGATAAAGCATACACTCCATGCGATCCCCCCTCTCTGGTGAGAGAGAAAAAACGCTCCACCTTTCTGTTCCCTCTGTGGGCGAAAAGGTCTATCTCCAGAAATCCAAACCTGTGACCTATCTGGAGGAATATGTCCTGGTTTAATTCCCATTCCCCCTGGTGGATGGGCTGTCGGCTTAGGAAATCTGGCACCACATTGGTGGTCCCCTTTATGTGGGACGCCGATGTAGACTGAAGGTTTCCTTGGACCCAATTTAGAATATCCAAAGCCAGGTTCAGTAGCTTCCTGGACCTTGTGCCACCCTGACGGTTCAGATAAGAGACAGCTGTCACGTTGTCCGACAGGACTTGGACCTCTAGTCTATGAATCCTGCCTCCGAAAGCCTTCAATGCCTAACCCACCGCAAGGAGCTCCCAGTGGTTGGAGGAGGTCCTTGCTTGGGTCGGGGGGTCCAGGATCCCTGTGCTTGGAGGTCCCCCAAGTGAGCGCCCCAACCGCTTGCATCGGTGGTAATCCTTATAGGGTTCCACTGGGCCCAGGGACGACCCAGCCACCAATTTAGGGAGGCCCTTACCCTTGCTGGAATGGACACCTTTCCGTCCAGCAACTCCCTCTTTCTCCCAGGATAGTAGGAAAAACGTAAATTCCCAGGGAATAGAGCTGAGCCCAGGGAACTGCTGGAATACAGGAGGTCATCAAGCCTAGGACCCTCATAACCTGTCTGCGAGAGCAGTCCCTGGGTTCCATTAGAGAGGAGACTGTTGTTACCACTTTTAACCTTTTTTCCTCTGGAAGAAAAAGTTTCTGAGCCCCTGCATCCACCAAGTGTCCTAGGAAGGTTTTTATTTGGGATGGTACGAAAGATGATTTTACCCGGTTCACTATCCAGCCCAAGGTCTCCAACGTGAGAATCACTCTGTCTACGTCTACTCTCACTTGTTCTAGAGACTGCCCATAGATCAGGAGGTCGTCTAGATAGGGTATAAGGGATACCCCCTGTAGATGCAGGCAAGCTACAACCTCTGCCAGGACCTTTGTGAAAACTCTTGGGCTTGCAGTTAATCCAAAAGGGAAGAGCTCGGAATTGCCAGTGTTGTACCCCTTTGCTCGTAAGGACTGCGAACCCTAACAGGGATTGGTGTTCCCGGGCAATCGACACATGGAGATACGCGTCCCTCAGATCTATTGTGGCCATAAAAGCATCCTTGAATAGATGCTTGCACACAGTGTATATGCTCTCCATCCGAAAGCTCTTTTGTTGCAAAAACCTGTTCAGCTTTCTGAGGTTTAATATCAGGCGAAATTTCCCTGGATGGTTTTTGGACTACAAAAACATGGGAGTAAAATCCCTGGTAGAGCTCTTCCGGTGGAACGGAGACGATCACCTCCTGGTTCGTCAATCCCTGCAAGTTGTACATTAACCCTGCTGCCCTAAAAGGATCCTTGGGGAGATAGGTCAGAATAAAGTTTTGAGAGGGGGGGGGGGGTGGGGGGGGGGGGGGGGGAGTTCCAGCCGATATCCCTCTGTCAAAATCTGTAAGATATAGGGGCTTTCGGAGATCTTCCTCCACTGAGGGACAAAGCGAGAAAGTCTCCCCCCTACCCTGGCGTCACTTTGACTGCTTGCTGGTGTCTTTAGGTCCAGAAAAGAGCAGGCCACCCTTTTGTCCGCTCTTTCCCTTCCTCCAGCCTTGCTTATTATCTCTAGAGAGTCTGACTTCTTTGGAATTACTCCCTCTAGCAACTCCCTCTCGCTGTTAAAATAAACCTACCATTAAAGTTATAGACTGATCATTTCTTTGCCCACTGACAAACATACAAAATCAGCAGGGGATCAAATACGATCTACGTTGCCTTGTGGAAATATTTACCAGTCATGGTCAGTCTGAATAATAACAAATCTCTATGCAGTTTCTAATGAGCTGAAATGTCCACAATGCCCCAGGTAGCCTGAAACCACGAGAGCTTTGCCTAGGGTTTTAGTCTCTCAACCACTTCGCGCCCGCGCTATAGCCGAAAGTCAGCTACAGAGCGGTGCTCAATTGCCGGGAGGACGTCCCTGGATGTCGTCCTGTTTACATACCCCCTGCGCGCCGCCGCGGGCATGCGGCGGGGGAAATCTGTGTTGGCCGTGTCCCTCGGACACAGTCAATCACAGATCGTGCTAAATGGCCAATCACAGCGGCCATTTAGCACTCGGAGTGTCCAATGAGAGATGATCTCATATGTAAACATATGAGATCATCTCATCGTCGGCTCTCCCTCCTCACACAGAGACAGCGTGTGAGGAGGGAGAGCTTCCGTGCTGCAGTGGTGAGTGAAAAAAAAAAATCACTTACACTAACACAACATCTGTCCCCATCACCACCTGTGTCCATCACCACCTATCAGTGCCACCTGCCCCCACTGCCACCTGTCAGTGTCACGTGCCATCTGTCATCAGTGCCACCTATTAGTGCCATCTGTCATCAGCGCCACATCAGTGTCACATGCCATCAGTGCCACATATTAGTGCCATCTGTCATCAGCGCCACATCAGTGTCACATGCCATCAGTGTCACGTGTCATTGTCCTGGTGCTCCAGGGCCTTCAAAAGTGTAATAGGTAGTCAACAAGTTAGATGTGTAATTTATGCTCCCAGAACACCTGATGGTGCTCCCTGCATGTTGGGCCTCTCTATGTGGCCAGGCTATAAAAAAGTCCCACACATGTGGTATCGTAATACTCAGGAGTAGCAGAATGTATTTTGGGGTGTCATTTGTGGTATACACATGCCATGTGAGAGAAATAACCTATTACAATGACCATTTTGTGGGGGGGGGGGGACTTAATTTTGCAAAGAATTGTGGGAAAAAATGACATCAAAAACCTCACCATGCACCTTACTAAATACCTTGGTATGTCTACTTTCAAAAAAGGGGTCATTTGGGGGGTATTTTTACTTTCCTGGCTTGGTAGGGTCGCAAGAAATTAGATAGGCCGTCAGTACATCAGGTGTGATCAATTCTTTATGATTTGCACCACAGCTTGTGGACTCTATAACTTTCACAAAGACCAAATAATATCCACTAATTTAGGTAATTTTTACCAAAGATATGTAGCAGTATAAATTGTGGCCAAAATTTATGAAGAAAAATTAATAATTTGCAAAATTTTGTCAAAGAAACAAAGAAAAATTAGTTTTTTTTCAAAATTTTTGGTCTTTTTTTATTTATAGCGCAAGAAAAAAAAAACCCAGAGGTGATCAAATACCACCAAAAGAAATCTCTATTTGTATGAAAAAAAGGACAAAAAACTCATTTGCGTACAGTATTACATGACCGAGTAATTGTTATTCAAAGTGTGAGAGCGCTGAAAGCTGAAAATTGGTCTGGTCAGGAGGGGGTTTAAGTGCCCAGTTGTCAAGGGAGTAGCAGTATTTTTATAGCAAATAATAATAATATCTGGCAATGCAGACAGGATCCTAATGTTTCTCGTGAAGTTTGAATTTTAATAAGAGATCCATAAATCTGACCCATAAAAAAAATATGACCTGTTCATCTCTATCTGCAGACTGTATATAACATCAGAGCACAATATAAATCAGAATTTTAAAATGATTATTACCTTATTATTCGGCTGAAAGGTGACGGCAGAGAAAAGCTGTGAACATGAGAGAGGACGGGGTTAATCACAAGAATTTTAAAAAGAAATCCTTCCATTGATGAAGTTTAATCTGCTTATATGTGTGTGTATTATGAATACAGAGGATGCGGGTGAATGATATTAATTTGTAGCACAGAAGCAAAGTGCCATATAAACTTCCAGCTAGTCTGACTCTAGAGAGCTCCACCTTCTGCCTGCACCTGGGAAATATGAAATGCACACACATTTTAAAAGAAACCTGACATAAGAAAAACAGATTGCGAAAATGCAATTTGCCTGGCTGTCATATTAATACAACAGCTTCAATCACTTGAGTCTGAAAAAGGAATACAGATAAAGAGTTAGAACTTTATCCCAGCTTATATTTGCTGCACTCTGGTTCCAGGACTATGCAGCCAGGCAAACAGCATGGTGAAAATTAGCCAGGGCCTTGGGGGGGGGGGGGGGAGATGAATCGCAGTTCAGAAAAGGTGGGGAGAGTCATATGACAAGAATGCACTCACCTTGGTCAGAATGCTAGGGATGAGACTGTTCATATAGCGCACGAAGGGGAAGAGTGCGGAGAGGATGGTGAGGAGGCAGGACAGGATCAGGGGGTCCTTGGTCTCATAGCTGAGCACAATTTGGAGAAGCTCCACACCCTGACTGACAGGCAGATCCTGGGAGAAAAAAGAGGGAACAGAGGATAGAAAACAAAAAAAGTCAGAGCTTCAGCTTTTTTTGCTATTTACCTCCCCAGCCTCAGGGTCAGATTCCCTGGTGCACCCAATCCCGAGGGTCAGATTCCCTGGTGCACCCAATCCCGTGGGTCAGAATCCCTGGTGCACCCAATCCCAAAGGGCCAGCATTGCCCGCGCACCCAATCCCGGCATTGCCTGCGCACCCAAGCCCGAAGGGCCGGCATTGCCCGCGCACCCAAGCCCGAAGGGCCGGCATTGCCCGCGCACCCAAGCCCGAAGGGCCGGCATTGCATAGTTACATAGTTAGTAAGGTTGAATAAAGACACCAGTCCATCCAGTTCAACCTGAGTGAGTGTGCGTGTCTACAATTATCCCTATCCCTGTACATTGCATCTCATTAAGATGCTCATCTATTATATTATATTATTTTTTTTTTAATTTAAGGTACCCATATAGCACCGTCAATTTACACATACATCGCACACTCACATCGGTCCCTACCCTCAAGGAGCCCACAAAGTCCCCAACTCACATTCAAATACTAGGGCCAATTTTGGACAGAAGCCAATTAACCTACTAGCATGTCTTTGGCGTGAGGGAGGAAACCGGAGTACCCGGAGGAAACCCACGCAGGCACAGGGAGAACATGCAAACTCCAGGCAGGTAGTGTCGTGGTTGGGATTCCAACCAGCGACCCTTTTTACTGCTAGGTGAGAGTGCTATCCACTACACCACTGTGCCGCCCGAATTGCATTGCCCGCGCACCCAAGCCCGAAGGGCCGGCATTGCCCGCGCACCCAAGCCCGAAGGGCCGGCATTGCCCGCGCAACCAAGCCCGAAGGGCCGGCATTGCCCGCGCAACCAAGCCCGAAGGGCCGGCATTGCCCGCGCAACCAAGCCCGAAGGGGCAGCATTGCCCGCGCAACCAAGCCCGAAGGGGCAGCATTGCCCGCGCACTCTTTTCGTGGACGCGAGGACTCTTTTCGTGCTGCCCCCCCTGCAAAGTGCTGCCCTAGGCCTGGGCCTTGTCGGCCTAGGCCAGGATACAGTGTTTCCGCTACCGCACACAAAAGGCTTTTTTGAGCTCCATTCTCTGGGAGGTGGGCTAAGGAGAGACTCAGAAGTTGACTAGGGGGCATTAGAGTCTGCTACTCTCTGCAGAGCCTTGCATTAAGGCTAAAATATTTTGTTATCAGGCTGGCATGACGGTTTCGGAGTCTGTCTGCAGCCAGAAGGGCCACATGACGACAAAACTGCAATTACAGCTGTCTACAAGCATGTCCCACCTTCATCAACAGTTCTTTGGGGCGGCCAGCATACAGCTGGATCCATCACAGACCAATGCACATATTCGCCAGCACACCATGGATCATCAAATGTCGTCCGAAGCTTTTATTGCAGAAAGATCACATCACAAAAGGACTAAGTGCAATGTTTTGAGCCGCACAGGACCCCTTTCATCAGGCATGTGATGAGGAATGTATATGCTGGCGAATGTGATGATTCCAGCTTCCGGCTGGTAGTTGCTGCAGCACCCCGCGCAACCGTGGAGCCCATTTCCAGGAACGTGTGCGATGGGAATATTGACAATACAGTTGGATCCGACACTTCCAGAAGTGTCCGATTCCAACTAACTTCGCTGCACTCCTAAAGAAGAAATTTACAAAAAGCAACGAGTAATCTCACCTCTTTCTGGAGCCCTCGTACAAACTGGTGGATGACAAGATCGCAGATAAACGTCATGGTTTCCCACTGAGTGTATGAGGGTGACAATAGGGTGCACAGTCCTTCTCCAGCCTTGGCTGCAATACAAAAACACAAATGTCACCATCCACAGCTAGTGAGATGTAAGGGATCACAGAGTACATTGGATCCACACATGGCTCACACAGAGTGACCAGCAACAAGCACACCACACACCTCTGGTGTTTACTACTTACAGCTATTTGGTCCTGGGTCCAGTGGAGCGGAGAGCTGGAACTGAAGCCATTCGGCAGCCATGTTAAAGCTGGCGTGAGGATTCAAATTACACGCCAATCTGATCACATTCCCCACTTTCGATTTATAATCTGAGTCACAAAACAGGGAAAACTACAGCTAAATCCAACAAGGAGACAAGAAACTTTATGAACTATGGAAACCCCCCCCAAAACAACATCTCACTATCCCCAACCCACTCACTGACCAGCCACTATTCCCCCTCTACTAACTGGAGCAGAAAGAACAATTCATTTCCCCCACCCTTCCTCTACGGGGCAGAATGGATACCCACTATCCCCCCACTACCCCCACCCCTCCCTCTACAGTCCAGAGAAACAAAATCCCACTATTCCCACTCCTTCACCCTCTCTCTCCTAATAATGGGGGGAGGCCATCTCTATTGACAGGAGCAGAAAGGACACCCCGACTATCCTCTCTCCACTGGCGGGAGCAGAAAGGACACCCCACTAACTCAAAACAGAGTGGTAATATATTTCACTCACAGTTGAAGAAAGTAACAAAGTCCTCGTCACTACCAAAGTCGAGTCGGGAATATTCACAGCTGGGACTGTCATTCTTGGAAGGGAATCCCACCTGGAAAAGAGTGGAAATTGGGGGCTGTTCGAAAAACACACAAAAAGGAGGTTCCTCCTAACCTCCACAACTGAAACACACGGGAGGAACTGCTGAAAAACCGAAATGTGTATTGAGGACAATAGAATGCTATAATCTGACTTTGGGTTCTCCTGTGGTCCCAAGTCAGATTATAGCAGGCTATTGCATGGCTGAGAGCAGGCGACAGCTGCGCCCATCTGTCCCCATTTCCAAGCCCAGCACTCCAGTGAGCTTGTGAGGAGCAGAGATGAGTGGTGACTGACGGTCACTGCTCTCCGCTTTGAGCGGACTGATTGCTGAGCGATCGGCAGTCATGTGATACAGCTTTCTGCCCGTACCTTCATAAAGGGCAGGCAGTTACGGAAGTCCAGGAAGATCAACAGCACCCTCGCAGTTCACTAAAAACTACAAGCTGCTGCAATGGCAGACGGCACTTGCAGTCTAATGACGCGGACGCGTGGGTGGAGCCTTGCACGGCTGCACAGCATTTGAATTGCAACAATGGGTGCAGGGAGAGGATCCCCCACCCGCTGTCATAATGGGGGATTAGGTTGGGGTGACGTCAGGTGCTTTAGTAACATGTTACACCCTGAATATGGGGAGTAATATGTAACATGTTGCTAAAAGGTGAACGTATCTATCACTTTACCACTTGCCGACCAGCCGCCGCAGCAGGTTGGCTCGGCTGCACGAATCGTCGTCATTGTACGTCGGGCGCGTACACGGCGATCTGTGGGCACGCGCCCATTCGCTAGCGGGGGGAGCCAACCAGTGGGTCCGGCGGACTCTATGTCAGCTGGCCACCCGCGATCGCTCCAGAGACCGGCAGAACGGGGATCTGCCAGTGTAAACAAACAGATAACTGTTCTGTCAGTGGAGTAGAGTGAGATTGTCTGTTCTAAGTGATTAGGAACAGCGACCTCTCTCCTCCTCCAGTCAGCCCAGCCCCTATACAGTTAGAAACACCTCCCAGAAACACATTTAACCCCTTGATCACCACTAGTGTTAACCCCTTTCCTGCCCATGTCATTTATACAGTAATCAGTGGCTATTGCTTTTTTTTTCTCTGTTCGCTGTATAAATGGAAAAAAAAAAATGCCACAAGTCTATCCCCTATTTTGTAGACGCAATAACTTTTGCGCAAATCAATATACGCCAATTGGGATTTTTTTTACCAAAAATATGTAGAAGAATACATTGGCCTAAACTGATGAAGAAATTTGTTTTTTTACATTTTTTTTTTGGATATTATAGCAAAAAGTAAAATTTTTTTTTTTCCCCAAAATCGTTGCTTTTTTTGTTTATAGCGCAAAAAATAAAAACCACAGAGGTTATCAAATACCACCAAAAGAAAGCTCTATTTGTGAGAAAAAAAGGACGTCAATTTCGTTTGGGTACAACATCGCACGACCGTGCAATTGTCAGTTAAAGCGACGCAGTGCCGTATAGCAAAAAATGGCCTGGTCAGGAAGGGGGTAAATCCCTCCAGGGCTGAAGTGGTTAAAGATTAGGCTCCCTTCATACAAAAGAATAAAAAAAAAAAAAAAAACCCACCAGTGACATACATATGCAACTATAGCAAACAGAATATTGGCATTAAAAAAGGGACTCCAGAGATAAAGCGATAATTCTCCCGCTCTACAAGGCTCTGGTCCGGCCGCACCTGGAGTATGCTGTTCAGTTCTGGGCACCAGTCCTCAGGAAGGATGTACTGGAAATGGAGCGAGTACAAAGAAGGGCAACAAAGCTAATAAAGGGTCTGGAGGATATTAGTTATAAGGAAAGGTTGGAAGCACTGAACTTATTCTCTCTGGAGAAGAGACGCTTGAGAGAGGATATGATTTCAATTTACAAATACTGTACTGGTGACCCCATAATAGGGATAAAACTTTTTTGCGGAAGGGAGTTTAACAAGACACAGGGCCACTCATTAAAATTAGAAGAAAAGAGGTTTAACCTTAAACTACGTAGAGGGTTCTTTACTGTAAGAGCGGCAAGGATGTGGAATTCCCTTCCACAGGCGGTGGTCTCAGCAGGGGGGCATCGATAGTTTAACCACTTCAATACAGGGCACTTATACACCTTCCTGCCCAGACCAATTTTCAGCTTTCAGCGCTGCCGCACTTGACAATTACGCGGTCATGCTACACTGTACCCAAACTAAATTTTTATCATTTTCTTCCCACAAATAGAGCTTTCTTTTTGTGGTATTTGATCACCTCTGGGATTTTTATTGTCTGCTAAACAAATATAAAAAGACCGAAAATTTTGAAAAAAAAAAAAAAAAAATTTTTATTTGTTTGTTACAAAACTTTGTAAATACCGTATTTATCGACGTATAACACGCACTTTTTTCCCCTTAAAATCAGGGGGAAATCGTGGGTGCGTGTTATATGCCGATCCCCGCTGTCTGTGAGGGCAAGAGGAATGCCGCCGACATTGACCGAGCCGAGTGTACTGTGTAGTCGGCTAGGTTCGGCTCCGCTCGCATTCACGCCCAGTCCCGCCATTGGACCGGCATTGTGTCCATCATAGGAGTCGGGCCAAGGGGCGGGACGGGGGCGTGACTGCGAGCGGAGCCGAGTAGCCGAGTGCACTCGGCTCGGTCTATGTGGGCAGCACCCTCAGAGACAGCGGGGACAAGCCGAGAGGAGCCGAATATCTCGGCGGCGCTAAATTTAAAAACCAAACATGCTGCAATTTTGGGCAAGGCTGCAGATGGACACTGGGGAAGGCTGCAGATGGACACTGTGGAAGGCTGCATTGATGGGCATTTAAAATGCAAGTTTATTTCCTTAAACTTCCCTCCTAAACTTGGACTGCGTTTTATACGCCGGCGCGTGTTATACACCGATAAATACGGTAAGTACGTTTTCTCCTTCACTGATGAGCACTGATAAAGCGGCATTGATGGGCACCAATGAGGTGGCACTGATGGGGCACTCATAGGCGGCACGTATGGGCACTCATAGGCGTCACGGATGTACGGTTATGTATGGTACTGATGGATGCCAATCAGTGCCAAACAATAATGCCTGCCAATCAGTGATGCCCATTGTGGGCACTGATTAGCATCCATCGTGGGCACTGACTGGCATCCATTGTGGTCTAGGGTGGCATACCTTGTGGCGACATCCCTGGTGGTCCTAGTGGCGTCCCTGGTGGACCAGTGTGGGCATCCTCGGGGGGGGGGGGGGGGACGCGACAGACAGACAGACGCGAGTGAGGAAAAGCCGATCACAGCCTCTTCCTGTTTACATTGTGATCAGCCGTGATTGGACACAGCTGATCACGTGGTAAAAAGTCTCAGTCAGAAACTCTTTACCAAGATCGTAGTTGCGGTGTGTCACACCGCAACAACGATCGCCACGCGCCCCCGGGGGCGTGCAGCGGCTTAATATCCTGAGGACATCATACGACGCCCAGTCAGGGTATTGAAACCACTTTGCCGCCGTCATTTTGCTATATGGCGGGCGGCAAGTGGTAAAAAAAACTATTAGATAAGCACCTGAACGACCGCAACATACAGGGATATACAATGTAATACTGACATATAATCACACACATAGGTTGGACTTGATGGACCTCACCCACTATGCAACTATACAGATTTTAGAGGAAGAAAGTTGCTGTCCAGAGCTCACCCTGGCTGCGTTGCTCATAGAAACTCGCAGGAATTCTGGGACAATGGCCTTGAGAGCGTGGTCCTTCGATAATATATCGTGTCTGAAGAGACAAACCCACGTCGTTATGGCGATAGATTTCAGAAACTAAAATAAATAAATAAAATAAAAAATTACCACCAAAGCCTTTCCAAATTGTGCGCAGTTGAGAGACATTTGGCTAGAGAGCGGCTATTGCTCACCTGGCTGGGATGCGCAGTGAAATCCAGTAAAAATTTCAGGTATTTGTCGAAAGTCATCGGGATCTCAATCATATTCTCAGGAGACTGGGAGGAAAGAAGAGGAGGTGGAGGATTAGGAGGATCTGGGTTCAATAAGTGAAAAGTCAAAGATAAATGTGCAATTCTTACCGGCATCAGGGCGCACAGCAGAGAGCCCAGTGCGGACACCACTTGACAAAGCCTCTTCAGGAAAACGTAGCGCTTCTCCTGTAAGCCTTCCCCGTGGGCCTTCCTGGCGAGGAGACAGGGAAGGAAACATGTCAGAACAGGAAGGGGTGTGGCCTATATATGCATTTTGGGGGACAATTGGGATTGAGACTTTGGATTTACTTTATTCTGCTTATATTTTGCCTTAAAGTGGTTGTATACCCCAATTTGTCATTTTTACCTACAGGTAAGGCTATAATAAGGCTTACCTGTATGTAAAATTAATATCTCCTAAACCTGTACGGTTTAGGAGATATTCCCTTTGTCAGCGGCGCACACACTCTGAATGCCCGGCAGACGCTGCCGGACCTTGGCGGGAGTGACGTCATCGCGGCTCCAGCCACTCACAGCATCGGAGACGGAAACCCAGAATAAACGCAGAGGGCAAGATGTCAGCTCCCTTGGCGCGGACAAGGCTGCGATACGGGGGCTTCGATTTAAGGTAAGCATTTCATAATAGCGGGACTGCGACACTGCGGCGGACAAATCTGACACTAAGTGACACTTTTTGGGGACCAGTGCAAAAAAAAAAAAAATGCACGGTCACTGTTTAAATGACACTGGCAGGGAAAGGGTTAACATCAGGGCCAAACAAAGGGTTAAATGTGTCCCTAGGGAGTGCTTTCTAACTGTGGGGGAGGTGCTTTGACTAAAGGAAAACATATCTGTGTTTCTGCTTAGCAGAAACATAGATCTCCATTTTCCTCTCTTCGAACGATCGCCGAGTTCCCGGCGAACATTGGGGTGGATTTACTAAAACTGGAGACAGCCAAATCTGGTGCAGCTGTGCATGGTAGCCAATCAGCTTCTAACTTCAGCTTGTTTAATGAAGTGCTGACAAAACAACCTGGATGCTGATTGGTTTCTAGGCAGAGCTGCACCAGATATTGCACTCTCCAGTTTTAGTAAATCAACCCCTATTGTGTCCGCCGGACGAGTCGAAGATGATCACATACAGCAGGGGTCGGGAACCTTTTTGGCTGAGAGAGCCATGAACGCCACATATTTTAAAATGTAATTCCGTGAGAGCCATACAATATGTTTAAAACTAAATACAAGTAAATGTGTGCATTTTATGCCTTATATGCAAGTTATTGTCATAAAAAGTGTTTGGGGACCTGGGTACTGCCCCAGGGGACACGTATCAATGCAAAAAGAAGTTTTAAAAACGGATGTTTTTTCAGGGGCAGTGATTATAATAATGCTTAAAGTGAAACAATAAAAGTGTAATATTCCTTTAACCGCTTGCCGACCGCCTCACGCAGATATACTGCGGCAGAAGGGCTCGTACAGGCAAAACCACGTATCTGTAGGTTGCCCTTTAAGAGGCGGTCAGCGGGCGCCCGCGGCAAGCTCCGTGAGTCGGGTCGCGGGTCCCGCGGACTCGATCGCCGCGGGGATACCCGCGATCGCCTCACGGGGAGGAAGAACGGGGAGATGCTGATGTAAACAGCATCTTCCCGTTCTGCCTAGTGACAGTGTCACTCAATCTGTGCTCCCTGTCATCGGAGCAGAGATCAGCGACGTGTAACATGTAGCCACCACCCCCCCCCACAGTTAGAAACACGCCCCTAGGACACACTTAACCCCTACACTGCCATCTAGTGGTTAACCCCTTCACTACCAGTGTCATTTACACAGGAATCAGTGCATTTTTATAGCACTGATTGCTGTATAAATGACAATGGTCCCAAAAATGTGTCAAAAATGTCCGATGTGTCCGCCATAATGTCGCAGTCACAATAAAAAAAAAAAAAAAAAAAAAAAAAAAAAAAATCGCTGATCGCCGCCATTTAAAAAAAAAAAAATTTATTAACAAAAATGCCATAAAACTATCCCCTATTTTGCAAACGCTATAAAACTTTTGCGCAAACTGATAATCGCTTATTGCGATTTTTTTTTACCAAAAATATGTAGAAGAATAAGTATCGGCCTAAACTAAGGAAAAAAATTGTTTTTTTATATATATTTTTTGGGGATATTTATTATAGCAAAAAGTAAAAAATAAGGTGTTTTTTTTCAAAATTGTCGCTCTTTTTTTTGTTTATAGCGCAAAAAATAAAAACCGCAGAGGCGATCAAATACCACCAAAAGAAAGCTCTATTTGTGGGGAAAAAAACCCGTCAATTTTGTTTTGGAGCCATGTCGCATGACCGCGCAATTGTCAGTTAAAGCGACGCAGTGCCGAATCACAAAAAGTGCTCTGGTCAGGAAGGGGGTAAATTCTTCCGGGGCTGAAGTGGTTAAATTTTGTACCGGGGGGGAGTCTATGGTATGCTTGTAAAGTGGCGCATGTTTCCCGTGTTTAGAACAGTGACAGCAAAATGACATTTCTAAAAGGAACAAAAGTCATGTAAAAATACTATCGCTAGCGCCGGCTATAATGAATCGTTGGGTCTGGCAATACACATAAAAGTTCATTGATAAAAACGGCATGGAATTTCCCCACAGGGGAACCCCAAACCAAAATTAAAAGAGAGAAAAAAAAAAGGCCCTTCAGGTCTGGTATGAATTTTAAGGGGAACCCCCCGCGCCAAATAAAAAAAAAAAAAAAATGGAGTTGGGTTCCCCCTAAAAATCCATACCAGACCCTTATCCGAGCACGCAACCTGGCAGGCCGCAGGAAAAGGGGGGGGGGGGGGGGACGAGAAAGTGCCCCCCCCTCCTGAACCGTACCAGGCCACATGCCCTCAACATTGGGAGGGTGCTTTGGGGTAGCCCCCAAAGCACCTTGTCCCCATGTTGATGGGGAGAGGGGCCTCATCCCCACAACCCTTGCCCGATGGTTGTGGGGGTCTGCGGGCGGGGGGCTTATCGGAATCTGGAAGCCCCCTTTACCAAGGGGACCCCCCAGATCCCGCCCCCCCCGTGTGAATTGGTAATGGGGTACAAATGTACCCCTTCCATTTCACAAAAAAAAGTGTCAAAAAGGTTAAAAAACACAAGAGACAGTTTTTGACAAGTCCTTTATTTCTTCTTCTTCTATTGTTCTTCATCTTCTTCTTCCTCCTCCTCTTCTCGTTCCGCATCTTCCTCCGGCTTCTTCTCCGCTCCGTCCGCACGATCCGCCTCAGTGGGAGTCTTTCGCTGTGTCTGACGCTTCGGTTCTTCTGACGCTTCTTTTATAACGGAGTTTACGTAACTGGGTGACCCCGCCCCCCCTCTGACAACACGGGGAAAGCCACAGGGAAGCCCCCCCTTATACAAGAAGTGTCAGAAGAACTGAAGCATCAAACAGCGGAAGACTCCCACTGAGGCGGATCGTGCTGACGGAGCAGAGAAGAAGCCGGAGGAAGATGCGGGACGAGAAGAGCGGAGGAAGAAGAAAGAGAAGAAGAAGATTGAGGAAGAAAAAGAACACCGAAGGAAGACCAGAAGAAAGAAGAAGAAATTAATAAAGGACTTGTCAAAAACCGTCTCTTGTGTTTAACCTTTTTTGACACTTTTTTTTGTGAAATGGTAGGGGGTACATTTCACACAGGGTTGGAGCCCGGACCTGGGGGTCCCCTTGTTAAAGGGGGCTTCCAGATTCCGATAAGCCGCTCGCTCGCAGACCCCCACAACCACTGGGCAAGGGTTGTGGGGATGAGGCCCTTCTCCCCATCAACATGGGGACAAGGTGCTTTGGGGGGCTACCCCAAAGCACCCTCCCAATGTTGATGGCATGTGGCCTGGTACGGTTCAGGAGGGGGGGCGCTCTCTTGTCCCCCCTCTTTTTCTGCGGCCTTCCAGGTTGCGTGCTCAGATAACGGTCTGGTATGTATTTTGAGGGGGACCCCCGCACCATTTTTTTTTTTTTTTTTAATTATGGCGCGGGGTTGCCCTGTGGGGAAATTCCATGTCGTTTTTATCAATGAACTTTTATGTGTATTGCCGGACTGACAATTCATTATAGCCGGCGCTAGCGATAGTAGACAAGTAAACAAGGTTTTATTGAATAATTGGTGCATACATAAAATGGTTACGTTAGCATGTTGACATTGTAACATTATAACTTGAATAAAAATGACATTAAGTACAAACATATCTGACATGTAATGATATTCAAGGTATATATATATATATATATATATATATATTTGGCTTGTATAGACTCTCAATCCATACTCATCTCTATTAAATCACTCTGTGATCATATGATTACATTAGACACAGGTAGAAGATTCTTGAAGCCATCTATCCCAGATCTTGTTGTACTTGGCTGGGCAACCTCTGTTAATATATATACATTTTTTGTACGGTAATGTATTATTTATCTCCACCTTCCATTCCACTACTTTAGGAAACTCCTGCCTCATCCATTTTTTGGCTATAACCTTTCTTGCTGCAAAGAGTGTTTCATATAGAAAAGTTTTTGTATATTTGTCAGTTGTGTCTGGAACTATACCCAGGAGGCACTGTTTAGGGTCCAGAGCTAGAGGTAAGCCCATTGTGTCGTGTAAAAATGCCACAATTTGTTCCCAGAAGCCTTTTATCTTAGGGCATGTCCAGAGTAAATGGAAAAAAAAAGTGCCCGTCTCTCTCCCACACATCTGACATGTGGTGGTTTGTGTACGCTTATATCTTGCCACTCTGAGGGGTGTAAGATATACCCTGTGGAGAATGTAGAGCTGCGTCAATCGATCTGAGAGTTTAGGAGATACAGTTTTGCAGGCCTCCAATACTTTCCCCCACTCCTCGTCCTCCACCGGTCCCACCTCTCTCTCCCCCATCTCGGTTTAAGGTCATATGCTATTTTAGTAGCTACAGGGGTTAAAAGCAAGTTATAAAAAGCTGAGATCAATTTATGAGAGTCTGTGCTCCTAATTATAGCTATAAGAACATTAGGTGCAAGGCTAGGGCAAGAGTCAGGGAATTGCGATTGAAGCGCATGACGGATTTGTAAGAATCTGAAGAACATCTGGTCCTGGATTGTAAATTCTTCTTTAAGTAGGTCAAAGGTTTTAAGCTGTCCATCTTTTAATATATGGTGTAGGTAAAATACTCCCTGTATGGACCATATAAATGTGTCATGTATTTTATTAAACTCCTGAAGATTTTTGTTATGCCATAACGGCATGTAGTCGTTAAACTGTGAAATGTCAAGTCTAGAAGCTGCTAAATTCCATATTTTCCTATAGTGGTATAGCATGGTGTGTCTTCTTTCTCCTAGTTCCATCCCACCCAAATCCGCTGCTATTGCGTATATCGGGTCTTTGGTGTACTGCGCCCACTTCGGACATAGGAGCGTGAGAAATCTCTCGGTCAGTTTTGTCTAGATGGAAAAGCTGGGACAGCTGTGCTGCGATGGAGTATAGGTTAAAATCGGGTAGAGCAGTGCCACCCAGATCAGTTGGATTTTTGAGGGCTTGCCATGCTAATTTGTGCCTATTATTACCCCACACAAAATGACTTTAGGAGGGACTCTAGAGATTTAAAATGTTTCAAGGGTAAGTAAACGGGGGTGTGCCATAAAACAAAGTATTTTGGGTAGTAGGATCATTTTGATTAAATTTATACGACCCCAGACTCCCAATGGTAATTTGGACCAGACCCGTATTTTATTTCTAACTATGGAAATGAGCGGATCTATATTTTAGGGACACATAGTCCGCAGGGGATCTGGTTATGTGGATCCCCAAATATTTAATAACATCTACTCTCTGAAGCGGGAGCCTGGTTTGGGATTCTGGGGGTGGGAAGCTATCAATTGGTAGAATTTGGGATTTGTCCCAATTAATTTTCAGTCCTGAAAATATTCCGAATTGTTCTATCGTGCGGAGTGAATTGCATAATGATGGGCCCGAGTCTGCCAGGTATAATAGCGTGTCATCTGCATACATGCTAATTTTTTCAATCAGAGAGCCCATTCCAAGTCTCTTAATCTCTGGGTTTGCTCGAATGGATATTGCCAGGGCATACAGCAATGGGGATAGGGGGCAGCCCTGTCTCGTGCCTCTACTGAGGTCAAACAACTGAGACGACCACCCATTAGCCACCACTCTGGCCCTAGGTGCCTGGTATAATAGTTGGACCCATTTAATAAATTTTGGGCCAAATCCATAGCCCTCCAAGCATCTCCAGAGATACCTCCACTCAACCGAGTCGAAGGCTTTCGCTGTGTCTAAGGTCACAACAACCCGTGAACCAACTTCCTCACGTGTAGCCTACCAACTTCCTCACGTGTAGCCTGTAAGTTAATGTATAGTTTCCGAAGGTTAAACGAGGTGTTGCATCCAGGCATGAAACCAGCCTGATCTGCGTGTATTAATGTTAATATTACCTGATTGAGCCTGATAGATAGTACTTTGGCTAGTATTTTGATATCGACCTGTAGGAGTGATATTGGACGATAGGATTCTGGGAATCCCAGATCTTTTCCGGGTTTAGGGATGAGGACTATTGTGGCCTCTGTCACAGATGGGGGTAGAGTCCCAGTTTCAAAGAGATGATTATATAATTTTAATAGTTTAGGGGTTAGTATTTCACTGAATTGGGAATAGAACTCAATTAGGAGTCCATCCGAACCGGGAGATTTGGACCTAGCAAAGCTAGCTATAGCAGTTGATATTTCGTCTATAGTAAGTGGTGCTTCTAGTAATTCTATCTGTTCTTCTGTTAGCTGTGGGAAAACCACCTTTTCAAGAAAAAGAGACAGAGTGGGTCTCGGTGGGGGCTGTCGTTGTGTACAAGTCAGCAAAGAAATCCCTAAACATTGAGGTTACTGTAGGTGGGTCTGTGACTTTTTGTCCTCCGGGACCATGTAATGCGATAACCACCGGGGGTCTATCCTCGCTATGTACCAAGTATGCCAACAATTTGCCTGCCTTTTCCCCATGTTCAAACATTTTCTGTTTGGAGAAGATCATTTTTTGTCTGGCTTTCTGGTACTGTAGCTGGTTAACCGCTCTAGTCTGTAGTTTAAGTTGATCTGCATTTACGGATGTCGGGGTGTTGGCATACACTCTTTCAGCAGAGGACAAGTCCTCCAGCGCCTTACCGAGGGCACCGGCACAGGAAGAGTCCATCTTGATTTTATTAATAGCAGTTATCAATGTATGCCTATAGCGAATAACTTGAAAGAATCCCATACTGCGGATGGTGATGGTGACTCATCATTTTCCACAAAGTACATTCTCCATTTATCTATAAGCTCGCCATCTTCTGGTAGAAGAGAGAGCCAAAATGGGTTTAGACGCCATGTTCGTGGCGGCTTTGCTACTGGAATACTTAATGTAATCCAATAAGGACTATGGTCCGAAAGTATTCTAGGGCAAAACATTGCCTCCGATAGTCTTGGAGTCAACCTGCAGGAGATAAGTATAAAATCTATACGGGACATGGAACCATGAGAGGACGAGAAGCATGAATATGACCTGGCCTGTGGGAACTTGTATCGCCATGTATCTATTAAATGGAAGGCAGAGATAAGTTTAGAGAATTTAGTTTCAGTGAGAGTATTATGAGCCGTTGAAACCGGTTGTAGCCTGTCTAGAGTCGGGTTTAAAGTGACATTGAAGTCTCCTAGCCAGACCGCTGCTATATTTGAATGACGGGTCATGAATGATATACCCTCCTTGACTATGGAAACATTAAATGGAGGTGGTATATAAAAAGCCATTATGAGCAAAGGTTCTCCATATACTTTAGCATGGATAAAGACATAACGACCTTGCGGGTCAGTGGTTAACTCACACAATTCAAAATGTACCGATTTGGCTATTAATACAGAAACTCCCTTGGAATGGGACGTGTGGGTAGAATGATAGGCCCACCCAACCCATGGCCTGCGGAGCGCCATCTGAACACTTCCCTCAATATGTGTTTCCACTAGTGCTACTATATCAGCATGTTGCTTCTTCAGGAATGTGAAGACTGCCGTGCGCTTAAACTTCTCACGCAGGCCCCTCACATTCCATGTAAGAAACTTCAAAGATGCCATGGGCAAAACTTTTTAATCATTAATAAAGCATTTATATAAAACAATTTGCGCTCTATGCATAAGGCACACAGGTTTCTAATTTTCAGACATAGCTGCCTCAATCGCGTATCACACGACACATATGTACGTTTCCATAGATCTGGCACATGTAACGTTACCTGTTTTCTATAATAAGTATGCACACTCAAGTTTAATCGAACTATAAACATTTGAACCCCCACCCCCCACCCTGCCCTACACTGACCCAAACTTGTGCGGGCATAATCCCTTAACTGGTTGTGAGCTGGGAAACATTCTAACTTCTTGATGGTCAATGGAATGTAGAACAATTGGTTAAGTCTCCGGATACTAAATAGAATGAGTGGTATCAGCCATATCACTTGCAAAAAGTGCGGTATGGTCTCCCGATCCTCTTGTTTCCATTTGACTGCAACGACTAAGTTCCGGAGAAGGTTCCAATGTTCACGGTGCTGCTTCCCAGAACTGTGTGGGGTAAAGTCTCGCTGCACGATGCATGTTGGCTGTAGGACTTTTTTTCTCTCTCCGGAGCCCCAGAGGGTAATTTGACTCTTGTACTGTGGGTAACCAGGATTTGTGCTTTGAACTTGCGCTGGTTAGGAACAGTTCTTGGTCGTAACCACGTAATTAGTGGGACTTAATCAGCTTGTTGAGGATTAGCTTGTCATTCCAACTAAGAGATCACCTCCTCTGGATCCTCGAAGAAGACCGCACGACCTTCATGCTCTACCCTAAGACGGGCTGGGAAGAGCATGGAGTACTTGTACTGCAGATTCCTTAGCTTACGTTTGGCCTCCGTAAAGCTCTGACGACGACGTTGCACCTCTGCCGAGAAATCTGGGAAAATGGCCACTTTAACGTTCCCTACTGGGATATTGCCTTTCTCCCTTGCCATTCTTAAAGCAGTATCCCAATCCTTATAGTTAAGGAGTTTAGCTATGAACGTGCGAGGAGGAGCTCCCTGCGGGGGGGGGGGGGGGGGGGGGGGTCCTTGCTGGCATGCGATGTGCCCGCTCCACCGCAAACATAGGGGAGAAGGCTTCTCTTCCATAAGCAGTGATCAGGAGTTGTTCCAAAAATGTGGTAGTGTCCTTACCCTCAGACCCCTCTGGCAGGCCTATCAGGCGTATATTACATCTTCTCAGCCTATTCTCCATATCATCTTGCTTTATAACGAGTTGTTGTATTTGCCTTTTTACGCGGTCTGAGGATGTTTGTAAGGGTGGAATAGCATCCTCCACCTCGCCCAGTCTGGTCTCAGTTTCTTTCACTCTTTCTCTGAGCTTTTGAAAGTCCTGTCTGATAAGGGAAATATCCATCTTGACTTCCTCGATTTGTGCTGTGAGAGAAGTTCTACAAAAGGTGATTGCTTCAAGGAGTTTGTCGGTGTCACCCGCAGTTCGTTCCCCCCCCCCCAGCCTTCTCAGTGGTTCCATCTTCCTCCATGTCCTCCTTTTCTTGTCGGCAGTACTGATCAAGTTTTGCTGCCGCTGCTTTTTGTGCTTTGGTTGGTGACATACTGTGAAGGTCCTGGGTGACACCCAAATAGCCCCCAAGCTTAAGTTAGTGACCTGACTTGCCTGCTGGTCAGAGGAAAGTGCTGTCTAGGGTCTTTTAGTCACCAAAGTGCCCGGGGACAGGAGCTGTTCTTACAGAGCAGGTGTGTGAGGTGCCAGCCCACCTCCTGAGGTGCTGGCAATCTGAGGCTGTATCATGCAGGGTAAAAGGGCCCCAGTAGAGGCTGTTCAGAGGAGGACAACAGAGCCACAGCCCATGTACACAGTACAGGCAGGAGGAGCAGGTGTGCCAAAATGGCCGCCGAACACCACATGCAGGCCTAGGCCGCAATCTAGGCCGAGTATGAGCGTCGGTTTTCCCGGGTCACTGATGGCCAGGCGGGCTATAAATAGGAGGATTAGTGCAGTCCAGCTCCCCTGGAAGGTTGTCTAGCAGCTGGGTACCTGTGCTGTGTATCTGTCTCGAGGCAGGGCTGGAGTAGAGGAGGACCAAGATGGCCGCGGCCTCCGGTTGTAGGCCGAAGCCGCGGACTTGCCTAGTTTTGGCAGCCGCGCGGGAGATCGCCGCTCCGTTCGGGCCTCCGTGCGTCCAAACGCTCCAGAAGTCAGACCAAGGTGTCACAGGTGTCCCAGGGAGGTGATCCAGCCAGCAGGGCAGTACAAGCAGTCCAGGATTAATGGAGAAAAAGGAGTAATGGACGGAGCTCTGGGTACACACGTCCTACTCCATGCTGTGTCAGGCCACGCCCTAGCGATAGTAGTTTTACATGACTTTTTTTCCTTTATAAATGGCATTTCGCTGTCAGATTGTTCTAAACACGGTAAACATGCCCCCCTTTACAGGCATACTATATAGACACCCCCCCAGGTATGAAATTTAAAGGAATATTACACTTTTATTGTTTCACTTTAAGCATTATTAAAATCACTGCCCCCCGAAAAAACGTCCGTTTTTAAAACTTTTTTGCATTGATACATGTCCCCTGGGGCAGGACCCAGGTCCCCAAACACTTTTTATGACAATAACTTGCATATAAGCCTTTAAAATAAGCACTTTTGATTATGCATGTTCGTGTCCCATAGACTAACGGTGTTAGCTGTGAACTGAACCAGGGGGTGTTGGACCCATCCCTAAAGAGCTTTAGGAAATGAATGGATTGAAATACATGAGAATGTTTTATATTTTTAACGTTAATTTTTTTATTTGTCCGATTTGTCTGCGAGCCAGATGCAGCCATCAAAAGAGCCACAGGTTCCCGACCCCTGACGTACAGCAGGTACGTGATTTTGCGCTTAAGGGCCGCCCTGCCGCAGTACATGTATGTGGAGCATTCCTTAAGCGGTTAAATACCTAATTTTAGTGCTGGTTCACACTGATGCAGTGAAGGAAACTCCATGTAAAAATACACCGCATTCCTGTTTAAATCACTTGCGATTCTTTGCAGTGTGATCTGAGCCCATTCATTTTGTATGATGTAGTAGCGTAGTGTGTGTAGTAGTAGCGCAGAGTGTGTGTGTGTGTGTGTGTGTGGTAGTAGTGTAGTGTGTGTGTGTGTAGTAGTAGCGTGGTGTGTGTGTTTGTGTGTGTGTAGTAGTAGTAGCGTAGTGTGTGTGTGCGCGTGTGTGTGTGCGCGTGTGTGTAGTAGTGTAGTGTACAGTAGTAGTAGCGATTGAGCTGATACTCACTGGGCAGCGGTTATGATACAGTGTATGGGACTGTCTGCAAACAGGTTGAGAAGAGGTGCTCGGTCCTTCAACTTGCCCTGTGTAAAGAACACTCATTTTACTGTACAATTCTTTGTTCACAATAAATCAAAGCCAGGAGCTCCAACACAGGACAGTCACTGGAAATCTGGTAGATAATTTTCTAACTTTTACCTTTTCCCTGCAGGAAGTATAATATCCGGCACCCCTCAGACTCTTTTCATGATGTATGATGGAATATCTGCACTTACTGTAAAGGGATAGGTCGTATAGAGTCCATAGCGGGCATGGAACATCCTCTTACCTTCCTGCTGACAGCGATGAGCAGACACTCTGCTGCCTCCACCTGCAGATCCTCCTCAGCCAGCAGCAGGCACAACATCTGCAGAAACTTACAGTCCAGTGTAGTAAGATAACTGAATGACATCCAATCAATGTAACCTGCCAGCGTGTTCAGAGTCGCCAACGCCACCCGACATAGTCCCTGGCACTGAAACAACATTGGACACATAAGAACAGCAATGGGGGAGGGCAGCAATACAGAAAAAAAAAAAAAAAAAAGAGAAGGGGCAGGGCGATGAAAGGAGAGGGGGACAAGGGGCAAAGCAATGAAAAGAGGGGAAGGCAGGGCGCGAGAGAGAGAGAAAGAAAGAGAGGCGATGAAAAGAGAGGGGGCGGGGCGATGAAAAGAGAGGGGGCGCGAGGCGATGAAAAGAGAGGGGGGGCAAGGTGATGAAAAAAAGAGGGGGGGCGCAAGGCTAAGAAAAAAAAGGGGGGCGCAAGGCGATGAAAGGAGAGAGGGACAAGGGGCAGGGCAATAAAAGGAGAGGGGAAAAAAAAGGGAGGTGGGGAGGAAGGCGAGGGGGCAGTGAAGAGATGAGGGCCGGTGATAGAAGGAATGTAGGAGGGCAGGTGATAGAAGAGAGAGGGGCCAGAGGATGGAATGGAAGGGAGAAAAGGTAAACATCTGCATTAAGTGAATTGGCTTGGATGGGCACACAGGTGATGGTATCCTTTGCAGGCTGTCCTCACCTTGTCCTTCTGTGTGGGGTCTCTTTTCTGCAATAAACACACAGAACATGAGAGATGAGGAAGAAATCTCACATTTTTATCTGAAATGTTTAGTTTTCAGGTAAATCCTTCAATAAAAAAAATATGATATGTAAATTTCTAGCAAACATACCAGCTTCCGATAGTGGTGCACGCTGTTTGCCAGGATTCCCACCATGAAGGTGAAGAGCTTGTCCATGTTTTGTGTCATAGTAGTCTGGATGTACCTCCGCCGATGGGTCGGAAGAGTCTGAAAGGTCACCACGTCTTCTGCCAGTCGCAATAGGATGAACATGACCAGCTCTTTTTGCACTTCCTGCAGAAATAAGACGGGGGTGTCACACACACAAAGGTCCATGCTTTCCAACCCGTCTTCCAATGGACAGAACTATGAGCATGTTAGGTATACAGAAGGGACTGAAGACACATTTAGGCTCTTTACCCCATTCTTGGTGAGAGTGTCCAGCTCGTTCATCATGTTCGGCCAGTGCTGAGGCCATTCCCACTTTATGATCTCCACCACAATCCTGGCCAACACACCCTTGATGTGGCCGCCTTCTTCCAGGATGGGGCGAATGCTCTGCAGATGATATAAAGTGTCAAGCTCAGACTGAAACTGCTTTACTCGATACAAGTAAGGACTCTGTGCAGGCCAGTCAAGTTCCTCCACCCCAAACTCGCTCATCCATGTCTTTATGTGCAGTCATGTTCGAACAGGAAGGGGCCATTCCCAAACTGTTCCCACAAAGTTGCGAGCATGAAATTGTCCAAAATGTCTTGGTATGCTGACCCCTTAAAGTGGTTGTAAAGGTAAATTTTTTTTTTTTTTAAAATAACAAACATGTTATACTTACCTTCACTGTGCAGCTCGTTCTGCACAGAGTGGCCCCGAACCTGGTCTTCTGGGGTCCCTCGGCGGCTGTTTCAGCTCCTCCCCGCAAGCATTTACCACCTTAATGCGAGCTCCCTCGCATGGTGGTGAGTGCTTGCGGGCGCGCTCCCGTGATACAGCCGGCGGCTATAGCCGCTCGCTGTATCACTCGGCCCCGCCCCCCGGCGCGCCGCGTCATCGGATGTGATTGACAGCAGCGCGAGCCAATGGCTGCGCTGCTTTCAATCCATCCACTGCAGCCAATCAGCGACCAGGCTAAGCTGCAATGGAGATGACGAGAACGAGCAGTGAAGATTCGAGGCGTCAGGTAAGTAAAACGGGGGGGGCTGGGGGCGGCGGTATTGTCAAAAGTTTTTTCACCTTAATGCATAGAATGCATTAAGGTGAAAACATTTTTACCTTTACAACCCCTTTAAGAGTTCCCTTCACTAGAACTAAGGGGCCAAGCCCAACCCCTGAAAAACAACCCCCACATCATAATCCCCCCTCCACCAAGTGATTTGAACCAGTGCACAAAGCAAGGTCCATAAAGACATGGATAAGTGCGTATTGGGGTGGAGGAACTTGACCGTCCTGCACAGAGTCCTGACCTCAACCTGATAGAACACCGTTGGGAAGAATTAAAGCGGAGACTGCAAACCAGGCCTTCTCGTCCAACATCAGTGCCTGACCTCACAAATGCTCTTCTGGAAGAATGGTAAAACATTCCCATAGACACACTCCTAAACCTTGTGGACAGCCTTTCCCAGAAGAGTTGAAGCTGTTAAAGCTGCAAAGGGTGGGCCAACTCAATATTGAATATATAAAACCTTGTGAGCTGCTATGCAAATTCAGAAAAGCTCCCTGTACTACCCACAACTTCCTAAACATGTGAATGAACAAGATATATCTAAATAAGTGCAGCGCTGAATAAAACATAAGTGTATACAAATAGGATATGAAGTGCACAATTATAAAATTAAAGTGCAATATGCAAAAATTCTCCACAAAGTGTTCTTATATGAATAAAGCAATAGGATTTGAAATAAAGATTGGAGACTGGAGTTCACGGGCAGCAATAAGGAGGCACTATATTAAAAGTTGATCAATGTGATCTGAGCTCATGGGCAGTGTATAAGGAGGAGGAATATTAGGAGCATTCCAGAGGATTGATTATTCTCAAAGCCTACAAGGTGAGGGCACAACTGGTGGAGGGAGCACAAGAATTTTGAGTGTGAGTGTGAGTGTGTGTGTGTGTGTGTGTGTGTGTATGTGTATGTGTATGTGTATGTGTATGTGTATGTGTATGTGTGTGTGTATGTGTGTGTGTATGTGTATGTGTATGTGTATGTGTATGTGTATGTGTATGTGTATGTGTATGTGTATGTGTATGTGTATGTGTATATATATATATATATATATATATATATATATATATATATATATATATATATATATATATATATATATATATATATATATATATATATATATATACATATACATATATATATATACATATACATACACACACACATACACACGGGTGGATGAGTGTGGATTGACTTTTTTCATTTTATTGTTTCCATTATTCACAAAATGGACTGGCACTTTGTCTTCACTACCGTTTGATTCATACAAGGACACTGTGGGGAAAAATGTGCACATTGCACTTTATTTCAAATCATATTGTATGACTCATAAGGACAATTTGTGGAGAATATTTGCATATTGCACTTTAATTTATAATTGTTTATACCAGGGGTAGGCAACCTTTTGAGCACAGTGTGCCGAAAAATGTTTTCAAAGAAATTGAGCGTGCCGATTTTCACACTCTCAATCACGAAAAGGATTTTTATAAAGTAAACCCTGTAAACTACTTTAGTAGTAGTGAGAAATTAACATCCTGCACTCTCATGCCTCAGATCAGCCCCAATTCATGCACCTTCACACCTCAGATCACTGTCCCCCGGCACATCTGCCCCACCACTGTAACCCCCCGGCACATCTGCCCCACCACTGTAACCCCCCGGCACATCTGCCCCACCACTGTAACCCCCCGGCACATCTGCCCCACCACTGTAACCCCCCGGCACATCTGCCCCACCACTGTACCACCCTGCTCTACTGTCCCACCACTGTAACCCCCGGCACATCTGCCCCACCACTGTACCACTTTGCTTTACTGTCCCACCACTGTAACCCCCGGCTCATCTGCCCCACCACTGTGTTGTGAGTGTGGTATGGAACCTTAATCAAGATCTCAGTGTTTATTTTTCAGTGCCTCCGACCTTACGGCAATTTTATGAACTTAGTTCAGAATGTCAGTGCATACCACAATCCTTTCCTGAGTTCTTTAATTTATGGGGTTTTCTTACCAAAGTATAAAATATCTCCCAACAAAATTATTAAGTAAATAAATTTGACTTTATTAATCAACAAGTATATTCATACAAATCTCATACAGAAACTAGATTTTCTGGTGATTGATACTTCACACATACACTATTAAAAACACCAAAATAGCAGTGAAACAAAAACGAATATAAATTACTCAGAGGAGTCCAAACTGGTCTGTTGGAAAAATATGTGCGGTAATTTACGCTTTATATTCAAGAACGCAATAGCCCTTGTCGCTCAGGGAAACAGTCCTTCGAATTTCTCCGGCCGGAAGGAATCCAAAGTATGTCTCACAAAGTCAACAGAACTATATTGCTAATTTGAAATATTTATTAACCCCTTCCCGCCGACCGTAAGCAGATATGCGTACTCGGCTTTCCGGGGTTATACCGGGATGATGCCCGCAGCTGCAGGCATCATCCCGGTATCGTTGTTTACAGCGGGCGATCGGCTACCCCTGTATAACAACCGATGCGGCTAAAAGCCGCTCGGCTGTTATACCGGAGGAGCGGGAGGGGACATCCCCCCCTCCCGCCGCTGTTACCGGGCCTCCCGTGCGATCGGGAGGCCCGGTGTCCGTTCGGCTACCTTCGGCGGCTGGGGGCGGACTGGAACGAAGCTGCGAGCGGCTTCGTTCCAGCCTTCTTGTTGTAAACGCGGAAGCGACGTCATGACGTCACTTCCCGTTTACTCGGCTGCCAATGGCGCCGAATTTAAAAAAGTACACAGTATTCAGAATCGCCGTTTTCGGCGATCTGAATACTTTGAAGTGTAAAGGAGGGATGGGGTGTCTTTTAGACCCCCCATCCCTCCATAAAGAGTACCTGTCACCACCTATTACTGTCACAAAAAATTTTTAAAGTGCCCCTGTCCCCGCGAACTCGCGCAGCAAAGAAAACGCATACGGAAGTCGCGCCCGCATATGTAAACGGTGTTCAAACCACACATGTGAGGTATCGCCGCGATCGTCAGAGCGAGAGCAATAATTCTAGCCCTAGACCTCCTCTGTAGCTCAAACCTGGTAACTGTAAAAAATTTTTAAAGTGTCACCTATGGAAATTCAAAAGGTACTGTAGTTCGTCGCCATTCCACGAGTGCGTGCAATTATAAAGGGTGACATGTTTGGTATCCATTTACTCGGCGTAACATCATCTTTCACATTATACAAAAAAATTGGGGTAACTTTACTGTTTGGACTTTTTAAAATTCATGAAAGTGTCACTTTTCCAAAAATTTGCGTTTAAAACACCGCTGCACAAATACCAGGTGATAAAAAATATTGCAACAATCGCCATTTTATTCTCTAGATTCTCTGCTAAAAAAATATATATATAATGTTTGGGGGTTCTAAGTAATTTTCTAGCAAAAAATACGGATTTTAACTTGTAAATACCAAATTTCAAAAATAGGCTTAGTCATGAAAGGGTTAAACCAACACAGCTTCAGAAATTATATGGAGCAATAAAAAAAAAACTCTCCCTGGGATCACAGAATTTAAAATTGATAGAAATATATTTGCCTGAATTCCCTAAAACACGGTTATAATAATGCACCTCTAGACAGTCAAAAAATGTCAATACCTAACCTATAAAATATAATCCCTACGATTATGAGAGAGAAGATGAAATAGAATTTGTATGATCTGCATCTTACCAATCAGCTGAAAAGGGGGAGATATCCGCCAATACCTAAGCACATCGAGTGGTTCCAGTCACAAGGTCCAGCAAGATGGGGAGTGGTCAAATATCAGCAGACTTGATATCTAGGAGTGCATCTGGTGTATGGGTCTGTGATCCTTTCCTTGGGGCCCCTCACAACCTTTATACCATTTTGGGACAATAAGCTCATAAAATTATCATGAGCTCAGCCCAGAAGGTTTGGCTCACTCTCCATTGTTTGGGGAATTTTAATGATTTGCCAGGTACCATTAGGTAATATTATCTTCAGCCACCGGGTGTGTCTGAGGACAAAAATGTGTTCTACCGGTTTGTTAACCACTTAAGGACCAGCCTCGTTTTGGATTTTAGGTGTTTACATGTTTAAAACAGTTTTTTTTGCTAGAAAATTACTTAGAACCCCCAAACATTATATATTTTTTTTTCTAACACCCTAGAGAATAAAATGGTAGCCATTGCAATACTTTTTTTCACACCGTATTTGCGCAGAGGTCTTACAAGCACGCTTTTTTTGGAAAAAAATTCACTTTTTTGAATAAAAAAAAAAAAAAAAAAAAAAAAAAAAAAAAAACGCAAGACAACAGTAAAGTTAGCCCAATTTTTTTTATATTGTGAAAGATAATGTTACGCCGAGTAAATTGATACCCAACATGTCAAGCTTCAAAATTGCGCCCGCTCGTGGAATGGCGTCAAACTTTTACCCTCAAAAATCTCCATAGGCCACGTTTAAAAAATTCTATAGGTTGCATGTTTTGCGTTACAGAGGTGGTCTAGGGCTGGAATTATTGCTCTCGCTCTACCGATCACAGCGATACCCCCCACGTGTGATTTGACCACCGTTTTCATATGAGGGCACTACTCACGTATGTTTCGCTTCTGCGCGCGAGCTCGACGGGGCGTTTAAAAAAAATCTTTAATTTTATATGATTTTTTTATTTTTACACTGTTTAAAAAAAAAAATGTGTCACTTTTATTCCTATTACAAGGAATGTAAACATCCCTTGTAATAGAAAAAAGCATGACAGGTCCTCTTAAATATAAGATATGGGGTCAAAAAGACCTCAGATCTCATATTTAAACCAAAATGCAATAAAAAAAAAAAAAAAAAGTCATTTAAATAAATGACATTGAAAAAAATATGCCTTTTAAGACGTATGGGCGGAAGTGACGTTTTGACGTCGCTTCCGACCCTGCAGTTTCATGGATATGAGTGGGCGCCATCTTCCCCTCACTCATCTCCAGGCATCTCCAGGCACAGCTAGGGGATAGACGCGATCGCCTCCGCCGCTACCGACGGCTCCGGTAAGCGGCGGAGGGCACCGGATCGCGGTGGGAGCCCCTCTTCCGCCACCGATAAAAGTGATCTTGCGCCGCATAGACCACTTTTATCTAGTAGCCGACAGCCGCACGAACACGGGGATACCGGGGTTATGGCAGCTAGCTGCTGCCATAATAACGATATCCGCCGGCAAAGTTAGGACGTACATCGGCGTGCGGCGGTCGGCAAGTGGTTAAAAGAAAAAATAGGATAAATAGGACATCACGGGACACAGAGCCACAGTAATTACTGATGGGTTATAGGGTATCACTAGGTATTGGACACTGGTCACACCCTAATCAGGAAGTTCAACCCCCTATATAACCCCTCCCCTTCCAGGGATACCTCAGTTTTGTAGCAAAGCAGTATAGGTGTATTAGAAGAGGGGCGGGACCTCTGTGTCCCGTGATGTCCGTCGAAAGAAAAGGATTTTACAGGTAAGCTGTAATAAAAAATCCTATTTTCTTTTCTTGGACATCACGGGACACAGAGCCACAGTAATTACTGATGGGATGTCCCAAAGCAATGCCAACTGAGGGGGGGGAATCACAACCAAGTAGGGTGCTATCAGACCTGAAGACCTTGTACCGCTGTCTGCAGCACACTACGCCCAAAGGCGATATCCTCATGCCTTCTCACATCCACCTGATAGAATCTGGTGAATGTATGAACTGAAGACCAGGTTGCGGCCTTGCAGATCTGAGCCATAGAGGCCCGGTGATGCACTGCCCAAGAAGCACCAATAGCCCTTGTGGAATGTGCCTTGATCTGAAACGGGGGAACCTTCCGTTTCAAACCGTAAGCTTGAATAATCAACTGTCGAATCCATTTAGAAATGGTCGCTTTTGACGCTGCCTGTCCTCTATTGGGACCCTCCGGCAGCACGAACAAGACATCCGTCTTGAGAATCTGAGCAGTTGCCTCCAGATAGGTCTTGACTGCTCTTACTACATCCAAAGAATGTAATGACCTTTCTTCCGAAGAACAAGGTTCTGGAAAAAAGGAAGGTAGCACAATGTCTTGGTTTAGATAAAAATCTGAAACCATCTTCGGTAAAAAACTAGGATGAGAGCGCAGTACCACTCTATCCTTGTGTATAATCAAGTAAGGCTCTTTACAGGAAAGAGCTGCTATTTCTGATACTCTTCTAGCAGAAGAGATAGCTACCAGGAAAATTAGTTTCCTCGTCAGTAAGACCAAAGGAATCTGACGTATTGGTTCAAAAGGTTGTTTTTGTAACACCGATAGAACCAAGTTCAAGTCCCAGGGGTTTAGGGGCGCCTTAACCGGAGGATTAAGACGCATCACCCCCTGTATAAAGTTTCGGATCAGAGAATGCGAAGCAAGCGGCCGTTGAAACAACACTGATAAGGCCGACACCTGGCCCTTGATGGTACTCAAGACCAGCTTCATCTCTAATCCTAATTGTAGAAAATTCAGAATTCTACCTATGACATATTTCCTGGGATGCCAACCCCTGGATTCACACCAGGATACATAAGCTTTCCAGACTCTATGATAAATCATTCTGGAAGCTGGCTTCCTTGCATTGATCAAGGTAGATATGACAGGACCTGAAAGCCCACGATTTTTCAGAACGTGGGATTCAATAGCCCACCCGTCAAATCTAGCATTTGTAAGGCAGGCTGGAACACCGGACCTTGAGCTAACAGGTCTAGGTGTATCGGTAGGGTCCACCGGGAACACACCATCATCCCTGCTATTTCTGCTTATCAGGTTCTTCTGGACCAAACGGGGGCCACCAGAAGTGCCGACTTCCCTTCTTGCCTGAGTCTGCGAAGGAGCCGTGGTAGTAGCAGAATGGGAGGGAATGCATAAATCGGTGAGAACCGATGCCACGGAATCACCAACGCACCCGTCCTGCCTGCAAGAGGATCCCAGGCAACCGGTAGGAAGGATTTCCCCTTCTGTAGGTTTTCGAGTATGAGCCATCAACTGAGGCTCTAACGCATCGCATGCGATAGGTGCATTGGAAAGTTTAATGCCTGCACCTTCCTGTTCCCGGTCAACAGAATACTGTGTTGCAACAGTTCTGCTTGGAACTGGGCATAGGGAACTGCTTCGAATGAAGCCACCATCTTCCCCTGCAGCCTCATATAAAGGCGGACAGAAAGACCCTTCTTGGCCCTGACTGTCAGAATCAGCTCCCTTAGAGCAGTGATCTTTGCCTGCAGACACTTCAGTTAAGCAGGAAAACTGGGCACATATAGGCCTGCATCTCTGATGCCTATTGATATCAGAAATTCTCCTCCCTGCAGGACGGAGATTACTGTCTGAATTGATTCCAAACGAAAGGACTGCATCCTTGGGAATCGTTTCAGATCTCTCAAATCCAAAATGGGTCTGTCGTCCCCATTTGGTTTTCGGACCATAGAAAGATTGGAACAGAGTCTCAATCCCTGATCCTTTGTGGGAACCCCCACAATGACCTCTTGCGACAAAAGTCGCTTTATCGCTAGAAGGAGCGACTGCTTCTCTTCTGGCTTTCTGGGAACACCTGATCTGAGGAAACGAGGAGAGGGACATTCTTGGAACTCCAGTCTGTACCCTAAGGTTACCGTGGAGATCACCCATCTGTCCTGGAAGTCCTTCTGCCAGGGCCCTGAGAGCTGCAGCAGTCTTTCCCCCCACTCGAGTGAGCGGGGCGCCCCTTCATAAAGAGGTCTTAGTGTCTTGCTTAGAAGACCTTTTCCCCCAGGATTTCTTGTGTCCTTGGGGTTGACTCTTGTTTCTTGCCCCAGATGGAGGAGACCGTCGTGACTGCCTGGAGGCTGATGCCCCTGGCGCTGGGGAAAGAGTCCGTTTAAAAGAGGGACGCTTACTCTTCTTCTTATCAGGTAAGAGAGTGCTTTTCCCACAGGAGATCGTCTTGATATAATTATCCAAGTCCTCTCCAAACAACCTTTCACCACGGAAGGGAAACCCAGCTAGAAGCTTCTTACATGGTGCTTCGGCTGACCAGTTTTTCAACCATAAGATTCTACGTATATGCACCAACCCAAGCAAGAGGCGAGAGGTTTGCACGATAGAATCTCTAATGGCGTCAACAGCATAACATAAAGCCGCAGGAAGGTTAGCAAACCCCTGGGCCTGCTGTTCAGGTAATACTTTGATGACCTGTTTAACATGGTCTCTTAAGTATTGACAGACTCCAATCGCTGCTACTGCAGGTTGGGCCACTGATCCTGCTAAAGAGAACACATCTTTCAATAAGAAGTCCATCTTTTTATCCACAGGATCTTTGAGCATCTGAGCGTTGTCTACAGGACAAGTCAGATTACTATTTACAGAGGAAATGGCCGCATCAATGGCCGGTATTCCCCACCTCTTAATAAACTTTTCTTCCATAGGATAAAGTGTAGAAAACTTTCTGGGCGGAAGAAATCGCTTATCTGGGTGATCCCACTCAGAATAAAGCAGCTTTTCAAGTAAATTATGAACAGGAAAAGCATGTGCTGCTTGGAAAGGTTTCAGTGACCCCAAAGCAGAAGAGGTTTCTGTAGTAGTTTCAGGTATGGGCAACTTAAATGTGGAACGGACCAAACCAGTGAGGATCTGCACTAAGACTTTCTCCTCTTGGGAAGTCGCAGAGGGTCGCTCTCCACCTGAATCCTCCGAAGAGGAATCATCTGTCCCATCCCGATCCTCTGAAAGGGATTCATCTCCTTTATCCCAGAGCTCCTCTGACTGAGGGTCTTGGGGAGCAGAGGAAGGCCTTGTGCGTTTTCTTTCACTAAGTGAAGATGTAATCGCGGCCATTAGTTTTTTCTCTAATCCAGAAATGGTTGAGGAAAAAACTTCTTGTGTAATATACACAGGGGCTGAAGTGCCGGCAGCAGATGTAGCCCCTAACCCCAATGGCTCTCCCTGTCCAGCTGCCCCTGGTCCCTCAGGAGGGGATGGTGTAGCAGACAGGGGGTCCTCAGAACCTGAACGAGACCCCCTAGTGCCTCTGGTTGTTGGGGTGCTTGAACCTCTTCTACCCATAGTGCAAAGCAACAAGGTGTGAGGTATCAAAAACGAACACTGACTGCTGAGCGATGTAGTCTGGCTAAAAGCCTTGCTACCAAATGCCCAATCCGGTGTTCTTTAGTGAATGCAGCCTAGGGGAATGCCTGTGTCCCACCTTACATGTGACTGTCAGCTCTGTGTCTCTCCAAAGCTCAGAGCACCTGTACAGTGTGCTTTAAATAGCCATGCTTTCTGGCACTGTGGGAGTCTGGGCACGCTGACGCTGTGCTGACGCCCCGCCCCCCCCTTCCCCCCCCTCGTTTTTGAAAAACGAGCGCTTCCCGCGCGAGCCGACCCTTTCTGACAACCCTGAAGGGAGGCTGGGGTTGGGGGAATAAGGAGGAGGCCGGCAGTGATGGGCCCTGCATCGCAATGCGGCTTCGGTGGCGGCGGCGGTAGCGGCTGTGACAGTGCGGTCTCACCCGCCTTACAGCATACCTGAGCCTTTCCCTAGCCTGGGGGGACCATCCCAGCAGAGAAAACCCCCCACCATCTACCTTTGGAGCTGGAGGAAGAGCCAGTGCAGCGGACGCTGAGACAGATCAAACATGAGAAGGTTTGTGCTCTTGGCCGCCCCCGGTGGTCACAATAGGCACAGCATGCATTCACCTTAAAGGAGAAAAGCCACTAGAATTAAAATTCTGTGGAATCTCCTCTTACCTTATCCAGGCCGCAGGGTTCAGTTTACACAGACCCAGCCTTCGCCTCTCACGGTGGGCTCCGTTTGTGAAAAACCGTCAGAGACTGGGGCCCCCATCAGTAGGGGGATCCTTCAGTTCTGGGCCTGTAAAGCACCTCGCCAGAAATTAGGAAGTTTAAAGCCATTTTCTGATCCGCGGGTCCAGCTCTCTAAAAAGAGAAGCGTTACAGGCAAAACCTTGTTTCTTCGGACACGAGGCCCGGGTACCATCCAATTCGGCCATGAAAAGACACTTTGAATGGATCCGGTCGCCTGGCTTGCCCCAGTATAGGATCTTAGAATATTCCTTTTGGAGCTCAGCACAGGACATTTTTGCACGTCCAACACCTAAGACACTGGTGTAAAAACTGAGGTATCCCTGGAAGGGGAGGGGTTATATAGGGGGTTGAACTTCCTGATTAGGGTGTGACCAGTGTCCAATACCTAGTGATACCCTATAACCCATCAGTAATTACTGTGGCTCTGTGTCCCGTGATGTCCGAGAAAAGAAATATATTTTCTTTTATACAGGGTATTATCTATATATGGGGCTATGAACATATGTAAAAATTGTTTATGAAAGCCCAGCAATTAGTATAACATATAATCATTTAGTAAGAATTTGGTTAATATACACACAATGGATACTTATATATACAGACGCATAACTTTTGTTAATCTTATGAAAACGAATATGTAATTTTATGCAGATGCGATTACGGTTTCTATGTTTTTACAACCATGCCGTTATCTAAAATACAGTTCTTCCTCCTATATTAAAATATCAGATTCTTACTTTTAATATTGCATGTATTTATAGTGCAACATGTATACAGGTTATTAGTGTTTTCTTAAAACGTTTCACGCCATCGCTCGGAGCACCCGGAGAACCGGGATCTGTGTGTGTAAACACAGTTTCCGGTTCTCTGAAGGGAGAACAGACAGATCGTTTGTTCATACAGAGTATGAAAAGCGATCTGTCATGTCCCCTGCACAGTCCCATCCCCCCCTTCAGTTAGAACACACAAGAGGACACACTTAACCCCTTCACTGCCCCCTAGTGGTTAACCCCTTCACTGCCAGTGACATTTTTCCAGTAATCAATGCAATTTTATAGCACTGATCGCTGTAAAAATGACAATGGTCCCAAAAATGTGTCAAAATTGTCCGACGTGTCCGCCATAATGTCGCAGTACCCATAAAAATCTCAGCTCGCCGCCATTACTAGTAAAAAATTTTTAAAAATTAATAATAAAAAAGCCCTATTTGTAGATGCTATAACTTTTGCGCAAACCAATCAATATACGCTTATTGTGAAAAAATAAAAAAAATTGTAGAAGAATACATATTGGCCTAAACTGAGGGAAAAAAATAGTTTTTTTTAGATATTTTTGGGGGATATTTATTATAGCAAAAAGTAAAAAAATAGTTTGTTTTTCAAAATTGTCGCTTTTTTTTGTTTATAGCGCAAAGAGTAAAAACCGCAGAGGTGATCAAATACCACCAAAAGAAAGCTCTATTTGTGGGGAAAAAAGGACGTCAATTTTGTTTGGGAGCAACGTCACACGACCGCGCAATTGTCAGTTAAAGCGACGCAGTGCCGAATCGCAAAAAGTGCTCTGGTCTTTGGGCAGCCAAATGGTTCGGGGCTGAAGTGGTTAATTGTGTTGGAAGGGGAAGTGTTCTTTGGGAGTGCAGATTCAGATTTTCACAGTTTAAATCAAAATATGAATTTTGTATCATGTGTATCCGTCATGACAACTGTAACCCCCTGTCAATCTGTCCCACCACCGTAACCCCCTGCTCTACTGCCCCACCACCGTAACCCCCTGCTCTACTGCCCCACCACCGTAACCCCCTGCTCTACTGCCCCACCACCGTAACCCCCTGCTCTACTGCCCCACCACCGTAACCCCCTGCTCTACTGCCGCACCACCGTAACCCCCTGCTCTACTGCCGCACCACCGTAACCCCCTGCTCTACACTGGTGTGCCGTCAGAGGTTCTCAGGTGTGCCGCGGGATCAGGGAAGAGAAGGGCTGTCAGATGAGCCTGATCTCCCGATCCCCTGCCGAACTGTACATCGGCACTGTGAGAAGCTCCGTCAAACTCAGCAAAGTGAAAGTAAAGTGCAGAGGAGTGTGCTCTGCTCTCTGCTTCCCCCTACAGTGCAGTACCTGGCTGAATGAGGAAACTGGAAAGGTACTGTGCTAGAAGCTAGATTCGTTTTAAAAGGGCTTTATACATGTGTCTGTGTGTGTGTGCGCATGTGAGTGTCTGACTGTCTGTGTGTGTGTGTACACATGTGTCTGTATGTGTGTTTGTACGTGTGTGTGCGCGCATGTATGTGTGTGTGTGCATGTGTCTCTATGTGCGTGAGCATGTGAGTGTCTGTCTGTATGTGTGTGTGTCTGTCTGTCTGTGTGTTTGTACATGTGTGTGTGTGTGTACATGTGTCTTTATGTGTCTGTATGTGTGTGTGTGTGTGTGTGTGTGTGTGTGTGCGCATGTGTCTGTCTGTATGTGTGTGTGTATGTGTACATGTGTGTGTGCATGTGTGTGTGCATGTGTCTGTACGTCTGTATTTGTGTTTGTGCATGTGAGTGTCTGTCTGTATGTGTGTCTGTACATGTGTGTGTGTGCATGTGTCTGTATGTGTGTGTGCATGTGTCTGTATGTGTGTGTGCATGTGTCTGTATGTGTGTGTGCATGTGTCTGTATGTGTGTGTGCATGTGTCTGTATGTGTGTGTGCATGTGTCTGTATGTGTGTGTGCATGTGTCTGTCTGTATGTGTGCATGTGTCTGTCTGTATGTGTGTTTGTGCATGTGTCTGTATATGTGTGCATGTGTCTTAGAGTTGCCACCTCATCCCTTTAAACCCGAACACACATGAATTACACAGGTTCTGAGGCTAATTTAACACAGATAAGGCACCAAGGGAGTTTAATTACCACCTTAATCAGCCACAGAACCTGTGTATTTAATATGTGTTTGGTTTTAAAGGGATGAGGTGGCAACCCTAACGTGTCTGCATGTGTGTGTGCACGTGTCTGCATGTGTGTGTGCACGTGTCTGCATGTGCGTATGTACAAGTGTCTGTATGTATGTGTCTGTATGCGTGTGTGCATGTGTATGTGTCTGTATATGTGTGTGTGTTACTTTTAATCCTGACACCCCCCCCCCCCCCCCCCCATTCCTGTACCATCAGAACTGCTTTTGTAGGTCTTGTTTGTGATAGCAGCAAGGACGGCTTCTCCTCTGAAAAGCAACCTATGCACAGATCGCTTTTCAGAGGCATTTGACAGGCGGTAAAGAGGCATTATGTTGCCTCCTCACCACCTGTTTTAATGCAGCATCACTACACCGCAACCGTGCAATGCACACAGTTGCAGGGTAGTTGCAGTTCAGCCCCATTCACCCTGGGTATACCTCCAGCTGCAGCCACAACATGTGTACACCCCCAGCTGTTGTCTCTGCAGCTAAAGGGGAAGAATTTGGGGGTGGTAAAAACAGCTTAACCATGTGCTTTTACCACCCCTCCAACCCGACATGTGAGCAAGCCCTTGGTTCCCATCTGTGTTGCTGCGTGTAGTGCAGCCCATTCATTTCAATGGGCTTCCCTAACCACAAAAATTCAGGGAAGGAAATCCCTGACCTTTTTTTTTTTTTTTTTTTTTTAATTGCACTGCACCAAAAGCACCCCACATTTTCCAATGTGTGAGGTACTATTAAGAATTAATGGCACCCCTAAAGAGCAGAGCATTTGTCTGTGTGTCAGGAACGAGTGCGATTTTGCGCATGTTCCGCGACACACAGTAACGTGAACTAAGCCTTGGACTGGGGTGCCTCAAGACTGAAAATACTTTTTAAGGGTGCCCCGACTGGAAAAAGGTTGAGAAACACTGACCTAGAGCTGCACAATTAATCGTTAAAAAATCGTGATCTCGATTCAACCCCCCTGACAATCTCTGTTGCAAAGTTTGCTGATTCTTTCATATAACAAGGACAAGATTATCTGCTCAATCAGCTGTCAAAAGAAAACATCCAGGCAGTCTGCCAAGTTTTTAAAAAGAAACATTGTATAACTCTTCCTTCTTAGATCAAAGGGATAAACTTCTGTTTAAAGAAAAAAAAATCCAGGCAGTCTGCCAAGTTTTTAAACAAGTGTAAATGCAGGAAGTTTAACCACTTAAAAGTCTAAATCTTTTTCTGACTCTTGTTTCTCAAGTTAAAATCAATATTTTTTTGCTAGAAAATTACTTGGAACCCCCAAACATGATATATATTTTAGCAGAGATCCTAGGGAATAATATGTCAATTGCTGCAATATTTTATGTCACACTGTATTTGCCCAGTGGTCTTTCAAACGCAATTTTTTGGGGAAAAATACACTTCAATGAATTAAAAAAAAAAAAAAAAAAAAAAAAAAAAAACACAGTAAAGTTAGCCCAATTTTTTTTGTAACCCCCTTTCTCATCTGCCCCACCAATGTACCTCCTGCACATCTGTCTCACCTCTGTACCCCCTGCCCTCCTACCCCACCACTGTAACCCCCTGCTTATCTGTCCCACCAATACACCTCCTTTCACATCTGCCCCACTGCTCGACCCCCCCCCCCCTCTTTTCTGTGCCACCACTGAACCCCCCTGCTCATCTGCCCCATCACTATACCCCCCTGCTCTTCTGTCCCACTGGCCACTGCTGAACTCCCTTCTCATCTCTTCCACCACTGTACCTCCCTGCACATCTGCCCCACGGCTGTACACTCCTGCTCTTCTGTCCCACCTCTGAACATCCCTCCTGCTCATTTTCCCCACCACTGTACCCTCCAGCTCATCTGCTCCACCGTTGTACCCTCTTCTCATCTATTATACGCAGAGCAGTGAAAGGAAGCAGAGATGAGACACATCTACCTGTCCTGGTACACTCATCCTGCTGATCCACCTCTCACATCCAGTCCATGTGCTCGTATGTGATGTCACATACCAGCATATGGAATGGATGCACAATGAAGAGCTCAGGTCAGGGGCATTTTCTGAAAGCAATGGGCCCCCACAGCTGAGAAAAAGTGCGGCGCTCTGCAAAAGTTGGGTTTAGTTTTCATTGAGCTGAATACTGGCTGTGGCTTAAAGGGACACAGAGTGACGGTGTTCAGTAGTAAGTGACGCAATGGTTCAGGAATAATTTCAACAAAGTTCCCAGAAGCTCAACAGTAATTCTGCAAACTGTCACCTGAATGTGGTTCTCTCAAATCGCAGTGAAATCCCTTCTATCAGAGATTGGTAGTGGCAACCAAGCCAGTCATCTTCCTGCAGATGGTGGGAGGGGCTAGCAGGACTGCAATTGGCTTTAGCAGTGGCCAATGACCATCCTCCTCCTGGAAACAGGGACCCCCCCCCCCCCAGCAGAACTGCACCCAATCTCATCCCCTTCACAAAAGCTGACGATTGCAGCTACAACAAAGTTAGAGAACCAATGTTTCCCATCTTTTATAATGTATGGGGGGGAACAGTGCCTCCCCCTCAGTACAGGTGGGGTGTGGGGAATTCTGAAATTGAAATGCACTAGTGTCTCCCTGACACTTCCCTGCGCTGCTCTGCTGATGGGGGAGGGAGTCGAGTGCCAGCAAAAGAGACTCCGCGTGCCGGGGGTTGCCTACCCCTGGTTTATACCATTGCACTTTATATCCTAATTGGATATTCTTATGTTTTATTCAGCGCTGCACTTATATTGATATATCAACTCAATAGTGAACCCTACGGACTAAGACGCCATTACATTTTGTGTGCGTGTAAGACACCCCAAATGCCTGCTATATGGGCGGGGAGAACCTGGTGGGTAATTGTGGTAAGGGCCTGGTAGTCATACAACCAAGTCCATAATATGACAACAAACATATATGAGAACCTAAAATGCTTCACAATGAGGGCTGTATGGGGTCCACACTTCTCTAGTCACTGGCTGTATGTGGCAGTAAACAGTGGAGAAGACTTACACCAGCGATGAGGCCCATCACACTGTCCCTCAGACACACCTTCTCCTCTTGCTCCATGGCATTCCAGCGGAACCTGCAATGAAGGAAGACACACAGTCATGGAGATTTCTGTGCTCCCTGGGTAGGAGAAGAATATAAGAAGGTCATATAACAGGATACACCATTATAAATTTACCATACACAGCAGGAGGAGTGAAAATAGAACAAAGCTTCAATCTAAAATGCATGTACCCCCTCTAATGATGCATTTATCTTATTTGCTTCCTTTTGGTCTATGAAATATCCCATTAGAACCATTTTGTTTTATCAGTTTGAAAAAGTAAAAAATAAATACCTGTTGAGCCCGCCGGTCATTTTTTTGGCAGCGATTTTCGCGTGACAAATCGCAACGCGCAACACTGTCACCCAAAAGAAGCCCATGTTCCCTTTTAAAGCGACGATTTACCGTACGATAATCACTGCAAATTTGTGACGCGATTAGGATGCCATTAAAAAATAATGGCATTGCAAACGCATCCCGCGTTTTACAGCGTTTTGGAATCGCGCCAATTCCGCCAGCAATCAGGTGTGAATGGAGCTTTAAGCTCACCCCTTTGATCTGCAGAAAACAAATGAAACAGAGTAGATACAGAAGATACTCAATTTCCCATCTGAACTCTGCATCCCTCTGATCAATGTTCATAAACATGTTACTTTGTATCTTTCTATAACTGTCTGATTGTTTATAAACAATGTTACTTTGTATCTCTCTCCCTTTGAACAATGTTCAGAAATGTTACTTTATATCTCTCTATTGCCTGTCTGTTCAGAGGGAGATAGATACAAAAGTAACATGGTTTATAAAACATTGTTCAAAGGGAGAGCGAGATACAAAGCAACATTGTTTATAAACCTTGAATAATGTTTATAAACAATATTATTTTGTATCTCTCGATTTCTAGCCTGAACAAGGTTTATAAAAAAGGTTCCTTGTATCTCTCTATTGCCCGTCTGATCAATCTTAATAAACAATGTTATTTTGTATCTCTCTATCACTTGTCTGAACAATGTTTATAAACAATGTTACTTTGTAGCTCTCGATTTCCAGTCTGAACAATGTTTTTATTCTCTTTGCCAGCACCTGCTGCTACAGATACCATATTTACACAGCAACTGCAATGGAAGACATAGAAGCAGGACAAATAGACTGGATGTGCTGTGTACTTTGAAGGAAGTTTTTGGGCATATGTAGCATGTCAAGTGTCCTCAACTGGTTAAAGGGCTCTCCTTTTTTATTAGGCCTCATTACCCACGGCATGTGCATACGGCACGTCTCCCCAGACACAGCACTTTTCCATTTAGGAAAGAAGCGACGTACTAGCTTGCAGTTTTAAACGCCAATGCAGCAGCCATCAGCATTTACCCGAGCACAGCCAGTCACTCATATCGGTGGCTGCATGCAGCACCCCGGGCACCAGAAAACATTGAGGGGGGATTTCACACCTCAGCACACAGGAGCTGCTAAGCTCTCGTGCACGAGTCCCTGTTTTCGAGTCCCTGTTTTAAGGTTTTCAATCACTCAGTAATGAAAATGTATTTTATACACATCAGAAATGTAACACCAACGACATGGTGACTGTACGGACAGCAACCAATCTATCCCTTTTCTGTTCTAACAAAAAAAAAAAAAAAAATAGGATTTTTATTACAGCTTACCTGTAAAATCCTTTTCTTGGAGTACATCATGGGACACAGAGCATAAGTAATTACTTATTGGGTTATAGGCCACCTTCAGGTGTTGACACTGGTATACCCAATCAAGGAAGTTCACTCCCGATATAACCCCTCCTCCTTCCAGGAGCACATCAGTTTTTGTAGCAAAGCAATATACCTTAAATCCCAAAAGAGGGGAGGGACCTCTGTGACCCATGATGTACTCCAAGAAAAGGATTTCATTTTACAGGTAAGCTGTAATAAAAATCCTACTTTCCTTATCGTACATCATGGGACACAGAGCCTAAGTAATTACTTGATGGGAGGTCCCATAGCAATGCTACTTGAGGGGAGGGAGAGACAACCCGCAGGGTACCCCCAGACTTGAGGACTTCTACTGCTGCCTGCAGTACACTGCGCCAGCAGGCGATATCCTCATGCCTCCTTACATCCACCTGATAAAATCTTGTGAATGTATGTACTGAAGACCAAGTTGCAGCCTTACAGATCTGAGCCATGGAGGCCTGGTGACGCACTGCCCAAGAAGCACTGACCGCCCTGGTAGAGTGCGCCTTAACTTGAAAAAGGGGGAATTTTACCCCTTAAATTATAAGTCTGAATTACAACTTGCCGAATCCACTTAGTGACAGTGGATTTCGACGCTGCCTGTCCTTTCTTAGGACCCTCTGGCAGAATAAATAAGACATCAGTCTTCCGAATCTGAGCAGTTGCCTTTAAATAGATTTTCACTGCTCTCACCACATCAAGACAATGTAGTGACTTTTCTTCCCTGGAACATGGTTTTGGAAAAAACGATGGCAGGACAATATCTTGGTTCTGTTGAAAACCTGAAACCACTTTTGGCAAAAAGCCTGGACGAGGGCATAACACCACTCTGTCCTCATGAATAATCAAATATGGCTCTTAACAAGAAAGAGCAGCCAATTCCGAAACCCTCCTTGCTGAGGATATAGCAACAAAAAATACCAACTTCCTTGTCAGAAAGACTAAGGGAATATGCTGAATCGGTTCAAATTGGTGTTTGTGTAACACTGACAAAATAAGTTCAAGTCCCAAGGGCTTAAATGTGATTTAACTGCCAGGCAATTAATTTGCGCTTATTTTTCTGTCCATCTTGAAAAAAGAAAGTATTTAGGCATCCGGAGGCTGCCCTTTGGGAGGGGGCAATGTCAGGGACCTGTCAGCACCAGACAGGGTTATATGCGTGCGCGCATGTGCACCCCTGCTCGAGCTGAGCAACAACGTCCGTCCACTGGTGTGTATCAGCGTGTCACTCGGGCACACGACGGGTGCGTGTGCGGCGGGCGCACGTGCGTGCGCGTTAGCGCCACTGAACGCATAAAGGACTCTCAGCTGCACTGGTGCAGTGCTGTTTCGTCTTCAGCTTCTGTGATCTGTTACCTGCATCTGATGGTTGATCTGCTATACCGACCCAGCTCTGTCCGACTACCCTGCTCTCTCCAATCCAACCCGGCTTGCCTGACTCTGCTACAACTTCTGCCTGTGATCCGTTGCCAACCTCTGCCTGTTTTACTGATCCTGCTTTTGCCTGCTACAACTTCTGCCTGTGATCTGTTGCCGACCTCTGCCTGTTTTACTGACCCTGCTTTTGCCTGCTGCGTTCACCTGCCTGATTAGCTGCCGACCCAGGACTGTCTGACCCTGCTTGTGCCTGCTGCTTTGTTCCATGTGCTGCTGCACTCCCAGCTCCTCGCATACAGCTCCAGTGACCGCTGCTTCTGTACTCATCAGCTCTTCAGTCTGCTGCGTACCGCTGACCACCATCACCTGCAGTCCAGCCATCCCTGGAAGGATCTCTACTCTGCTATCAGGATGGAAGTGCCACGGGAACTTTTCAAAATAGTCGCCCAGTCAATGAACCCAACCTGCCTAGAGCCTCCAGGAAACGATACTCAAGAATTCTGCAATGAGTTATCAAATTTCTTCATTGACAAAATCGACAACATTCGGAAATCAATTCAACAGAAAAAAACAACCAACTTTACCCAACCAAAGCAAAAAGAGGATATCAACACAAACATCACACAACCACCGGACTTCTTCGTGACCCCAATCACCACTGACACAACTAAAAACATTATGAGAAGCCTTCGAGACAACACATCACCAAATGACATCATTCCCACGAAACTCCTTAAAGAATGCTCCGACATCCTGGCTCCCACTATAACACACCTCATAAATCAGTAGTTTAAAGAAGGGATTGTGCCAACCACCCTCAAGCAAGGCATCGTCAAACCCCTGCTAAAAAAAAACTAATCTCGACCCTAAGGATCCTAACTACTGCAGACCGATAACAAGCCTTAACACCATCTCCAAGATTATGGAAAAAAGCGGTAGTACAACAGCTACAGCGCCACCTGGACACACATCAACTTCTGGACACTCTACAATCAGGCTTCCGCCCTGGCCATGGCACAGAAACTGCACTTCTAAAAATATGGGATGATGCCCTTGAAGCAGCAGATGACGGAGAGTCATGCCTCTTGGTACTGTTAGACCTCAGTGCAGCCTTTGATACAGTGGACCACAATACTCTACTTGTCCGCCTCACAGAAGTAGCAGGAGCCACAGATTCTAGTCTAAAATGATTCTCATCCTTCTTAGAGAATCGCTCTCAGACAGTGAAACTAGGAGCATTCACCTCTGAAACCCGAACAATCTCCTGTGGGGTCCCTCAGGGTTCACCCCTGTCGCCAGTGTTATTCAACATATACATCCGCCCACTCCTCAAAATCATCAAAAAAATCAGACCTCTGCTTCCACTCATACGCTGACGACACCCAAATCTACTTTCGCATCACCGGACAAAAAGATCACCAACAGCAATTAGAGAAATGCCTCACTTTGATAGATGACTGGATGACCATCAGTTCCCTCAAACTCAATGGGTCAAAAACAGAACTTCTTCTCCTACACGCTAACCAAAATGCTAAAACCAAGACTCGGTGGACTCCTCCCACCATTTTAGGACAAAACATCTCTCCAAGCACCAAAGCCAAGAGTCTCGGAGTTATCTTTGACTCAAAAATGACAATGGATGCACAAATAGGATCGGTAGTCAGCAGATCTCACCATCTCCTCCGCCTGCTACGCAGACTCATCCCCTTCATTCCAGAAGAGGACAAAGCAGCAGTAGTTGGAACAATCAATTCCCGACTCGACTACGCAAACTCACTCTACATAGGATTACCCCAATATCAGCTTGCGCACCTACAGGCCATCCAAAACGCTGCGGCAAGACTGCTAACAGGAAAAAAACCTTGGGAGTCCATCTCCCTATCCTTGAAGAGCCTACATTGGCTAACCATAAAGAATAGGATCACATTTAAGACCCTCTGCCTCACCCACAAATGCATACAAGGTAACGCCGCTCAATACCTCCGAGAGAAAATAAAACACTACACACCCAATCGCAATCTGCGATCATCTAACCAAAACCTCCTCATCATTCCCAAACACCGCTACAAAGCAAGGGGAGAACGAAGATTCGCAGTCCAGGGACCTCGGCAATGGAACGCTCTTCCGACTTACATCCGCATGGAAGAAAACTATCTGGCATTTAGGAAAAAACTCAAGACCTTCCTCTTCTAGGAGGATGACAGCACAACGCATTAGCGCCTTGAGGCGATTTAGTTCGCATTTGCAGCGCTTTACAAATCATTCATTCATCCATCAGCACCAGCAGCTCCTACTTCAACAGGCACTCCTACCCACTGTGCTCACGAGACCACTGTCCCCATTCCAGTGGCTCCTGAACCAGCGTTGTAAGAGAGGTCTCCTCCTACAAGTCAGGCTCTACTACCAGGTACCTACCAAGGGGTTATATAGGAGAGTGAACTTCCTTGATTGGGTATACCAGTATCAACACCTGAAGGTGGCCCATAACCTATTAAATAATTACTTAGGCTCTGTGTCCCATGATGTACGATAAAGAAAAACCACCAGCCAAAACTTAAGAGGAAGGAACCTTTTAGGAAGATTAGATGCGGGGTTTCCTGAGTGAGTAGGAGTCGCCCAGTCATGAATGACAAAATTAGCAGCATTGCTGCAAACCACAGACTCAGCGCTGTCTATTACACCGGCTGCTGACACCCGCTCTGCAACACTCCGCCACTCATGCAGAACCCGAGGTGAACGCAGAGCAGGTGCACAACCCAAATCCTCAACAGCATACACCGCGCACCTTCTGTACACAGACCGTACACCACACCATGAATGCAGAATACTGGATGTCCCCACAAAACTGACCCAAACCCAATGCAGGAGATGTTCCTTACTTGACTACGTGCTCCAAAACCTGCAAACCAAAGTGCCTGATGACGGGTGGCTGAGTCTTCTCTGCCAGATGCAGACCGCAGGGCACACACATGGGGGAAGTCTCCTTGAAGTCATCACAGAACTGTATAGAGAAATACAAAATTTCAGGATGAGATTTCTACCCCGATTCATTTCCTGCTGCTCTACACCATCAACTGAACCGCTGTGCATAATACTGCAGACTCCACCCTCTGCGGCCTTAACCTGTAACCCTAGAATCCCCTTCTTTATATACGATATCCCCCCCAGTATACCCCCCTCCACATTCTGCATCCCCATTATCCCCCCTCCTCCACATCCTGCATCCCCATTATCCCCCCTCCTCCACGTTCTGTACTCCCTGAATCCGCCTCTCCTCCACACTCCCAATATCCTCCTCCCCCCCCACACACACACTGCACTCCCAATTTCCTCCTCGCCCCCCCCTTCACACTCTGTACTCCCCAGCATCCCCCCCCCCTCCTTCTCTGCACTCCCAGTATCCCCTCCTCCTCCACATTCTCTACTCCCAGTATCCACCCCTCCTCAAGAGTCTGCACTCCCAGTATCCCCCCGCTTCCACACTCCCAGTATCCCCCTCCACACACTGTACTCCCAGTAGCCCCCCTTCCTCCACACACTGTACTCCCAATATTCTCTTACCCCCCCCTACACACTACGTACTCCCAGTACCCCCCTCCCCTCCTCCACACACTGTACTCCCAGTACCCCCCTCCCCTCCTCCACACACTGTACTCCCAGCATCCTCCCTCCACACTCCCAGTATCTCCCCCTCCTCCTCCACACACTCTACTCCCAGTATCTCCCCCTCCTCCTCCACACACTCTACTCCCAGTATCTCCCCCTCCTCCTCCACACACTCTACTCCCAGTATCCCCCCCTCCTCCTCCACACACTCTACTCCCAGTATCCCCCCCTCCTCCTCCACACACTCTACTCCCAGTATCCCCCCCTCCTCCTCCACACACTCTACTCCCAGTATCCCCCCCTCCTCCTCCACACACTCTACTCCCAGTATCCCCCCTCCTCCTCCACACACTCTACTCCCAGTATCCCCCCCTCCTCCTCCACACACTCTACTCCCAGTATCCCCCCCTCCTCCTCCACACACTCTACTCCCAGTATCCCCCCCTCCTCCTCCACACACTCTACTCCCAGTATCCCCCCCTCCTCCTCCACACACTCTACTCCCAGTATCCCCCCCTCCTCCAAACACACTCTACTCCCAGTACCCCCCCTCCTCCACACTCTACTCCCAGTATCCCCCCCCTCCTCCACATTCTCTACTCCCAGTATCCCCCCCCCTCCTCCACATTCTCTACTCCCAGTATCCCCCCCCTCCTCCACACTCTCTACTCCAAGTATCCCCCCCCCCTCCTCCACACTCTCTACTCCAAGTATCCCCCCCTCCTCCACACACACTCTACTCCAAGTATGCCCCCCCTCCTCCACACACTCTACTCCAAGTATCCCCCCCTCCTCCACACACTCTACTCCAAGTATGCCCCCCCTCCTCCACACACTCTACTCCAAGTATGCCCCCCCTCCTCCACACACTCTACTCCAAGTATGCCCCCCCTCCTCCACACACTCTACTCCAAGTATGCCCCCCCTCCTCCACACACTCTACTCCAAGTATGCCCCCCCTCCTCCACACACTCTACTCCAAGTATCCCCCCCCTCCTCCACACACTCTACTCCAAGTATGCCCCCCCTCCTCCACACACTCTACTCCAAGTATCCCCCCCCTCCTCCACACACTCTACTCCCAGTATCCCCCCTCCTCCACTCTCTACTCCCAGTATCCCCCCCTCCTCCACACTCTCTACTCCCAGTATCCCCCCCCCTCCTCCACACTCTCTACTCCCAGTATCCCCCCCCCCTCCTCCACACTCTCTACTCCCAGTATCCCCCCCCCTCCTCCACACTCTCTACTCCCAGTATCCCCTCCTCCACACTCTCTACTCCCAGTATCCCCCCCTCCTCCACACTCTCTACTCCAAGTATCCCCCCCCTCCTCCACACACTCTACTCCCAGTATCCCCCCCTCCTCCACTCTCTACTCCCAGTATCCCCCCCCTCCTCCACACTCTCTACTCCCAGTATCCCCCCCCCTCCTCCACACTCTCTACTCCCAGTATCCCCCCCCCCTCCTCCACACTCTCTACTCCCAGTATCCCCCCCCCTCCTCCACACTCTCTACTCCCAGTATCCCCTCCTCCACACTCTCTACTCCCAGTATCCCCCCCCTCCTCCACACTCTCTACTCCCAGTATCCCCCCCCCCTCCTCCACACTCTCTACTCCCAGTATCCCCCCCCTCCTCCACACTCTCTACTCCCAGTATCCCCCCCCTCCTCCACACTCTCTACTCCCAGTATCCCCCCCCCCCTCCTCCACACTCTCTACTCCCAGTATCCCCCCCCTCCTCCACACTCTCTACTCCCAGTATCCCCCCCCTCCTCCACACTCTCTACTCCCAGTATCCCCCCTTCCTCACCCTCAGGGCCTCCAGTCGGTGTTCATGGGTGGAGCCGGGCTCCATGATGATGGTGACAGCCCTCACTAGCTGCTCGCACAAAGCCTGCACCTGTTCCTCCATCTTCGGGGGGGGGCACTTCACCGACAATCCAACGAGAAGAACATCGGTTGCCCGCGCATGCGCTGAACACCGGCAGGTAATACACCGAGCATGCGCACCGGATCCTCTGCGCCTGCGCACTGACATGCTACAGCCGGAGCCGTATACGCATGCGCTGACTCCTCCTCCCCGCCAACTTCCTAAGCACAGTCTCCGCCCACTGATGTGGCGTCATCGTTCTGACAGGGCAGCGGCGGGAATGTGAGGAGAGGTGAGAGTCCACCTACCGAACTGCTTACCTACCTGAGGAGAGAGTAAGTGCACCTACCTTGTATGTGAGGTGAGAGAGAGAGAGTCCACATACCTACCTAACCCCCTCTTCTTGGTAAGAAAACAACTACCTACCGACCTGCTAACCACTTACCTGATCCTCCTTCCATCTGAGAGGAGGTGTGAGAGTGTCAACCAACCTACCTTCCTTATATCCCTTCAGGCCACGAGAGGACCTACTGACCATCTACTTACCTGACCTCCCTTACATCTGAGGAGAGGTGACAGAATGCTCACCTACCTACCAACTTACTACCTACCTGACCTCCCTTCTATCAATTTAATGAGAGGTGAGAGAGCGCCTTCCAACCGTCTACCTACCTGACCTCCATCAGTAGTGACAGAGTGTCCACCTACCTACCAAACCCCTCATATTCATGAGGGAACGCCTATCTTCCAATCGGCTTACTACCTACCTGAAGAGCGGTCAGAGACCACCTTCTGGCCAACTACCTACCTACTTGCCCCCTTTACATTTGGCAAGAGAGTACCTACCTGACCACCCTTCCTTGCATCTGAGGTGAGAAAGTGCCCACTTACCGATCAATTACATATCTACTTACCGTCTTTTCACCTATCTACCGGCCAACTACTACCTGATCACCCCCTCCATCCATGTGGGGAGATGTCAGAGCACCTACCTACCTGACCTCCCTTGCATCTGAGGTGAGAGAGTGCCCACCTACCGATCAACTAACTACATACTGTATCTACTTACCGTCTTTTCACTTATCTACCGGCCAACTAACTACCTGATTGCCGCTCCATCTATGTGGGGAGGTATGAGAGAGCACCTACCGACGTACCTGACCTCCCTTACATCTGGGGTGAGAGAGTGTCCACATACTGTACCTACCTGACCCCCTCTTTTTGATGAGAGAGCGCCTATCTCCCAACTAAGGATGAGCTCAGGCGTGGTCGAAAGCCGCACGTGCCGAGCCCGCCAGGAAGTCGTCACCCGCTCAGCGCTAATCACAGGCAGTGAGACATTGTCCTGATGTGCGGCTGCAGACATCGGGAAATGTCCCACTACTTGTGATTAGCGCTGAAGCGGTGGCGACTTCCTGGCGGGCTCGGCACGTGCGGCTTTCGACCACGCCTGAGCTCATCCTTACTCCCAACCTGCTAACTTCTTACCTGGTCCCCCCTTCCACCTGAGGGGAGGTGAGAGTTCACCTACCTACTTACCCAATTTCTGACTTAGGAGCTGTCAGAGGGCCCACTTACCAACCAACTAACTTAACTATCTACCTGACCTCCCCTCAATCCATCTGAGGAGAGGTGATCGAGTGCCCACCTACCGATTAACTACATGCGTATTTATCCCCTTTCCATCTGAGGGGAAGTGAGTGAGTACCTACCTACCTGACCTCCCTTACATCTGAGGAGAGGTCAGAGAGCACATACCAACCATCCGCCTACCTGATCTTTACATCTGAGGAGATGTGAGAGTGTCCACATACCTACCTAACCCCCCTCTTCTTGATGAGGGAGCACCTTTCTACTGACAAGCTTGCTACCTACATGATCCCCATTCATCAGAGGAGAGGTGACCCTAACTACCTACCTACTTTCCATTTTAGGCTAGTTGAGAGAGTGCTCATCTACCGAACCAACTAACTTACTACCTACCATCTTACCACCTTTCCATCAGGGCAGAGTAAGAGCATTCACCTACCCCTATCCTACTTTCATCTGAGGCGAGATGAGAGAGCGCCAACCCACTTATCAACCAACTTACTTCCTACTTGTTATCCCTTCAAACCATCAGAGGAGAGCTGAGGTGACCTACCGACCATCTACCTACCTGACCTCCCTTACATCGGAGTAGAGGTGACCGAATGCTTGATCTCCCTTCTATCCACTTAATGAGAGGTGAAAGAGCTCCTTCCAACCATCTACCTACCTGACCGCCCTTCACTAGAGGTGACAGAATGCCCACCTACCTACCAAACCCCTCTTATTCGTGAGAGAACGCCTATCTTCCAATATTCTTACTACCTTACTGATCCCCCCCCTTCCACCTGAGGCGCAGTCCGAGACCACCTACCGACCAACTACCTACCTACTCCCCTTTACATTTGCAGAGAGGTGCGAGAGTGCCCACCTACCAACCAATTTCCCTATCTACCTGACCTCACCTTCCCTGCATCTGGGGAGAGGTGAGAGAGTGCCCACCTACCGATCTACTAACTACACCACAGTGGGTGAAATGAGTATTGAACGCGTCACCATTTTTCTAGGTAAATCTATTTCTAAAGGTGCGATTGACATGAAATTTTCCCCACATGGCGGTAACAACCCATGCAATCCATACGTACAAAGAAACCAAAATAAATACCTCCAGAAATGAAGTTAGGTGTAATAAAATGGAATGACACCGGGAAAAAGTACTGAACACATGAAGAAAGGGAGGTGCAAAAAGAGCATGGAAAGCCAAGACACCGGCTGAAATCTATCAGTAATTAGAAAGCAATCCTGTCCCTTGTCAGTGCAAATATCAGCTGGTTCAGGTTCAACTGATGGCCTATAAAAAGGTGTCTCATTACCAAGGTGTCACAAGAAACATCTCATGATGGGTAAAAGCAAAGAGCTCTCAAGACCTTTGCAACCTCATTGTTGCAAAACATGCTGATGGCATTGGTTACAGAAGGGTTTCTAAACGTCTGACTGTTCCAGTGAGCACTGCTGGGGCCATAACCTGAAAGTGGAAAGAATATAAGTTCACCATAAACCGGCCATGACCAGGTGCTCCTCGCAAGATTTCTGACAGAGGAGTGAGAAGAATTATCAGAAGAGTTGCCCAAGAGCCAAGGACCACTTGTGAGGCGCTTCAGAAAGACCTGGAATTTGGGGGTACACAATTAGTAATGCACTCACTCGCCATGGCCTGTATGCACGCTCACCGCGCAAGACTCCATTGCTGAAGAAAAAGCATATTAAAGCTTGGTTAAAGTTTGCTGCACAACATTTAGACAAGCCTGTGAAATACTGGGAGAATATAGTCTGGTCAGATGAGACCGAAATTGAACTCTTTGGATGCCATAATACACTCCATGTTTGGAGGTCACATGGCACATTACCCCAAAAACACCCCCCCATACCAGTGGCGGCTGGTGAAGTTTTAGGATAAGGGGACGCCAGACCCCGCCCTTCCTTTTTGACCCCTCCCACTTCCTTTTTGGCTGGTGAAGTTTTAGAATGGGGGGGCGCCAGACCCCACCCTTCCTTTTTGACACCTCCCACTTGGTGACAATGGGTGTGGTTTCAGTGAAATAGTGGGCGTGGCCTAAATGGTGTGTCTCTAAGGGGGTGTGGTTAGCATCTGAGAGGGAGGGACAGCAGGCCCAGATCCTACACAACAATGGAAATATGTGTATTCTAGAAAGTTTAACGATCAGCAGATAAAGATACTCCAAACACCAGGTGTTGGCACTTCAATCATCCCGGCACCATGGTTGTTATGGTGTCAGGATGATTGAAGCGTATTATTACATTGTAATATAAAATGAAATCATTGAACTCACCATAATGCAGAATCGGTGGGAGCCCTGAGCTTGTCACCTGCCATGTTGCATGCCATCAGGTGCCCCCAGCGGAGCCCCTCCTTGCATCAGGTGCCCCCAGCGGAGCCCCTCCTTGCATCAGGTGCCCCCAGCGGAGCCCCTCCTTGCATCAGGTGCCCCCAGCGGAGCCCCTCCTTGCATCAGGTGCCCCCAGCGGAGCCCCTCCTTGCATCAGGTGCCCCCGTCAGCGGAGCCCCTCCTTGCATCAGGTGCCCCCGTCAGCGGAGCCCCTCCTTGCATCAGGTGCCCCCGTCAGCGGAGCCCCTCCTTGCATCTGTGTCCCCATCAGCGGAGCCCCTCCTTGCATCTGTGTCCGCCGGAAGTGAAATTGTTCTCACAGTGAGAACAAAGCACCCGGTCGTAGTGATACACTACGGGCGCCGGGCGGATACTGTTTCGGCGCGATGGATTGCGCCACAAAGCAGCTCCAAACCCCCGCCAATAAAGCGCTTCATCTGCAATCTCGTGATTGCATAGACATGGCGCTTCCCACAGTGCACTGTGTCTGGCGCGCGAACACAGTGCACTTAAGGACTTCTTTCTTTTTTTTTTTTTTTTTAAAGGGCCATGTTTTAAATTTTTATTTTTATTTTTTTGTGAATGCCTGGGGGTAGAGGGGCGGCGCCCCCTATGGACGGGCCGCCACTGCCCCATACCAACAGTGAAGTTTGGAGGTGGAAATATCATGGTGTGGGCGGGGCTGTTTTTCAGCATACGGTACTGCCAAGACTCCATTGCTGAAGTAAAATCATGTTGAAGCTAAACTGTTGAACTAAAGATCAGAGTTCATAGAAGAGGCCCACGGAACCTTCAAGACTTGAAGACTGTTTGTGTGGAAGAATGGGCCAAAATCACACCTGAGCAACGCATGCGACTAGTTTCTCCATACAGGAGCTGTCATTACCAACAAAGGATTTTGTACCTAGTATTTAAATACATTTCAGTCGGCATCTTTAATTTGTTTTCTCTGTGTCCTTCCATTTTATTACACAGAACTTCATTTCTGAACTTTTTTGTTTTGTTGTCTTTGTGTTTTGCATGGGTTGTTACCGACGTGGTGAAAATTTTTAGAAATTTTTAGAAATAGATTTACATAGAAAAATGGTGACCTGTTCAATACTTATTTTACCCGCTGTATCCCTGTAAATGAGCACAGCAGAGACCTCTGTTCTCATTGTAAATGGTACGCCTCTATGATCGGTCCTGTTTGCTATGTAGACATGTATTTTCACCTAATAATAATATAATAATAATAATAGTCTCCTCTCGCATTACTAACTGACATATCAACATGGATTTCACACCACTTCCTCTAACTCAATCTTTCTAAAACTGAGCTCATAATTTTTCCTCTAGCCCATGCCCCTCCCCCTTACTTCTCCATCGGGATCAATAATACAACCATCGATCCCTCCCCTCATGCCAAGGTACTAGGTGTAATCCTAGACTCTGATCAGCCCCAAATCCAATCGCTGTCCAGACTTCACCTCTGAAACATCTCCAAAATATGCACCTTTCTAACCTTTGACACCACTAAGCAACTTATTCACTCCCTCGTTATCTCTTGCCTTGACTATTGTAACTCCCTCCTCATTGGCCTGCCTCTTCGCAAGCTATCCCCTCTTCAGTCTGTCATGAATGCCGCTGCCAGACTCATCCACCTTACCCAACCGCTCCGTGTCCGCTAACCCTCTTTGCCAATCCCTCCACTGGCTTCTCATTACCCAACAAATAAAATTCAAAACAATCATAACTTAGAAAGCTATTTACATTCTATTGCTATTCACATGGTGGCACAGTGGTGTAGTGGGTAGCGCTCTTGCCTAGCAGTAAAAAGAGTCACTGGTTCGAATCCCAACCACAACACTACCTGCCTGGAGTTTGCAAGTTCTCCCTGTACCTGCGTGGGTTTCCTCCGGGTACTCCGGTTTCCTCCCACTCCAGAGACATGCTGGTAGGTTAATTGGCTTGTGTCTAAATTGGCCCTAATATATGAATGTGAGTTAGGGGACTTAGATTGTAAGCTCCTTGAGGGTAGGGACTGATGTCAATGTATATGTAAAAGCGCTGCCTAAATTGACGGCGCTATATAAGTACCTTAAATAATAATAATTCTGCCCCGAGCTACATCACCAATCTTATCTCCAAATATTACCCAAACCGTCCTCTCCGCTCCTCCCAAGACATTCTAGCTCCCATGCTCGTCTCCAGGACTTCTCCAGAGCCTCTCCCATTTTCTGGAACTCGCTACCCCATTCTTTTCAGCTATCTCCTACTCTGTCCACTTTTAGGCAATCCCTGAAAACTCCTCTCTTCAGGGAGGCCTATCCTGTCTTCAGATAACAACCGAATCTTCTACTCCCCCCTCATCAGTTTATCTCACAGTCCCTACCTTTTTGTTTCACCAGCCCCTCCCTCTTAGATTGTAAGCTTGCAGGAGCAGGGCCCTCCTAACCCTCTTGTTTTGAATTATACTGTTGGTGTAGTGTCTCCCTATATTGTAAAGCGCTGCACAAACTGTTGGCACTATATAAATCCTGTATTATAATAATAATAATAATTATAAAAAATAATAATAATGTGATCTAGTGTTCTCTCCTTTTTTTTTTTTTCCCCCCTCAGACAAAGGTGTGGACAGATCTGATCTGGAAAGCCGCTCGTTCCCCCGACAGCGCTATGGATTCTGGTCAGGAGCGTGTTGTCGCTCTCATAGACATGGATTGTTTCTATGTCCAGGTGGAGCAGAGGTTGCGGCCGGAGCTAAAGAATAAGCCAGTGGTTGTGGTGCAGTACAAGACCTGGAAAGGAGGAGGGTAAGAGGAGGTGGTCGTGTTCTGTTCTATGGGAGCAGATCGCAGTGTGTGTGTGTGTGTGTGTGTTTCTTTATCGTACATCACAGGACACAGAGCACCATAGTAATGACTATGTGGGTTATAGGCCACCTTTAGGTGAATGGACACTGGTATAACCAAAAAGGAAACAGGAAGTCCCCCTCCCATACCGGGAGTACCTCAGTTTTTTTCGCCAGTGTCTAAGGTGTTAGTCACGGTTGATGAAGTGCTAAAAGAGCTCCGCTAAGTAATTCCTGACGGGATCAAGGGGCTGTGCAAACGGATCCCTCTAAAGTGCTTGAAAGCAAAATGGATGGTACCCGGGCCCCGTGGAAGAAGAAACAAGGTTTTTGCCTGTAATGCTTCTTTTTTGAGAGCTGGACCCTGGAACCCGGCACCTTGGTCATGTTGATACAGCCAAAGAGTTTTCCGGCAGGGTGCTACAGGTCCAAGGGAGGGGACCCGGTCCTTGAAGGTCTGGCATGACACGGCTCGCCATGATGGGTGAAGGCTGGATCTGTCTGTGATAATTTCCAGTGGTCCTGCGGCGGGATCAAGTAAGTCAGAAAGATTACAAGGATATATATATATATATATATATATATATATATATATATATATATATATATATATATATATATATATATATATATATATATATATATATATATATATATATATATATATAAAATATAAAAATTCCCTTGGTCTTTTTGGTGTGAGTATGCAAAGCCTTGCCTGTGTTTTGCCACTAGAGGGTGTAAAAGCTACATACCTGGCTTCCAACATTCCATGTTTCCCCTGTGTTGTGCTCAGTGTCAGCAAAGGCTTCTGTGGCAGCATTGCTATTTCTCCTGCTCTGTCAGCCATCAGTAGGGGTTTGGGGGGACCTTCCACCATCAGAGAGGTCAGGTTCCCCCTGCATTGAGACTGAGCATTTATAGCAGCATATTATGTAATTGCTAGACTAAAGCTAGGCAGTAGATGCATTTTGTTTAGTTCTTCTTCTTTCTTCTTTCTTCTTTCTTCTTTCTTCTTTCTTCCTTCTTCCTTCTTCCTTCTTCCTTCTTCCTTCTTCCTTCTTCCTTCTTCCTTCTTCCTTCTTCCTTCTTCCTTCTTCCTTCTTCCTTCTTCCTTCTTCCTTCTTCTTTCTTCTTTCTTCTTTCTTCTTTCTTCTTTCTTCTTTCTTCTTTCTTCTTTCTTCTTTCTTCTTTCTTCTTTCTTCTTTCTTCTTTCTTCTTTCTTCTTTTTGTGCTTAGGACTATGTCTTCCCACAGGAGGGGTAATTCATCAGGGGGGAGTGCAAAGTCGCTGCGGCAGAGCCCGAGGCTCCTAGTCACACGCCTGCAGTTCCATCCTCCCCTGAAGGACCCGGAGCATCTGGCGAATCTGAGCCATCTTGTCTCACAGGCATGGTGGCTACCTCCAATATTTCAGCTTCTGCATTCGTCACTAAGGAGGATTTGGCTTTGGCTCTAGCTTGTTTGGAGGGAAAAATAGCCGATTTGTTCACGTCCTCCTCCCAGGAGGTGAGAAAACGGGGCAAGTCCCCTTCTGCCCTTGACCTTCCTGAACTGGAACCACAATGGGCAGGTGATACTGGAGTATCTTTGAGGGGAGGAGGTTCAGGTGACTCCTCTTCTGAGGATTCGGCATCTGAAGAACCTTTCTCAACTTCGTAATCTCTGAAATTAGTAATTCAATTCCTTACGGACTTGGTCCGCTCTGGATATAAGTTGCCTCCCGCAGAGGTGGAGGATGGTTCCTTCTCCTCCTTGGGTTCGCTAAAACCCCCACAGGGTTCTCATGCCTACCCTATGCACCCGTTACCGGAGCAACTGATTTATGCTGATTGGGATCACCCAGATAAGCAGTTTTCTCCACCTAAGAAATTTTCTTTTCTCTACCCTATGGAGAAAAAGTTTGCAAAGAGATGGGATCTGCCAGCAGTAGATGCTGCTATCTCCTCTGTGAACAGGAGTTTAACTTGTCCAGTGGACAATGTACAAGTATTTGGAGATCCAGCTGATAAGAAGTGGGAATCTACTAAAAGCCTCGTTTGCTGGTGGTACAGCCTGCAGTGGCAGCAATAGGCATTTGTCAATCCCTTCGTGATGAACTCGAGCAGGTTATTAAGAGTTCCCGCTCAAGCTAAAGAGGCCCAAAGTTTAGCTGAGCTACCTAGGGCCCTATACTTTGCAGTGGACGCTATTAAGGATTCTATCCATAAGGCGCCTCGCCTTGCACTTATGTTGATACATATGCGCAGGACTCTGTGGCTAAAAAATTGGTCAGCCGAGTTACCATGCAAGAAGCTCTTGGCTGGGTTTCCCTTTCATGGAGAAAGGTCTGTTAGCGTCCAGGTTCAACAAGAAGTTGAACAACTTTGTGGCTAGAACAAGGGATCCACTTGCACTCGGAGTAGATGCGTTAGTGACCCTGTGGAATCGGTTTTCACTAATTTATGCATTCCCTCCAGTTCAGCTGTTACCACGGCTGCTTCACAGGATCAGGGAAGAAGGGAAGCCGGTAATCTTAGTAGCCCTGGTATGCAGGGATCGTGAGAATGGCAGTAGGGGAAGTCTTTAACTCTTCCACCTCGTCCTGACCTGCTGTTGCAGGGACCGGTATTCCATCCTGCCTTACAAACGCTAAATTTAATGGCGTGGCTATTGAAGCCCACATTCTGAAAAATCGGGGGCTTTCAGGTTTAGTTGTAACCACTCTGATTAATGCCAGAAAGCCGGCATCCAGGACCATTTATTACAGGGTCTGGAAGGCCTATGTTACTTGGTGTGAAAACAAGGGGTGGCGTCCTCGTAAGTATGTCATAGAATTTTGGCCTTCCTACAATTAGGAGTAGAAATGAAGCTGGCCTTGAGCACAATCAAGGCTCAGATTTTGGCCTTGGCGGTGTTTTTTTTTCAAAGGCTGCTTGCTTCGCATTCTTTAGTCCGGGCATTCATAAAAGGTATAACTCGGATAACTCCGCCAGTTAGAACACCCTTGTGCCCATGGAATTTGAATCTGGTTTTGTCGGAGTTGCAAAGACAACTCTTTGAACCTACATGAAATATTCCTTTGATTATATTGACAGGGAAATTGTTATTTCTAGTTGCGATAACCTCTGCAAGAAGAGTAACAGAATTGGCTGCCTTCTCCTGTAAGGAGCCATACTTAATCATTCACAAGGATAAGGTAGTGCTGCGTCCGCACCCAACCTTTTTGCCAAAGGTAGTGTCTGGTTTTCATCTGAATCAAGATGTTTCCCTACCTTCCTTTTTCCCAGAACCTCGTTCTGCAAAAGAAAAATTTATTACATTCTCTCGATGTAGTGAGAGCAATTTAAAGCCTATCTGAAAGTGACTGCTCAGATACAGAAAACTGATGTTTTTTTAACAGCTTACCTGTAAAATCCTTTTCTTGGAGTACATCACGGGACACAGAGGTCCCTCCCCTCTTATTGGGATATGTATATATTGCTTTGCTACAAAAACTGAAGTACTTCCGGTATGGGAGGGGTTATATAGGGAGGGGCATTTCCTGTTTCCTTTTTGTTTATACCAGTGTCCATTCACCTAAAGGTGGCCTATAACCCACATAGTCATTACTGTCCAGTGATGTACTCCAAGAAAAGGATTTTACAGGTAAGCTGTTATAAAAATCCTATTTTTGTCCGCCAGTAACAGCCCCTTCCTTTGGTTTTCCCCAATGGAGCTCTGCCCGCTGCTAAACTTTGCAGGGGAGTATTTTTGGTCTTTGTATAATACGGCCAACAGCCTTGTAGTTATAATCACTGCCATACATGGAGCTTCTGTCTCCAACAGAAAATCTAATGTGGAGATGAATTGGAATGTCCCACCTCTGAGGATCACAAACTGGCCACACCCTCTGTGCAGGGTGTACCACCTACAAGGGGAGGAGCCATTTTTCTTTTTCTCAGAGTCTGTTCTAGAGGTCTGCTGTTTTCCCCCAATGAACATTTGAAGAAGCAATTTGTATATAACCAAGTTGGCACGTGAATGTGTTGGCTGTAAATGATAGGAAGCCTGCCAGCCAGCTCACAGGTATTTACAGGTGTGTATACAGTGGGTATTGAAAAGAATCACCCCCCCTTTTTAAAATCACATTTTGAGCCTGAAATGAGAACCGTTTATTTTTTTTTTTTATTTTTTTTTTTTAACCTGCTGTTTTTACAAAATATAGCATTCGAGTGAAAGGATATAACACCAACACGTCAGAAAAAAATTAAAAATTCAAAAACCAAATACTGAATTGGAAAAAGGATCCCCCCCCCCCTTGTGTCACTGTTTTGTTGAACCACTCTTTGCTTTAAAGTGGTAGTAAAGGCTTTTATATATACCTACAGATAAGTATACAATAAGGCTTACCTGTAGGCGCAGTAAATATCTCCTACATGTTACAACGAGTAAATACAGATGGATAAAACAAAAAATGTGTCTGTCTTCATTTCAGGCTGCAAAGCAACAAAATGTGATCGTTAACCTCTGGAAGATTTTACCCCCTTCATGACCAGGCCATTTTTTACTTTTTGGCACTGCGTTCTTTAAACTGAAAATTGCACGGTCATGCAACACTACTCTAATTTTTTTCTTTTTTCCCTCACAAGTTTTCTTTTGGTGGTATGTGATCACCTCTGCATAATTATTTTTTTTTTTTTTTTTTGCACTATAAACAAAATAACACCGACAATTTTGAAAAAATAATTTTTTTTTTTTTACTTTAGGCTATAAAACATCCATTTAAAAAATCAAATTTGGTGCAGGAATGAATGCAAATCGCACACCATCCTGCACATGCAGGAAAACTGTTCTGCTATTTAAATTGGTAGTAAACTCCGCATTTTTTTTGTTTTTTTCCCCCACAGGTAAGCTTCCAATAAAGCTTACCCATAGGTAAAATTAATATCTTCTAAACGTGCACCAGTGAGCAGCAGCTGGTGACTTCACCGGTAAATGGCGCTCTGAAGGAACGGCATTCCAGTGCTGTTCCTTAAAGCGGAGCTCCACCCAAAAGAGGATACTAGGCTTGTTTGCTTCCTCTCCTCCTTCTCCCCCCCCCCCCCCCCCCCCTTCGAAAGGTGCTAAATATGGCAGCTGAGGGGGGGAGCAGGTACCTGTTTTTGACAGGTACCCTTCCCCACTTCTGGGAGACCCCCCCCCCCCCCCCGCAGGAATTTTGGCCCCCCTCCTCCTTCCCCCGCCACCGGGCTATTCATGCTTTGCAGTAGGGAACCCCTTACAAGAAATGGAGGCAGCAGCAACCCAAGAGCAGATGGAAAAGCCGTCATTGTAGGACCCCTGGACAAAGACAGAGGGAATGTTGTCCTTTTCCATCCTCCTGCGCCAACCAATAAATTGCAATGACTCGTCATTTCCAGTGGGAGGAAGGCTTCAGAAATTCCATCCTCACTGGGCAAGCATGACAGAAAACCCATTTTATTCTAGACATGCTGGCCCAGGGATACAAAATAGAGCTTTTGGACCTTCCTCCAGAAAGATAATTGGTAACAAACCTGCCAAGGGACACAACAAAGACCCTAGCCATGAAGAACCTGTTAGGGGATCTGATGCAACAGGGAGTTGTGATTCAGGTATCTCCAGAGGAATGTTATCTGGGTTTCTATTCCCATATTTTCCTGATAAAGAAACCTGGAAGCTTTCGTCTCATGCTCAACTTAAAACTTTCAAACAGGTCAGTCCGATACAGCAGATTCTGCATGGACTCCCATTTTTTTTTTGGTCGGAAATCTTAGTCAAGGGATGCTTCATGGCATCAATCGACTTGAGATGCGTTCCTGCATGTGCCTATAGCCTCTCAGTCTCAAAAGTACCTCAGGCTGGCAATAAATATGGGGAATGAGGTGCTGCATCTACAAGTCAAGGCTCTCCCTTTTGGTATTTCATCCACCCCATGAATATTTACAAAAATAATGGCGGAAGCTCTTGCTCCTCTCCGTCTGCAAGGAATTGCAGTAATCCCTTATCTGGACGACCTTCTCTTCTTTGCCCTTCCAGAGCAAAAATTACAGGTAGACCTGGCCAAGGCCCGTAATCATTTGGAAGCCTTGGGTTGGATTGTGAACCTTCAGAAATCAAATTTCAATCCAGCTCAGAAAGTTCAGTTTTTAGGTTATCAAATAGATTCTGTAGAACAACGTTTTTTTTTTCTCCCAGAAGAAAAGAAAAAAACAGTCATGAGTGTAGTAGCCAGGCTACAAACAAACCAGGAGATATCAATCAGAAAGATTATGTCAGCCCTGGGAACCTTAACTTCGACAATGCCGGCCATTCAATGGGCGAGGCTCCATTTCAGGCCCCTCCAGAGTTTTCTCTTAAAGGTTTGGGATCACAGCCCAGAAACCTTAAACACAAAAGTAAAACTCCCCACCAGGGTCAAGAGGACCCTTTTGGTGGTGAAGTCAGTCAGTTTTGTCAAAGGGCTTACTATGGTCTTTTCCGACCAAAAAAAGAGAGTCACGACAGACGCCAGCAGTTGGGGATGGGGGGCCCATTGAGATAAAAATATAGCACATGGAATTTGGTCCCGATCCGAAGCAGGAAGGTCCTCAGACTGGAGGGAGTTAAAAGCAGTCGTCCTAGCATTGACTGCCTTCTCTCCAAACCTCCATGGGTCCCATTTGCAGATTCTATCAGACAATGCCACTACCGTGGCATACCTGAACAAACAGGGGGGGCACAAGGAGCAAGGATCTTCTATTACTGTCATCAGAAATCCTGGAGTGGGCAGAGTCAGCAGTGCATCTTATAGGCACGCTAAACGAAGTAGCAGACTTCTTGAGGAGACGAAAAATTCAGGAAGCAGAATGGAGCTTGAATCCGGAAATATCCGGAAATTTTTTCATTGATGACCAGGATGTGGGGGCGTCCACAAGTGGACTTGTTTGCGTTAAAAGAAAACGCTCAGCTCCCTCCGTTCTTTTCTCTGCACCGAGACAGCGTCTCACTAGGGATAGATGCCCGGAACTTTCATCTGAGCTATGCCTCTCCTCCCCCCCCCTTCAGCTAATTCCACTGGTATTGAGGAAAATACAAAAGGAAAAGGTGTCAATAATTCTGATGACTCCGTTCTGGCCGAAAAGTGCCCGTTTTTCCTCCATTCTACAAATGACAGTCAAACCATTCTGGCAGCTTCCTCTCAGACAGGACTTGCTACTTCAAGGCCCAGTATACCACCCGGATATAGCCAGATGAAGTCTCACCGCCTGGTATCTGGTGAACAGTTGTTAAGGAACAAAGGATTGTCGGAGCATCTAGTATCCCCTTTCTCTGGCCAGTAGAAAGAAAGTAACTAGAGATATTTATGCTAAAGTTTGGAGAGTCTACAACTTTTGGTGTCGTTCATCAAACCGAACCTTAGAAGACATTGTGGCGATTTTGGAATTTCTACAAAATGGCGCGGACAAAGGTCTTGCGATTAGCACTCTTCAAGTGCAAGTGGCTGCCCTGGGAGTATACCTAGAAAGACCAATTTTTTTTTTTTTTTTCAGTTCCTTTGGTTACAAGATTATTTAGGCACTCACTGGGTCCAGACCAGCTCCTACTAAACATTTTCCTAAATGGGACCTGTCAGTAGTTTTGCAAGCCTTCACAAAAGATCCTTTTGAACCGTTACAGACAATCTCGTTAAGGAATGTAACTCTTTTTAAAAAGGTATTCTTAGTTGCAGTTACATCCGCAAGAAGAATCTGTGAACTACACGCTCTCTTGGTAAAGGAAACCTTTTTGTTAAACTTACCCAGACAGGATTGTACTTAAAACAGATCCGGGCTTTTTGTCCTTCTGGGGGAAAAAAGGAGAATTTTTATTACATAACTTGGATGTAAGAAGAATTTTATTACATTACTTGGAAGTAACTAGGGACTTTAGGCTTTCGGCCTAATTTATTATTTAATTTATTCTGACTATTTATTGTTTTTTTCTGGCAACAGAAAGGGCCGCCAAGCATCAAAGGGGTCAATTACTAGATGGCTAAAATCAGCTATTTCAGAAGCTTATTCCCAGATGGGTTTGTCTCCCCCGCCGGGAACTCGCGCACACTGTACTAGAGCTCTGGCCACTACATGGACAGAAAAAGCTGGTGCCACCCCCATATCAAATTTGTAAGACGGCTACATGGTCAAGTTATCTAACGTTTGTCCGTCTTTACAGACTGGATCTTCTGTTAGCCGGTTATCAGGCATTTGGCAGAAAGGTCCTGCAGGCTGTTGTCCCTCCCTACTTGGTAAGTCTCGATTATCCCCTCAGGTGCTGTCCTGAAGGACATTTAGGGAAAATTCAAGTTAGACTTACCGGTAACTTGTTTTTCCAGGAGTCTTTCAGGACAGCAACGACCTGCCCTTTTCTTGTTTATATTTGCTGTGACTAACCATATTCTGATTATGTGTTCCAGCTTGGGCCGGAGGTACTCTGCTACAACTAATAAACTGTGGGGAGAAGCCTCCTTTTAAAATTTGGTGGAGTTGGTGTTTCCTAGTGGGGGGAGCCACTCTCTCAGGTGCTGTCCTGAAAGACTCCTGGAAAACAAGTTACCGGTAAGTCTAACTGGAATTTTTTAATTCAATGATTTGTTTCTTTTATTATTACGTGTAAAGGATTGGCCAGTAATATTGCAATTCTGTTCATGTTGCTCTTTACCAGTATAAGCGTTTTTGTTATCTGCTGATGTTGCTGACGCTGTGATTTGTCTGCACAGGATTATAGCGGTCAGCTATGAAGCCCGGGCTTTTGGGGTGACCCGAAACATGTTTGCTAACGACGCTAAGAAGCTTTGCGCTGACCTGCAGCTTGCCCGTGTCAGCGAGGCTCATGGGAAAGCCGATCTGACAAAGTAAGTTTATGGGGGGGGGAATGTGTTGGAATGATTTGTCAGGCTGTTGGGAATGTGAGCGCAGTCACATTTCTCCTTTCTCGCAGGTATCGGGAGGCCAGTGTGGAAGTGATGGAGATCATGTCTCGGTTTGCTGTGGTTGAACGAGCGAGCATTGATGAGGCTTACATAGACCTGACTGAAGCTGTGCAAAAACGATTAAAGGACATGGAGGGTCAACCTGTATCGGAGGATATGCTGAGAAGCACCTATGTTCAGGGCTATCCTCAGCTTAACCCAATGTCAGAGGAGAGCCTTACCAAAGGTGACTGTTCTTTGGTCTATATATTCTGATTTTCCATCCTCATGAGTAAGCGCTGGTGGGGGCGTGGCCTGTCGGAGGTCCAGACTGCGACTGCCACTTGTTCATACACAGCGGATCTTGCTCCGATTTGCATCTCCTGGGACTTTCAGCTCTCATTTATATATCCCAATTCCTAGTAAAGTAGTGTTTTTTTTTTTGTTTTGTTTTTTGTTTATTTTTTTTTTTTTATATGCATCATTATCCACTTTGCAATTGTACATGACGCTTTTGTGTGCTGGTCTACTAAGGGCTATAAATATGTTGAGTCTTTCTACTTGCTCTTGCAGTGCTGTGGAGGCAATGACATGATTGGCTGCGCAGTTCCTCGGTCACCTGCTGCTGTATTTGCACTACAAATTCTGGATGGACTCTCTGCACACTTCTATATGCCCTTTCCAGCAAACCATGCAATGAAAAACAGGGATTTTTAGTTTACACATATTGCAATACATGCTTAAAGCAGAGTTCCACCCAAAAGTAGAACTTCCGCTTTAAGGACTCCTGACCCCCTGACATGCCACATTTGGCATGTCATTTTTTTTGGGGGGGGGGAGTGGGTACTAAGTTTAGCTACCCAGCTCCCACTTCCGCTAGGCCGCCTAGGCGACTCCTCCTCTCCGCCTCCCTCCCTGCAATTTTCTGTGACACATCACAGGTCCCAAAAGATTGCCTGGCCATTCAGGACGTGCAGCATGCGCAGTGCTCACCCGGCTGTGAAGCTGCAAGCTGTCACAGCCAGATGCCCACACTTCCAATGCCGGGGACAGGAGGGGGAGAGAAGTGAGGCTTCGGACGGCCGCATCGCTGGACCGTGGGACAGGTGAGTGTGTGTTTATTAAAAGTCAGCAGCTACTGTAGCTGCTGACTTTTAATAAACAAAAAACCGTCTGGGACTCCGCTTTAAGGACTTTTTTTTTTGGGGGGGGGGGGTGGAGAGTGTTTACCTAGTTTTGACAGGTACCTGCTCCCACTCCCGGTTGTCCCACCTAGGCAACTCGCGCGGAAGATCTCCGCTCCCCCTCCAACCCTGTGATCTTCTTGGACACATCACAGAGGAGGCGCAGTGCTCACATGACTGAAGTCGCAAGCTGTAACAGCCGGGTGCCCACACTTGTGATGCCAGCGCTGCAGGGAAGAGAACCGAGGTTTTGGGCGGCCGCATCGTTGGATCCTGGGACAGGTTTAGTGTGTGTTTTATTAAAAGTCAGCAGCTACAGTTTTTGTAGCTGCTGACTTTTAATAAACACAAAAACGACTGGAACTCCGTTTTTAAGCTGGCCAACTGCATCAAAGTAATCCCTCTTATGGCCAGTCCTACACTGCCTAGCCACTGAAAATGCTACGACTGACACATGCCAACCTTTTGCATAGAGACACAATGTGGGGGGGAGAGTGACTGGGTTCAGGTCTGGTTACTGACCTGTGTTACATCAGAGAAAAAATATACCTGTGGTCAAATCCCAATAGCTTGTACATCTATATAAACGTGCTGTCTGCTGCTGTATTTGGACTCTTGCACAAAGATAACATGTCTCTTGGCTTTAAGGCGGTTGCAAACCGCTGCACTTTTTTTCTTTTTCTTACCTGCAAGACAAAGGCATAATGTGCTAGTATGCATCACATACTAGCACATCATGTGAAACTTGCCTCAAAACAAAGCCTTCCAGCGATGCAATGTCTTAGCTGGAAACGGTGTCCAGCTTCACCCGGTCTTCTTTCTGGGTTTGCGAACTCTGGCTCTGTGATTGGCCGGAGCCGCAATGACGTCAGTCCCCCGCATGCGCGCGCGAGCTGCCAGTCACGGCACAGGGCTCTGAAGAAACGGCACGGGCGGCCATTCCTTCAGAGCACATGTGCCAGTGATGTCACTGGCTGTATTTTCAGTAAATATCTCTTAAACGGTCCACATTTAGAAGATATTTACTCTACCAATAGGTAAACTTTAATATAGGCTTACCTATAGGTACAAGTCAGAAATGGGATTTTTACTTCCGCTTTTAATGTACTACCATATCAATAGATCTCCTTCAGTGAGCCAGGCCTTAGGGCCTGTGTTAAGGCTTAAAGCCATGGCCAAAAGTTTCAAGAATGACACAAATATTAATGTTCACAAAGTCTGCTGCTTTAGTGTTTTTAGATCCTTTTTCTCAGATGTTACTATGGTATGCTGAAGCATAATTACAAGAATTTCATAAGTGTCAAAGGATTTTATTGACAATTACATGAAGTTTATGCAAAGAGTCAATATTTGCAGTGTTGACCCTTTTTCAAGACCTCTGCAATTCCCCCTGGTATGCTGTTATCAACTTCTGAGCCACATTCTGACTGATGGCAGCCCATTCTTGCATAATCAATGCTTGGAGTTTGTCAGAATTTATGGGGTTTTTTGTTTACCCGCCACTTGAGGATTGACCACAAGTTCTCAATGGGATTAAGGTCTGGTGAGTTTCCTGGCCATGGACCCAAAATTCCCATGTTTTTTTTTCCCAAAGCCACTTAGTTATCACTTTTTCCTTATGGCAAGGTGCTCCATTATGCTGGAAAAGGCATTGTTCCTCACCAAACTGTTCTTGGATGGTTGGGAGAAGTTGCTCTCGGAGGATGTTTTTGTACCATTCTTTATTCATGGTTGCGTTCTTGGGCAAAAATGTGAGTGAGCCCACTCCCTTGGCTGAGAAGCAACCCCACACATGAATGGTCTCAGGATGCTTTACTGTTGGAATGAAACAGGACTGATGGTAGCACTCGCCTTTTCTTCTCCGGACAAGGTTGTTTCCAGTTGCCCCAAACAATCGGAAAGGGGATTCATCAGAGAAAATGACTTTACCCCAGTCCTCAGCAGTACAATCCCTGTAACTTTTGCAGAATATCAGTCTATCCTTGATGTTTTTCCTGGAGAGAAGTGGCTTCTTTGCTGCCCTTCTTGACACCAGGCCATCCTCCAAAAGTCTTCTCCTCACTGTGTGTGTAGATGTACTCACCACTACCTGCTGCCATTCCTAAGCAAGCTCTGCACTGGTGGTGCCCCGATCCCGCAGCTGAATCAACTTCAGAAGACGGTCCTAGTACGTGTGCCCTGAAGCCTTCTTCACAAATGCAGTGGAAATGTTTTTATGGGATTAAGTTCATCTTCATGGCAAAGAGGGACTTTGCAATTAATTGCAATTCATCTGATCACTCCTTATAACATTCTGGAGGATATGCAAATTGCCATCATAAACACTGAGGCAGCAGACTTCGTGAAAATTAATTAATATTTGTGGCATTCTCAACTTTTGGCCACGGCTGTATGTTGATGACATCAGTTGGAGTTTCTCCTCAGGTCATTCAGAATCCATTGATGCGTGGTGTGGACCACCTTCTGATCTACCTTTTTTATATTGCTTCAAGCTGATTTTGCATTTCCGTTGACTTTTCAACATAGGCGTATCTAAACCTAAAAACAAAAATGTAATTTATTGCAGCTTAGCAGTCCTTAGATGTGGTGACCCTCATTTGTCATTTTTGTTATTTGTCATTTTGTGTTTTGTTTTTTCAAGTTTTAGAACATTTGCAGCAAAAGCAGAAAATGGCTGCCAGAAACGCAGGGTGCTTGTCCCTTCCTGTGAGCTGAAAAATACACAAATATCCTTAACTTTGTGTAAACTACTAATCCCATTCTTGCATCATGTAATGTAGATGATCATAGGTAAATATGTTTTGAGGTCCAGGTTGTGTGACAGTCATGGCTCCCTTCATATATACCGTATTTATCGGCGTATAACACGCACCCCAAGTTTAGGAAGGGAAAAAAACTTTTAGGAGGGAAGTTTAAGGAAAAAAAACTTACATTAAAATGCCCATCAATGCAGCCTTATCTGTCCATCTGCAGCCTTTTCAGTGTCAGTGCAGCCTTGCCCCAGTGCAGCTTTGGCAGTGCAGGTTTGCCCGTGCAGCTTTGCCCCAGTCCAGCCATGTCAGTGCAGCTTTGTGATAGATTAGATTCAAATATGGCGCTGAGACTGCAGGGATTTGTCGGAGCCGAGATACACATACCCGAGTGTTCTCGGCTTTTTTTGGCGCCGCCGTCACGCCCAGTCCCGCCCCTGGACCTGTGTTATGTCCATCATAGGGCGGGACTGGGCGTGACTGTGAGCGGCGCCGAAAAAAGCCGAGAACACTCGGGTATGTGTATCTTGGCTCCGACGAATCCCTGCAGTCTCAGCGCCATATTTGAATCTACCCACGGCTGTGTATGTTGGCGTCGACCGCGGCAATTGCCGCGATCGCTCCGATAACACAAAATCGGCGGGGATCGGCCTATAACACGCACCCACGATTTTCCCCTGATTTTCAGGGGAAAATAGTGCGTGTTATATGCCGATAAATACGGTATACAGTAGAAAAAAATGAGTGTAGACACAAAGTGACATGTGTCATTGTCACGTCTACCCCAACGCAGGTGGTCAGACACTATAGCTGGCTACGGTGTTCTTCACCTATAGCAGCCCCCTTTCCCATAAGGCAAGCAGGCCTACCAGGTCTCAGTTTCCCCCAGGACTTGTACACAATGTCATAGTGCCTGGGCCACCACGCCAAGGCAGATGCGAACTTAGCATAGCAAATAGGTACTTGCTGTTAGCAGACAGATAACGTTGTTCTATGACAGTCCAGGTAAAAGGAATAGTCCAATAATCCGGTCCAAAGTCATACACAGGGAAATCCATACTAGCAAAGCAGGGCAGACGGACAGGAAGCTTGATCAGGAACAACACAAGTATCACTCTCTATCACAAGCATGAGACTGAGCTTTTGGCTTGCTTCTAACAAGTGACTGACCACATCAATCGCCTTGCAGGTGGACAAAGACAGGGAGAATGCAATGGCCAAAACCTGGATGCTGGCATGAGGAGCAGGAGCACTAAGTGCTCCTGACAGTCATTGGCAGAATTACCAGGTGAAAACAAAGGGAAGGGGAGGGAAGCCTGAAAAAGACTGTGATACCTGGGATTTTTTTTTTTTATAGATTTGCAAAGATTTCAAACTTCTTTCACATTGTCATTATGGGGTATTGTTTGTAGATTTTTGAGGAAAATAATGAATTGAATCCAATTTGGAATAAGGCTGTATTACGACAAAATGTGAAAAAAGTGAAGCACTATGAATACTTTCCAGATGCACTGTAATGTGTGCTGACACTCAGTATGCAGCTATTGAGTTCCAGCTCTGTGTTCACAGCCTGCAGCAAGGAATACTGAAAAGGTGACCACTTTAATTTTACTGTCCTAGTCTGTATTTCAGTAGGTCTATTAGACACTGTGTGGTGGGGTGTTTTTTTTTTTGTTTTTTTTTTTTGTTTTTTTTTTTTTTAAAGGTAAATGAACTGTGCACCTAGCAAATGCAGTTGCACTCCTTTTTCCCCAGAGCGTAGTAAATGTGGTAAAGCTCTTCTGATTTCCAAAATCAAATCGCTTGCAAGCAAAATCTGCTTTTTTTAATTTATTTATTTATTTTTATTTTTTATTTTTTTCCCCCTTGCATCTGATTGGGTATTCTTTACAAAGTGAAGCTTTTCCTGATTTTTACATCAAGACCCCTTTCACACTGAGGCGTTTTTCAGGCGTTTTAGGGCTAAAAATAGCACCTGAAAAATGCCTCCCCTGCAGCCCCAGTGTGAGAGCCCAAGTGCTTTCACACTGGGGTGGTGAGCTTGCAGGAGGTTAGAAAAAGTCCTGCAAGCAGTAACTTTGGGGCAGTGTATACCACTGCTTATTGTATACACCACTCCTTCACCGCCACTGCCCATTGAAATGCCGCGCTGTGAACCCTCTCTTTGACCGCTAGCAGGGGGTTAAAAGCGCCCTGCTAGTGGACGAAAACGCGGCTGACGGCCAGTGTGAGAGGACTCTTATTAAGGAAAATTAATGCAACTGCACTTGCAAAGTGCATGGTCTATTTGCCTTTTAGTAAATCCACCTTTTGTATGACCAGATCTGGTAGAATAGAAAAATAAATAAAAAATAAGCAGTGGTTTTGCTAATTAACTGTGTTGCCTTTCAGAGGAGCTGCGCTGTCTGGGAATGCAGCAGTGGCTGAAGTCCCTCCCCCAGGGGACCTCCCCTCCTAGTCCTGAGCTGAACCTGACTGTTGCAGCCATCATCGTAGAGGAGATGAGAGCGGCAGTTGAGGAAGAGACGACCTTTCAGTGCTCTGCCGGGATTTCTTACAACAAGGTGAATCCTCAGAAGAGCCACGCTAACCTGGCATTGGAGGCGTTTTTCTTTTTGTACTGAATTTTTGTCATTACTTTTTACATTAAAATGAAGTACAGACACTCCTCACTTAAAGTGGTTGTATACTTAATTTTTAAACTTTTACCTACAGGTAAGCCTATAATAAGGCTTACCTGTAGGTAAAAAAAATATCTCCTAAACCTGTACGGTTTAGGAGATATTCCCCTCGCAATGACATCGCGGCCACTCACAGCACCGGAGCCGCGATACCCGGAAGATGCGCCGAGGGGAAATGTCAGCTCCCTTGGCGTGGACCGGGTGAGATGCCGGCACCTCGTTCTAAGGTAAGTATCTCATAATGAGCTAGTATGCGGTGCATACTAGCTCATTATGCCTTTTCCCTTACAGGTGTAGGGAAAAAAAAAAAAAGTCAGCGGGTTTACTACCGCTTTAATGACTGAGTTCCGTTCCTAGGACTAGGTCATTAAAGTGGTTGCAAACCTCACACATAAGCTGAACAAAGTATATTCCTTATAGTGCGTACTTGTCTCAATTTAACCACGTCACCTCCGGAACATCCCCCCCCCCCCCCCCCCCCCCTTATGACCAGGTCTTTTTTTGCGATACGGCACTGTGGAGTTACTTAAACTGACAATTGTGCAGTCGTGCGACGCTCTACCCAAATAAAAATTTATATTATTTGCTCACCTCTGGTTTATTTTTTATTTTTTGCGCTATAAACTAAATACATTTTTTACTTTCTGCTATAAAACATATCCAATAAAAAAACTTGAAAAAAATCTAATTTCTTCATCAATTTAGGCCTAGATGAATTCTGCTACATATTTTTGGTTAAAAAAAATCATCCCAATAAGCAAATATTGATTGGTTTGTGCACACGTTGTAGTGTCTACAAACTATGGGATATTTTTATTTTTTATGGGTGTGTTTTTTGTTTTTTGCTTTTTTTTGTTTTTTCTTTTTTACTTATTTACTTCTTACTTATTTTTATTTATTTTTTTGTAATAGTAATGGTGGCTATCAGCGACTTATAGCGGGGCTGCGATATTGCGATGGACACTAACTGACATTTTGGCCCTTTTTGGGAAACGGTGACACTAATACAATGATCAGTACTAAAAATATGCACGTTCACTGTACTAATGACACTGGTTGGGATTGGGTTAACATCAGGAGAGATCAAAGGGTTAAATGTGTGCCTAACGTGTCTTACTACAGTGTGGGAGATGCTTTTACTAGGGGAACACATGGATCCATGTCCCTGCTTTGCAGAGAAGCCCTGCTTTAGAAAGGCAATCTGCCTTGTTAATGTATGCAGATTGCAGTTCTGTCTCTGTAACTGATGATTGGCGGATGCCGGCGGACATCGAGTCCGTGGTTCCAGCTGTGTGTAATCACAGTGGGAGTGAGCCGCCAGCAAGAGCGCATTCGTGCCCCCTACCCGGAAGCGTCAGATCACTTCCAAGGTATGTGACCTGGCGCAGCCGAGCCTCCTTGCCACTGTATATGTAAGTTATATGGTCGGCAAGCAGTTAAAAAAAATCACTAAGTGTTGTTTCTGTCTGCTGCTTCTTTCCTCAGCTATGAGCATTAACCACTTCTGACAATTTTTTCCTGACGGTGAGAGGAGAGGGATCGCCAGCTGATTGATTGACAGCCTCAGCTCTGTTCCTGGGTGCTGTGTGGATGGGGGGGATGGTTTCCCTTCCCCTCCAATCAGCTCTCAGAACTCTCCTCACTGAGCTCAGCAGAGTAACTTCAGCTCCCAGTACCCTTTTTTTTTTTTTTTTTTTTTCAGACAAGTTTTATAAGTTCTGAACCGTTGCAGAGAAGTGAAGAATGCAGATAGACAGGTAGAACTTATGTAGGATAGTCCCTTCACTGGATATATGTCAGGGTTACAACCACTTTAAGTGAATTGGTCACAAAGTGAGGAGAAGCCCCTTGCCAACATTTCAGGCACACTGGACTGGTAGAGGGTTTTGTCGACGATCCATGGATATTGTTTTAGACCCCTTTCACACTACCGACGCCCGGGCGTCAGTGATAAAGCGGCGCTGTTTTTAGCGCCACTTTACCGTAGTTTTAGCGGCGCTATTTGGCCACTAGCAGGGCAGTTTTAACCCCCGCTAGCAGCCGAAAGGGGGTTAAATCCGCCCGCAAAACACAGCCGGAGCTGCGTTTTGCTGGTGGCATCGCAGTGCTGCCCCGTTGATTTCAATGGGGAGCAGCGGTGGAGGAGCGGGGAGTTCACCGCTCCAAAGAAGCTGCTGGCAGGACTTTTTCTGCCGCCCTGCCAGCGCACCGCTCCAGTGTAAAAGCCCTCGGGCTTTCACACTGGAATGAATGTAGCAGCTGTTTTGGGGCATTTTGCAGACGCTATTTTTAACGCTATGCAAAATGCTCCAGTGTGGAAGGTGTCTTAAAGTGGTTGTAAAGGCAAAGGTGTTTTTTTTTAATCTTAATGCATGCTATGCATGCAGGTAAAAGGCCTTCCGTGTGCAGCAGCCCCCTAATACTTTTACCTGAGCCCCATTCTGTCCAGTGATGTCCACGAGTGCCTTGGCCATCCAGGATTCTCCTTCCTGATTGGCTGAGACACAGCAGTGGCACCATTAGCACCCGCTGCTGTTAATCAAACTCAGCCAATCAGGAGAGAGGGGGGGCGAGGCCGAACTGCGGCTCTGTGTCTGAATGAATACACGGAGCTGCAGCTCTGCTCGGGTGCCCCCCCCCCCCCCCAATAGCAAGCTGCAACAGGAAGGAGGGGCCAGGAGCCCCGAAGAAGGACCCAAGGAGAGGAGGATCCAGGCTGCCCTGTGCAAAACCATTACACAGAGCAGGTACTGTAAGTATAACATGTTTGTTATTTTATTAGAAAAAAAAACAAGACTTTACAATCACTTTTAAAGTGATTGAGTTCCACCCAGAATTGATTGCTTGAGGTTCAATTTTTGTGTGAACCTCCGCTTTAAGTGAGGAGCGTTTGTACAAAGTATGTGTAGAATTCATCTGTTTCCAGCTAGTTTTAGATTTTGCTGCTGATGTGAATATAATAGGGTCAGGCTTTGGTGTTGCATATGAGGCCTCAGTGAGGACAGAGAGGTTGTAATGTGTGGCTATATTGCTCGGTTTGCAGTGGTGAGATGAACGATCTGCTGGGGAAATCGAGCCTCTTGTGTCCGGATAACATTTTCTGTTTTTTCTTTCTCTCTCCTGACCTTGTCTAGGTTCTGGCAAAGTTGGCTTGCGGATTTAATAAACCGAACCGCCAAACTATCCTCTCTCAGAGCTCTGTGCCGGAACTATTTAATCAGCTGCCTATTGGAAAGATGTAAGTGTGGGGTGGAGATTTCATAGAAATCAGAATCTGTAGCTGTAAAACCACAACCTCTGCCTGCTAGCCTTTTTACAAATACAACGGCAAACCGTGATGTGCCGACACAGCAATCATAGAGGCCAGCCTTTCAAAGCCAACCCTTAATTTTTTTTTTAATCCTCAAAATAATATTTAGGTCTCAAGGAACCCTTGCTAAAATCAATTCATCAGGGTCAGTGTGGAGAAGGTCCCTTTTTACAGTGGTTGTCAGTGGGAGGAAAAATACCCCTCCACAGCAGTGGTCAGAATACTATCCTTCCAAATGGCTAAAAAAGATCTCTTGAGTGGCATTGGACCCAGAAACCTGCAGACACAATCAGATTGGAGCCCCTAGCAACGTATGGAGGAAATCTGGTTGAGAAAAGGCTGTAGAACCTGTGGTTTTGGGGTGATCATTCTCATGTGGCAGATGCATTTTACACTTAGTTATGCCAGTCCAAGCTGCATTTTAGGGTGTGGCAGCCCACTTTTATTTGAACAGAACTGTTCAAAACTGTTCTGCAATTTTTTTTATTTTTATTTTTTTTACGGGACTGCGACATTGCAGCAGACAAATCTGATCCCAAGTGATACTTTTTGGGGACCAGTGACACCAATACAGTGATCAGTGCTATAAAAATGCACTGATTACTGTTTAAATGACACTGGCAGGGAAGGGGTTAACACTAGGGGGCGATCAAAGGGTTAAGTGTGTCCTAGGGAGGTGTTTCTAACTGTGGGGGGGAGGGAACTGACTGGGAGTACAGAGAGATCGCTGTTCCTGATCACTAGGAACAGACGATCTCTCTCTACTCCCCTGTTAGAATAGGATCCGCCTTGTTTGCATTGGCAGATCCCCCGTTCTGGCTCTCAACTCAATAGAGTCGCCCTGCCACAGTTTATCTGCGGCAGGCGTTCGTTAAGTGGTTAAAATAAATTTGGACAAAAATCTAAAAAATCTGATTTTAAATACATAAAAAATATTTCTTCTTCTTTCTTCTATCTTCTTCTTCCTTCTTCTTCTTCCTTCTTCTATCTTCTTCTTCCTTCTTCTATCTTCTTCCTTCTTCTATCTTCTTCTTCCTTCTTCTATCTTCTTCTTCTATCTTCTTCTTTCTTCTATCTTCGTCCTCCTCCTTCTTCTTCTAACTTCTTCTTCTTCTTCATCTTCATCATCAATTTTTTTTTTCCTTTTTACACCCTGCATCCAAGGCATACATACACTATTTTTGCAAAATGGTGAATGGCTACACGTACAAATCGAGGGCAGAGGCGGTGATTGTATCATGGGTTGATGTGGGTTCCTTCTCCTGTATTCTCATGATCGGTTAGTCACTCTGCACCTCTCTTACTTTCTTATCAGACGCCATCTTGGAGGGAAACTTGGGACATCTATCAAAGATATTTTAGGCGTGGAGTACATGGGTCAGCTGACCCAGTTCAGTGAATCACATCTCCAGAGCCACTTTGGTGATAAAACCGGGTAAGTGGATTGTAAGTGCTTTAAGTCCCCCTCCCTTTTTTTTTTTTTTTTTTGCCCCTCCACAATGTTATGAAGCAAAATTAGAGGTGCACCAAATGTAAATTTTGGTACCGAACATGCAGGATGCCGAATATTTAAACCGAAAATTACAGTTTTTAAAAAGTATTTATTTATATTTGTATTATATTCGACTTTTTTTCATTTAATATTTACTTTAAATGAATAGAAATGTATTGTTAGCCATTATCGGCACTTTTAGCGCAAAAAAAAAGTATGTATCCCTTTAAATTCTAAGTGGCTGGGTTCACACTGGTGCGAGCGCAGATATCGCATGAGATTCGCACCGATCACATCACATGCGATGTCTGTGCGATGCAAATTCAGCCATATAGTTTGTATGGCTGAATCTGCACCGCATTTGGACCAAAATGGTACAGGACTGTTTTTTTTTTTTTTTTTTTTTTTTTAGTCTGGGGGTGTCATTAATTTTACATTGGCACCCGTAGCAGTTCAGATGTCAATGTAAACCGTCTGCGATTCAGGTGTAATACGGGAACCCGCACAGAATTTGCAGGGTATTCCGCATCGCACCAGTGTGAACCCAGCCTCTATGTCCCGGTTCACACTGGGAAAGCCTGCGATTCTGTGCCAGTACCCGCATCGCACCTGAATCGCACACTGCTTTACATTGACATCTGCAAACCGCTGGGGGGTGTCAATGTAAACTTAAACGACACCCCCAGATCGGATTGCAGTGCGAACTGTCAAATGGTGCAGGAATCTGATCGCAAAGGTGTGAACACCCATGAGATCTGATTCCAGTGCGGTCCAAAATGGGGTCCTGCACCATTTGCAAATGCGATACGATTTCAGCCGTACAGTTTGTATGGCTGAATTTGCATTGTACAGACATCACATGTGATCTGCACAGAAATGCGGTGCGAATCACATGGGGTGTCTGTGATCACACAAGTGTGAACCCAGTCTAAGTCTTCACACTGGTCTGTTGCGCTTCCATTGTGGTGTTAAAAATCCTGCTTGCTGCATTTTTAGTTAGTTAAAAAAAAACGCACGTCCCCGTTGAAAACGCACCCGTGTTGCGTTTTTTTTTTTTTTTTATGCGGTTTTTAAGCCACATGACCTATAAACCTATAAAAAAAACAACCTATAAAAAACAAATGACCTATAAAAAACAAATCACGGTAAAATCGATGTGAATTTTAGACAAAATGGCGTGTGTTTCTGCATCATTATCGCCACCTTTTCCTCATATTGGCAATTCGCCGATAACACCATTTCCAGCCCATATGTTTCAGCAACTAAAATTTCAGTGCATCTCTGAGCAAAACACCTTTAGATGCAGACAATGAAAGTCGCGATCTTCAGCCTGCTGGGCCAGGCATATCGCTCACCATAAGAGATGGAAGGTTCACTTTACTGAAACTACTTTTGTGGATGAGATGTTAGACAATGGTAGCTTCCAACAGTGGTTTCTCAGCCAGATGTTATGCTTCATGACAAATCCTGTTATATTTCCTGTCTTTTTTTTTTTTTTTAGGTCGTGGCTCTATAACCTCTGCCGTGGAATTGAAGATGAGCCGGTGAAGCCCAGACAGCTACCGAAATCTATTGGCTGCAGCAAAACATTTCCTGGAAAGACAGCGCTGTGCACACGAGACCAGGTGGAGTAACGACCCGGAAACCACAGCTCAGTAACTTCTGCAGGCAAACTATGTGACCCCTCCTCCCCCATGTATCTGTGCAGTTTTATTCAAAGTATCTCAATACTATGAACCCCAACAGCATGTTTGACGTGTGTTCGTATAACTGTACATATCATCGCAACTACTTTGTGTATCCAGGTGGATTACACCTTGTTTTGTTTTTTTTTGGGACAAATTGGGCTTTTTTTTGGTGGTAATGGGTATCTTCTGTAGGTTTTTACCACTTAAAGAGGAGTTCCACCCAGGGGGTCCATAAAAAAAAAAAAAAAAAAAAAATTAAAAGTCAGCAGCTACAAATACTGCAGCTGCTGACTTTTAATTGGACACTTACCTGTCCCTGGGTCCAGCGATGCGGGGGATCGAAGCCCCGCTCGTCCCGTCCCCCCTCCGCTCGTCGGCGCCGGCATTTCAACTGTGGGCGCCGGGCTGTGGCTTCACAGCCTGGCACCCACTGCGCATGCGCGAGCAGCGCTGCGCGCCGTGATTGGCCGCTCAATCACCTGGGACCTTTAATGGGTCCCACATGATTGACGGGAGGGAGCAGAGCCGAGCCCTTCCTGTGCCGAGGGGGAAGTGATGTCACCAGCCCAGGCAAAGGAAGAGGCAGACTACGAGGGACCACCTAGCAACAGGCATTTAGAGGTAAGTAAAAAAAAAAAATGTCCAAATGTTTTTTTGTTTTTTGTTTTTTTAGAATTTTTCAGGTATTTTTGTTTTTTTGGGTGGAACCCCACTTTAAGGAACGGGCCTATTTTTTACACTTGGTGCTTACAAGTAAAAATCTTTTTTTCTTTTTTTTTTTTGCTAGAAAATTACTTGGAACCCCCAAACATTCTATTTTCATATAATCTATCTATATCTCTTTTTTTTTTTTTCAGACACCCTAGAGAATTAAATGCGGTCGTTGCAATACTTTGTCTCACCATATTTGCATAGCAGTCTTGCAAGCGCAATTTTTTGGGAAAAAATACAATTTTTGAATTAAAAAATAAGAACACAGTAAAGTTAGCCCAAGTTTTTTTGTACATTCTGAAAGATGATGTTACGCCGAGTAAATTGATACACAACATGTCATTTTTCAAAATTGCGCCCGCTCGTGGAATAGCAACAAACTTTGACACTTAAAAATCTCCATAGGCGACGTTTACAGATTTCTACAGGTTACCTGTTTTAAATTACAGAAGAGGTCTTTTGCCTGCCATTTTTAAAAATACCGGGGATATGGCAGCTATCTGCTGCCATAACAGTATTCAACTTCAAAGTACCAATGTATAACGACGGCGGGCAGTCTGGACGTGATTACATTTTTGAAAATTTATTATCATCAAAGGAAAACTGGCTTAAAACCTAAAAAAAAATACTTATTCTAAATTTTGCTGTATATTTGCTGCTATTACCATAACTTACTCCAAAGAACAGCACAAAAATCTCCTGCTCCTGATGATCGCAGCGATACCACATATGTATATATGATTTGTGGTTTGTACCTGTAGTACAGCCCAGAAACAATAGAGCGCATTTTGCTTTTTTTTTTTTTTTTTTTTTTTATCCCACCTAAAACACACTAATGCTAACTGATACAAATCTTAAAAATGCTTTTTTGTTTTTTTAAATCATATCAAAATATACTGAGCCTGACCTTTTTTAACCCTAACCCTGATCTTGATCTAGCTATTTTTTGTTTTCACCCTTCTCCCCTGCCAGGAGAGGAAGATACAATGCATCTTTCTCTTCATTCAAAAGAGAAAGAAAACACATGGGTGGGATGTACAATGACTGATCACTGTGATAGCCAATCAGAGGCTATCAAAGCAATCAGGTGACAGACTGGAAGTACCGGGTCCCGATAGGAGAGCCTGGTCTCTGTGCTGGGAGCGTGCACAGGTGCGCATGTATGTGGCCTCCCGAATAAAGACTCCCTTCCGTGAGGCCGCATATCTGTGTACTGTTGACAGGAAAAGGTTAGGCAATAATTATGGTTGCTGTGTTCATGTAGCAACATTTTTTAATTTTACTTTATTCTTCCATGACATAATGGAGGGGAAAATACAGTTTTATTTCAGACACTGTGATAAATAAGGCCCTGTGTGATGCGGTCTTGTTTTGCGGCAGGTGCAGCATTGGCTCTTACAGCTGGCTCTGGAGCTGGAGGACAGGCTGAAGAAGGACAAGGACACGGTGAGTATCTGCCAATGCCATAGGTGTGTGTCCTATCAGTGTGTGAGAAGCATTTTCCTTGCTTTGTTGATACATTTTCTGAATTGCATTACACAATTGTCAGATACATCACAGGAGGGAGCGTACTGTTTGACAGTTTGTCATGATAATACAGCTATTTGAACGGATAAAAAAAAATAAAAAATCATCCTTTAGGTCCCTTTCACACGATTGGCCCGCTCGGATCCACCTGTCCGTTTTTCAGGCGGATCCAAGCGGGCCAACCATTGACTTCTATGGGCGGGCGGATGTCAGCGGAGATGTGTCCGCTGACACCCGCCTGCCTTCAGATCCGACAGGATCCGCTCAAAACAGACAGATGGCGATACGCTCGCCATCAGATCGGATGATATCATCCGATCTCCCCATAGAGAACAGCGGGGCTCTGACAGGTCCGTCCCTGCAAAGTGAGTGGAGACGGCCCTCTCATCCAGCTGCTCAGCTGAGCTAGTGGAGTCCGTCCAGCGAAACCTGCCCTGTCTGAAAAGGGGCCTTGGGGTTCGTTCACACTTGACGTGCATGAAAACTTATTGGATAACCATGCAGATTTCACTTGCAGAGACATCAGTTTTCATGCGCTTTTCAGTGAGTTTTTATGCACGTTGACATCAGTTTTCATGCACACCAATTATGTGCCCTGCTCACACCACAGTGTTGATTTCCGTTTTTTCCCCATGCAGAAAACTGCATACACGTTGCAGATTCCTGCGCAAGAAAAAAAAATCTGCACATGATGCCAGTGCTGTGGTGTGAACAGGGCACATAGAGAACAATTTTTTTTTTGTTTTTTGTGCCCTTGCAGAACACGTGCAGAAAAACTGAAGTCTCTGCACCATGGTGTGAATGAGGCCTTAGAGAAAAAACACCAACATGGCTGGTCTATCATTCTTGTGCATCTAGGCACTCTGGCCTTTCCAAATGAGCTGGATAGAATAAAAAAAAAAAAAAAAAAAAAAAAAAAAAAGGTGGGTGGGAGGGGGGATGTCATCACTGGTGGGCTCTAGTGGGCATCGGTGGTGGGTCTGCACTGATAATCAATGCGCTGACCCCCACCCCCCATCAGGAGAGCCACAATCTGCACTCTTACTCGCGCCTTATCAGCGTGAGTAGAGGAAAAGCTGATAAACGGCACTTCCTGGTTACCATGTGATGAGCTGTGATTGGACTACTTCATGGGCTCTTTACCGGGTTCAGAGATGCGGTGCGTCAGAGCGACACACCACACTACTGATTGCCGTGATGCACGCCCCTGGGGGTACACGCTAGCGGCTTATCCTGCTGGATTTCATATGACGGCCATTCAAGATAATACAACCACTTTCCGGCTGTCATTCTGCTATATGTGTGGCGGGAAGTGGTTCAGGTCATCATAGAGGATCTTTACGTCTGGAGGAAAAGAGATTTCATCTCCAAATACAGAAAGGTTTCTTCATAGTAAGAGCTGTGAAAATGTGAAATAGACTCCCTCCAGAGGTGGTTCTGGCCAACTCAGTAGATTGCTTTCAAAAAGTCCTGGATTCTTTCCTAAATGTACATAATATAACTGGATACTGACATTTATGGGTAAAGTTAATCCAGGGAGGACCGTTTGGTCATGTGACAGTGATGTTTATATGTCCAATGTAATGTAAAAGTTGTCTCTTTTTGTTTTTTGTGTTTGTTTTCAATAAAAATTATCTGATTTAAAAAAAGTTAATCCAGGGAATATCCGATTGCCTCGCGGGGATCAGGAAGGAATTTTTTTCCCCCCGCTGGAGCAAATTGGATCATGCTTTGCTGGAGTTTTTCGCCTTCCTCTGGATCAACTGTGGGTGAAGGATTGTATGATTGTGTGTGTGTGTGTGTGTGTGTGTGTTTTTTTTTTTTTTGTTTGGTTTGGTTGAACTAGATGGACTTATGTCCTCCCCTTTTTTTAATGTATTTATTTATTTTCAACCTGAATAATTATGTAATGGGTATAGTTAAATTGTAATGCATTATTAAAGCCTTTCTCCAGAATTGCTCCATACTCCTGGAGTAAAAATCGAATAACATGTTTATTATTTATGGTATTATGGTTTGAACATGCACTACAGACACAGATTTCGACATTGTAATATACAGTATAACCAGTTATTTTTTTTAACGTCAAATTTTGATTTAGTTTTAGTCAGTCGTTTGACTAAAATGCCATTTTAGTTTTAGTCATCTCAAATGGTGTTAATTTTGTCGATGAAAATATTTTCGTTGATGAAATGAACACTGTCATGCAACACTACATCCAAATTAATCTTATATACAGAGTGCCAGCCAAACTATCACAGCACTGAAAAATGGCCTGGAAGGGGTGAGGGGTGCATGGTGCTGCTATTGGTAGTTAAGAGATTTCTGAATACGTTTCTAGTGCTGTGAGAACAGTTGGAGAATCTTTAGATCCTAAGAAAAAAAAACATGTAAGGAGACTATGTCATAGTGTCAATCTAACTGTCTTGCTCCTTTTGTGTCTCCTCTTTTAACTTCCATGCATTCCTCTTCTCTAGAATCAAAGAGTCGCCAAACAGCTGACAGTGGGCACACACCGGCAGGGAGACCCTGGTTGGAGTAGTGTGTCCCGCTGCTGTGCCCTTACCCGTTATGAAGCACAGAAGATTAGCAGTGATGCCTTTGCGCTCCTGAAAACTTTTAATGTGGCTGGAAGCCACCAAGCTGCATGGTGAGTGGATGCCTCTTCATAATTGTGAACAATCATTTGGGGGCACAATCGGTATTTAGCCCCAACTCTAAAATTATGGACACTAAAACTGGCCATACATGGATGTGTTTTATTTTTTTTTTCATTTTTGTTTCATGCCATTGGGCTGATCAAAAAAAGAAATAAAACAGATTGCCCCCTCCACACAAATGAGGTTGATAGAGGAATCCTTCCCACTGTGTTATTGTATTCTGACAGTGGGGACTCCTCAGCTGTCGGAATACAGAATACAATGAGCAGCGCTGCAGCCAGCGCTGTTGTCCAGTCTGTCTGGAAGTGCTGATTGAACAAGCATTTTGCAAAAGCCTTGTTAGAGAAGTCCATAGACCAGTGGTAGGCAACCACTAAGAGGTTAAGATCTACCTGGACAACATGAAGGAAATCAAAAATCTCCGTGGGGGGAGGTGGTCGTCGCCCCTGTAAAAAAAAAAAAAAATGAAGGCCCCAATAAAACGTCGCCCCCCCCCCCAGTAATCTACTATTTCTCTTCCCCCCCCCCCCCCCCCCGACTGTAGTGTCCCCTGACCCCCCCCACACACACAACAGTAGTGTCACTTGCCCCCTCCACCCCCATAGAAGTTTGCTCTTTAGCCCCCCCCCCCCCCCCTTTGTAGTGACCTCTGCCACCCCATAGCAATGTCCTCTCCCCAGCCTCCCTTGCATAGCACTATCCTCAGCTCCTCAGTGATCTCTGCCCCTCTATAGCTGTTTCCTATGTCGCCCCCAAAGCAGCATCGACAACTTGCAGCTCTCTCTTACCTTACAGCGGCTGTACTTTACAGAGGAGTGAGAGGATGGAGGGTGGGAGCATGGAAGCTGCTTTAGTTAACTTTTCATGTTAACAAGCCAATGATTGGTTGCTAAGACTGCCTAGCAACCAATCATCACCTGCTGGTTAACTTGCAAAGTTAACTAAAGCAGCTTCCATGCTCCCACCCTCTTCCAATCCCGCACTGTTTTGCCTCTCTCTGCTCTGAAAGAAGAGTGGGCTGGCGGAGACTGGAGGAAGCATTGGCACAGCCCTGATCGTGATCTACCTCTCAGCTTCCTGCAGTCGACAGGTTGCTGACCCCGGCCATAGACCATTGATGATTCAATACATCTATGGCCAGCTTAAGAAGAAAGCAGAAGGGGAGACTGTCGGGGCCTGATCAGTGCGGGCACATCTGCAGGGTTCAATTAGCTGTCCTCCATACCCAGAAATAGCACCAGCGAGACGCCCAGGAAGTGGACTAAGGTGAGTATATCTTGCATTATAAGGCAGGTAAAAAAATAAATAAATGGCTAAGAGGACTGTGTGAGGGATGTTAAAGGATATGTTCACCTTTTGGAACATGTTACATGTTCCACCTGTTTTTATGGTGGAACATGTAACATGTTCCAGCAGCTGCAGCCTCTCCCCCTCTCCTGTGACAACGGGCAAGGGAGCTTCTTCCCATGCTCACTGTCACTACTTTAAAATAACGCAGTTGTCAGGGCTCCGCCAACACAGCCGCGTCATTCATTCAGTTTCCTGTGAATCAATGCCTACAAGTACCGTCAGCCTTTGTGGCTGACAGCTTGTAGTTCTCAATGTACTGCAAGGACACTGGTGAATGCTCCCGTAGTCCGTGAGCTTCCTGGACTGAAGGAACTGCTTGCCCATATTGGAGGTACGGGCAGACCGTGTACTGACAAGTCTGCAACAGCCTGACATTAGATTGCACCCGTGATCTGCTGATCGCTCGTGCAATGATTTACAGGCTCCCAAGAAAAAAATTAATAAATGCACATTGTGTTACCTTTTTTTTTTTTTTTTTTTTTGTTAAGTGAACTTCTCCTTTTAGTATTTTCCCGAGGACAAGCTTTACATCTGCATCTTGAGTCTTCCAGACAAAGCTATTTGGTATTTTTGCTTTGTGTAGCACATAAAATGATTCACTCCTGTTTTCCTGCAGGTCTCCACCGCTCAATCTGCTGTCACTCTCAGCCAGTAAGTTCACAGAGACTGCATCATCTGGAAGTGGAATCGCCAGCTTTCTCACCAAAGATCCAGCCAGTACCCAGAAGCCTCCAGGCGGCCTCACACAGATGTCGCCAAGCAGCCCTAAGACTCCACAGAAAGAGCGCCAAGATTTAGAGAACAGAAGTCCCAGTACCATTCAGCTGATGTTCCAAAAAGCAGTGGAGAAGAGGAAGAACATCCCAGAGGAGGCCCAATTTCCCAGCGTTTCCACCCAAAATCCAGATGATAAGAAAGACAGTGTGAATAGCACTGTGTCTGTCAGAAGATCCTTCTTTGAGTCCAAATCTCACCAACAGCTTACAATGGGCCTGGAGCAATCTGAACCTCTGAGCAGTGTCCAGGATGGAGGTGCCTTCTATGAGGATCCTGTATCTGATGAATGTGTAAATTCCTCTTCCATGGACCCAGTAGAACAGAAACCAGGACACCCTGAGGAAGACATGATAAGCTGTGAGAAGTGTCACAAGCAGATCCTGGTGTGGGATGTCCCAGAACACATGGATTATCACTTTGCCCAAGAATTACAAAACTCTTTCTCTGTTCCTAGTCCTAGCCCTGCTCTATCTAGACCCACCATGACGCCTCAAGCCAGACCTAAAAACAAACCTAAGAACCTTTCAACTCCGAATGCAAAACGTGCTCGCAGTGAAGGCAGCAGGACTTTGGATACCTTCTTCAAAAAAGCTCCTTAGCTCCTGTCTTCTCTGTAGGTCTTTTGTTGATGTACCACACTGTAATCTGCTGCATAGACGCTTCTGGTGGGAATAGCCCCCCATGGAAAGCCTCTGTGACCGTTGATATTTGAATTTTATAAAGTTGTCGTATGCAATAACGTTTTAAAAGAGGACCTGAACTGTGGAAGCTGTGCCGAAAAATGGCAAGCAGAGGGCCCTGTACTAGGCCACGCGCATTGTTTGGTAGAGAACAAAGTATTTGTCACCAGTAATGCATGTAGACTTGTTATGCCTTTAGCACAAAATCTCTATGTGGAGGTGGCAATCTTGATAGAGGGACAGGGCTTTCTTATGTCAGAGCTGCCCCCAATGACTGGTGATCTAATAATGGGTGGGTTAACGATTAAGATGAAGGAAGCACAGATCCACTGAGGGGGATGAAGCAGGGAGATCCTTGCACTGCAGGTCCTCCAGGTACAGCTTCCTCTCCAGCAAGGAGAACAGTGAGCAGCACAGGAGTGATATCAATACATCTCACTCTAAATCTAGTGAGACCAACAGTCAGAGGCAGTAGTGCCTTGGATAATCTCATACTGCAGATATACAGCTATGAGGCTACAGAATAAAGTGCACTGCTATCTTTCAGGAGGAATTCAGGACAAAAAGGTAAATCTTTCCACGGTACTGCTTTAGGCACAATCATTTCTTGATGTTCTCTATAGGGCAGCACGGTTTAAGCTGGGTTCACGTATTAGCAAATTAGATGCATTTTGAACCACATCCAATTCGCATGTAAACCGGCAGCCTTCTCCATGGTGCCGGTTCACATATCTGCGGGCCAGCCATGGTTTGTTTTTAAAGAGTCCTGTGCTTTTTTTTCAGTCAAGTTCAAGTGCGATTTCTAGTAAAAATTTGCACCTGAACCGGTGAACAAAACCCCACGAGACTTCCATTTTTTAAATATCACAGTAAAACCACGCCCGGACATGTGTGAATCGAGCCTTAGGCTACTTTCACACTGAGGCGCTTTAGCACTAAAAATAACGCCTGTAAAGCGCCTCTCCTGTCACTCCAGTGTGAAAGTCCGAGTGCTTTCACACTGGAGCGGTGCGCTGGCAGGACATTAAAAAAAAAGTCCTGCAAGCAGCATCTTTGGGGCGGTGGAGGAGCGGTGTATACACCGCTCCTCCACCACCCCTGCCCATTGGAATGCATGGGCAGCGCTTTGCGGGTGCTATTAACCCCTTCTTTGGCCGCTAGCAGGGGTTAAAAGCGCCCCGCTAGAGGCAGATTAGCGCCGCTATTTACCACCGATGCCACAGTGTGAAAGTGGCCTTAGTTTATAAATTCAGGTGCAATTAAATCACTTATACTAGTTCAAAATAGTATTCATGTATGTATGAATACATAGTCTGTCCCTGATGGTTTTTCCTGAAGAGAAGTGGCTCGTTTGCTGCCCTTCTTGACACCAGACCATCCTCCAAAAGTCTTCTCCTCACTGTGTGTGCCGATGTCCTCACACCTGCCTACTGCCATTCCTGAACAAGCTCTGCAATGGTGGTGCCCCGATCCCACAGCTCAATCAACTGTAGGAGATGGTCCTGGCGCTTGCTGGACTTTCTTAGGTGCCCTGAAGCCTTCTTCACAAATGAAATGGAAATGTTTTGTTATGGGATTAAGTTACTTTTCATGGCAAGGAGGGACTTTGCAATTCATCTGATCGCTCTTCATAACATTTTGGAGTATATGCAAATTGCCATCATAAAAATTGATTCAGCAGATTTTTTGAAAATTAATATTTTGTCATTCTCAAAACTTTTGGCCACGGCTGTATACTAGCTGAGGATAAAATAACAATAATGTACCACGAGAAGCCTGTGCTTTTCGCAGATTTGTTAGATTAACCGCTTGCCACCCAGGCCAATTCTGACATTTCTCTCCTACATGTAAAAATCATCATTTTGTTGCTAGAAAATTACATAGAACCCCCAAAACATTATATATGTTTTTTTTTAGCAGAGACCCTAGAGAATACAATGGCGGTCATTGCAACTTTTTTATCTCACACGATATTTGCGCAGCAATTTTTCTAACGTGTTTTTTTTGGGGAAGAAAAAAAAAAAAAAACAGTTTCATGCCTTAAAAAAAAAAAAAAGTTATCCCAATTTTTTTTGCATAATGTGAAAGATGAAGTTACACCGAGTAAATAGATACCTAACACATTACGCTTCAAAATTGCACACGCTCGTGGAACGGCGCCAAACTTTGGTACTTAAAAATGCCCATAGGCGATGCTTTGCTTTTTTTTTTTTTTTTTTTTCTGGTTTCATGTTTTGAGTTAGAGGAGGTCTAGGGCTAGAATTATTGCTCACACTCTAACGTTCGCGGCGACACCTCACATGTGTGGTTTGAACACCGTTTTCCTATGTTGGCGGGACTTTTGTATTACGTTCACTTCTGCGTGCGAGCACACGGGGACAGGGACACTTTAAAAGAAAAAAAAAAATAATAATTATTGTTAATTTTACTTTAAATTTTTAAGTTTGACACTATAAAAAATTAATACATTTTTAATCACTTTTATTCCTATTACAAGGAATATACACATCGCTTGTAATAGGAATATGGCATGATCGGTCCTCTCTACAGTGAAATATGAGGGTCAATAAGACCCCACATCTCCCCTCTAGGCTGGGACAGCTGAAAAAAAAAAAAAAAACAATCTCCGCTTCTTAGCCGAGACGGCGCCATATATTCGAATGCAGAGGCCGGGCGTGACGTCATAACATCGCACCTGGGCTCCGAACGATCATAGAGACTCTGCCGACCATCTGGTCTGCCGGAAATCTCTATGGTAAACATTAGGGGCCAGTGGATCCGGTCTCCGACTCACCGATGGCAGCGGTGAGTCGGTAAAAACACCGGAGGGCGGCGGGAGGGGGTGGACGTCCCCTTTCGCTGCCCGTAAGAACGATCAAGTGGCTGACCAGCCGCTATGATCGTTCTTATGGTGTTGGGAATCGCTGGCTGAAAAAAGACGATATCTGAATGATGCCTGTAGCTGCACCCAACATTCAGATATACCCCCGCAAAGTCAAGATGTCATTTTTTTCAGAATTTAGTTTTGGTTTTTTTTTTGTTTTATTTAGCAAAAAATAAAAAAACCCAGCAGCAATTAAATACCACCAAAAGAAAGCTCTGTGCAAAAAAAATGATCAAAATTTCATTTTGGGTACACTATAGCAGGACTGCGCAACTGTCATTCAAAGAGTGACAGCGCTGAAAATTGGTCTGGGCAGGAAGGGGGTTTAAATGCCCAGTAAGCAAGTGGTTAATCCATTTCATTCAGTAAAATACCTGCTTATACAGTAACGGTGTAATACATTGCTATATGCAAACATAATGTGTAAAAAAAAAAAAAAAAAAAATCCTGATCACTTCCCCAGAGTAGTACAGTGTTACTATGGTAACATTATCTTGCTCTGGTCAGTGTTAAAAAAAAAAAAAAAAAAAAAAAAAATAGTAAGAGAAATGTAATGGGGGGGGGGATTTTTTTTTTTTATTTTTTGTACTATGCTACACCCGTCATATGATGGCACTGTACTGCACTGGTGACAATCTTGTTTAAAAAAAAAAAAAAAAGTGTGTATATGTTATGTATGTATGTATGTATGTATATACATATATAGAGATAGGCCATCAATACATCAGGATTGATTCTTTTCAGATGTATCCCATAGTTTGTGGACTTTTAACGGAACTAAAGAAAAACGCTTTCTTTTTTTTCAAAATTTTCAGTCCTTTATCGTTTACCGTATTTATCGGCGTATAACACGCACATTCATTTTAAGAGGGAAGTTTCAGGAAAAAAAACTTTACATTTTAAATAAGGAACTTTTGAAGCAAAAGAAGGGTCAGTGCCCATCTGCAGCCTCCCCATTGCCATCAATGCAGCAGCCTCACCATTGCCATCAGTGCAGCCTGATCGATGCCCATCTGCAGCCTAGAGGGAACAGGGAGGGGGGCGGGACGAGCGCTGACAAATTACATACAGTGAGAATCTCCTATGATAGACAGAACAGTGGTCCAATGGTGGCCCAGGAGACGGGACTTCCTATTACAGAGGCCGCCAAGTAAACAGGAGATTCTCACTGTATGTAATCTGACAGCGCTCATCCTGTCCCCTCCGAGGCAGCTAAAATTGAAGTATTGTCATATAACACGCTATTTGCCCCGGTTTTCATGGTGAAAAAGTGAGTGTTATACGCTAATAAATACAGCAAAACGTAAAAAAAACCCCAGTGGTGATTAAATACCACTAAAAGAAAGCTCTATTTGTGTGAACAAAATGATAAAAATGTAGTTTGGGTACAGTGTAGCATGACCGCGCAATTGTGAGAGCGCTGAAAACTGGCCTGGACAGGAAGGGGGGTGAAAGTGCCCGGTATTGAAGTGGTTAAATTTGCACTAGGTTTGCAGCCTTTAATGAGCTCTAGACATGATTGGGTGAAGTGATAAATGAAACTTTTTATTGTTGTATAAACCTATTTTTTTTTTAATGTGTGTTTTGTAATTGTAATTATTTTTGGAGATTGATATGGTCCTATTTATTACTTATACAAGTCCTGCTTGAAGAGTGTTGCACATTCACTGAATTTGTCAGCTGATTGAAAACTTTAGGTCTAGTATGTGGCAAAATTATTTTTTATATCATCCCGGGAGCAGCAGGGGACGCTCCTTTTTATTTTGGTATGTGCCGCCACTGATGGGAGAATTTTATAGTTTAATATAAGAGATGACCACCGTAACCAGGAATGTGCATGGAAAATGTGAACATTGTACGGTGGTATGTAGAAAGTGACACCATACACGAGAATTTTCTTGTTTTTATTGAGGATCTGTGTAATGTATTCCAAAGCTAGTTTCCAGACAAGCTACTAAATCTACTTTTGAAATAAATTCATGTAAACTGTTTACCTACTAAAGGATTTGAAACTCAGTACAGCCTGTTTTGTGATTTCCTGCTGGACAGCTCAGCCATGGCCCTGACCTCCCTTATTCTCCACTGCAGCTTAAGTGACTGTCACAAGGGAAATACAGGGGGCTGCTATGGTGGTCTCCTGCGGAAAATCTACTTTAGAGACCTGGAACAAACATGCTCTGTGAGAGTCGCAATGCCTTCTTTCTATACCTTATTCCAGCAGTTGGGGTCACCATCTATGTTGTTATGACTATACAATCTTTGCACAATCAACTTAAAGTGATTGTAAAGCTTCAATTTTTTTTTCTATTATTATTATTTTTTTATTTTTTTTTTAAATAACAAACATGTCATACTTACCTCCATTGTGCAGTTCGTTTTGCACAGAGTGGCCCCGATCCTCTACTTTCTGGGGTCCCTCGGCAGCTCTCGCGGCTCCTTCCTGCATCAGATAACCCCCTAGGAGAAGCGCTCTCCTGATGGGGGGGTTACCTTGCGGGCACGCTCCCGAGTCCAGCATTTGCGTCCATAGACTCCGAATGCTGGACTCGGCCCCGGCTCCAGCGTCATTGGATTTGATTGACAACAGCGGGAGCCAATGACTGCGCTGCTATCAATCTATCTAATCAGGAGCCGAGAACCCCGGCCAGAGGAAGAGCGCGTCTCCGGTGTAGCAAATTCCAGGGCTCAGGTAATTAAAACAGGGGGGTGGGGGGGCGGTCACTGGCAAGTGTTTTTTTTTCACCTTAAAGGCAGTGTAGAGGCTTGTGTTTTTTCACCTTAATGCATTCTCTGGTTGCTGAATGCTGGACTCGGGAGCGCGCCCGCAAGGTAACCCCCTCGGGAGAGCGCTTCTCCAAGGGGGTTATGTAATGCGGGGAGGAGCCGCCGAGGGACCCCAGAAATGGATGTTCGGGGCCACACTGTTCAAAACGAGCTGCACAGTGGAGGGAAGTATGAAAAAATAAAAAACGATCCTTTAGTATCACTTTAATGTATAGGATGCATTAATGTGAAAAAACACGAGGGTTTACAACCCCTTTTAAAGGAGGGGAAGACTCCTGTGGATGTTTGATGACATTATGACTTAGACTGGAAACCAGGAAGCAACTGAAGAAGTTTAGAGCGTGCTTGGCTGAGACTGAGTGCTCCTCCATAGATACAGTAAGTGACTATTGTCACCCTATGACAGACGGTGGTACTGGCATGAGTCCCTGGTCTTTAACCACATGCCACCCTGCAATGTACCTGTACATTGCAGGACTTTCAGTGATTATACCAGATCCCCGTATTGTTTTTTTTGGACCGGTGGAGCACTTTCATGTAAAAGCAATGCTAGCTACTAAATAGCTGCAGGATTGCTTTTACATTGCCTTCCCGGGCTCTCCTATCCCACTGGGGAAACCAGAATGGCCCAGACCATCTCTATGGTCTAAGTCAGTTTTTTTTCAGTCAAGGCACCCTTTAGGCCCTATTCACACCTATGCAGTTTTTAGTGCGTATTCAGTTTTGCAGAAACACACTACAGTCCATTTAACATGGTTTCCTATGGATGTAGTTCACATCATGTGCATTTTATGGAAAGGGCCAGGGACTTTTTTCTGGTTTTTGGTTCCATAGACTTTAATGGATTAAAAGCGTGTATTGAATAACGCAAAACGCATCTGGAATATGTAAACTGCAACCTGCATAGGTGTGAATCAGGCCCTAGACTTATGGACCATCTTCAGGCTCCCCATTCTAAAATGTAAAAACGAATCTAATCATTTTATATAATGCAGCAACATCCACGTATAGGACACCCAAAGGTGGAGGCGATTTATTCTTCAAAAGCAAATATACTTTTGCAAACTGGTACCGACTAGTATTCCAATGTTTCTCTTCTCCCTCAGTTTTTCTCCATCACCTAGCTAATGAGACCCCCAAAGCTGATCGAGAGAGGCAAAGGGAGGGATCAAACAAGGATGATTTGCAGGCAACTAACTTCCTCCTTGTCAACTGATGATGTCATTGGTTGTTAGGAGGTTGGCAGCTAGAAGGTTGTAATGGGGTACAATGAAAACCTGTGGCTTTGTGTAACTAAAAGGCAGGCTTTATCCATCCGCCAACTTATGCAATTTTTAGGCATTTTGCCAAGGTACCCTGGTTGAAAAAAGACTGGGCTAAGTAACCGGAAATAACGAGTATTTCATCACTTCCGGTTTCCTGTTTATAAGCAAACCATTACCATACCTCCTGACATTTTGAGATGGGAATCAGGGACACCTACTGGCAAATGTATGTAGGCATAGGCCACACCCCCTGCCACACCCACTTAAAGGTGAATTAACCAAAAAAAAAAAGGTTAATCAAATCCACAGGGGCTTTTTTTTACCACTACTATTCCTTTATATTGGCTTTTAAAATTTACAAATGCAGCAATTTAGAAATCGGATGAAAGGTTTAGCACTGGGAAACACTTTTTGAAGGATAAAAAGTGCATTTTATATACAACTATATGTATCAGACCAAAATGAGGGACAAATAAGGGGGACAGAGGGACTTTGCTCCAAATAAGGGACAGTCCCTCGAAATCAGGGACAGTTGGGAGCTATGCCATTACTGCTTTGAAAAAAAGCGATCTTAGTATGATCTGAAGTTTTTAAGGGCAGAGGAGAGATATGAGGTCTAATAGACCCCAGATGTCTCTGTAAAGAGGATCTGTCAGTGCCTATTGCTATCACAAGGGATGTTTACATTCCATGTGGTAAAAATAGAAGTGATCAAAGAAAAACAAAATGTAAAGGTACAGTAAAAAAATTAAATACTAAAAGTAAAAGAGAAGTATATATATTTTTTTTTTTTTGTTTTTTGTTTTTTCATACTTACCTAGGTGGATGCAGCATCTGTCCCCCAACGCCTCTAACACTGAGAACCGAGCGATTGACCACTGCAGATTGCTCGGTTTTCACAGATCCCTGAGCAGAGAGCTGCTGACTGTCAGTTACAGCTCTCTGCTCTGCCCACTCCTTTCTCACTGGAGCGCTGGGCTGTGCAGGGGGCAGGAACGGCCGGTTCAGGCTCTCAGCGGCTCGCTGAGCTGGGTATCAGTCCAGGGATCTGGGCGGATCCCGACTCCATGGTCATGATGGCGCCCGAGCCTGGACCAACTCTGTGACGTCAGCAGAGAGCGGACTTCAGCCCGCTCTCTGCTGAACACGGGTCACAGGAGTGCAAAATGAGCTGCACTCCTTTAATCCAAACGAGCTTTGGCTGTACTTCTCCTTTAATAAAAAAAAAAAAAAACATTTTTCAAGCTCCCCTGCCCCCCTGGGCTTGTGCGCAAAGCAAACACTCCCGTCATTACGTAAACAGCGATCACACCACACATGTGAGGTATCACGGTGAACATCAGATCGAGAGCAGTAATTCTAGCACCCGACCTCCTCTGTAAATAAAGTGGTATCCTGTAAAGGCTTTTAAAGCATCACCCATGGATAATATATTGTACGTAGTTTTTTACTGTTCCACAGGCGTGCGCAGTTTTAAAATGAGACATGTTTGATATCTACTGTATTTACCCAGCGTAGATCATGTTTTATATTTTAACCAAATAATTGGTTATTATGTTGTGTTTTAGTGCATTACAATTAAAAAAAGTGTATTAAAAAAAAAACATTATTCTCTAGGGTTGTAAGGGAAGAAAAAAGTCCGGACAGCCGCACACCAGGAGAATATAATCCAACGAAATTTCTTTATTGTAGGAACAAATCATGTACAAAGCACCATGGATAGAATGTACAGATAATCATCTAACGCGTTTCACGCTCTGCGGAGCGCTTACTCATAGCTTACTCCTGGTGTGTGGCTGTCCGGACTTTTTTCTTCCCTCACAACATGCATTAGCCAGCACCTGGGGCTTTTCAACTCTGGAGAGCAACATTCAGTTTATACCTGGTTTGGATACAACCTGGTGCGGGGAAAACGCTTGTGCTGCAGTATTATTCTCTAGGGCTTCTGCTTTAAAAAGAAAATATAATGTTTGGAGGTTTTAAATAATCTAGCAAAAAATACTGTACATGTAACGAGAAGTGTCAGAAAAAGGCCTGGTTTTCAAGTGGTTAACTACTTGCCGCCCGCGCTATAGCCGAAAGACAGCTGCAGCGCGGGCCTTAATTGCCGGGAGGGCGTCCATGGACGTCCTCCCGAGCAAGCGCAGTCTGCCCGACCCTGCAGTTCGCACGACCCTGCAGTTCGCACGCGGTGCGCTCTGTGATCTCCGAGTCTATGCGACTCGGCTTATCACAGATCCGAGTAAGGGGTCGATCCCGGCCCCTTACCACGTGATCAGCTGTCAGCCAATGACGGCTGATCACATAATGTAAACATAAGCTTGGTAATCGGTATTTTTTTTTCCCTCACGCTGACAGCGTGAGGGGAAAAAAAAAGCTCATCACCGGCTTCTGTCAGAGGGACATCAGTCCCTCACTTAGAAAGCCGCGGCTGTGCCCACCAGTGCTACCTACCAGTGCCACCTATCGGTACCCACCAGTGTCACCTAACAATGCCCACCAGTGTCTAATAATCGGTGCCACCCATCTGTGTCGCTTATCAGTGCCCATCAGTGCAGCCTCATCAGTGAAGGAGAAAAATTACCGGTTTTCAAAATGTTATAACAAACTATGAAACAGGTTTTTTTGGGGGGTTTTTCAAAATTTCGGTCCCTTTTTGTTTTATTTAGCAAAAAAATTTAAAAAAACAGCAGCAATTAAATACCACCAAAAGAAAGCTCTATCTGTGTGAAAAAATGATAAAAAATTAATTTGGGTAAACTGTAGCATGACCGCGCAATTGTCATTCAAAGTGTGACAGCGCTGGAAATTGGTCTGGGCAGGAAGGGGGTTTAAGTGCCCGGTATTGAAGTGGTTAAATGACATTTTTAGGGAGTGAATGGTACGCCCAAGGTCTGAAACTGTCTGATATCCTACGAGAAGATGATATTTTGAGCGATGAACTGCCAGACATTTTCAGCAGTTTATTTGAGTTTAAATAAATACAATTACAGTTATTAATTTACACGGTGGACGCATCCACTGAAAGTGCTATAAAAGTAATAGCAAGTTGTCCAATGTGAAGGACATATCATGTTCATGCAATCATCCCCATGTCTTATGGGCAAGTATGTAATGAGACATCCAGTCCTCCCACATCTATATCTGTCACACACAGAAAGGGATAACACCACTCAAGGCGAGTACAGTTAAGCCTAGAGGAAGGTGCCCGTCCACCTCGCCTCCGAGAATGCGGAACATACACTATATTACCAAAAGTATTGGGACACCTGCCTGTACACGCACATGAACTTTAATGGCATCCCAGTCTTAGCCCTTAGGGTTCAATATTGAGTTGGCCCACCCTTTGCAGCTATAACGGCTTCAACTCTTCTGGGAAGGCCGTCCACAAAGTTTAGTAGTGTGTCTATGGGAATGTTTGACCATTCTTCCAGAAGCGCTTTTGTAAAGTCATGCACTGATGTTGGTTGAGAAGGCCTGGTTCGCAGTCTCCGCTCTAATTCATCCCAAAGGTGTTCTATCGGGTTGAGGTCAGGGTTGTGCAGGCCAGTCATGTTGCTCCACCCCAAACTCGCTCATCCATGTCTTTATGGACCTTTCTTTGTGCACTGGTCCAAATCATTTGGTGGGGGGTTATTATGTGGGGTTGTTTTTCAGGGATTAGGTTTGGCCCCATAGTTCCAGTGAAGGGAACTTTTAAGGCATCAGCATACCAAGACATTTTGGATAATTTCATGCTCCCAACTTTGTGGGAACACCCTGGGGACGACCCCTCCCCATTCCAACATGAACCAGTGTACAAAGCAAGATCCATAAAGACATGGGGTGTGCAGTACTGTGTTTGGCCAGAGGTGCAGTGGCGCTCGGAGACACTCTGTTCCCGAGTGTCTCAGAGCGCCGCTGCACCTCTGGCCACATACAGTACTGCATACACCAGCAGTGACTGTGGAACTAATTATCTGAGTTTCCATTGATTCCTATGGGTAAACTACCTTTGATATATGAGTGCTTTGGATTACAAGCATGCTGCTGGAACGGCTTATGCTCGTAATCCAAGGTACTACTGTGCGCTTATTGCGTTTTTTGGGGGTTTTTTACCAAAACTATGTAAAAGAATACATATTGGCCTAAACTGATAAATTATTATTTATTTTTTTTAGATATTTATTATAGCAAAAAGTAAAAAACATAGTTTTTTTTTTTCAAATTGTCGGTCTTTTTTTGTTTATAGCGCAAAAAATAAAAACCGCAGAGGTGATCAAATACCCCCAAAAGAAAGCTCTATTTGTGGGGGAAAAAAGGACGTCAATTTTTGTTTGGGTACAATGTCTCAAGACCGCGCAATTGTCAGTTAAAGCGACGTAGTGCCGTATCGCAAAAAGTGGCCTGGTCATTATGAGGGTAAAACCTTCCAATCCTTAAGTGGTTAAAGTGCGTTTAAAGGCAGGCGCCCCAATACTTTTGGTAACATAGTGTATAAAGTTGAATGGCTGCACATTCCGCTGAACACGCCAATGCTTTGTTGAAGATTCAGGATAAAAAAAAATCACAGCGCACGGGCACAAATGAGTAGGAAGACTAACACGTTTTTTACGCACAGCAGCGCTTAACCGTATCTGTCACACATTCCCTCCTCATCCAGCTCTGCACAGTCTTCCTCATCACATTGGTCATCACGCATACGTTGTCTCCAATCTTTTCCAGAGTCTCCCTTAAAGATGTGCTGCTGCCTTACATATTTTTGGGTTTGGAGTCATAGTGGAGCTGCTCCTGTCACACAGATCTGATCATTGGTGAATGAAAAAGATTTCCAGCATCTCATTTATGCTGTGAATGGTGCTTTGTGCATTGCTTGTCCTCATAGTGATATTATATCTTAGTGCCATGGTTATCCTCAGATGGCGTAGCCAAAGGCCTGCAGATGTCTAGTCTCAGAAACCATGACAGTCCTGTCGTAAGATTACAACGGTGACAACGGTCAGTTATATAGAGATCGTTGGGAACTAATCACCAAATAGTCCTGAAGTTCTTCTAAAATTAAGCGTCCATTGAGGGGATATGATATCACAGGGCCCTGCACCACTTCTAAAATTAAGCATCCATTAGGGAGCTATGACACACGAGAGTCCTGCGGTTGTCCTTCTGACCCAGTTTTCTGGGGATTACCCAATATTTGGTGCATTTAGTCCCTTTCTGGCTTCCTAATATCTTCATGTGCTTGTAGGTTCCTCAGGTCTGGACTTTTCATCTTCCTCTTGGTCATGACCTGCACCAGACACAGGAGTTTTAGAGGTGGTAGGGACACTTTGTGAGCTAATGAGCCAAATATTACATACACTAACACTCACCGAGGCATTCACTGCAGCAGATCCTGTCTGGCTTCCTGCTGGCACTGCATTCGGGGTCACTGCATTTCCATTTCTGTTTGTCACACTGGGGGACGCCATCCTGTGGAGAGACACATAGAGGGTTTGGATTGAAAACTGGCCGGTACTGGGAGTACTCGGAATGGTCAGGGGTGGGTAGTGGGGTCCCCCAGGGTTCTGTGCTTTTGATAATATGGTGTACAGTATGTGCCAAGCAGGGGGGGGGGGGCTGAGCTTTGAACTTATCAGGCTGTACCGCATTACACAAGGCAGTGTACAGGGATGACTGCAGTGTTTATTGTTCAGGCATCAGACTGGAGGTGGATCAATTACCAAGCAGGTTTTCTTTAGTATGGTGGAAAAAAATTTGGTCACCAACCCCTCTGTGCTGAGAGAGAGATGACAGAATGATAAGGCTGACAGAACATCTAGGTGACTCATGATAAACGCTTAAGTGTCCCCATTCAGGCTGTAAAGGTCCGATGAGTTGGATGCCACTGACTAGTGAGGGTGCAGGCTGAGGAAAGGTCCGTCCAGACCCAAAGCAGAATGCAGAAATAGGAAGAGATAGCCCAACTGCCACACACCTTACCCAACCAGAGGTGTTAGCAGGTAAAAGCTGCCTCAACTTTATAATTCCAGACCACAACTCCAACATGTTTCGCCCTGTCCCCGGGGCTTAATCATGTAGGATCTACATGATTAAGCCCTGGGGGTGGGGCGAAACATGTTGGAGTTGTGGTCTGGATGTATCAGGTTGTGGCTGCTTTTACCTGCTAATAACTTGGGTGGGGTAAGGTGTGTGGCAGTCGGGCTATCTCTTCATATTTGTGACAGAACTTCTAGGTATGGAGGAGCATGTAACTCACTCCCATTCTACTCACGTCACAGGGTTGGTGCTTCCGAATGGCCAGCCAACACTCTCACCTCTGTGTAAGCTCTAAATTTTGACAATCAGATTATACAGTGTTTCTTCTCTTTGCTTGTGGCTGAAAGGAGTGGCAGGGAAGCAAATGTAATGTGTCTTGGTACTGCTGAGGAGGGCAAGGAAAAGAGGAGTTGGGTGACCCCATTCCTTAGCCCTTTATGTCACAGTATCCTTATGTCTATCCATCTCCCACACTTCCTGCTGTTTTTACTTACCAGGCAGATGCAGGTCACACACGGCACCACGCCATGTTTTTCGACCGTTGGGTGCCATCGCTCGTTGTTTGAATACAAGTGACCCATCACTTTGCATTGGCGCGGCTCATCAGACTGCATTGTGTCTGCCAGCTCTGCAGGGTTCTGCTCCTCCTCTGCAGAGGAGAGGATAGGATATTAATGTTATTAAGAGGAGACATTAAAATGGTTAGGGGTCAATTAGCAATTTTTATGTTTATATGTCAGGAAAACCGAGGTCATGCCCGTGGCTCAAAGAAATGCGCATGTACGCAGAATGATCCACAGAATTAGGCCTCACGACCATGAGTGCGTGAGCATCAGCGCGCTGCTTGTGCTCATGAGGGTGAGCGTGCATGCTTGGATGGACTTTTTCGCCCAGTGGCCTATTTAAAGTGCTACGGGACTTGGGATCATTGTTGGGTGGTCGTCGGCTCATTCTGCATGTAACCTGATCCTGTGTGTATATCCGTATCCTGACCTGGCATTTGTTGTCCCTGCTTGTTCCTGTACCCTTGTTGCTGATTCTGGCTTGTGACTTGACCTTGTCTCCTGCCTGCTGTTCCGGTGCCTCCTCTGCTTGCCCGATACTGACCTTGGCCTGTCTCTAAGGCCCCTTTCACACTGGGGTGGTTTGCAGGCGTTATTGCGCTAAAAATACCGCCTGCAAACCGCCCCAAAACAGCCTCCGCTGTTTGTTCAGTGTGAAAGCCCGAGGGCTTTCACACTGAAGCGGTGCGCTGGCAGGAGAAGAAAAAATCTCCTGCAAGCCACATCTTTGGAGCGGTGAAGGAGCGGTGTATTCACCACTCCTAAACCGCTCCTGCCCATTGACATCAATGGGACAGCGCGGCTATACCGCGACAATACCGCGGCTATAGCCGCGCTATACGAGGGGTTTTAACCCTTTTTCGGCCGCCAGCGGGGGGTTAAAACCGCACCGCTAGCGGCCGAATACCGCGGTAAAACAGCGCTAAAAATAGCGCTGTTTTACCGCCGACGCCCCCTACCGCCTCAGTGTGAAAGCAGCCTAACTCCACTTCTGGTTCCTGCCAACTACTTCCCTACCGGGCCAATTCTGACATTTCTCTCCTACATGTAAAAATCTGTATTTTTTGCTAGAAAATCCCCCAACACTATATATATTTTTTTAGTAGGCAATTTAAAGTGTCTCCTACTTTAAAGTGTCTTCTCTGCCTGCAGCGACTCTAGACTGTCACGCGGTATTTACCCAGCGGTTTTTTAAACGCAATTTTTGATTTGAAAAAATTCACTTTGATTAATTTTATAGCACACAAACACTATATAATACCACATTTTTTGCTAAAATATAAAAGATGATGTTACGCAGCGTAAATAGATAACAAACATGTCAAGCTTTAACTTGCGTACGCCAGGGGAATGCTGCCAAACCACAGTACCTAAAAAAATCTAGGAGACGCTTTAAAAGCCTTTACAGGTTACCAGGTCTGGATCTAACATTTTTGCTCTCGCTCTAACATTCGCGACGATACCCCACAAGTGTGGTGCGTTCACCATTTACATATGCGCGTGGGACTTACGTATGTGTTCGCGTTTGCGCATAAGCATGGGGGGGGGGGTGCTTTACATTTTACTTGTATTATTTATTTTATTTGAACATTTTATTTTTATACTGTCACATTTTTTCAACTTTTTTGATTTTGCAAGGGATGAACAACAGGCCGTGACAAGTCCTCTTTATGGACAGATCTGGGGTCTATTGGACCCCAAATCTCTCTGCTGGCCTCCAGTGCAGATGATCAGACACAGATCAGTCTGATCAGCTGCTAACAAAGAGCTAAAATCGGAAGTGACAAAATCCTCGTCGCTTCCGGTTTTGCGGGGATCGCAGTGTAGTGTCTCTGTCGTTGCCGGTTGCAGAGGTCCTGGGACAGGTGAGTCCGAGAAAGGCAGCGGCAGCAGAAGGGGGGGGGATCTATTTGCACTGCCTGCAGAAGCAATCGAGTGGCTGTTCAGCTACCCTGATCACTTCTGCTTAGTAGGCAATCATCGGCTGCAAATCATCCCAGGATAAACACCCCAACCCAAGGACATCCTACGGTCAGGAAGTGGTTTCAATTATTTTTTGTGTCTGCACTCAATACAATCACTTGTGAACTGATTTTTCAAGTAAATCATTTAATACACACCACAGGATTCCCAGAGCACTATGGATTATCTTAGTAAACAGCATATCGCTAGTTCTCTTCCAGGCTGGATATGTCTGATAGAAATCTTGGACAAAGCTGGGGGGAGGGGGTTGAATGACTGCTCTAACTCATTGACCTGAGTGTGTACAGCTCAGTTTGAGCTGTTGAGCTCTGTAATCAATAGGAGGTAAGCAGAATTTTGAAAATACGTGAAAACTAGCTGAGAGTGCCGCCTGTTAGGTGGATAGCAGAATATAACGCTATACTGGACCTCAGAGAGCATTTAACACTCTGCCTCAGTTTTAAACTGCCTTAGGGCCTGTGCAGATGAGCTTTTGGTTACCCCACTTATCTCCTTACACGAATCTAAAGAATTACAACGCAGCTTGATGCAAATCAAAAGGAGGCCAAATGCACCTGTCAATGAATTATGAATGAGCACAAAAGCGTTTCAAGCCAATGTCGCAAAAGCCCTTCATTTACTACTTCCTATCACCTGGACATTTTTTGCAGCAGTCCATCGGGTTGGAGCGGATTGGATTGGCACAAGAAAGATGTGGGCAGGTCTGTCGCACACAGTGCAGGTCTTGTGAGGACGTCTAATACAAAGAGAGATGGGTAAAGTCAGAGCCCGAGTGAGCTGGTGGGACATCAAGGGTGGAAGGAACTTGGGGAATCTTACTTTGCATGAACAAGTTGCGCATAAAACTAGACCAAAAGGTTCAATCCACGGATGCCATCGTGTTCCAGCGGACCTCCATTCCCCATTGAAGTAACACCCTGCGGTAGAGAGGATGATGTGCTGAGATACCAAATAGTAGTTGAGGATTACAGGAGGCAAGGAAAGTTTCCTACCTTCACTTTTAGGTCTTCTGTGGTTCCTCACCAGGGTCTCTTTCTTCTCTGAAAAGAGGTAAAATGCATAAAGAAAAATATTGATATAAAGTGTTGGAGAAATTGATCTCAATTCAAGTGTAATGGAATACTGGCATATGCCATTGGAGCAAACAGACTGCAGATTTGGACATGTAGAGGTAATCAAACTTGGATTTCCTACGTGTTGTCCAGGTAGCTCTCAACCTCTGAAAAGTGTTATATCCTGGCTCTAGATGAAGATTTAATTTTTTTAAATTTCATATCCAAACCGTCTTGCAGACAGCAGCATATTTTACATGGACCAGGGACGTGCGGTGAGGTCAGTGGCTGGTGAGGCACTGGCTAGTATCAGAGCCAGATACACACGGGTTACATATGCCACGAACGTTAGAGCGATAGCAATAATTCTAGCACTAGACCTCCTCTGTAACTCTAAACATGTAACCTGTAAAAATGTTTTTAAGAGTCGCCTATGGAGATTTTTAAGTACTGAAGTTTGGCGCCATTCCACAAGTGTGCGCAATTTTAAAGTGTGACATGTTAGGTATCTATTTACTCATAACATCATCTTTCACATTATACAAAAAAATCGGGCTAACTTTTGTGTTTTTTTATTTTTTTTATTCATGAAAGTTTCTTTCCCAAAAAAATGCGTTTGAAAAATTTCTGCGCAATAAAAAGTTGCAATGACCACCATTTTATTACCTAGGGTGTCTGCTAAAACAATATATATAATGTTTGGGGGTTCTGAGTAATTTTCGAGCTAAAAAATGATGTAGCGGAGAAGTGTCAGAATTGGCCTGGGTGGCAAGGTGTTAATTACCATAAGTAAGTAATATACAAATAAATATTATATATTGTTTTTAAGGTAATTTACTATATTTTCAAAATTTGTACTCAAGTAGGTGGCTTAATGGACAAATTACTGAAGTTTGAAGTTATAACTTCCAACCAGTAATTTCACAGTAAATAGATTAATAATAAATTATTATCTTATAACATATAGCATAACATATGATTTAGCTTGTACCTTTTCAGCAGCAGCAGATTCTCATTCTCCCTCTTAACTGTGTGAGAAAAACAAGGGATTGTGGGTAAATCTTTTACCCATAAACCAGGGGTGTCCAATCTTTTTTCCAAGAGGGCCAGATTTGGTGAATAGAACATGCTTGAGGGCCGACCATTTTGCCTGACATTCTTAAACCATTAAAATTTGGTCTAAGTGTGTCCATCCGAGCACTAATACACGGCCCAACAAGAATTCTCTTGCCTTTGTGCTGTGTGTGGTGAATAGATGAGCTTGGGCGTGTTATTTGGATATACCGGATTTAATCTGCTTATAACACGCACCTTCACTTTAAAAATGAAGTTTCAGGAAAAAAAATCTTAAATTTTAAATAAAGAACTGTGAAGCAAAATAAGGGTCAGTGCCCATCAATGCAGCCTAATCAGTGCCCATCTGCGGCCCCCACTCCATTGCCATGAATGTGGCCCCCACTGTATTGACATGAATGCAGCCCCCACCATATTGACATGAATGCAGCCCCCACCACATTAACATGAATGCAGCCCCCACCACATTAACATGAATGCAGCCCCCACCGTATTGACATGAATGCAGCCCCCACCGTATTGACATGAATGCAGCCCCCACCACATTCACATGAATGCAGCCCCCACCACATTCACATGAATGCAGCCCCCACCACATTCACATGAATGCAGCCCCCACCGTATTGACATGAATGCAGCCCCCACCGTATTGACATGAATGCAGCCCCCACCGTATTGACATGAATGCAGCCCCCACCGTATTGACATGAATGCAGCCCCCACCACATTGACATGAATGCAGCCCCCACCGTATTGACATGAATGCAGCCCCCACCGTATTGACATGAATGCAGCCCCCACCACATTCACATGAATGCAGCCCCCACCACATTCACATGAATGCAGCCCCCACCACATTCACATGAATGCAGCCCCCACATTGACATGAATGCAGCCCCCACCACATTCACATGAATGCAGCCCCCACATTGACATGAATGCAGCCCCCACCACATTGACATAAATACGGCAGCCCCCACCACATTGACATGAATGCAGACTCACCATTGCTGTCAGTGCAGCCTGATTCATGTCCATCTGCAGCCTTGGAGGAGACAGGGAGGGGGCGGGACGAGCGCCAACAGATATACAGGAGAAATTCCTGTTTACACGGCGGCCTCTTTAATTGAAAGTCCCGCCTCCTATGATGGACAAAACAATTGTCCAATGGCAGCGCAGGAGACGGGACTTCCTTTTACACAGGACGCCGTGTAAACAGGAAATTCTCCTGTATCCTGTACGGCGCTTGTCCCGCCCCCTCCAAGGCAGCCAGCATATCTATCTTTTATGGCCCCCGGCGCTCGGGGATTCGTTGGGGGCCACAAAAGATATATATGTCAAAATTACCAGGCGGGCCGTCCGAAACCGGACCGCGGGCCGCGATTGGCCCGCGGGCCGGACTTTGGACATGCCTGCCATAAACACATGTTTTTTCCTTCTAGTTAAGAGGGCTGGGCTGGAAGGGAGCATGTGTCCTTTAGACACATGACCCCTTCCATGACACTGCAGTGAGAGGCGTGCCACCACTGCAGCATTTTTATTGGACAGTTTGGGCCAATGGTACTTTACCATTGGTCCAAGACTCCAAGCTATCCATAGAGCTCAGTGCCTCTGACAAGAAGTGAGGAGAGGCACTGTGAGCTCATCCTCTCAGTCTGCTGCAGAGTGTGCCAGCTTGTATTTAAACTGGCTGCACTGTATGTAGCTTCTGACAGGCTGCATAAGGAGCCCCGTATCTCCGAAACCATAGATGATAGAAGCCCCATTTTGACCAGTGGTGGGGTAGGACTTCATCTACCTACCCCCCAAGTTTGGGGTCTCTGTGACCCTAGGTCACCGAGTTACGACCCCCGAGGTTGATCCTTTTTTTTTTAATGTTCATGACAGGTGAGGCTCTGCCTCACCTGCCTCCCCTGACTGCCACGTCCCTGACATGTGTTAAAGTGATTGTAAAGTATTGTGGTTTTTTTTAAATAACAAACATATCATACTTACCTCCACTGTTCAGCTTGTTTTGCACAGAGTGGCCCCGAACCTCGTCTTCTGGGGTCCCCCAGCGGCTCCTCGCGGCTCCTCCCCGCATCAGATAACCCCCTAGGAGAAGCGATCTCCCAAGGGGGTTACCTTGCGGGTGGGCGCTCCCGAATCTAGCATTTGCATCCACAGACATGAATGGCGGACTCGGCCCCGCCCCCCGGCGCCCGCGTCTTCGGATTTGATTGACAACAGTGGGAGCTAATGGCTGCGCTGCTATCAATCTATCCAATCAGGACACAAGACACCAGCTAGAGCTGGTTTGCTCGTCCCCGGGGAGAAAAAGACTGGGTTCAGTAAGTAAAACCGGGGCTCTGGGGGGCTGCAGCATGAGAGAAGGTTTTTCATCTTAATGCATAGAATGCATTAAGGTTAAAAACCATGAGGGTTTACAAACCCTTTAAGTATCTTGTACTGTGTTCTTTAATGAGTGAAGGAGAAAACTTTGTCTCAAACCCTAATCTCCCAAAATGATTGAGGGTCACAAGTCTTACCCCTCTTGGTGGACTTTTTTGGGTGACTATTGCCATAGTTTTGTGGTTCATAATGCTACAGTTAGGCTTCATAGCAGGTGAGGTTATGGCCTCTATATGAAACTAACCTCGTGTCATTTATTTTATAAACTTACTATCCAAATCCTCCAGTAGGCAGCAGCATAACCTGTATATTGGATATCCTGTGCTGTGTCCCTCAAACATTGCAATATTTATAACATATTACAGTGACTACGTAAAATCTTATTGATTGACCTATCGGACATGGTAAACCTGAAGCACAATATTCATCTAACTGCAACTAAGGCAAATCTTTGTTCGGCATTTGCTGGGAACGCACCGTCACACACGGGGCAGCAGTGCTCCGCCAGCTGGATAGGTTGGCTGCAGTGCAGAGGATGGCACACAATAGGGTCACAGATCACTGTGCGCTTCTGGAAAAGAAATGGAGGAGTAGAAGTCATCGGGTCATTTCTTACAGATATTGTATTTATTCTGTACAGGGAAGCAGTCGTACGGCTACGGGCCTACTGGGTTCAACAAAGATTGTATATTACCAATTTGGTACAAACAAGCATTTCTCTTGGTAGTAGTATCTTCCAAGAAATATTTCTATATATTCTAAAGGGCTCGTAAACACAGGACGTTTTTACAGCTGCTTTTAGGGGCGTCTGGCTTTTTTTTTTTGTACTGCCTCTGAACTCTCCTCCATGGTAGCCTATTGCCTCGTTTCCACTGAGCGGATCGGTTCGGGTCGGTACAGTTGGAAAGGCCTAGAATGGTCCAGCCTATTCAGGTGAGCGTTTCCACTGCAAGTGGGACCGCCAGGGGCCATACGTGGATTTAGAAAAAATGTCTAGCATGGCGTCACACGTCCGCCAATCGGTGGAAAGTATCGTAGCTCCACCCTAACCGAACCGTACCATTTTTTATGGCCCCACATCTGAAGCAGGATCCAGAATGGTGCGGTTCGGTTTAGTTGTATGGGCCGCTTTCATAATGGAAACACTCAAAATAGCGGTTTGGAGGCATAAGCGTTTAGGGGCAGTAAAAAAAAAAAAAAAACGACTGCCTGTGCTTCCAGGAGCAGAGGCTGTTGACTGTAAAAACGTTCCTTAATGATGTAACAAGCTTTTAGCCGCGTTTGGTGTTACTAGGCGTTTTTACATTATAGGGAGCGTTTTTACTGTAAAAATGCAAAAAAACGCTAATGCGGCTAAACGCCTGTAAACGATATTCAAAAAGCGCCGCTAAAAGAGCGTTTTTAACAATGATTTTTCCTGGCAGCACCGCTGGCGTTTTTTTAACATCCTGTGTGCATGAGGCCTAAAAGGTAAATAAAAAAGTACAATTATTTTTTTCTAGTATAACCACTAGAGTTACTGTAGATACAAATACAAATTTAATTCTGCGATTCATCAGGACAATAAACTTATTTTGGTGGCAAAAAAAAACAAAGTATTTTTTTTTTAAATTTTGGGCAAAGAGCACAGTAAGGTTGTTATAAAAAAAAATTAAAAATTATATATATATATATATATATATATATATATATATATATATATATATATATATATATATATACACATAGTATCTCACAAAAGTGAGTACACCCCTCACATTTTTGTAAATCTTTTATTCTATGTTTTCATGTAACAACACTGAAGAAATGACACTTTGCTACATTGTAAAGTAGTGAGTGTACAGCTTGTATAACAGTGTAAATTTGCTGTCCCCTCAAAACAACTCAACACACAGCCATTAATGTCTAAACCGCTGGCAACAAAAGGAAGTACACCCCTAAGTGAAAATGTCCAAATTGGGCCCAAAGTGTCAATATTTTGTGTGGCCACCATTATTTTCCAGCACTGCCTTAACCCTCTTGGGCATGGAGTTCACCAGAACTTCACAGGTTGCCACTGGAGTTCTCTTCCACTGGAGTCCTCTTCCATGATGACTTCACGGAGCTGGTGGATGTTAGAGACCTTACGCTCCTCCACCTTCCGTTTGAGGATGCTCCACGGATGCTCAATAGGGTTTAGGTCTGGAGACATGCTCGGCCAGTCCATCACTTTTACCCTCAGCTTCTTTAGCAAAGCAGTGGTCATCTTGGAGGTGTGTTTGGGGTCGTTATCATGTTGGAATACTGCCCTGTGGCCCAGTCTCTGAAGCTAGGGGATCATGCTCTGCTTCAGTATGTCACAGTACATGTTGGCATTCATGGTTCCCTCAATGAACTGTAGCTCCCCAGTGCCGGCAGCACTCATGCATCCCCAGACCATGACACTCCCACCACCATGCTTGACTGTAGGCAAGACACACTTGTCTTTGTACTCCTCACCTGGTTGCCGCCACACACGCTTGACACCATCTGAACCAAATAAGCTTATCTTGGTCTCATCAAAATTTCGCGAATTTTATGGGGCGTTCGTGGCAAATTCAAGACCGCAGTGCATTGCTGTATGATGATTGTCCAAAGCATACACCTGACCTGCATGCCTTGGCCAATCACAGACTAAGCCCACGCCCCACACTATATAAGGCTGCTTACACAGTGCCCGTATATATATATATATATATATATATATATATATATATATACATACATACATATACAGTGGGGCAAAAAAGTATTTAGTCAGCCACCAATTGTGCAAGTTCTCCCACTTAAAAAGATGAGAGAGGCCTGTAATTGCCATCATAGGTATACCTCAACTATGAGAGAAAAGATGTGGAAACAAATCCAGACGATCACATTGTCTGATTTTTGAAAGAATTTATTTGCAAATTATGATGGAAAATAAGTATTTGGTCACCTACAAACAAGCAAGATTTCTGGCTCTCACAGACCTGTATCTTCTTCTTTAAGAGGCTCATCTGTCCTCCACTCATTACCTGTATTAATGGCACCTGTTTGAACTTATTATCAGTATAAAAGACACCTGTCCACAACCTCAAACAGTCACACTCCAAACTCCACTATGGTGAAGACCAAAGAGCTGTTGAAGGACACCAGAAACAAAATTGTAGACCAGCGCCAGGCTGGGAAGACTGAATCTGCAATAGGCAAGCAGCTTGGTGTGAAGAAATCAACTGTGGGAGCAATAATTAGAAAATGGAAGACATACAAGACCACTGATAATCTCCCTCAATCTGGGGCTCCATGCAAAATCTCACCCCGTGGGGTCAAAATGATCACAAGAATGGTAAGCAAAAATCCCAGAACCACACGGGGGGGAGGGGGGAACCTAGTGAATGACCTGCAGAGAGCTGGGACCAATGTAACAAAGGCTACCATCAGTAACACACTACGCCGCCAGGGACTCAGATCCTGCAGTGCCAGACGTGTCCCGCTGCTTAAGCCAGTACATGTCCGGGCCCGTCTGAGGTTTGCTAGAGAGCATTTGGATGATCCAGAAGAGGATTGGGAGAATGTCATATGGTCAGATGAAACCAAAGTAGAACTGTTTGGTAGAAACACAACTCGTCGTGTTTGGAGGAGAGAGAATGTTGAGTTGCAACCAAAGAACACCATACCTACTGTGAAGCATGTGGGTGGCAACATCATGCTTTGGGGCTGTTTCTCTGCAAAGGGAACAGGACGACTGATCCATGTACATGAAAGAATGAATGGGGCCATGTATCGTGAGATTTTGAGTGTAAACCTCCTCCCATCAGTAGGGGCATTGAAGATGAAACGTGGCTGGGTCTTTCAGCATGACAATGATCCCAAACACACCGCCTGGGCAATGAAGGAGTGGCTTCGTAAGAAGCATTTCAAGGTCCTGGAGTGGCCTAGCCAGTCTCCAGATCTCAACCCCATAGAAAACCTTTGGAGGGAGTTGAAAGTTCGTGTTTCCCAGCGACAGCCCCAAAACATCACTGTTCTAGAGGAGATCTGCAGGGAGGAATGGGCCAACATACCAGCAACAGTGTGTGACAACCTTGTGAAGACTTACAGAAAACGTTTGACCTCTGTCATTGCCAACAAAGGATATATAAAAAAGTATTGAGATGAACTTTTCATATTGACCAAATACTTATTTTCCACCATAATTTGCAAATAAATTCTTTCAAAAATCAGACAATGTGATTGTCTGGATTTGTTTCCACATTTTGTCTCTCAAAGTTGGAGGTATACCTATGATGACAATTACAGGCCTCTCTCATCTTTTTAAGTGGGAGAACTTGAACTTACAATTGGTGGCTGACTAAATACTTTTTTGCCCCACTGTGTGTGTGTGTGTATATATATATATATATATATATATATATATATATATATATATATATATATACACACACACACACACACACACATATATATATATATATATATATATATATATATATATATATATATATATATATATATATATATAGCATTCGGCGGTGTACAGTTTCTAATACAGTGCAGGCAGTGTACACAGTATATAGTACAGTGTAGTGATACCCATCATGTCCGGAAGGCCTCCAAGGAGAGGCAGACGCTCACAGACCACTAAAAGAGGGCAAGCAGCCTCTGAAAAAATATTTAACAGCAGGACCCGTTCCTGCACCCAACAAGAGTAACTGTGAGGGGTTACAGTGTTCTGCCCAATTTTTCAGCAGAGTATATAGTGCAGTCCATATAGTATATATACTGTAGTTCAGACTATATAGTGCACTCAGTGTAGTATATATAATACAGTGCAGGGTATATAGTACAGTGCAGTGTACAATATGTAATATTGTACTTCAATAGTCACACTGAGCTGCAGGAATGAAGCTGTGCGAGTTCAGCTGAACTCGCACAATTGCACTCCCCCATGTCAATCCTGATTTAGGCGGCGATTTAAGTGACATCTGTGCAGGTTTCTGCACAGGTGTCAATGTAAATCGCACCCCGAAATCACAAAAAGTAGGCGCACTGATTAGGATGGTGCCATTGATTGTCAAATCGCATGTCAAAACGCTCCAGTGTGAACCAGGGCTAAATGACATTTTTTTCCTTTAGAAATGTCATTTTGCTGCGGTACTTTTCTAAAGATGCAGAAAATGCGCTACTTTACAGGCAGACTAAGGGAACCCCCCCCAGACACGATATTTAAAGGAATATTTCATTTTTATTGTTTCACTTTAAGCATTCTTAAAATTACTGCTCCTGAAAAACTGCCATTTTAAAAACTTTTTTTTGCATTGATACATGTTCCGTGGGGCAGTACCCAGGTCCCCAAACACTTTTTATGGCAATAACTTGCATATAAGCCTTTAAAATTAGCATTTTTGATTTTTCACATTCGTGTCCCATAGACTTTAACGGTGTTCGCGTGTTCAAACAAATTTTTTGTCTGCTCTCAAGTTCTGGTGCGAACCAAACCGGGGGTGGGTGTTCGGCTTATCCCTACTGACCAATTACAGGATGGGAAGGGACAAGACTGGGTGGACAGAAATGCACTAACACACAGAGAACGTATACGTGACTCTCTGCTGTGCACATAGACACAGGGCAGATATACAGTAATTGCTTTGCTGTAATGTTTGGCAGATGTCTGACCTAAGTGTCGGGACATTTAAAGATAAGTTGTTGCAGATGATGAGACTTGTTGATAATTCCTTTACACAGAAAAATAAGATCACAGAATGTTGCTTCCCATTGCCAGCAAGTCTCTTCTGGAAGACATTGTTACTACAAAGGCAGTTCTTGAGCCTCAGTACATCTTATCTGAGCTGGATGGACAGGATAGAAGAGAATCTGCCATCTGCCTTGGGAGCCCTACACCTGGTGCAATGTAGGGTGACCCTGGACCACAATGGTGGACCGTCAGCCTTGAGAGCCCTAGACCTGGCGCAATGTAGGTGACCCAGGACTCTGATGGTGGACCATCAGCCTAGAGAGCCCTACACCTGGCACATTGTAGGGTGACCCAGGACCCCGATAGAGGTATAATTTATAAAGGAGAACCCTCTCTAATGGTCCATAGACCATTATCCTATTCTGAACTAGTTGGAGGGATTATATTTGCGAGTTCTGGCACGCACAAGATGCACATCCCCCACCACTTCACCTCTTACATCCCCCTCCCCTCGGCATCTTATGTTGGCCTGCTTGTTCATTGTATGACACCAATTGAAATCACCTGTGATATTGTGATATACTGATGAGTATCAATTTTGACTTCCTTTTGTTCTGTCTCTTATTTGTGATATTTAGAAATCAATAAAACTTTATTCTTAGAAAAGAAAGGATAAACAGAAGTTATCGGCAGTGTTCATTACATTCTCCACAATGCCGTACCTGACAGATGCACTCAGAGCATTTCCTGTCATAATCAGGGGCCCAGCGACTGCCATGGGCCCTTAGTTTTCCTTCAAAATAACAATCTCTTTGAAGTTCTTCTGGGTGGCTCTGGCCACTTTTGTCAGTTGATTCATTCTCGGAGTCATCAGGGGATGGTGATGTTCCTCCCAATTTACAAGTGTTCGGAATATGGACCTAAACAGGACAGGGGAATCAATACACACAGCTGCTGTCCCTTAAATGATTTCATCAATGTGGTAACATAATTTCATCCAGAAGGGCAATCTGCACTTCATACTTGCCTGACCACAGATCTCATATCTGACCATGGATCTCACTTGACCCCAGATCTCATAGATGTCCATGGATCTCACTTGACCCCAGATATCACACATGACCATGAATCTCACTTGACCCCAGCTCTCATACGTGTCCATGGATCTCACACGAGACAATGGATCTCACTTGACCCCAGATCTCACAAATGACAATGGATCTCACTTGACCCCAGTTCTCACACCTAACCCTGGATCTCACTTGACCCCAGATCTCACACAAGACCGTGGACCTCACTTGACCCCAGATCTCACACGTAACCATGGATCTCACTTGACCCCAGGTCTCACAAATGACCATGGATCTCACTTGACCCTGGATCTCACCCCTGACCATGGATCTTACTTTACCCCAGCTTTCACCTAACCCCAGATTTGCCTGACCCTAGATCTCACCTGACCCCGGATCTCACCACGTGGGTTCAGCTTTGTGCTGACTTGGATGAAGGCTGTGCCATGGTTCAGGTGACTGAAGAGTTCCGTGTCCAAGTCCTTCACACTTCCTACAGCCTGCCAAGGGAGGAGATAAAACAATAATCAGTAACAGAAAGGGAGTCTGAAATGTGAATGGTATCTTCAAGGGCAGACCTGAATTGTGCAGATTTGCCCTGGAATTTGTATAATTTTGCAGTTTTCTGACTAGTTTTGTATTGCTATCATTACTGCACACTGTACATACATTGTAAATGCATTTTGCATGTTTAGAATGTGTCTTCTGTGGATTTAAGGAGCTTTTACCACAACAAACCTTTACAATCAAATATACTTTATTTACAAGTAACAAATCCTGATTAAATATAGCAAATACATACAGTAACAAATGCAGCCTCACTGCACATTAAATATTTAGCCAGATGCTGCTGAACATATACAGTGCCTTGAAAAAGTATTCATAGCCCTTGACATTTTCCACATTTTATCATGTTACAACCAAAAACGTAAATGTATTTTATTGGGATTTTATGTGATAGACCAACACAAAGTGGCACATAATTGTGAAGTGGAAGGAAAATGATAAATGGTTTTCAAAATTTTTACAAATAAATATGTGAAAAGTGTGGCGTGCATTCGTATTCAGCCCCCATGAGTCAATACTTTGTAGAACCACCTTTCACTGCAATTACAGCTGAAATTCTTTTTGGGGATGTCTCTACCAGCTTTATACATCTAGAGAGGGACATTTTTGCCCATTCTTCTTTGCAAAATATTTCAAGCTCTGTCAGATTGGATGGAGAGCGTCTGAACAGCAATTTTCAAGTCTTGCCACAGATTCTCAATTGGATTTAGGTCTGGACTTTGACTGGGCCATTCTAACACATGAATATGCTTTGATCTATTCTAAATCATTCCATTGTAGCTCTGGCTGTATGTTTAGGGTCGTTGTCCTGTTGGAAGGTGAACCTCTGCCCCAGTCTCAAGTCTTTTGCAGACTCTAGCAGGTTTTCTTCTAAGATTTCCCTCTATTTGGCTCCATCCATCAACTCTGACCAGCTTCCCTGTCCCTGCTGAAGAAAAGCATCCCCACAACATGATGCTGCCACCACCATGTTTCACAGTGGGGATGGTGTGTTCAGGGTGATGTGCAGTGTTAGTTTTCCGTCACACATAGCGTTATGCTTTTAGGCCAAAAAGTTCAATTTTGGTCTCATCTGACCAGAGCACCTTCTTCCACATGTTTGCTGTGTCCCCCACATGGCTTCTTGCAAACTGCAAATGGGACTTCTTATGGCTTTCTTTCAACAATGACTTTCTTTGCCACTCTTTCATAAAGGCCAGATTTGTGGAGTGCACGACTAATAGTTGTCCTGTGGACAGATTCTCCCACCTGAGCTGTGGATCTCTGCAGCTCCTCCAGAGTTACCATGGGCCTCTTTGCTGCTTCTCTGATTAATGCTCTTCTTGCCCAGCCTGTCAGTTTAGATGGACGGCCATGTCTTGGTAGGTTTGCAGTTGTACCATACTCTTTACATTTTTAGATGAAGGATTGAACAGTGCTCTGTGAGATGTTCAAAGCTTGGGATATTTTTTTATAACCTAACCCTACTTTAAACTTCTCCACAACATTATCCCTGACCTGTCTGGTGTGTTCCTTGGCCTTCAAGATGCTGTTTGTTTATTAATGTTCTCTAACAAACCTCTGAGGGCTTCACAGAACAGCTGTATTTATACTGATATTAAATTACATACAGGTGGACTCTATTTACTAATAAGGTGACTTCTGAAGGCAATTGGTTCCACCAGATTTTAGTTAGGGGTATCAGAGTAAAGGGGGCTGAATACAAATGCATGCCACACTTTTTAGATATTTATTTGTAAAAAAACATTTATAATTTTCCTTCCACTTCACAATTATGTGCCACTTTGTGTTGGTCTATCACATAAAATCCCAATAAAATACTTTTACATTTTTGGTTGTAACATGACAAAATGTCTGAAATTTTAAGGGTGATGAATACTTTTTCAAGGCACTGTATATACAAAGAAGAATTAGCTTGTATCAGTCACCTTCAGGAATCCACACCCAAAAACATGGAACTTAAAACTTCTTCTTCCCAGTCCTCTAATTACCAGCCCTCCTATTACCAGCCTCTACCCACTGCCCTCTTATTACCAACTTCCATTTACTGCCCTACCATTACTACCCTCCACCTGCTTCCCTCTGATCACCGTCCTCCATTCATTGCACTTCCATTACCGGCCTCCACTCACTGCTCTCCCATTGCCACCCTCTACCTTTTGCTCTCTGACTACCAGTCTCCACTCAATGCCTTGCCATTACCAGCCTTTACTCGCTGCCAGCTTATTATCAACTTCCACAAGCTGCCATTCTATTACTGGTCTTCACTCACCATCTATCCTATTACCCATCTGCACTCACTGCCCTCCCAATACCAACCTTCACTCACTGCCCTCCTATTAGGAGTGTTCACTCACTGCCCTCCCATTATCACCTTCCAACCATTGCCTCCTAATTATCAGTCTCCACTTACTGCCCTCCCATTATAAGTCTTTATTCACTGCCCTCCAATTACTAGCCTGCCCTTTCCTTGACCAGCATTCACTTGTTGCCCTCCTGTTGTCAACCTCCAACCACTTCCCTCCCATTACCAACCTCCACTCACTGCCCTACTATTACTGATCTCCATTCACCAGCCCTTCCATCACCAGCTCTCCACTCACTGGTCTCTAAACTCAATGGCTTTTACTGGCCTTCCTATCACGTGACTTCACTCACTGACCTCCAGTCTCACTGGACTCCACTCACCTGGGACCCATAGAAGCCTTTCAGCAGCCTCTTGTGCTTTTGTGTGCTGTGCAGATGAGCGCTCAGTGCTGCATCGTCTGTGCGTTCCAGTCCCGTCACCACAATCTGATACTGCAAGTGGCAGTATTCATCCAGCAACATCCAGGCGTGACCTGCTGTCCCCGTCATCAAAGGAGGCAACACAAACTGACCTGCCAATGGTATCGGAGGTTCTACAAATATAAACATATTTGTGTAACATGGTTTGGCAGAAACTGTGATTGCCATTGGAAGAGGTACAGAAAGTGTTATATGGAGAGATCCTTCATCTAGCAGAGAGGAACGGATGGACAACAAACAGGTAGAAGGAGTGAAAGGACTCAGTAGAGTAGAAGTATAGAAGACTAATCAGAATAAAGATATAGGGATATAGAACTGCTGACATTTCACAGCTTCACAGAGGGCAGCCCCAGAGTCTTCTGTCCTTCAGCAATAGAAAAAATTCATCATGCACATAGCCAGACAGACAAAAGACATATAATTATTAATTAACACACATTTTATATATATATATTATATAGAATATATTGTAGATTATAATATATTTTTTGCTTGTGTCGATATGCCTGGAGCCACAATACATGTAGAGTTTTCTGCCTCTCCAAGTCGAAGGACTGGGCAAAAGGGGCAGCTGCCTTGGACACTTCAACAGGAGGAAGGCCCAAAGAGGGTATTACCTGCAACCTATGCTGCTGTTCATCGCTCATGGACAGTGTACTTTGGCCTTTTATCCTTGGGTGCTAAAAGACCTTGTCTCATCAGGGTCAGTTCCCTGATGGATGATGACATTATATAGGAACTCGTGTATTGAGGTATAAAGACAAAATACCTTGGGCACCATAAGCAGGGGAATAATGCAGCGCTTGTAGCATGCCATGGCAAATTGTCGATGTGGCCAAATTGCAGTAACATGGTACGGTTAAATAAATCCTGAATCTATGCTACTATTGGTCAAAAGAGTGCAGGGGTAAGGATTAAACATTGTACAGATTGCAGGGGTCAGGAATAAGTAACGCACATAGTTCTGGGGTCAGGATTACGTAACGCACTGAGTTCAGGAATCAGTATTAAGTAGCTAGCAGAGTTAAGAGGCCAGGATAAAAAAAAAAAGGCACAGAGTTCAAAAGTCGGGATTAAATAACATTAGCGGTCAGGATTAAGTAACACACAGAGTTCAGGGGCCAGAATTAGGTAACGTACAGACTTCAGATGTCAGGATTAGGTACCACACAGAGTTCAGGGGTCATGATTAGATAACATACAGACTTTGGAGGTCAGGATTAGGTAATGCACAGAGTGCAGGGGTTGGGATAATAATGCACAAAGCCCTGAGGACAGGATTAAGTATTCAGGGATCGGGTCAGCAGCATAGATTTCTCTTTAGGGCCAGTTCACACCATAGAAATGCAATCCGGATGCGTTCCAGATGCTTTTTTGCCTGCGCCTTTTTGATGCGTTCCAGTGCGGTTTTGGTGCGTTTTTGATGCAGTCCAGTGCATTTTTTTACAATTGCATAGTTCAATGGTGTGAACTATGCCACTGAAAACCATATAGCCTTCTTTCCATGCGTTTTTGATGCATAAAAAAATGCACTGGACTGCATGTTGTGTGAACTGGACCTTACTGCAGTACTGTGCAGTGGGCTGTCTCTGAACAACCAATATGGGGTCCCATGAGGAGGATGCACTACACCAAACAGAAAACCACCCAGGGTCTCTCCTGCCAGGGTCCCTTATGGGGGGCACTGGATCTCCAATGCCAGATGATGACAGATTGGAAGAGCCTTGCTTGCCTGAGGAACCTCAATTTTTGCAGTGACTTGCACTTGGAGGGTCAAAATCTAGAGATATATCTTGAACGGGTAGAATATGGTGGACACATCTTGGATCTATGGGTCTGCCTGCCAGGGTATGATTGTGCACGGAGTGTTTTCTTGACAAACGTTGGACCCCTTAATATCAGCATGGTGTACCTGAGTATTGCCAGAGGACCTAATATAGTGGCTACTGGGTATACATTGATGTCGCCCACTCACCCTCGTGCCTGGCCCACAGCCCGTTGTATGGTAATGCTGTGATCTGTCCTCTGATTTCTCCTTCCTGGAAATCCTTTGTGGCCACATTAAAGAACAGCTCACTGTGTAGTAACCTGTGCAGATCCCGGGCGTTAGCACTGCTCCATAATCCACGCACCTGATCCGAAGAGTCAAATATAGGACAGGTTTATCATTACCACTCTTCAGTCATTATAGTTACTTTTTTATCAAAGGAGCTTACTCCCTAAACAACACTTCAAATTCTTCCCCCTCTGCATATTTCCAAGGACTGGAGGCATAGCTGGGGCCTTTCCTGGGAAGGCTACATCAATAGTGCCTTCCAGGGAGCTCTTGTAGCTAAATGGCAACATCTCAAGAGAGTTGCCAAAATCTCACAAAAGTGTCAGGTAGTTTAATGTTGCTCATTAAACCATATCTCATTATGCGCATGTGCGAAGTCTGGCGCTGGCATCATCTATGTGCCAGCCCAGAGAATGAGGAAGAAGAAGCTAACCACTGATGAAGTTAAAATTTTAAATGGCGGAATGGGTCTTTAAGATTGGGGTGGACAGAGTCATGGGATTTTGGAAACTATAAGTCAATGAGACAAGTAACGAAGAGAAGGTATGGGATACCAGACATGGAGCAGGAATGGGACAGCAAACATTGGAGTGGGTATAGGATGGCAAACATGGAACGGGTATAGGACAACAAACATCGAGCAAGTATGGAACAGTAGACACAAAGCAGGTATGCAGGGGCAGACACAGAGCAGGTATGGTAAGGCAGACACAAAGCAGGTATGCAAGGGCAGACACAGAGCAGGTATGCGAGGGCAGACACAGAGCAGGCAAGCGAGGGCAGACACAGAGCAGGCAAGCGAGGGCAGACACAGAGCAGGCAAGCGAGGGCAGACACAGAGCAGGTATGCGAGGGCAGACACAGAGCAGGTATGGGACAGCGAACACAGAAGTGGGTATAGAAGAGCAGATGAGGATCCGGACTCAGCAGCTGCAGATATGTTCTCCAGCTGTGCCTCAGACTACTGCAGTTCCCTTACCAACTGTTTGTCGATACCCCCAGTATGAGGTTTACTTCTCCCTTACATGTCTATCTATATTGAGCACACTGGGATGCTGGTGGCATAACAAGGTTTACTATATTATAGAGTTCCACAATTAAAACAGAAGATAAAGATTTGTGATAGCCCCCCTTTTCAGTGACTCTCTACATATGGTGTTCTTACTTTCCCATCATGGTAGTCCTTAGTCAGGTCATGTAGGATATTCCTCATCTTTCCTTGAGGTTTGGTCTCCAGGGTCACTGCGGTCACCTCACTCATGATGCCAGCCACCTGGAGCTGTGGGAAGAAGGAACTGTTATGGTGGGCTTCAGCAGAAGAGTACTGTGACATGCTGCTACTCGGAGAGCTTCCCCAGAACCCAAGTTTATTATATGTTCCTCTATGCACCATACCTGGTACTCCAGAGTCCCATTCTCATGTAGTGTTATAGTTGCTGAGCCCACCGTTCCAGCTTTGTTTGGATTCAGGGCATCTCTGCCAGACAGCACGCTCTGTAGAGCTACAGCAACAGAAGAAGCGGGATTATTTGATTGGCTAAATTAATGAGATCATCACAGAATATTTTATGTTATCAGAATGTTCCATTGCATTCAAACCAAACTGCCGGCTAAACAAATGTTGTCTAAGTACAAATGTCATGTGTACCCTTACTTAAATCTTGGTGTCCTTTGTGTAGTTCTTCTAGATCTGTGCAGTAATCCAACATTAAACTCTTAAAATTTGCTAGTAACACTCTTCTTATCCTAGGGTGACAACCTGGGCTGCTATTAGAAATCATAGGGCCCCCCCCCAACAGCCTACCTGACATTGCTCAGGCCCTGTACAGCCTACTTGACAGTTCCAGCCTTCCCCAGCGGATTGATATAGAAGAAGAGACCAGAACTTTAATTGTCGGGAGCCGTGGCATGGGGGATTACTCCACCTGCACCCAAAAATTAATAAAACGGTCCCATTTCTGTGGCACTGATGAAGGACAACATTCGAAACGCATTAGCCAGCAGGGACCCTGGTAAGGTCCTCCTTGGGCTAGAGTCTTTGGCAAAGCTGGGAGATTACAGCCACTTGCAGTGGCCTGATGAGCGTATATACTACAGTTGTGCTCATAAGTTTACATACCCTGGCAGAATTTATGATTTTTTGGCCATTTTTCATAGAATATGAATGATAACACAAAAACTTTTCTTTCACTCATGGTTACCATTTGGCTGAAGCCATTTATTATCAACCAACTGTGTTTACTCTTTTTAAATCATAATGACAACAGAAACTACCCAAATGACCCTGATCAAAAGTTTACATACCCTGGTGATTTTGGTCTGATAACATGCACACAAGTTGACACAAAGGGGTTTGAATGGCTATTAAAGGTAACCATCCTCACCTGTGATCGGTTTACTTGTAATTAGTGTGTGTGTATAAAAGGTCAGTGAGTTTATGGACTCCTGACAGACCCTTGCATTTTTCACTGACGTTTCTGGATTCTGAGTCATGGGGAAAGCAAAAGAATTGTCAAAGGATCTGCGGGAAAAGGTTATTGAACTGTATAAAACAGGAAAGGGATATAAAAAGATATCCAAGGAATTGAGAATGCCAATCAGCAGTGTTCAAACTCTAATCAAAAAAAGGAAAATGAGGGGTTCTTTTGAAACTAAACCACGGTCAGGTAGACCAACTCAAATTTCAGCCACAACTGCCAGGGAAATTGTTCAGGATGCAAAGAAAAACCCCACACATAACTTCAGGTGAAATACAGGACTCTCTGAAAACATGGGGTATGGCTGTTTAAAGATGCACAATAAGGAGGCACTTGAAGAAAGATGGGCTGCATGGTCGAGTCGCCAGAAGAAAGCCATTACTACGCAAATGCCACAAAGTATCCCACTTACAATACGCTAAACAGCATAGAGAAAAGCCCCAAACCTTCTGGCACAAAGTCATTTGGAGTGATAAGACCAAAATTTAGCTTTTTGGCCACAACCATAAACACTACATTTGGAGAGGCGTCAACAAGGCCTATGATGAAAGGTACACCATTCCTACTGTGAAACACGGAGGTGGATCGCTGATGTTTTAGGGATGTGTGAGCTACAAAGGCACAGGAAATTTGGTCAAATTGATGGCAAGATGAATGCAGTATGTTATCAAAAAATACTGGAGGAACATTTGCATTCATCAGCCAAGTTACACATAGGACGTACTTGGACATTTCAACATAACAATGGTCTAAAACACAAGGCCAAGTCGACCTGTCATTGGCTACAGCAGAATAAAGTGAAGGTTCTGGAGTGGCCATCTCAGTCTCCTGACCTCAATGATATTGAGGTCAGGAGACTGAGATGGCCACTCCAGAACCTTCACTTTATTCTGCTGTAGCCAATGACAGGTGGACTTGGCCTTGTGTTTTAGATCATTTTTGGGCTGTCTTGCATGAACTGCACATTTGAGATCTTTTGGGGAGATCTCAAATGTACAGTTCATGCAAGACAGCCCAAAAAATTTATAGGAACTGGTGGCTTTTTGCCAAGAGGAATGGGCAGCTTTACCATCTGAGAAGATAAAGAGCCTCATCCACAAATACCGCAAAAGACTTCAAGCTGTCATTGATGTTAAAGGGGACAATACACGGTATTAAGAACTGGGGTATGTAAACTTTTGATCAGGGTCATTTGGGTAGTTTCCGTTATCATTATGATTTAAAAAGAGTAAACACAGTTGATTGATAATAAATGGCTTCAGCCAAACACTAACCATGAGTGAAAGAAAAGTTTTTGTGTTATCATTCATATTCTCTGAAAAATGGCCAAGAAATCAAAAAATTCTGCCAGGGTATGTAAACTTATGAGCATAGATGTACCTACACTTGTGAGTAGTTATATCTTATCTTCAATTCATCCATGTTGGATAATGCACTAGGCCAGTGCGCCCTCTGTTACAATCTATTTTCTGCAAGGTCCCATCTCTGCCCCCCCGCGTGGAACTGGGGCCCAGGGAACTTTTTGTTTATTGCTGAAAGCTGTGGAATTAATCTCCCTGTGCCCAAAGGTACTTAGAGTGCCCTCTCTGCCCTGGGCCCCATGCTGAACTGATAGCGTCCGGACCCGATACAGGAAAACTGGCTCTACCTCCCTATCAGCAGCTCCAGTGACAACACTCACTCACTGTGCTGTATTCATGGAGGAGCAGTGCTGTCAACCTAGCGTAGTGCTACAGATTACCACCCCTTCTTATCTCCATTACATAAGGAGCAGGGATCTTGTAGTCCACAAAATGCACTGATAACACTGATGGAGAGCGGCACAGTCACAAAGCACAAGATTTCACGAGATTCTTAGGTCACAAGATTTCTGGAAGGATCAACATGTATTTTTGCACTTATTGAACAAAAATACCAAAACACTTTCAATTCTATATTTACCAGATCAGAAGAGAGGAAGTAAGAGAAGTTCATTGAGGTCTATATGCATTTTATGTCTGGTTAAGTCATCCAACTGTGTCAAAACAGGTTGAAATGCTGGATAGTGAGACAGCTGCTGTCCCAGCTGGGAGGGAAAAAGGTTAACCTAATTTCCTGCATTTTTGCTGAGCTATGTCTCTCTCCCAGTGCTGATAATAAAAGGGGGGAGGGCTCTGCCCAGACAGACACAGTCTGCCTGGGAAGAGACACAGACAAAACCCAGCATGCAATCTACAGCCACTTCATAGGGCTGCAGCTGCCAGAGAGAGCCTTGCCTGCCTCTAAGTGAGTGTACGCATGGAGCCCGCGCTAGGCGGGACCCCTTTCCCGTTACTGGGAGAGAGGTAGCGGAGATACGCTGGACAGGTGGAGAAGTCATCGGATCTGTGTGTCCCTCCTAAATGCAAAAATTACATTAGTGGTGTACATTAACATGAAGAGAGTTAACTGCAGCGAAGAAAGTCCTTTCTTGTATTAGGAGAGGTATGGACTCCAGAGAGATATCATTTTGCCCCCCTGTACAAACCATTAGTAGGACCTCATCTGGAATATGCAGTTTAGTTTTGGGCACCAGTTCTCAAAAAGGATATCAGGGAACTGGAGAAAGTGCAGAGAAGGGCAACCAAACTGATAAGAGGCATGGAGGAGCTCAGCTATGAGGAAAGATTAGAGGAACTGAATTTATTCACTCTTGAGAAGTGGAGATTAAGGGGGGGGGGGGGGGGGTATGATCACCATGTACAAATATATAAGGGGTCCATATATGCCTCGTTTCCACCGAGCGGATCGGTGCGGGTCGGATCGGTTTGGAAGGCCTAGAATGGTCCGGCCTATTCAGGCGAGCGTTACCACTGCAAGTCGGACCGACAGGGACCATACGTGGGTTTAGAAAAAATGGCGTCACACGTCCACCAATCAGTGTAATGTATCGTAGCTCCGCCCTAACCGAACCGTTCCATTTTCTATGGCCCCACATCTGAAGCAGGACCCTGAATGGAACGGTTCGGTTCGGTTGTATGGGCCGCTTTCATAATGGAAACACCCAAAATAGCGTACCGTACCGAACCGAACCGATCCGCTCAGTGGAAATGAGGCATTAGTGAACTTGGTGTTGAGTTATTCACTTTACGGTCAACACAGAGGACAAGGGGGCACTCTTTACGTCTAGAGGAAAAGAGATTTCACCTCCAAATACGGAAAGGTTTCTTCACAGTAAGATCTGTGAAAATGTGGAATAGTCTCCCTCCAGAGGTGGTTCTGGCCAGCTCAGTAGATTGCTTTAAGAAAGGCCTGGATTCTTTCCTAAATGTACAGAATATAACTGGGTACTAACATTTATAGGTATAGTTGATCCAGGGCAAATCTGATTGCCTCTCTGGGATCAGGAAATAATTTTTTCCCCTGCTGTAGCAAATTGGATCATGCTTTTCTGGGGGGGGGGGGGTTTTCGCCTTCCTCTGGATCAACTGTGGGTATAGGATTGGGTATATGGGATTGTATGATATTTTTTATTTTATTTATTTTTATTTTTTCATGGTTGAACTAGATGTACTTGTGTCTTTTTTCAACCTGACTAACTATGTACCTATGTAATCTGTTCAAGTGTACAGGCCATCTTTGAATCGGAGGCCCGCTTAAGGTTGTGTTATCTATAAAAGCGACCTCCAAGGCATTGGTGAGAACGGCACATGTAAAGGTACTCCCTGTGTAAGGCAGTGACCCAATCCAAGGTGCCTAGTGTAGCCCAGAAGAACCCACCCCGGGGTAGGCCTCCTACGTGACCCACACTTGGCGCCCAACGAGGAGGGGAGTGTCGCCTGCTTACCCTACATGCGGTCACCATTTGGCACAGCAAAAGTGTTTTTGTCTTTTACTTACTGTCACATGACTTCCTGACTGTGATAAAGCCAGATATGCGCTGTGCACGGACGCTCTCCATTTGCACGGCGATCTCCAGCTGCCCCTGGGCAAGCCAGAGCATCTCCTGGCTGGAGAGGTCGTGAAAAACTTCGGCAAAGTCCGTCTCCTGGGAGGAAAGGGGCAAAAAAAGAGAGAGAGGGATGGGATGGAGGCAAGGCCAAGATTAGAGCAGAGGATACAGAAAGTTCACTTGCTTCTTGTCATGGTACGTGGCTTACAATCTGCCGTCTTATACCTGGACAGTGACATTCGCGCAGAGCGCTCTGATTACATTTCGGTGATGTAAGATCTGTACGGTGATCAGAATCTGTTCTGTAAAGGGGAACAAAACATCACGTTACAAAACGACCTTTTCCCCTTTTCCTGCCTTATTTTTCATCATTATTTGGCTCCATAAAAAACGTTCCTTTTATTGTTTTCTGGCTGTTTTACTTCACTAGGTAAAAGCTTTGTTAAAGCTGAAAGGCGCTGTAAACCCTCAAGGTTTTTTTTTTAATTTTTTTTATTTAACCAGTTAAAGTGGAACTTCAGTCATTTTTTTCATCTTTCCATCTATTAAATCGTCTGCCCTTGTTGTTGTTGTTTTAACTTTGGATAGTAAAACATTTTTTTTTTTCTGCCAGTAAATCCCTTATACAGCCCACTTCCTGTTTCTTGTCTGGTCATTAGCCTAGGCTTATGACATCATGCAAAGCTCTCTCTCTCTCACCGTCGTGAGCGTTTGCCAGGAAGGGAGGGGGGATGAGTCATAAGAGGGCCAATGAAAGCTGCAGAGCTGGAGGTGTGCCTCTGTGTGTCTGTGTAAATCCAGGAAGTGAACAGGCAGCAGCTTCAGCTGCCCACAGTTAAAATGGCTGCAGCCAGACTCGGTGGAGGGAGATTTCTGCAGCATATTTGGCAAGTACAGAATCACAGTAAATATAAAATAATATAAATAATATAATAATATGCAAAGTGGTTGGAGGGAAGCTTCAGAATGGCAAAGATGTTTTTATTACAAATTATATGAGCAGACTGCAGTTCCTCATTGAGGTCCACCCTTTAGCAGTTTTACTGCTGCAGGGCGGCACCTCTTTGCCAGATCACGTCTATATACGTGATCCGACTCTTCCGGGTAGGGGATGCGCATGCACGCTGCTGGTAGCTCGATTAAACACAGCGGAAGCCGATCGTCAGGTGCGCGGTACCCAATGTCCTCCGGTACCCACTAATCGTTAGGCAGATTGCCCTTCTGACAGGGGGAAAAAACTACTGTGCAAATACCGTGTGACATAAAAATTGCAACGATCGCCATTTTATTCTCTAGGGTCTCTAAAAAATATATATATAAAGTTTGGGGGTTCTAAGTAATTTTCTAGCAAAAAATATTGATTTCAACTTGTAAACAAAGTGCCAGAAAAAGCCTGGTTGGCAAGCGTTGTATACTATAGTCAGAGGTGGTACAGTGATCCTTCCTGCACCTGCAGAGCATTTCTCCAGTGGTGTAATAGATAGTCTGCAAGCTTCTCCTGTAGGTCCCATGATCCTGGGAGCAATGGAACATGATTGTATACACCTGTAGCCAGAATTCATATTTTCCCATTCTTGTGCTAATTTTGTCCAATAAATATTTTACAAAATTATAAACTATATAAACGTTCTTGATTAGAATACCTAACTGCTAAAAAAAAAACCCTTGGGGGAATCATTCCATTTTTTTTTTTTCGATCCCGGGAGTCTTACCTCGCTCCTCCACTTGTATCCCTCTGAGCATGAGGATAAAATGAAGGTTGTCATCCCCATCACCGAGCGACAGCATGGCCAGGCCGCGTTCCCCGCCCCCTGCCGCGCTGTCTGGCATTAGAAGAGCGCTAAAAGATTCTATTGGAGATAAAACAAATAATAAAGATCTCTGTGAGGTTTTCCATGTCTCCCAGTCTCTCTATCAGTCCTTATATCTGGAAAATAATGCATGCCTCACCACCAATGGTAAACTCCAGGTCAAAAATAAATACAAAGTCTGCAAGTTCTATAGGAAGCTCAATCTACCCACATTGACACTACTGTAGTCCACCATCCTCCCCGACTCTTTCTCTGGTGATCTGGGAACACCGCCTGTCTTGCAGAAGGAAGATTCTCAGACACATCCATTTCTGCCTCACATAAAAATTCTGACAGTGCAAGGCAGTGTTTTCTCAACTCCAGTCCTCAAGGCACCCCAACGGGTCATGTTTTCAGGCCTTCCATTATTTTGCACAGGTGATTTGATCAGTTTCACTGCCTTAGTAATTCCCACAGCTGTTTCATCTGAGGGAAATCCTGAAAACATGTCCTGTTGGGGCGCCTTGAGGACTGGAGTTGAGAAACACTGGTACAAGGCACTGTGTCTGGAAGTGGTGTCCCACTAATGCACCACTGCAGATGTGCCCGTGCCAGCCAGTCTCCCCTAATGCTGATGTCACTCCCCTTTTGGATCCTGAAAGGGCCATCCAAAAGGAAATGTCCATGTCATGCAGGCAGTAATCTGGACACCAAAGAAGGGCCCCACTTCTTTTCCAGAATAGGAGTGGCGACTCAAGGCTGGAGCGCAGCTTAAAAGGGCATTTTTTCCCACTAACAATAGGAATTATTTAGAGTGGGGGTCTTCAAAACTTTCCAAACAAAGGGCCAATTTACTGTCCTTCAAGCTTTAGGAGGGCCAGACTGTTGCCACTGGAAGTAGAAAATGCACCAGCGTCAGTAACAGTAAACAATGCCTCACCATTGGAGGAATGGTTCCCCATTGATGGTGTCAGTGGGAGGAATAGTGCCCCATCGTTGGTGTCAGTGGGAGGAATAGTGCTCCATCATTGTGTCAGTGGGAGGGATAGTGCCTCATTATTGGTGTCAGTGGGGAGGAATAGTGCCTCATTATTGGTGTCAGTGGGAGGAATAGTGCCTCATTATTGGTGTCAGTGGGGAGGAATAGTGCAGCATTGATGGTATCGGTGGGAGGAATAGTGCCCCATTAATTGTATCAGTGAAAAGATTATTGTCCCATCATTGGTATCACTGGGAGGAATAGTGTCACATCATTGGTATTAATGGGAGGAATAGTGCCCCATCATTGGTATCACTGGGAGGAATAGTGCCCCATCACTGGTGTCAGTGGGAAGAATAGTGTCACATCATTGGTATTAATGGGAGGAATAGTGCTCCATCATTGGTATCAGTGGGAGGAGTAGTGTCACATTATTGGTAGTAATAAGAGAAATAGTGCCCCATTATTGGTATCAGTGGGAGGAATCATGTCACATCATTGGTATTAATGGTAGGAATAGTGCCCCATCATTGGTGTCAGTGGGAGGAATAGTGCCTCATCATTGGTGTCAGTGGGGGAAATAGTGCCCCATCATTGGTGTCAGTGGGAGGAATAGTGTCCCATAATTGGTGTCAGTGGGGAGGAATAGTGTCCCATTATTGGTGTCAGTGGGGGAAATAGTGCCCCATGGATGGTATTAGTGGGAGGAATGGTGCCCCATTAATTGTATCAGTGAAAAGAATATTGTCCCATCATTGGTATCACTGGGAGGAATAGTGTCACATCATTGGTATTAATGGGAGGATTAGTGCACCGTCATTGGTGTCAGTGGGAGGAGTAGTGTCACATTATTGGTAGTAATAAGAGAAATAGTGCCCTATTGTTGGTGTCAGTGAGAGGAATATTGTCCTATCATTGTTATCAGTGGGAGGATTAGTGCCCCATCATTGTTATCAGTGGGAGGAATAGTGCCCCATCGATAGTATCAGTGGGAGGAATTATGCCCCATTATTGGTGTCAGTTGGATGAATAGTCCCTCAAGGGCCAGATAAAGGCAAGCAAAGGACTTCATCTGGCACCCGGGCCAACGTTTAGAGACCACTGATTTAGAGGGTATATATGTGAGTTGGGGTAGAGGGGGATAAGGGGAACAGAAAAGTTCTACAGCCCAGATACAGGAAGCAGAGCCACCCATGTGAAGAGCCCTCTGGAATCTTGCTGAAGTGAACTACACACGGGTCACTTTAGGTTAAATATTTTATATTTAGCACAGCGGCAGTGTTTGCTGGATGATGATCGCCTCAGATTCTCTTTAAGTCTTATTCTGTAGCTGATCGATTTTTACTCTGTCTAATTTCTGTTGGCCCTCACAGAAACGCTACCTGAGAATAAAGCTTTGTGATGGACAATCTTGCCGGATATTTCAGGTTTGGGAAGTGTCTCTGTTACCAGGGAAACGCGAACGTGTCCCAGACGTAGAAGATGGAGGGAGGAGCGAGGAACGGAGCGCCATATACCGCAGATCTGCAGAGCAAAACATTGGATAGGTGTGGGGAGCGGAAAGGAGAAAACACACGAGACAAGGGTGGCTTCATCCACACGACTTACCGTGTCGCTGTGCCCCACTCTGTGCACGGGGTGCTCAAACAGCACAGAGCCGCCAACATCTGAGAAACGAACCCGGGAAAGTTCATGCATCCTAAACAATAAATGGTCAAGAATAAATTATATGAACCCACATTACCAAGAAGAGCAGGAAATGGTCTTCACATAAAGCATAAACCATGACTTAAAGGGTCATTCTTTCCAAAAGAGATGATTGTTTGGATGGGGCTTGGTGAGTTGAGTCAGTCCCTGACTTCTATACTCCAACATTGAGATCTTCCATCTCTGCTCCTGTCCACCTACAAGCTATAAGTATTCCTTTCCACCTTTGTGTGTTCCAGCTCTTCCTGTTACATTATTTATAATATCAAATAAATAAATAATCCAACAGGCATGGTGGGATCCCCTCATAATTGGCACAGCAGAGTTGTAAACATGACAACTAAGGGCAGGAATGGTGGGAACACCTCATAATTGGCACATCAGGTGTAGAGACCCAGGAACTCAGCTCAGAGATGGTGGGAACGAACCCCTCATAATAGGCAAAATAGCTGTACAGACCCGGGAACTCAGCATATGGATGGTGGGAACCTCTCATATTGGGCACAGCAGGTGTGCAGACCCAAGAACTCAGCTCAGGGATGGTAGGAACCCCTTGTAATGGGCACAGCAGGTGTACAGACCCAGTAACTCAGCACAGGGATGGTGCGGACCCCTCAAAATGGGCACAGCAGGTGTCCAGACCCGGAACTCATCTTAGAGATGGTGGGAACTCCTCATAATGGGCACAGCAGGTGTACAGACCCAGAACCCATCTTAGAGATGGTGGGAACCCCTCATAATGGGCACAGCAGGTGTACAGACCCAGAACCCATCTTAGAGATGGTGGGAACCCCTCATAATGGGCACAGCAGGTGTACAGACCCGGGAACTCATCTCAGAGATGGTGGGAACCCCTCATAATGGGCACAGCAGGTGTACAGACCTGGGAACTCATCTTAGAGATGGTGGGAACCCCATATAATGAGTACAGCAGTTGTTCAGACATGGGAACTTTGCACAGTGATAGTGGGAATCCCTCATAATGGGCACTGCCAATAAGACATTTGAATAAGTTATGTAAGAAAAGAACCAAAAAACAACAGAAACAATACCCTTTATAATTGATGGAGAACAATATGTTGGCACTCAGCAGGCTAAATTTGGCTTTGGCGAGGCCGCTCTTCGCTGGAGGCCCCACATGGCCTGATGCAGTCAAAAAAGCAACAAATTCTGTGAAAACAGAATGTTTGTAAATACCATGTAGTGTAGGGTGGAGTATTGAGCACCTGTATACAACCCCCCCAGGAGACATACTGAAAATACATCACAGACCAATTATTGATGATACTTTGAAGGTCCAACATTCCAATCACATTTATTTCTCTGTCTAGAATCATTTCAGATACAGAACTTACAATGAATCCACAGTTATCAGTGAATTTATGAAAGGTTTAAAGGATAAGTTCACCTTTATAACATGTTACACCCATGTTATGGGTGTATCAAGGGACCGGCTAGCAGGGATCTTCTCCCCCTTCTAGCTGTCGCAAAAATAAATAAAAAACCTGCCGCCGTGCGGGGCTCCGCCCACCCATGTCACTCACAGTGTTCTGTGAATGGAAAAAACTACAAGTCCCAACAGCCTTAGCAGCTGTGAGCACCGCGGTCAGAGGCGGCTCTAGGCTTTGTGAGGCCTTAGGCAAAACCTAGACATGAGGCCCCACTTACGCCCATAATGGGAAAAATAATTCAAGTGATAAAAAAATTAATTGTATAGATTGCATACATTAAGAGTTTTAAAGTGCTGGTGTCAGTGCTCTCTATCTCAGTGCTGGTTTCAGTACTCTATGTCGATGCTGGTGTCAGTGCTCTATCTCAGTGCTGGTATCAGTGCTCTCTATCTCGGTGCTGGTGTCAGTGCTCTATTTCGGTGCTGGTGTCAGTGCTCTATCTTGGTGCTGGTGTCAGTGTTCTATATCAGTGCTGGTGTCAGTGTTCTATCTCGGTGCTGGTGTCAGTGCTCTATCTTGGTGCTGGTGTCAGTGTTCTATATCAGTGCTGGTGTCAGTGCTCTATCTTGGTGCTGGTGTCAGTGTTCTATATCAGTGCTGGTGTCAGTGTTTTATCTCGGTGCTGGTGTCAGTGCTGTATCTCGGTGCTGGTGTCAGTGTTCTATCTCGGTGCTGGTGTCAGTGCTCTATCTTGGTGCTGGTGTCAGTGTTCTATCTCAGTGCTGGTGTCAGTGTTCTATCTCAGTGCTGGTGTCAGTGTTCTATCTCAGTGCTGGTGTCAGTGTTCTATCTCAGTGCTGGTGTCAGTGTTCTGTCCCAGTGCTGGTGTCAGTGTTCTATCTCAGTGCTGGTGTCAGTGTTCTATCTCGGTGCTGGTGTCAGTGTTCTATCTCGGTGCTGGTGTCAGTGAGGAAGATAGCAGTGGAGAAGCCAATCAGCAAGCAGTGCCAGCACCATGGCTGAGGATCAGCACTGGACTGGCACCTCTGGACCACTGGAGTGGAGCCCTGCATAGGTGGGGGTAAGGGTCGGGTGGAGGGAGGGGTCAGGGGCTGTCAAGCACAGGTTGGCACACTGGGACACTGGCACAGGACTGAGCTGAACTGACTGTGGCACTGATAACCAGGAGGAAGGTAGTGGAGGGGATGGGGCAGGGGGTTGATTTAAAGGCCAGCGGCTGAGGGATGCTGGAGGAGCAGGGATGGGGGCTGGCTCTCTCTCATGCTGGTGGTAGCTGACTGCAGAAGGGGTTGTGGCAGTACCTCTCCCTGCAGCTGGAGCCTGGATCCCCCAGCCCTGATTGACAGCCCCAGAGAGGGGCGTTCCAGACACCATTTCTCTCCTCCCTCCCCCTTCCATCAGCTCCATATACCATGCTGGTTAGGCTTCCTCCCCGGCGGGAACCTCCTCTTCCCCTCTGCAGCTATGCTTACCAGTCAGATGCATCCTCCAGGTGTGCGGGGATCGCTTAGCGGAGCACTCCAGTTGGGGGTGACAGAGGGGCCATCTGCGTCTCCAGAGCAGCGGGAATAAGTTTAATTTTAGCTCCGGCTGCTGGAATGAGTCTCCTCCCCCGGATAACACAGTGCTGGCCGGCCCCACCTCCCCCCCCAAGACACAGCCACGGCCCCGTCCTCTCTCCACTGCCTGGCCATGGAGCTCACAGGCAGCATTAACCCTCTGCTGGCCGGAGCGTAGCAGCGGCATTGTTGTCAACAGAGGTGGCTCTTAAATTAGGCGGTCCCGAGGCCCTTTTGAGTGTGCGAGGCCTTAGGCGATCGCCTAATTTGCCTAATTAGAGAGCCGCCTCTGACCGCGGTAGTTCATTGATGCTTCCTGTCAGAGTGTATTGGCTTGCAGATACACTGACGGATCCTCAGGAGACCTACATAGGGTTGCCACTTTTTCTTCAAGACAAACCGGAAAACTTTAGCGCCACACAGCATTTTTTTTTTTATACATCTATTTTACTAATAAATAACATTTTTAATCATATGAAGTTAATAACAAGAGTCCCCCATTACATCAGAGTCCACAGAGTCCCCCTTTTACATCTGAATTTGCAGAGTTCCCTTTCACTGTAAGGGGGACTCTGCAGACTCTGATGTAAGGGAGAACTCTGGGGACTCTAACATAAGGGATGCTCTGGGAACCCTGATTTAAGGGTGAACACTGAGAACTCTGATGTACAGAGAGGACTCTGATGTAAGGGGGAACACTGTGGCCTCTGGTGTAAAGGGGAACTCTGATGTAAGGGGGGGTTCTGAGAACCCTGATTTACCTTGGGATGGATGGTGAGCTCACCCCTTGGCAGTCAGCACCTCTCATCCAGATGTATCTGAGGCTGCTGGACTTCAAATTTCCGGCCCCCACTCTCCTTTTCTGAGGCACAGCACTGGAGATTGGAGTGTGGGCAGACACAGAGGGGTAGGAGCGGGGGGGAAGAGGTGCAGATCGAACCCTCTCTCCTCTCCCGTCTGTGTGTGTTTGGAGGGGGGGGGGGGCGGTTGTTAGTGTTGGCTTTGGACAGTGTGAAAGAGTGTAGCAAACACTCTCAGCTTAGACAACTGCAGCCAGCAACCTTGCTGGGAAGCCATAGTCCAGTCTGAATAATGTGTCCGGGTTTCAGGCAGTCTGAAACCCAGACGCATCATTCCAAACCCGAACTGTCCGGGTGAATCCTGGACAGGCGGCATCCCTAGACCTACATGGTATCAGCGATCTGCTGATCGCTGGTGCAACTCTTTACAGGCTCTCAAAACCAAAAAAAAAATAATAAATGCACATTTTCTTACCTGCAAAAAAATTTGCATTTATTATTCTTTTGTCAAAAGATGAACTTATCCTTTAATGCCGAGGACTGACTTCCAAGGGTTTGGCGCAGCCCCCTGGCCACGCCTCCTTTCCTAATAAGCAAAAGCTGCCTGAGGTTACATTCACAGAAGTCGCTGCGTTACAACACAACAGTTCATGTTCAGTGAAATGCGGTGGGATGACAGCAGTGTAGATACGCTGATCATGGAACATCGTTCATTTTTTTTTTATTATTATTATTAAAATGAATTGAAATGTCACATAGAGTTTTGCAAATATCAAAATGGGTGAATGTCAGTGTGGAGAAGTGGGTGTTTCAAGACAGGCAGTATTGGCATACAGACCACCCGAGGTAATCCCCACATGTGATGTTGAGCCTCCAGGATTGAGAAAACTGAAATGGAAAGGTCTAGATCAGTGGTCTCCGAACTGTGCCCCGGGGGCCAGATGTGGCCCTTTGTTTGCCTTTAAGTGGCCCTTGGGACACTATTCCTCCCACTGACACCAACAATGGGGCATAATTCCTGCTACTGACATCAACAATGGGACACTATTCCTCCCACTGACACCAACGATGGGGCACTATTCCTCCCACTGACACCAACGATGGGGCACTATTCCTCCCACTGACACCAATGATGGGGCACTATTCCTCCCACTGACAGCAATGATGGGGCACTATTCCTCCCACTGACAGCAATGATTGGGCACTATTCCTCCCACTGACACCAACGATGGGGCACTATTCCTCCCACTGACACCAATGATGGGGCACTATTCCTCCCACTGACAGCAATGATGGGGCACTATTCCTCCCACTGATACCAATGATGGGGCACTATTCCTCCCACTGACACCAACAATGGGGCATAATTCCTGCTACTGACATCAACAATGGTGCACTATTCCTCTCACTGACACCAATGATGGGACACTATACTCCTGCTAGGCGGAGGAATTGTTTGTATTCTTTACTCCCACTGTTGCCAGGACAGTTTCTACTCCCAATGTCCACAGTCCGGCCCCCCAAAATTCTGAAGGACTATAAACTGGCCCCTTGTTTGGAAAGTTTGGAGACCCCTGCTCTAGATGATTCTGGAAATCCTCCAGCCAGGAAATGACATATTTATTCATGTGAAGAAAAAAAAGACGAACAAACTGGAATCTCCACGCCTTTACCTGTCCAGCTGTCCTGAACATCGTCATCATCAGAGCTCGGGTACGAACGATCATTGGACAGGTCATCGTCCTTTTCCTGGAAATGCTCAAACTCATTGACTACAACCTCTGACTTCTTCAGAAGAAGTGGAACAGCCGGAACTGGAAGAGACACAAGATTAAAATTAATTCGATAAAGTGCTGAAAAAAAATGATAATGTGAGATACATAAAGTGAGATGGGAGTCTATCAGGGTCAGGAGAGACATCCCCGAGGACAAAGATTGCCTTACTCTTGGGGCACACCCGACAGCACTGCCCCGGGACCTCCACAGGATCAGTACAGGCTGGCGATGGGCAATGACTTCTGATGTTCTTACAGCTGATCTTCCCGGATTCCTTTTCCCAACGACTTCGCTGGTAGAATAAAAGATAAAGGAAGTAATTCAGAGAATCGTGCAGCACAAAGTCACCTGAGCTTGGGCCATCCCTCTATAACGTCGGGCCTGTAACACTCATGGCTGGGTCCGTCCTCCCCATGCTGGCCAAAAACTGTCCCCAAACCTCAGGGCTGGGACAAGGGGTGGGCAGGAGGGGCGGCTGCCCTGGACTCTGTGGTATCATGTGAGGTTGAGGGGGCACCCCGAGGAGATTGGGGGGAGGGGATTTGTGTTGAGAATCGGAATTTGGGAGACGTCAGGGGTTAAGAATTGTTCTAGGAGGGCAAATTTCGGGAGGTGTGCTAGGAGTGCTATAAAAGTAATATGGTAGAGGGGAAATTTTTTTTTTTGGGGGGGGGGGGGGATTTGTGCTTGTAGGGATGATTGGTCGGTATTTGTGCTAGGAAGGAAATTTTTTTTTGGGGGGGGGGGTTGTGCTAGGTTAGGGGATTGGGGGAGGGTAATTAGTGCTAGAAGGGGGGGATTTGGAGTGGGGGAAGAGGATTTGCGCTTGGAGGGGAAATTTGAGGGGTAGAGGATTAGTGCTAGAAGGGGGAATCTTTTTTTTTTTTTTGGTGGGGGGATTTGTGTTCTGGGGGCATATGGGGAAAGAGGGGATTTGAGCTGAGGGGGGGTCAGGGCATTTTAGCAGGGGGGCAGACTTGTACTAGAAGGAGGGGGAATTTATGCTTAGGGATGAGCATGCAGATTAGTGCTTGATTTTTTTTTGGGGGGGGGGATTTTCGCTGTCACATAAATGCTCATACATCTTGGGGGGGGGGGGTCACAATTTGCCATGCTCCTTCTGGGCTCTAGAGGGTAACAATCAGTTTAGGATCCATCTTGGATCAATGTAACTGTAGCGCTACCCCTGAAGGAGCTGATGGATTTCAGGCCTATTTCCCCCTTCACAGCACCCACAGCCAAGCAAAAGGCATTTTCACACACTTCCTGATGGTTTAATAAACAGTCTAGGGGTTTTGGTTTTTTTTGGTGTTTATTTTAGGAGCGTTGAACTTGGATAGGGAATGGGGGTGCATGGGATACCCAAAACTGAAGAAACCTGTAGAACTTCAAACAAACAGTTGAGGAGGACCTGCTAAGTCTCTGGCTGCTCTAATCCAAAATGCAAACTGAACTTCACGGGTTGTCAGAATAGTAGTGCAGAAATAAGAATGGAATAACGGTTACAAACGGTTGTGTTAAAGACACAGCATCCGGCTGTATTGAACGGCACCTGGTTGCTCTAGTCACAAGGTTGGAGAAAATGTGTGCTTCTGGCTATCTTGCACTGCACTTGAGCTACACTTGGTCCCAGACAACTGAAGTATTGCACTTCACTGTCCTCTCCTTCCCTTAGGGGTGATGGTTAGTTTGTAGTTACTCAGTCCCTTTAGCAGTGGCAGCTGGTGGTTGGTCCACCAGCACTTATCCCATCTAGGCGGAGGGCATCCGAGGAGCAGCAGCAGAGATCGGGCATCCGAGGAGCAGAACGGATCGGGCATCCAAGGAGAAGCGGCGGGGATCGGGCATCCAATGAGCAGCGGCGGGGATCGGGCATCCGAGGAGTGGCAGGGATCAGGCATCTGAGGAGCATCGGCAGGATCGGGCATCCGAGGAGCAGTGGCGGGGATCGGGCATCCAAGGAGAAGCGTCGGGGATCAGGCATCCGAGGAGTAGCGGCAGGAATCGGGCATCCAGGCATCGGCGGGGACGGGCATCCAGGCATTGGCCAGTGGCTCTTCTCCTCTTTGCTTCCACCGTGCGTATCCTCCACTCCTCCTAGGCGTCCAATAGAATCGCCTGTCCTTTCAGCCAATTGGGTGAGGGGTAGCAGACCCGCTTCCTGATTGGCTAGATTGAGGATCAGTGTTTCAACAGCGAATATTAATTCGCTGTTGTAACACATCTGGGTGGGCTCCGGTCGCACTCTCTGCGACCGGAGTCCACCCTATTTTGAAGCCTATTAGAGCCTCTGGCTCTAATCAGGCGCTTAAAAAAAAAACCTGACCGCTGTAATTCATGTGCCCGGTGCCCTGAAAGGGGCTGGACACATGAATAGGGGGTTGGCCGTGGCGGCCATGGATAGATTCATGCTAAACTGTGGATTCGGACAGGAATCAGATCGCATGGATGTGAACACTCATGCGATCCGATTCCAGTGTGGACCAAAAAAAAGGGTCTGAATGTGATGCAAATTCACCCATACAATCTGTGTGGCTGAATTCGCCTCGCACAGACATTGCCTGTGATCTGCACAGCAGTGCGGTGCGAATCACATGCGATATCTGACATCGCTATAGTGTTAATCTGGCCTTAAGAAGCTCCCAGGATCCCGAGGGGCTGCTGTCTTGGCCTTTTGCTGCACAGGCTGCTTCAGGCTTGGCTAGAAGTTTGCAGCCAAGCCTAGCTGGGACTAAAAATCTTAGTGAGTTCCTGAAGCTCCCATCTCTTCCTCCTCTCCCTCTCTTTTCCTTTCTGCCCCAAGGGGCAGAGCCCCCCAGGACAGGTGTCACCTCCAAATTGCTGGACCCTGGACTCTGCCTTCTGGACAGGGGGAGGTAACAGAGCCACAGCATTTGAAACACTGCACAGCCTCCTAATCACAACTCCATGCTCCTCGGCCTACAGAGGAGATAACTAAACATACCTAACTAGCCAACTAGAAGGGTGCTACATAACTGTGCATACGCCATACCTGGTCAATCCCTATGGAAGCTGGAAATCACTGTAATAATCATCGCTAATGCAGTGATCTCTGTCTTCTGGGACACATGCAGCATGGCTGCCCTGCTGCATTGAAACCAGAGAAGGTCGCTCTCGTAGCACTGGCACCATTAAGAAAACACTTTACATTTTCTTAATGAATGGAAATTGTTCTCTTATTGCCCATGTGTCAAACACAAGGCCCGCTGGCTGAATCCAGCCGGCCAGGCCATTTCATGTGGCCCTCACATCCAGGGCTTTTTTTTTTAGCCACAACCCTACACACTGTGCATAGCACACAGCTAAACCCTGCACCTGTATGTAGCACACTCCTCAACCCTGCACTCTGTACACGCTGCAATCCTGAACTCCCGCACTCTGTATATAATGCACCCCTGAATCCTGCGCTTGGTACATAGCACACCCCAGAATCCTGCACGTGGTATATAGCGCACCCCAGAATCCTGCGCTTGCTACATAGCACACCCCAGAATCCTGCACTCTGTACATAGCACACCCCAGAATCCTGCACGTGGTATATAGCGCACCCCAGAATCCTGCGCTTGCTACATAGCGTACCCCAGAATCCTGCGCTTGCTACATAGCGCACCCCAGAATACCGCACTCGGTACATAGCGCAACCCCAGAATCTTGCTCTCGGTACATAGTACACCCTTGAACCCTGCGCTCGGTACATAGCGCACCCCAGAATCCTGCGCTTGGTACATAGCGCACCCCAGAATCCTGCACTTGGTACATAGCGTACCCAAGAATCCTGCACTTGGTACATAGCACACCCCAGAATCCTGCACGTGGTATATAGCGCACCCCAGAATCCTACGCTTGCTACATAGCGCACCCCAGAATCCTGCATTCTGTACATAGCACACCCCAGAATCCTGCACGTGGTATATAGCGCACCCCAGAATCCTGCGCTTGCTACATAGCGCACCCCAGAATCCTGCGCTTGCTACATAGCGCACCCCAGAATCCTGCACTCGGTACATAGCGCAACCCCAGAATCTTGCTCTCGGTACATAGCGCACCCCCGAATCCTGTGCTCGGTACATAGCGCACCCCAGAATCCTGCGCTTGGTACATAGCGCACCCCAGAATCCTGCACTTGGTACATAGCGCACCCCAGAATCCTGCGCATGGTATATTGCGCACCCCAGAAACGTGGGCTTGCCACATAGTGCACCCCAGAATCCTGCGTTCGGTACATAGCGCACCCCAGAATCCTGCACTTGGTATATAGCGCATCCCAGAATCCTGCACTTGGTATATTGCGCACCCCAGAATCGTGGGCTTGCTACATAGCGCACCCCAGAATCCTGCGCTCGGTACATAGCGCACCCCAGAATCCTGCGCTTGGTACATAGCAGACCCCAGAATCCTGCGCTTGCGCACCCCAGAATCCAATTTATTGCCCCTTTAAGATCCTCCCACTGGTAGTGCAATTTGGCCACACCCACTGGTTGATACTTTTCAAGGTGAGGGGGTGTAGTTCATTTCCTGTCCCTATTCTAATGAGAAAAAAAAACAGGGATAAATTTATATAGTCTTACAAATACATCCGGTCCTTTGAGGGCAACCATAATGCTGATGCGGCCCGCAATTAAATTGAGTTTGACACCCCTGTCTTATTGGAAAGGGAGGGAGGCAGAGATGTCATTGAATGGGGCCCGCACCGATAAAGTGACCCCTGTGTTTACTACGCAGCAAGGCAGCCACTCGGCATGAGTTATGACTAAGGCCTTATAGGCTGAAACGTGTCAACTGACTTAATCTGCGTTTGTTCACTGTGGCTATTCAATAAAAAGACATTTTAGAGCAACAATCGGAGTGCGGATCGATTTTTCTATATTACTCTACTCAGCCAGCGACTGTGGATCGAGCACCTGGGAGCTCTGCTATCTATGTGGTGTATGGGTAGTAGCACTGACTTTTCTGTTTATACTCGGCATGGGACCCAGAAGCCAGCGGCAGTCACTGTAGTAGTGGTGCCGAGTTCATACTCTCTGGATCTCATGCTCAACTTGTAGATGGGGGTCATCGCACGAATGGAGGGGACCCTCACAAACATACACACTAATGCCCAGGACCTGAAATGCAAAAATCACCATGGGATGTGCAAACCAGCATAAAGGTGGCACCCCAACTTAGAAGCAAGCCATTTGCCTTGCACAGTTCCACTTTGTGCATTGAGAACTTTATTGTTAAGCACTCATCCCATGTAACTGTAGACCTTCTCACGCACCACCAGCACAGCCTTGATTGCCATCTCACTTTTTTTTTTTTTTTTTTTTTACAAATCAGGAGTGCTTTATTTGAAACATAATTCCGCCATCCACACAGGCGCTAGAAACAAAAAAAGACCAACATGTTTTGAAAAAAAAAAACATTTTTTACTTTCTGCTATAAAAAACAGCCAATCAAAAAAAAAAAATGTAAAAGATCAAATATCTTCATAAATTTAGACCAATATGTATTCTGCTACATATTTTTGGTTAAAAAATCCCAATAAGCGTATATTGATTGGTTTGCGCAAAAGTTATAGCGTCTTTATCAGACAAGCTATGGGATATTTTTATGGAATTTTTATTTATTTATTTTAACTAGTAATGGGGGAGATCGGCGACTTATAGCAGGACTGCGACATTGTGGCGGACAAATCGGACACCTAGTGACACTTTTGACACTTCTTTGGGAACCAGTGACACTAATACAGTGATCAGTGCTTAAAATATGCACTGTCACTGTTCTAATGACACTGGCAGGGAAGGGGTTAACATCAGGGGCGATCAAAGGGTTAAATGTGTGCCTAAACCGTGCTTGGTTACTGTGTGGGAGGTGCTTGTACTATAGGAAGGCAGAAATAAGTGTTCCTGCTTTGCAGAAACACAGGATCACAACCGTCCCTACTGACAAAACAGCCATCTGCCTTTTTTACATAGGCAGACCTTCGCTCTGCTGGTGTTCTGAACGATCAGCGGGTCCTGGCGGACATAAAGTCCGTCGGACCTGCTGATTGGCTCCCGCTGTGTCCTATCACAGTGAGAGCGGGTCGCCGGCGGCGCACGCGTGCGCCCCAGACCCGGAAGTGCAGCATCACGCACTAGGTACGTGATCCTGCACAGGAGAGCCGTATATATACAGTATATGGTTGGCAAGTGGTTAACACTTTTATGGTGACCCTCTTATAATACCTCTTCATCCCCCATTGTACAAGCCCTGTTGTTTTATATGCTTAAAAAGAACCCCTTTGTAGCAACTTCAGACAAGGCACTTTCCTAACTTTAAGAACTTTTATTCGTACTTCTTGCAATTATAGAATTGATGTAAAATCAGTCTCTCAAACGATCCTTCCATACATGGCTTAGTTCATCCTACCTTAGGCTGCCAAATCATACCTTCTAAATAGGAAAAGTCCTTTCGTCAGTCTATATCCCACCTCCGGTACCCCGACTGGGTTCCCAAACAAGGGAGGCCACAAGCTCAAAACTGCTTTACATGGTGCAGCATTCCTTCCTCTCTCTTCCCATGTGGAAGGGAAGCCCAAAGAGACTACCCCCCCCCCCCCTTGTATTTATAGTCCCACAAGGGGGCAGAGCTATGAACACCCGGGAGTGAGCAGACCTAACCCCTTCCTAACACTCTGGGCAGCCTATCACACAAAAATTCACTAACATGGACATTACAGCAACACTGTGCAAATCAGTGACATGAGGCACCCCAACAGTAGGCACCTGCCTACAAACCACTGGCATAAATACTTTGAGCCACTGATGCATAACAGTATATAGAGAAGGATTTTTAATTCTCCTGATCTGCATACTCGTTCACGGTCAGTAACTCAAAGATACTGAAGCCAGAGGATAAATATAACGGCCAGACAACTAGCATTCCCAGGATATTAGCAATGGCAATCCCTGTATTTAGGCTCACCTGATAGGATAACAATGAGCCACTAGGCCACCAAAGTTCTAGCAGACCGTAACTTACCACCTCACAGCGGCACAACACGCAGTAAGCGACCCCAAAGGGTTTTCCCAGGTCTGGATGCCAAGTGTCCTCCAGCGAGTATATTTTACCATCAAAATGACAACCTAAAGGAAAAAGACCGTAGTGAGACTCCAGGTTTTCCCCAGAGGTTGCTAGGGGTAAGTTGGGGGTATGAAGGCCCTTCGCCACTGACAACAAATGTAAGAGGCCCTTTACCACGCACCATCAATATAAAGAGGTCATTCTCTCACCAAACTCCAATATAGGGGGGCCCTTCTCCACTGATCACCAATATATGTTGGTCCTTCTACCACCAACCACCAATATAAGGGGGAACTACTCCCACTGACCACCAATGCAAAGGGACCGTCTCCATTGATTACCAAAGTAAGGGGAGCCTTCTCCACTGATTACCAATATAAAGGAGCCCTTCTCCTACCGGACACCAATATAAGGGGCCCACTGACCACTAACATATTAAGGAGGCTCTTCTCCTACTGACAACCAATGTAAGGGGGCCCTTATCCACTGATCATCAAGGTAAAGTGCTCCTTCTCCCACTGACCCAAAATGTAAGGGGACTCTTCTCCATAGACGACTAATGTAAGGGTGTCATTCACCACTGACCACCAATAAATAGGGGGGCCCTTCTCCCACCAACTACCAATATAAGGGAGCCCTTCTCCACTGACCACCACTGTATTGGAGCCCTTCTCCAATTACCACCAACATAAGGGGGGCCTTCTACACTGACCACGACTGTAATGGGGCCCTTCTTCCACTGGTGATCACCAATATAAGGAGGTCCTCCTTCAATGACCACCAATGAAAGGGGACTCTAAAGTCTTCACTGTCTACATTTATTCTATGGCCATTGTTATTCTTTGTAGGTAGGAGGTGGGGGGTGTTAAAAAAAAAGATCTTGACCAAAGGCTAGAGGTTAACCCTAAAGGTTTTTGTACAACTTTTTCAGAAAACCAATAAAAAGTATTAAAAAAATAAAAGATCTTCTCTGGAAGTCAGATTAGGTATACCCTGGGCTTATTTTCAGCGGGAACGCAGGGGGGGCGCAGTTCCGGCACCCCCAGCACTGAATGTATGTAATAGCAAGGGGTATGCTGGAGGGTCAATTGATGCTGGCTGCTGGGGGATCTATTGTCACTGGCGAGGATCTGTTTTTGTCTGAGGGTCTATTGTTGCTGGTGGGCGATCTTTTGTTGCTGGGGAGTCTTATGTTGCTGGTAGGGATCTACTGTTGAGGGAGAGGTCTATTGTTGCTGGCTGCTGGAGGGTCTATTGATGCTGGTTGCTGGGGGATCTGTTGTTGCTGCTGGGGGTTCTAAAGTTGCTGGGTGTGGTATTTTGTTGTGGGTGGTCCTTTGTTGCTGTGTGGGGAGTCTATTGTTGTGTGGGGGAACTATTGTTTCTGGGGTGGGGTCCATTGTTGCCGGGGAAGTCTGTTGTTCTGTGAGAGATCTATTGTTGCTGGGGTGAAGTCTATTGTTGCTGGGGGGGATCTATTGTTGTTGGCCCCAAGGGATCTATTTTAATGCTTTTCTTGTTATTAGAGAAGAACAAATTTGTGGCGGCCCATAATGCAGGACGCAGGGGCTACGCCCCCTAATCCTTGCGTCCGGCCCCCTAATCTACATGCGGGACTCCAGACGCATGGATTCCAATGTTTTTTTTTTTAAAAGCAGGTGATTAGGCTCTAATAGGCTTCAAAAAATGATGGGCCCACTGCGCCCCGAGCCCACCCAGTTGTGTGACAATAGCGAATTCATATTCGCTATTGGCTTCCTGACTCTCCTCCCAGCCAATCAGGAAGCGGGTCCTGAGCCCTGTCACCAGATTGGCTGAGAGGAGAAGCAATCCTATTGGCCGCCAAAAGGAGGAGGAGGGAGGAGATGCAGGGGAAGCCGCCGTGAAGCACCAGGAGGAGGAGATGCCACCCGCCGCCTGGACGAAGGGCTGCCCGCGACCTAGATGGGGTAAGTGCGGGGCTGGTGACCAACCAGTGTGGAGGGGGTGCCTGTGACCCGACATTATTTAGCACCACAAAATGATACTTGGGGTAGTACTGGGAGGTAGGTAGGGGGTGGAACCAAGGGACAGTGCTTAGACGATGGTAGGGGGCGGAAACAAGGGGGGACTCAGAAGAGGGAGTTCCTCTACCTATTCTCTGAGAAAAAAAACCCTGGATATACTACATTCTTTACTCTGAAGAGAACGGATGACCAGGGAGCTGCAGGGGGCAAGCTGAGTGTTCCCTCGCTGTCACTTGGAGGGCAGGTTCTGAAAGCCAGATGTTGCTTTTGCTATCTTACATTAGAAAGGGACAATTTTTAAGGAATTAAGGGGGAAAATGTGACACAACAGAGGAGAACCTGAGTATCTGACTGGGATGTGGCGTGAAGTTCTGGAAGAAGGCAAGTCACATAAACATTCACTTATAGCAACTAATGGGAGCCAAAATCCAGTTCAGTGCAATTATGACTTGGCCACATAATAGTCACAGCTTACGAAACATGCCATGGCTCCTGAAATGGCCAAAAGCCCATCATATTGGTACAAATGCTGGATTTCAACACCAAGACCCCATGCACGTGATACCCCATGGCATCTCACCAACCTCCCCCATTGCATGCCAGTTGGTGCTACCTCCTCACTTACTCAGCTAATCAATACATTGGAGCCACTAGAAAGTCAGGGCAATGGCCATGCCTCTTGGCTTCACTCACCTATCTGTGACTTGGATGGCAGAAGATCCTGCTCCGGTTTAATGGGTAGAAGAATTTTACGCCATGTGGCACCAACATCCAAAATCCAGAGAAGCAGCACGAGAGTGGATGGTGACCTCTCCATGGTAGCTGCCCACCTAGCGGAGGTAGAGGTATAAGCAGCCTTGTACTTTGCCCCTTCTGTCCTGGGAAAAGCACGTTACTTTCCACTTGCTGGCCAACTGAGGAGCCCTGTATGTCTCTTGGCACTTCTTTCTGTGCCCAGCCACTCTTCTGATAGAAAATTGGCCTCCTGAACACTTCAGTCTCAGGGCTTAGGCATCTTCTGATAGATGAGATGGTGATCAGCTGGATTTATATGCAGGGGTGCAGCTAGCACAAAAGCCCCCCTTTTCCCTGGCCCCCTCTTCTATCCCACCGAAGTATATGGCAGGAGTTGCTCAATGGGGTCTCAGCCTGGGGAAAGTCTCTGCTATGAGCACTAAATACACTCAGCAGCTCCCCCCCAAACCAACACACTCAGACACAGCATCCTGACTCAGCCCAGACCCACCCAGAAGAGGAGTGAGAGTGATACATGGAGAGCGAGGAAGAGGAAGGAGAGGATGATACATGGAGAGTGAAGAAGAGGGAGCAGAGGATGACTACAGGGGATACAGTGCAGGCTGGGATATCAGGAGATGGATGGAGAGAGAGCAGAGCAATCCCTGACACAACACCAAACACACGACATGGCCTGAAATAAGTATCCTAAGAATACTTCCCAAAATGTACAGAAGACATAACTTCTGTTCTGTCTAAAGCAGTGGTTCGCAACCTCAGTCCTCAAGTACCCCCAACGGGCCATGTTTTGGGAACTTCCCTTAGATAAAATAGCTCTTATCAATACCATGTCATTGATATTGATTTAAAGCAGCTGTGCAAAGTAAAGGGAAACCTGAAAACATGGCCCATTGGGGGTACTTGAGGACTGAGGTTGAGAACCACTGGTCTAAATGAAGCTCAGAGCTATCTCTAAGGTGGGGATCAATTTACTTTTGTTTTTTTGTTTTTTATTTATTTTGGGTTAGGAGAAAGTTTACAAGCAGAGCAGACAGCACAGAGACTAGGAAAGTTTTTTTTTTTATTCATCATAAAATTTTCTTCTCTAGCAGTTCATTGGGGGACACAGGCAGTTAACCTGGAATTGAATTGTGTAGCTGCTACCTTTGGGAGGTTTGACCCTTGTGGTTGTACTTTACATGTACAGCATTAGGAGTAGTAAGCAGTAAGCAAACTATAGTGATGAAAGGTAACCCCGAACCCCTACACTCTGTGCTTTATGTACTGTTGCTCCCTGAACTCTGTGTTACACACTCCTGATCCCTACAATCTGTGTGTTACACACCCCTGACCTCTGTTAGTTACACACCCCTGTACTCTGTGCATTATGTTTTCCTGACCCCTGGATTCTTTGTTACACACCACTGACCCCTGTACTTTGTGCATTAAGTACCACTGACCCCTGAACTCTGCGCATTACACATCCTTGACTCTTGTACTCTACATTACAGTCTCCCGATGCTTGCACTGTGCATCATACACTCCTGTGTATGGTGTAACATACCCTGACCCCTGCTCACTGTGCGCGACATATATTTGACCCATGTGCTCTGTGTGCGACAAACCCCTGACCCCCACACTCTTGTGTGTGACTCCTCACAGCTGAACTGCCCAAAAGGGATGCCAGGGATCCTACTGCCCGGAGTGATGGCAACAAGAAAAGCTATTTCCTGAAACAGGGCCATAAGTGGGACCTCACCCTACTGAGACAGGGCCATAAGAGAGACCTCACCCTACTGAGGCAGGGCCATATGAGGGACCTCACCCTACTGACACAGGGCCATAAGAGGGACCTCACCTGAGACAGGACCATAAGAGGGACCTCACCCTACTAAGACAGGACCATTACAAGGACCTCTACTTAACCAAACAGGGTTATAAGAGGGACTAACTTCTACTGAGACAAGGTTATAACAGGGACTTCCACCTACTGAGACAGGGTCATAAGAGGGATCAACACTTACTGAGACAGGGTCATAAGAGGGACCTCTACCTACTCAGACAAGGTCATAAGAGGGACCAACACTTACTGAGACAAGGTTATAAGAGGAACCTCTACCTACTGAGACATGATCATAGGAGGGACCTCTACCTACTGAAACAGGGTCAAAAGATAGGTCTCCACCTTATCGAGACAGTATCATAAAAGGGCACTTCTGTAGAAGTTTTAATGGAGGCTTTTTTAGAGTTACGAGTAGATAGATAGATAGATAGCTACTGATATTTCTAAAATTTAGTGCCCTGCACCCTGTCACTATCACAGTACTATTATTGAGAATCGAAGGGGGGGGGGGGGGCGGTGTTATAAAAATGTACAGGTGTTCTTGGCTCCCTCTGGGTGAATACAGGTATGATTGGAACTCTCTGGATGGGTACAGATGCGTTTAGCTCCATATGGGTGGGTATAGGTGTGCTCTGCTCCCTTTGGATTGGTATAGATAGGCTTGGCTCCCTTTGAGTGGGTACAGGTGTGTTTGGCTCCTTATGGGTGGGAACACATGCGTTCGGCTTCCTATGGGTGGGTTTAGGTGTGCTTTGCTCCCACTGAGTGGGTACAAGTGTGTTTGACTCCTTATGGGTGCAGTTAACCTACAGGTTAGAACAGGTGCGCTTGGCTCCATGTACATAGATACAGGAATGCTCAGCTCCCTCTGGGTACAGGTGGACTTAGCTCCCTCCCGGTGTGTACAGTGTGTATAGGTGTGATTAGCTCATTCTGAGTGTATACAGTGGGTACAAGTGTGTGTTTGACTCCTTATGGGTGGGTACAGGTGTGTTTCACGCTATATGGGGGCTAACAGATGTGCTTGGCTCCCTATGGGTGGGTACAAGTGTGTTTGGCTCCCTCTGGGTGTGTACGGGTGGGCTTTCTTCCCTCCAGGTGGGAGCAGTTAACCTATGGGTTAGTACAGGTGCGCTTGGCTCCATCTACATGGATACAGGAACACTCAGCTCCTTCTGGGTACAGGTGCACTTTGCTCCCTCTGGGTGGGCACAGGCGCATTTAGCTCCTTGTGGGTGGCTAAAGGTGTGCTCAGCTTGCTCAGGGTGGGTACAAGTACATTTGGCTTACTCTGGGTGGGTACAGGTATGCTCAGCTTCCTTTGGGTGGGTACAGAAGCGCTTGGCTCCCTCTAGGTGGGTGAAGGTGCCCTTAGCTCCCTTTCGGTGGGTACAGATGCTCCTGGCTCCCTATGGGTGGGTACAGGTGGGCTCAGCTCCTTCCTGAGTATAGCTGTGCTTAGCTCCTTCTAGGTTGTTACAATTGCACTAAGCTGCCTGTTGGTAGGTACAGGTGTGCTTAGCTCCTACTAGATTGTTACAGGTGTGTTGGGCTCCCTCTGGGTGGGCACAGGTATATTTGGGTGAGTACAAGTGGGCTTAGCTTCATCTGGGTGGGTACAGGTTTGTTTGACTCCCTACTGGTGTGTATAGGTGTGATTGGCTCATTCTGGGTGTATACAGGTACACTGGGCTTGCTCTGGGTGGGTACAGGTAGGCTTGGCCCCTTTTGGTTGAGGACAGATGTGCTCAGCTCTATGTGGGTTCACTCTGGGTGAGTGCACATGGGCTCAGCTCCCTCTGGGTAAGTACAGGTATGCTTGGCTCATTCTGGGTGTGTACAGGTATACTTGGCTCCCTCTAAGTGGCTAGAGATGAACTTGGCACCTAAAGCTTAGCTGTTAAGGTTGGCATAGGTGTCAGGTATGATAGGAGGCCATCAGGAAATTTCCCTTCATCTCCTGTTTGGACATTGACATTCATCATTCTGATCTTGGCATCACAGACACACCTTTTTGGGATGCTTCCCCATTCACTATTAGCAAACAACAACAGCCCTGAGGAAGGGAGAGTCTTTGTTCCCCTGAAACGCGTTGGCTTGATCATTTGTTGCTACTTTCAATAAACTATTACAATGTCACCTTCCAATTTGCATTTCATTGGATATCGGGTGCTCCTTTTTACCTACCTTAGCCTCCTGGACAGGACAGAGAAAACACATTTGAGTACAGTAGGAGAGGGTTAAAACATCTAGCAATATTTATCTTGTTATCTGTGCTATCCTACCTCGGTGGCAATCTCTTCCCCTGTTTCATGGACAGGAAGTGAGGGGAAATCTCTCCAATGGGGTCAGAGGCAGAGATATAAATGTGACCCTTTACCCGCTATATCCACAGCTAAACAAAATATTTTTGGTGGATTTTGGCTTTAGTTGTGTTCTGTTGGGTTTTACACACATCAGATTTTCCACATCTGATGCCCCCACCAGCACTTTTCTCACAGCTCAGCTTCTGCGCTTCTAAATTTAGTCCTCGCTCTCCATCCCTAATTGAAGGGCGTCTACTGACATTTTATTTTTCTTCAAGGGCAAATTAGAGGACATAGAATAGATCATCTGGGTCTGAGTGGAGTTTTCTAATACTAAAAAGCTGTGGATGAAGATGTTTCCTGCATGATTTATTGCTCTCACCTCTCGCCTTGCTGTAAATTCTAGTATAATGTCCCATCTGGGACTGAGTGGGTGCAGGGGATTACAATTTATTATCAGGACTTCTGGATTATCATGTGTGGAGGACTCTGCACTCCACCTGACATTAACCATATGCTGCAGTTAAACACTCCAAGATGGAGAACAAACCTCCATCAGAAACTACCAAAGCCTGAGACATCCAGGCAGCTGGCATTTCCAGAAAGAGATCACCTACAGTGACATTTTATGTTACTCCTGAACTCCCATCCCTACAGGAATCTAGATATATGGGGCTACATCACCCCACATAATAGAGCCCATTAACAGGAACCTTTACAGCGTCCCTCTCGGGGATATTGGATTCTTTAGACTGGCCAATGTGCACTGTACAGACTCCAAGAAGATGAGTTATCATCTCATTACAGCGTACCAGTCTTGGTCAATAAGCACTGCAAACTATGGTTGCCACCTCATCCCTTTAAACCCGAACACATATTAATTACACTCACTTGGTGCCTTATGTGCATTGAATTAGTCTCAGAACCTGTGTAATTCAAAGGTGTTCGGGTTTAAAGGGATGAGGTGGCAACTATTGGGCGGCACAGTGGTGTAGTGGGTAGCACTCTCGCCTGGCAGTAAGAAGGGTCGCTGGTTTGAATCCCAACCACGACACTACCTGCCTGGAGTTTGCATGTTCTCCCTGTGCCTGTGTGGGTTTCCTCCGGGTACTCTGGTTTCCACCCACATTCCAAAGACATGCTGGTAGGTTTGGATCCTGTCTAAATTGTCCCTAGTATGTATGAATGTGAGTTAGGGACCTTAGATTGTAAGCTCCTTGAGGGTAGGGACTGATGTGAATGTACAATGTATATGTAAAGCGCTGTGTAAATTGACAGCGCTATATAAGTACCTGAAATAAATAAAACTCTACAGCAAACTATCCTGTATAATGCAAACTCAAAATGCCACTCCTCCCAAAGGAGGTATTTTAGTTGCAGGTGGGGATTTGTAGTCTGAATCAGTTTCTTGCTTCCTACGGTATATGTTTTGTGCGTTCCCACTCCTCCATTATATCTTTCATTCTTGATTATGCAAAAGGAAATATGAATCTAGTATGGATGGTGGAAGCTATAATGTGCACAGCAGGTGTACAGACTTAGGAATTCAACTCATGGAATGGTGGGAACCCCTTACAAAGGGCACAGCAGATGTACAGGCCCTGGAACCCAGCACAGGGATGATGGGAGCCCCCTCATAATAGACACAGAAGATGTACAGACCTGGGAACTCAGCACAGGGATGGTGGGAACCCCTCATAATAGGCACAGCAGGTGTACAGACTGGAGAACTCAGCACAGGGATGGTGGGAACCCCTCATAATGGACACAGCAGGTGTACAGACTGGAGAACTCAGCACAGGGATGGTGGGAACCCCTCATAATGTACGCAGAAGTAGTACAGACCTGGGAACTCAGCACAGGGATGGTGGGAGCCCCTCATAATGGGCACAGAAGGTGTACAGACTGGAGAACTCAGCACATGGATGGTGGGAACCCCTCATAATGGACACAGCAGGTGTACAGACCCAGGAACTCAGCACAGGGATGGTGGGAACCCCTCATAATGTACGCAGAAGTAGTACAGACCTGGGAACTCAGCACAGGGATGGTGGGAGCCCCTCATAATGGGCACAGCAGGTGTACAGACTGGAGAACTCAGCACATGGATGGTGGGAACCCCTCATAGTCATAGCTCCCAACTGTCTCTGATTTCGAGGGACTGTCCCTGATTTGGAACAAAGTCCCTCTGTCCCTCTTTCCTCCTCATTTGTCCCTCATAAAATGCTCTTTTTATCTATCAAAAAGTGTCTCCCAGCACTAAACCTTTCATCGAATTTCTAAATTGCTGCATTTGTAAATGTCAAAAGCCAATATAAAGGAATAGCAGTGGTAAAAAAAAAGAACTTATGGGTTTCACCAATAATTTTTTTTGTACAATTCTCCTTTAAGGTGATGTGGCAGGGGGTGTATCCAATGCCAATATACTTTTGCTAATAGGTGTCCCTCATTCCCATCTCAAAAAGTTGGGAGATATGTATAATGGACACAGCACAGGAATGGTGGGCTCAGCAGGTGTGCAAAGTCAGGAACTCAGCACAGAGAACTCACCAACAGAGTCTTTGATGGATTGAAGAGACTGTCGGTAGGGGGGGGGTAAATTTCTTGCATCCACCAAACACTGAAATATCAGTTCTTGGAGAAGAGGAACTCTGAAGTAGGAATCATGCCTAACCCCTCAAGTTGAGCTCTCTTCATATGGGCCATTTATATGCTCCTCTGCACTCTGGGTTTTTTACTGGCTACTTTGAAAGCATGCTGAGGACTCCCCTTTGATTGCTTTGCATTTTGCTCTGCCCACGAGCAACTTTATACTTTTTGCTCGTTTGAAACTGATCGAATCGGCTGCCATCTCTGCCTTTTTGGATTTTGTGCAGAGACACACATTCAATGTCTTCCGCTGCCTTGTAAAGGTGATGATTGGGCTTCTGGTGTATTGCTGAACCTTTAAGGAGGAAGGGGGCTGCCTTCAGTTGAGCCCACCCTAAAGCCTCGTACACACGATCAGATTTTCTGCCAACAAAATCGTGGACTTTTGTCCAAAGGGCATTGGCCCAAACTTGTCTTGCATACACACGGTCACACAATTGTTGGCCAACAATTACGAACGTAGTGACGTACTACGTCGTTTTTCAGCTCTTTAGCGCCACCCTTTGGGTTCCTTCTGCTAATTTCGTGTTAGTAGAAGTTTGGTGAGTGTTGATTCGCAGTTTTCATTTCGCAGTTTTCATTTCGCACTTTTCATATTGCGATTTTCAGTTCATTTCTGAGCAGCCGTTCGTCAACCAGACATGTTGCGGAATCGGAGGAGATAACGTGTTATTTATTATTGGCCTTGGAGTTATCTCTTTGACATTATTTTTTTGGTGAAATAATAATGATTTGATTTGGTATATTTTCTATATTTTTGGATGCATAGAATGCACTTTTTGATTAAGTTCTATTGGCAGATAGCATGTCTAATTTTATTTATTTTCTTTTTTTAATGCACAATAAAGAAAATTTGGGGAATAATACTTGGCTATGTGTTTTACTTCAAATGACAGTTTGGGAGTCGGCAGTTACATTTAAAAAAAGACAATGTAAAATTGACAAGGGACACCAACATAGTTGTATCTTTGATCTTAAAAACTACGGGATAATGGTGTTGTGATAACTTGGCCAAAAAAATTAAAAAAAAAGCATAATAATATTATTCTTGATATCACTAGAAAAAAAAGCCTTTGAAAATTTGATTGCAATAACTCCATCAGTATCACCAGCAAAGCAGCTTCATTATTATCCCATTAAACAAGAAGAGAATTGTGCACTGCATTTTGAGATTTTATAATTTGCCGCGTCACGAATGTTAATTCTCCATTACGAACGCTAGTTTACAAGACCGACTGCTTCCGGCTCGTCCTTGCTTCTGAGCATGTGTGTTTGTACTTTAAACTTTTGTCCGACGAACTTGTGTACACACGCTCGGAAAATCCAACAACACACATTTGTTCGTGGAAGAAAACCTGCACCAACTCTGCAGCTCTCATTGGCCCTCTTATGACTCATCCTTCCTGGCAAACTCTCACTAGAGTGAGAGAGAGAGAGAGAGAGAGCTGTGCATGATGTCATAAGCCTAGACTAATGACCAGACAAGAAACAGGAAGTGGGCTGTATAAGGTATTCACTGGCAGAAAAAAAAATGTTTTACTATCCAAAGTTAAAACAACAAGGGCAGAAGATTTCATAGATGGAAACTTGAAAAAATTACTGAAGTTCTGCTTTAATCCAGCTCAATTCATGTAAAAAGTGCAGAGCAGTTCCTCTGCTGACAGCTGTCAAAAAAAAAAAAAAAAAGCAGGCAATGTTTATCAACAACATTGCTCAGTGCTGAAAGAGACAGATACAAAGAAACATTGTATCTTCTTATCTGTCCTTCTGTTTATTCATTTACAGATCAAAGTGATGAACTTTGGTCTACAAATGAAGTCAACCTTGTCAAGTAAAAAAATTATTTTATTTATTTTTTGTTTTTTATTAAATTGTTCCTCTGTTTAACCCCCCCTATTAAAATGTAATTTACTCTAATCAGCCCTATTAACTCCTTATTCTCCGTCTCCATTTACCGGGTAATTATTATTTTCCTTTTTTTTTTTACTTTTATTTTATAAACTATTAATAATTAAAACTTTTTTTTTTTTTTTTTTTGCGTTGTTCATTAATATTTTTATATCTTTAACATATATTAACACATTTCACATTGAAAAAAGCACTAAATAAAAAAAAAATGTATTTCATTTGTAAAATAACTTTTCACGCTTTGTACCATTGGTGACAGCTCAAGTGTAAACAAAACAATTGCGGTATGTATCGGTAATTGGTATCGGCGAGTACTAAAAAGAAGACCCTTACGTAACTTAATGGTCATTTTTTTTATTTCTTTACACATTACTTTATTTTCCGTTACATTTCTTTAAATTTGATTGAAGCAAAGAGTAATAGGTCTTAATTTATTGCCATCTTATTTGATAACCTAAGGTTCAGGTGTTGTAAATCTTTAAAATAAAAAAAGTTCTTCAGAATCGTGATCTTTATTCTAAGCAAAAAAAAAATCGCGATTCTCATTTTATCCAGAATCGTGCAGCTCTAGTATACAGTGAGAATTAAAAAAAAAAAAAAAAGTCTAAAAATCATACTGCAACCACGTTAAAAACACATGCCATGGTGTGAATGATCCCTGAGCTGAGCTGTAAATAAATATTCCACAATCCAATCAGAAGAACACAACGATTGGCCACTGGTTGCAGCAATAGGAATCCACTCCAACCAATTATGCGCTTTCTGTATTACCTACTTTTTGTCTCATTTATTATTTCCCACTTTAGGGCACCCATAGTGCAGCCAATTATGTAACACCAGAATGTGGAAATAATTTTTATATCTAGAAGGTGATCGAGGTGCCAAGCCGTTCACACGGCATTCCGATCTTAACCTTTCCAACCTGCTGAATTCGGGAATGTTGAACTCCGCCGAGAGCCCCGACCCTCAGCCAAATAAATCGGCGTGTTTTTATTCTCTGCAGCGTTTTCCTGAATCAGCTCGCAGTGACTTCCTGTTTCTCCGATTTTATTGTTACAGCTCTTCATATCATGAGTCCCCTGAGCGCTATAAGAGATTTATGTCATTCCGACCCCACCTCATACCTACCAATATTTCATCATATGCTGGGGAAGGACGCTTAAAGATCATATACCACAGCTCTGTACAGAGAAAACTGAGCCGGTCATATCAGTCTATGCACCAGAGGAGCTCACTCTCTAATGTCCTCGCCACAGTCACACACTATTATTATTATACATTTATATAGCTCTGATATATTCTACATGGCTGTACACAGAACACTGAGCCAGTCACGTTTGTTTCTGCACCATTTTTACACTCTACTGTCCCACTGAAAAGCCCGAGGGTCCGACATAGTAAGCTCCCGGCTTATGTTGCTCTGTGCCTGAAAATGCTTCGGTAGTGGCGAGTGACGGTGGAGGAAATTATCGTATTTATTGGCATATAACACGCACCCCAATTTAAGAGGGTTGTTTCAGGAGAAAAAACTTTTTTTTTAAAATAAACCACTTTGAAGCAAAATCATGGTCAGTGAGCCTCAATGCAGCCTGATTAGTGCCCATCTGCAGCTTCAGTGCAGCCTGATCTGTGCCCATCTGCAGCCTGATCTGTGCCCATATGCAGTCTAATCAGTGCCCATCTGCAGTCTAATCAGTGCCCACCTGCAGCATTGCTCAGTGTCCATCTGCAACCTTGCCGAAATATAGGCTGCCACCGAGGGGAAGGAGGGGACGAGCGCTGCCGAAATAGAGCCGCATCTCCTGTGTATACGGCTCAGTCCCGCCCCTTGGCACGGGACCTATGATGGACATAACGTCGGTCCAATGCTGGGACGTCAATGCTAGGAAATGTCCAGGGGGCGCGACTGATCGTGATTGTGAGCAGAGCCGAGTACACAGGAGATCTGGCTCTATTTCTGCAGCGCTCGTCCCCTCGGTGGCAGCCTTTATCGGCGTATAACACGCACACACGATTTTCCCCCTATTTTAAGGGGGAAAAAGTATGTGTTATACGCCGATAAATACAGTAAGTCTCTTCCTAGGAAGGCCCCGGAGAGGAGGGTTGTTGGATTTGCCTTTAGCGAGCCACTCGCCTTGAGGGATTGGCCGGGCCCTGTTAGCCACCCAGGATTTTTATTGGCTCTTTTAAATTTATTTCCCATTAGGATGCACTGGATAATTCCCTTATTTAATATGCTCTTAAAGCAAACCCATCTATCCTCCGTTTTCTTTGTTCCTCAAATTTTTTTTCCCAATTCGTATCTTCTAGCAAGGATCGTAGTTTAGGGAAGTTGGCTCTTTTGAAATTCAGTGTCTTTGTATTCCCCTTATGTTTCATATTAGTGTGATTTATACTTAAACGAATTGACTTGTGATCGCTGTTTCCTAAATTGCCCGTATTTCCACATCCGTGATCAAGTCTATATTGTTGGTAATAAGTAGGTCTAATAACACTTTTTTCTAGTTGGTGTGTCTACCATCTGACCCATGAAATTGCCCTGCAAGACATTTTGGAACTGGCGAGCCTTAGATGAATGCACGATTCCTTCCACCCAGTCTATGTCTGGATAATTAAAATCCCCCATTATGATGACACTTCCCATCCTTGCCACTAATCCAGTTTGTGATAGGAGGTCCGCCTTCTCTCTCTGGTTAGGGGGCCTATAGCATACTCCCAGTATTCATTTCCCTTAGTTTCATCCCTTTGCAGCTCTACCCATAAGGATTCCACCTACTCCCTTGCTCCCTTAGTGATGTTATCTATCACATTCACTTGTCTATAATTTTAGATATATAGGCATATCCCTCCCCCCAGGGCTGGACTAGGACAAAAATTTGGCCCTGGACTTCACCCAGAGCGGCCCACTTTAATTTTGCAAACATGCACAAAAACAGTATATAAAACTATATGCAGTTGCACAATATGGATACTTATTGAGTCTGGGATGGATCTGAGGGAAGCGGTGCGGCCTTAGTATGGGCCATCAGAGCGACCCGGGGGGAAATTGACACCTTGCCCCTCGGTAGGGTGACCACATTTCCAGACTGCCATTCAGGGACAATTTTGCCAAGGACCAGGGGGGGAAGGTAGTCTCAGGGTTGATGGGGAATTCAGCGGTGGGGGTGATTTGTCGGGTGAATGGCTGGTGCTAGCAGTGAAAACATCCTGACACCATGCTTAATATGGTGTCAGGATGATCAAATCACATTATTTCTATTACTACATTGTAATATATAATGAAATAGTTCAACTCACCAGAAATCAAAATCAGTGGGAACCATTGCTTGTTACCAGATGCAGCATTTCACTTTCCACCATCGCCTGCCACCAGATGCTGCATATCACTTGCCACCGTTGCTTGCCACCACATGCAGTGTGTCACATGCCATGTTGTCTGCTGCCAGAGAGGGGGCAGGGAGAGATTGAGCAGAGAGAAAGAGAGAGAGAGAGAGAGAGAGAGAGAGAGAGAGAGAAAGAGAAAGAGGAGGGGGCAGAGAGAGGGGGGGACACAAGGAGAGAGAGAGGGGGGGACAGGGAGAGAGAGAGGGGGGGAGAGAGAGAGAGGGGGACAGGCAGAGAGAGAGAGAGAGAGGGGGGACACAGGGAGAGAGAGAGGGGGGGACAGGGAGAGAGAGAGGGGGGCAGGGAGAGAGAGAGGGGGACAGGCAGAGAGAGAGGAGGGGGCAGAGAGAGGGAGACAGGGAGAGAGAGAGGGGAGTCTGGTCACAGTGACAGTGCTCAGCTCACTCACTTGAATGGTGCAGGAGGGGCTTTAATGTGGCTGTCGACTACTTGTTTAATCTTCCCGCTCCTCTTGCTCTTCGTCGATGTAACGCACAGGCAGGGAGAGAGAGGCAGGAAGCGGTGTGTGTGTCACAAGCTGGCTCATTTACAGCTGAACAGAGCAGTGTGCGAACCCCCTCTTCTAAGGCAGCTGCCTGTACCGAGCCGCTGCCCACACACTGACACCAGGGATGTTCCGGAGGATGCAGCGGCCATCGGAGGACTTCTGTCCCCGCCCACCAGCGTGACCTTTCAGACAACTATTGCAGCAGCAGAGCCTATCGGCTCTGTGCAACAGGTGGTGGGCGGGCCGGAAACAGAAGCAGTGATACACTGAAGCACCATCCCAACCCAGTCCACTCCTGAATTGCCGCCTCGGTAGCATGGAAGGGCCAGCCCTGGGCAGTGCAGCAGTGCTCAAAATAATGGCTGCGCGGGCCGCGCAGCCATTATTTTGACAGGCTGTCACTGATACTGGCCCACTGAGCCATCGGCCCACTGGGAAACTCCCGGTAGTCCCGATGGCCAGTACATGCCTGCCTCCCCCTCTTTTACCCTCTCTATCCCTGCGATATAGGGAATACCCTTGAATGATTGCCAGCCAATCATGAGAGCTGTTGAACCAAGTCTCTAAAATTCCTACAAAATCGAAATCCTCCTCGGACAACAGTAGCTCCAGTTCTCCCATATTGTCTGCCAGACTTCTGGCATTGGTGAACATGCCACGTAGTTTAGAGCGGTCGCATACTGTCTCTTTGTTGGGTGTTCTGAGGTTGCAAATAGGACTAGTTACTATACTTACCTCGGGTTTATATGCTTTATAACCTACCACTAATGCCCCCAATACTACCCTCTGGAATATGTTCTTACTATCTCTACCTCTGGACCCTCCCCCCATTGCCTAGTTTAAAAGCCCCTCTAACTTTTCGGCCATCTTCACTCCCAGTAGATCTGCACCCTCCTCATTGAGGTGCAGTCCGTCCCTTCTATAGTACTGGTGACCAACTGAGAAGTCGGCCCAGTCCTGCAGGAACCCAAACCCCTCCTTACTACACCAGCTCTTCAGCCACTTGTTTACTTCCCTAATCTCCCTCTGCCTTTCTGGTGTGGCTCGATGTACCGTTAGCGTTAGTATTTTTGAGAATACTACCTTGGAGGTCCTTTTCCTCAATTTAGCTCCTAAGTCCCTAAAATCGTTTTTTAGGACACGCCATCTTCCTCTGACTTTGTCATTGGTGCCAACGTGCACCGTGACAACCGGGTCTTCCCCAGCCCCTGCCAGTAATCTGTCCACCAGATCCGTGGTGTGCCGAACCCGAGCGCCTGGTAGACAACATACAGTTCGGCGCTTCAGGTCTTTGTCACAGATTGCCCTCCCTGTCCTTCTAGGAATTGAATCCCCTACCACCACAATCTGTCTTTCCTTTCCCTTGGCTTTACTCCTACCCTCACTGGAGGAGTTCTTCCCCTGGCAGCTAGGAGAGTCACTCAGCTCCAGCAGATCTGGTCCCTGACTGGTTTCACCAATGTCACTCAATGTAGCGTACTTATTGGGATGTTCCAGCTCAGGACCGGCCTCCCTGGCACTTTCTCCTCTACCCTTCCTGACTGTCACCCATCTACTCTGCTTTGGTGCCTGCCCCTCTTTATCTCCACCCTCCTCTGTGTTGGCCCCTGCTGGGTACGAACCCAACTCTCATTTAGTATGGAGGGTCTTCTCGGTGCCGACAGTTGCTACCCCAGATTCAGAACCTGGGCTTCCAGGGAACCAATATGCTTACATTTTGCACAGCAGTATTTTCCCTCGATCAGATGATCAACGAATGCATACATGCCGCAAGGTGTACACCGAGTCATGTACACCGAATCTCCACACCAGCCGGGCATCGTACCAACTAATTTGATGGGGATTGAGGATTATACCCTGTCCAAATAAACTAACTAGCTTCCTGACAGTAATACTCAAGAATTACAATACACAGGTACTCACAGTCCACATGCACTCACAAAACACACAATACTCCGGTACTAACAATACACAAACACTACACAGGTACTCACAATACTCAGGTACTCACAATGTGCATTTCTTTATTTATTTTTTTTTATTAAAGTGAACTTATCCTTTAAAGCGGAGTTCCACCCAAAAGTGGAACTTCCGCTTTAAGGCCTCCTCCCTGGCTCCTTTTTGTGAAATGGAGCTTTTTGGGAGGAGGGGAGAGCAGGTACCTGATTTGGACAGGTACCCGCTCCCACGTCTGGTCTTCTGGGACATATGACAGGTCCTAGAAGACTTTGGGACCAGTCACAGAGCACAGCGCCGCATGCACCTGGCTGTGAAGCCGCAAGCTGTCACAGACAGGTGCCCATAGTAGAGATGCTGGCACCGCCGAGGGAGGACATGGGGAAAACACAGAGCAGGTGAGCGCATCTCCAGGATCACGGGACAGGTGAGTGGCTGTTTAATAAAAGTCAGCAGCTACACTTTTTGTAGCTGCTGACTTTTAATAAATAAAAATATGACTAACTCAGCTTTAAAGCAGAGTTCTGGCCACCAAATTTTTTTTCCAGGCATCCCCTCCCACTGCATTAATAATACATGTAGCAATAACTCACGGTGGAGCTGCTGGTTTAAAGCGGGCTGTTACCGTCACCTTCGTTACCTCAATTTCACCAGAACCGGGTCTAGGGTCCCGTTGAGTTTAATACCAGACAATGTAGGCACTGGACACTTGAGCATCTTTTCCAAGATTTTAATAAAGAGTAACTGAAAGAAGTAGCAGGAAAGAGGTAGAAGAAGAGTTGCAGGGAAGTTCAAATACCTTTTGTTAGTGTAGTATTAGGAATTAGAATCTTGTAGATGAATGTACTCTCCTTTTAGAGTTGAATCTTTGCCCGCCCGGATAGGTGTCTCTCACTAACCTAGCAGCCAGTATGCAGCATGAACAAAAGTCTCTGCCACAGACTTGAATGTAATAGAAACCCGTACGATCCTCTGCCACAGGATGTAATGGTTTACGATGAATAGCAAACACAGCACTAGAACCTTTAAGCCGACCCGGCAGTACTATGCGGTAGGATTACTTCAGGATGTGTCCTCCAACCGAGTCACCAGGCCCCTCTCCAGACCAGCACTCTGCATGATCCTTCCATGACGGGTCCTGCCCTGGGATCTTCTCAGTTGTCCAGCTTCTTCCCTCTAGGACAGACAGCACAGGACCATTCCCTCGCCGCTGTGGTAGGCCCCAGACAGGCTTCTGGGCCCACCCACATGCTGCAGCAACGTGGGCCTCCCGGTCGGATGACCATGAGGTAGTACTCCTAACACATACCTGTCGGCCAGGAGGGCCAGCAGGTGGAACGAAAGACCCCTAAAACATGGCGTCTGTCCCATAAATACCCTCTCCCAGAATGCAACTCGGAGGACCATCTCCACCGAGTTATCTCCGGGACAGAGGAGCACTCATACGCTTTAACGCCTTTCCAACACCGACCCATGGCGACAACGACACCCACAGGCACAGTGCAAAACTACATGCAACACAGCCAAACTGGAACAGAGGCTAAATCTGACTATGTATGAACAGGTAACCCACTAAATTTACCTATAAGCAGCAGATTGAAAATCTACCAGCGCTACATACACATAAATTATATGTGTATATGCTAGTGGATAGTAATCTTATTGTTTTTTTTTTTTTACTTACGATTTATCTGATCCTCTTCTGGCCATTGCCATGATGAGTGTGGGCATATGAAGCCCACTCGCAACGTCTTCCTGGATAACCGATCGAGAGGTGTATGCTGGGTAACCAGCATGCACCTCTCGATCTCGCGCACGTGCGATGCTCCGGCGGCCGTAGCGCCGATTGTTTATCAAGTAGTCATAACAACGAATGTGACGGAGGAATGTCCTGTCCCGTTGTTATGGCAACCCAGATAGATCTGCCTTAAACTGCGTCATTTCCTGTTGGGAAATAACACAATTTTTTTTACACACTCCTGCCCATTGATTCCTGGGAAAGAAGTGATGCGGAGCGCCACGGAGCCGGAAGTGTCAGATTAGAAGCCACCACCTAGCAACAGGGCACTTTGGGTGAGTAAAAAAAAAATGTTTTCGTTCCAAATGTTTGTTATTATTGATCAAGAACTGGGAAAATGTAAAAAAAAATTTCAGGGTGGAACTCTGCTTTAACACCCGAAACCAGCTAATGAATGTGCCGCAAAATAGTCACAAAGTAGGTGCCAGTGTTTCATCAGATTTGGCGACCCGTCAGAATGTATAACGGAAGTCACATTCCGTCGCCGCCATCTTGCTACACCCGCACTCCTCCGTAGTAAGGATACACTAATAAGGGGGGAGGCGGACATCTTGCTACACCCACCAGAGTTTTGCATTTTACACTTATTTTTAATAGTAAAGTGAATTTATATAGTGAAATACAGTACTTAGAACTCCATCTGACTGGTTAGATGTTGAATTTTAAAAGCAGCAAACTTCTGTAAGATTAGCAAACCTATGAGACGAGCAGGCTTGCCGCTGCTTTTAAAATTCAACATCTAACCAGTCAGACGTAGTTCTAAGTACTGTATTTCACTATATAAACTCACTTTACTGTTAAAAATAAGTGTAAAATGCAAAACTTTGGTGGGTGTAACAAGATGTCCGCTTTCCCCCTTCTCAGTGTATCCTTACTATGGAGGAGTGCGGGGTGTAGCAAGATGGCGACGACGAAACATCACTTCCGTTACAACATTCTGACGGGTCGCCTAATCTGATGGAACACCAGCACATTTCCAAGTCCCATTATATCACTGACACACACACACCGCCATCTTGTGGTCAATTAGCAGATGGCAGGACAGAACTACCACAAAGCTGCACATTTATCAATCAAAACACATTTGTGTTGGAATTTCCCTACACAATGTTTTTTTTTTTTTTTTGTTTTGTTTATTATTTATATGTAGTTGAAATGATAGAGGGTAGAATATATTCCTGTATATATCTCAAAGAGACAAAACAGGTACACATTTTTTTTTAGTGCAACTCCCTCACCTCCAGTCCTCCACCGTGGAAATACAGACATAGCATACATATGGTAGCGGAAAGGGAAGTTAACTAAACCTACAGTAATTAAGGACTAACTAGGCTTAACATGGGATAAATTAGGGTTAAAACAAACTTTTTTTTATTTTTAATAAAAAAATTCCCATTTAACCCCTTATTGCATTCTACCTTCCGACACCATTCTTGATACACAGAGATCAGTTCAGCTTGTAGAACCATGGAATAGATCAGTACATGCCCCAGGGACAATGTTAGGAGCGCCCGAGATGCCATATTTCTGATATATTGCAAATATATTGCAAAAGGATAGGAGGACTCTGTTAGCCATAACTGAGGATAAAAACCAGATTATGCTCAACCAGCCCTGAAGTAAATATCAGAATTAAATTCCTCAATTCACTGAACTGGAAAAAGTTTATTGAATACAAAAACACGAATATATATATATATATATATATATATATATATATATATATATATATATATATAAAATGTTGGTACCACATCTCACAAACTCACTCATACTGTTAAAAACCAAACATCCACCTCACTCACAATCCAACTACATAAGCCAATGACCATATGTATCAATTGAAATGCATGGCTATTAGAGATTGAGTGACCTAATGATCCTCGGGATTCAATGGACATAAGATGCTCCAAGCTCATAGGTTGATATATATAGGTGATCACATTTCATGAGTCCGCCATTTGAAATTGGAGAATATAGGATGGTACAAAATCCAAGCTTTGGTGTTACTAAGAGGGATTGACTCTGTAACAGACACCAGCATGGATAGAATGCATATACAGTTGCAGTGGTCTAGAGGGGTCCCCTGGTCAAAGCTTTGTGAAGTGTGAACCCACTAGCTTTGCTAGGACAACAAAAGTTCCTGCTTGCATGGATCTGCCAGAAATTGTCAGTGGATGCTTTGACAACCCCCCCTCGCCCTGTGGGTATACATAAACAACACAATACTCTCAAGTTGCACTTGTGGGGACTCAACTCGATGTCCCTCCAGTATCGTGATATGCAGTGCCTTGCAAAAGTATTCACCACCCTTGTCATTTTTGTGTTTTGTTGCCTCACAACCTGGAATTAATATGGATTTGTTTGAGGATTTGCATCATTTAATTTACAGAACATGCCCACAACTTTGAAGATGTTTTTTTTTTTTTTTATTGTAAAGCAAACAACAAATAGGACAAAATAACAGAAAAAGTCAATGTGCATAACTATTCACCCCCCTAAAGTCAATACTTTGTAGAGCCACCTTTTGCGGCTATCACAGCTCCAAGTCGCTTTGGATAAGTCTCTATGAGCTTGCCACATCTTACCACTGGGATTTTTGCCCATTCCTCCTTGCAAAACTGCTCCAGCGCCTTCAAGTTGGATGGTTTGCGCTTGTGAACAGCAATCTTTGAGTCTGACCACAGATTTTCTATTGGATTGAGGTCTGGGCTTTGACTAGGCCATTCCAACACATTTACATGTTTCCCCTTAAACCACTCAAGTGTTGCTTTAGCAGTGTGTTTGGGGTCATTGTCCTGCTGGAAGGTGAACCTCTGTCCTAGCCTCAAATCACACACAGGTTTTGCTCAAGAATATCCCTGTATTTAGCACCATCCATCTTTCCCTCAATTCTGACCAGTTTCCCAGTCCCGACTGCTGAGAAACATCCCCACAGCATGATGCTGCCACCACCATGTTTCACAGTGGGGATGGTGCTCTTTGGGTGATGTGATGGGTTTGCGCCAGACATAGCGTTTTCTTTGATGGCCAAAAAGTAAAATTTTAGTCGCATCAGACCAGAGCACCTTCCTCCGTACATTTTGGGAGTCTCCCACATGCCTTTTCATAAACTCAAAACATGCCATTTTGTTTTTTGCTGAAAGTAATGTCTTTCTTCTGGCCACTCTGCCATAAAGCCCAACTCTATGGAGCGTACGGCTTATTGTCGTCCTATGTACAGATACTCCAGTCTCTGCTGTGGAACTCTGCAGCTCCTCCAGGGTTACCTTAGGTCTCTGTGCTGCCTCTCTGATTAATGTCCTCCTTGCCCGGTCCGTGAGTTTTGGTGTGCGGCCGTCTCTTGGCAGGTTTGCTGTTGTGCCATGTTCTTTCCATTTGGTTATGATAGATTTGATGGGGCTCCTAGGGATCATCAAAGATTTGGATATTTTTTTATAACCTAACCCTGACTTGTACTTTTCTTTTTTTTTTACAATTATTTTATTTATTCCATGAACATGGTCGGGTACAAGCATTGGATAGATACAATTAGTTGCGTAGTACAAACATCTGGATACATACAATCAATTGCCTAATACAGCATCGCTATTATAAACTATATTTGAAGACAATGTACAACCGATAAAGGACAAGCCGATAGTCTGCCATCCGTGCTGTATCCAGTATTTGACTTGTACTTTTCAACATTGTCCCTTACTTGTTTGGAGAGTTCCTTGGTCTTCATGGCAGTGTTTGGTTAGTGGTGCCTGTTGCTTAGGTGTTGCAGCCTCTGGGGCCTTTCAAAAATGTGTGTATATGTAATGAGAGATCATGTGACACTTAGATTGCACACAGGTGGACATCATTTCACTAATTATGTGACTTCTGAAGGTAATTGGTTGCACCAGAGCTTTTTATGGGCTTCATAACAAAGGGGGTGAATACATACACACATGCCAATTAGTTTTTTATTTCTAAAAAATAGTTTTATGTATATATATTTCTAATTTTATTTCACCAACTTAAACTATTGTGTTCTGATCCATCACATATAATTCAGATTAAAAAAACATTGAACTAAAGGCTGGAACAAAATATGTAAAAAGCCAAGGGGGTGAATACTTTTGCAAGGCACTGTATAGCCATCCCCCTCTGCAAGCACACCTACCCTCACTCAGTATAGCCACCTCCCTCTGCAGGCACACCTACCCTTGCTCTATATAGCCACCCCGCTCTGCAGGCACACCCACCCTCTCTATATATAGCCACCCCCCTCTGCAGGCACACCTACCCTCACTATATATAGCTTTCACGCTGTGAAGGCACACCTACCCTCTATAGCGCACCATATAAAATGTTTCTGATAAATCTGTGGTGGTTTTTTTTGTACAGTATTATTGCTTTCCTTTAATGGGCTGCCTATTTATCCATTTTGTTTGTATGGGGTTTTTACACTTAAAAGGGGATTTAAACACTTGTGGTTTTCACCTCAATGCATTCTACGCATTGAGGTAAAAAACCTCTTGTAGTCCACCAGCCCCCCCCCCTTTTTACTTATCTGAGCTTCATCGCTCCTGCACTGGGGACAAGCACACCCGCTCCAGCCGGTGTCTCATGTCCTGATAGGATAGATTGATAGCAGTGCAGCCATTGGCTCCCGCTGCTGTCAATCAAATCCAACGACGCAGGAGGCGGTGAAGCAGAGTCCTGCTGTCTGTGTCAATGGACACAGCAGCAGGACACGGGAGCGCGCCCGCACGGGTGCTCCGAGATCGCTTCTCTGACAGGGCACTCGAGAAGAGGAGGAGCCAGGAGTGCTGCTGGGGGACCCCAGAAGAGGAGGATCAGGGCCACTCTGTGCAAAACGAACTACACAGAGGAGGTAAGTATGACATTTTTTTTTAAAAGAAAACAAACCAAACCTTTAGTTATCCTTTAAAGAGGTAGTAAAGTCTGTTAAACTAAGGAAAAAATGGGTCCCTCAGCAGGTTTAAGTCATAATGTAATAGTATACACGGCATACTGGTACATTATGACAGACTTACCTTCAAACTGAGCCCTCCAGCCCTGCACTGACATAGTTCCCCCCAGCCCCCAGCTGCTTCCATCTTCACCTGGTCTTCCATCCGGGATTTCGTATCCTCAGCCGCTTGATTGGCCGGGCCTTTAGTGTCCTTCTGTTGACTAGCAGTAATGGCCTTGTAATCCTATTGGACTATCATGGGAAGGAAATTACATAGCCTTGCCTATCGTTAGCAGAGCACATGCTATCACAACGTCCCCGCTCTCCATCCTGATTGCTTGGCATTTATCATTAACCTGACTGACATAACTCATTTCACATGACATCCTCTGGGGATTTTTTTTTTTTTTTTTTTTAGGTACGAGGTATTGGCTTTAGTCGTTATGGGTGGTTAAAGGCTAAGTTCACCTTTTGATTTCAATGGGCAGGGGATCTGTAGTAGCATTGTATACACCTCTCCTACAGCGCTTCAATGATGCTACTTGCAGGACTTTTTTGAGTGTCCTGCCAGCACATTGCTCCAGTGTGAAAGCCCTAGGGCTTTCACCCTGGAGTGAGAGGAGAGGCGCTTTACAGTCACTATTTTTAGTGCTAAAACGCATGTAAAGCGCCTCAGCGTGAAAAGGTTCTTAATGTGACCTATAAACTGTACAACTCAATTGAAAAGCAAACTGAAATCTTTTAGGTGGAGGGAAGTAACAATAAAATAATGCGGTTGCATAAGTGTGCACACCCTCTTATAACTGGGGATGTAGCTGTGTTCAGAAATAAGCGATCGCATACAAAGTTATGCTAAATAGGAGTCAGTACACACCTCCCATCATTTGAAGTGCCTCTGATTAACCCCAAATAAAGTTCAGCTGTTCTAATAGGTCTTTCCTGACATTTTCTTAGTCGCATCCTACAGCAAAAGCCATGGTCCGCAGAGAGATTCCAAAGCATCAGAGGGATCTCACTGTTAAAAGATATCAGTCAGGAGAAGGGTACAAAAGAATTCCAAGGCATTAGATATACCATGGAACACAGTGAAGACAGTCACCATCAAGTGGAGAAAATATGGCACAACAGTGACTTACCAAGAACTGGATTACCCTCCAAAATTGATGAAAAGACAAGAAGAAAACTGGTCAGGGAGGCTGCCAAGAGGCCTACAGCAACATTAAAGGATTTGCAGGAATATCTGGCAAGTACTGGCTGTGTGGTACATGTGACAACAGTCTCCTGTATTCTTCATATGTCTGGGCTATGGGGTAGAGTGGTAAGATGGAAGCCTTTTCCTACCAAGAAAAACATCCAAGCCCGGATAAATTTAGCAAAAACACATCTGAAGTCTCCCAAAATCATGTGGGAAAATGTGTTACGGTCTGATGAAACCAAGGTTGAACTTTTTGGCCATAATTCCAAAAGAAATGTTTGGCGTAAAAACAAAACTGCACATCACCAAAAAAAACACCATACCCACTGTAAAGCATGGTGGTGGCAGCAGCATACCTTCAGGCTGTTTTTCTTCAGCTGGAACGGGGCCTTAGTCAAGGTAGAGGGAATTATGAACTGTTCCAAATAACAGTCAATATTGGCACAAAACCTTCACGCTTCTGCTAGAAAGCTGAACATGAATCATACATCCAAATCAACAAAGGAATGGCTTCACCAGAAGAAGATTAAAGTTTTGGAATGGCCCAGCCAGAGCCCAGACCTGAATCCGATTGAAAATCTGTGGGGTGATCTGAAGAGGGCTGTGAACAGGAGATGCCCCTCGCAATCTGACAGATCTGTGAGTGTTTTTTGTAAAGAAGAGTGGGAGAATATTGCCAAGTCAGAATGTGCCATGCTGATAGATTCATCCCCAAAAAGACTGAGTGCTGTAATGAAATCAAATGGTGCTTCAACAAAGTATTAGTGTAAGGGTGTGCACACTTATGCAACCATATTATTTTAGTATTACTTCCCTCCATCTAAAAGATTTCAGTTTGTTGTTCAATTGAGTGGTACAGTTTATCGGTCACATTAAAAAAAGGTGGAAAAAGTTCTCAAACTACCGTATTTATCGGCGTATAACACGCACTTTTTTCCCCTGAAAATCGTGGGTGTGTCATACGCCGATTGTGAGCTTTTTGGCCATTCTCTGCAGCTCTCGGCTGTTCTCGACGGCTCTCGCAGTCCCGCTGCGTCCGAAAGCCGCCGAGAACAGCCGAGTGCGTCCGAAAGCCGCCGAGAACGGCGGCGCCATTTTTCAAACTTGTGTACCTACAAGTTTGCAAATGACACAGGGACAAGGCTACAGATGGACAATGATAAGGCAGCATTGATGGGCATTTAAATGTAAGTTTTTTTTTTTTCCCTTAAACTTCCCTCCTAAACTTGGGGTGCGTGTTATACGCCGATAAATACGGTATTTATCTTTGTCTCATTTTTTTTTTACATCAAAGAAACCTGACATTTTATATCCATATGGGACTTTTAGTAAACTTCCTTGGATTTCACTCTGGCGTGCTCATACCACAAGCTTGTGAGGCGTGTTTTGTGGTTAATTATCTAATATCTACCAGCAGCAAGCAACTGTATTCCAACTTTTATTGTCCATCATGTTCCAGACTAGAATTAAATGTGACTGTTGGCTGTGAGCACAGACAAATGCAGCCATTGGACACTCCGATACCCAATATAACATTTCTATTATGTGTATGGTGACATTTTCAAGCTGTTGTGAATGTGCCCATCAAAGGTTTTACCATAAACATCAGCATCCCCCTTCCATCCTGCAATATTTTATTCCCAGGCAGAACACACACCTTACAATAACAGATCAATTCTGTATCATCTTCTGGATAACAAAAAAAAAAAATAGAAAAATATGGAAAATATCTGTTCCCCCAAAATGTTCAGCATTTTCATCCAACAGACTGCAAAGAACAATAATTTAACTCTCTCTGGTTCACAGACTCTCCGTACCATGACCGGCACAAGCAGGGAACACATTATCCAATCACAGTTCATCTGGCATTATAAAAAGGAACCAGCCAACTGGTGGCCAAGTCCTGCACACAGAACCAATCAGCTGATTGAACAGTCTCTCAGCATGCAGCCAGTGCTTCCGGAAAATATGGTGTTGGCCCAGCGGCTTCAGTCCATCTGCGCTGCATCCAGCTCATCCAGGAAGCGCCGACATTTCCCCATCAGACCCATGATGGCTTCTTTCATCAGGACGTCCGGGGCTAGGATGCCAGTAGACTCTATGGAAACTGAAGAGGGAGAGAAATGGATTCAGGACACACAAAATCTACTTATTTAAAAGGATGGATACAGAGCAGGGTAGATAAAAATTAAATGATTTAAAAAATAAAATCCAATTTTTTTTTTTTTTTCAAAAATTGATTTTTGTTAACATTTTATTAAAATTCTTTTGAAGTAAAAATATAGTTTTCTATTTAAGATACATTAATAATTTAGTTATTCAGCATGAAATGGATCTTAGTTATGTAGCATGAGGCTGTATATTCTACAATATTTACATTTTTTGGTAAACGCATTCAATGAATCCAAGCTCTGCAAGCTGAGATAACATGCACTGCATTGATGCATTCACACAATTGCACAGTAACCATGAGATAAAACAGAGTTCAGGAAAATTCCTTTATCCCATTGTTTTGCAAATCAACTTACACTACAAACTGTATGATTGCATCAGTTCTTATCGCTGTTTTACTAACCTGACAGTTTATTATTCTAAGTAGGAAACCTTCATTTGGTTTGCAAATATTAAAGATTTTAACTGCCAGCAAGAATAAGTTCTTACATTTAAAGAGCACCTATAATCTCAGATCCATCATGGTAGAACCTGTTAGCGGGCATCCACTCCCCTGCTGCCGCCACGTCCCTCACCTTGTTGTGTCACTGCCGCATCACCAGCCGTCCCATTAAAGTGAATGGGACTGTCGGTGAGTCAACCGCGGGTCAGGGGAGGAGTCAACCGCGGGTCAGGGGAGGAGTCAACCGCGGGTCAGGGGAGGAGTCAACCGCGGGTCAGGGGAGGAGTCAACCGCGGGTCAGGGGAGGAGTCAACCGCGGGTCAGGGGAGGAGTCAACCGCGGGTCAGGGGAGGAGTCAACCGCGGGTCAGGGGAGGAGTCAACCGCGGGTCAGGGGAGGAGTCAACCGCGGGTCAGGGGAGGAGTCAACCGCGGGTCAGGGGAGGAGTCAACCGCGGGTCAGGGGAGGAGTCAACCGCGGGTCAGGGGAGGAGTCAACCGCGGGTCAGGGGAGGAGTCAACCGCGGGTCAGGGGAGGAGTCAACCGCGGGTCAGGGGAGGAGTCAACCGCGGGTCAGGGGAGGAGTCAACCGCGGGTCAGGGGAGGAGTCAACCGCGGGTCAGGGGAGGAGCCAACCGCGGGTCAGGGGAGGAGCCGCTGCCAGAGATGACAGTTGCTCTTTAAAAATTATGATTTAAATCAAGCCTTTTTACTAGCAATTTAAAATCAACTTGATTTAAATCAAATCCACCGGATACAGAGAAAGCAGAAGCTCCACCCCTGTGGGCTATACCCATCCTTCCGACACAGCGCCCCCCAGTTAAACACAGGGTCCATTCAGAAGCCTCCAGTGCATCATGTTAACACAAGCTATATGCATTTGCGTGTTACGGTGCATTTATTCTCCATGGCACCCCAACCCACCCCTGAAGCACGTGTTGCAATGCACCTCAACACACGAGCCTTGTGATGCGTCACATCGGAAGAACTGCTGCATGTTAGATTTTTGTGCCATTATAGTTCTTTGGCAGCCAATTTAAATGGGCTGCCATAATGCAACACACATGCATTAACGCTACATAATAAAATGGACAGATCTAAATGGCTACTCAATGGCAGTGGGGAAGAGGTCATTTGCTCCACCCCTGTGGGTAGTGTTTGTCCCAGACACTGTCATTTAATCTAGCTCACGATTGGTGTAAGCAGATATAGTCTCTGCTTTGCTCCTGTGGACTGTCCTTTTCCAGCAGGCACCACCCTCTAATCTAGCTCAGTGTTGGGTAAGCAGACCCTTTGCTCTGCCTCTGTGGACGGTCCTTGTCCCCCAGGCACCGCCCTCCAAATCGAGCACAGCGTTGGTGTTAGCAGGCGCAGGGGTTCTTCTGCTTCACCTGTGGGCTGTCCTTGTCCCCCAGGCACCGCCCTCCAATCGAGCTCGGTGTTGGGGTCAGATGACGCAGCGGTGCCCCAACTTTGCATTTATGAAGATTTTCTTCTCTCAGATTCCAGCAGCTCCCTCAAATACATTACAGACTTTGGGTGGACAGCTCCCAGGATCACACTGGACCCCAAAATGTGAAGAACTGCTTATGGAGTAACCCCTGCTTACCCTCGTATTAATCTCGTGTTCCACTCATCTATTATAATCCCTGCTGTAGGACCATCTCCATACGGTAACACACAGCGAACGCCGTACTCACAGATAAAGTAGTCCCGCACACGTTCCATGCGCACCAGGTTTTTCAGGTCCTCGTGGCGGAAGATCTCTCTGCTACACGTGTCAATCCGCGCGTTTTCTACACTGGCAACCTTTTTACCTGAAGGAATTAAAACACAATGCAGATCATTACAGCAATCCCCAAAATGACAGCAAAAACTGCACTATGGCCTATGGATGCCCCAATGACGGGGAAAACAGCACTATGAACTATGCATGGGCAATGACAAGGAAATCTGCACTATGGCCTAGGGATGCCCCAATAATGGGAAAAAAAAAACCTACACTATGTGCTATGCGCTGGGTGTCCTGTGCCTTTAAGGAAAGGTGGGCTACCTCCAGGCTCACCTACCCTCTATCCACTTATTAGAATGCACGCGCTTCTACTATGTAGGCTTTCATAAATTTACAAGAGTAAGGACTGCAGAAATCTTGGGGTGCCCTGGAGCGGCTCTGTAGCTTACGCATGCATTTGCAAACATGTGTTAACTAAAGCTCTGTTTTTAACGCAAGCAGTTAAGACAGGATAATTTGGTTGATTGCAAACTGGTTGGTGAGTCGAACTGGGAATTTTCTTTCGTTTTGCACGCATTGCCCTTCCATGTCCCCCTTGCTGCGAAGGCCAGTTATAGGTGGGGGTAGTGGTCAGTTGTTTGCACTATGGACTCTGTATGCCCTAATGACAAGGAAATCTGCACTACGGCCTATGGATGCCCAAATGACGGTGAAAGCTACACGACGGACTATGCGTGCCCTAATGACAAGGAAATCCGTACTATGGCCCAAGGATGCCCCAAAGACGGGGAAAGCTACACTATAGCCATTGGCCAATGCGTGCCCCAATGACAAGAAAATCTACCCTATGGTCGCCCCAATGACGGGGAAAACTGCACTATGGCCTATGGATGCCCCAATGCGAGGAAAAACTGCACTATGGACTATGCATGGCCTAATGACAAGGAAATCTGTGCTACAGCCTATGGATGCCCCAGTGGCGGAGAAAGCTACACTGCGGCCAATGCGTGCAACAAGGAAATCTGCACTATGGCCCATGGATGCCGCAATAACCACACACAGATCCCGGTTCTTTCAGCGGAGAGGAGACAGATCAGGTGTTCATACTATGTATGAACACTGATCTCTCTCTCCTCCTAGACAGTCCCCTCCCCCCCCCAGTTAGAAACACGCATAGGGAACACACTTAACCCCTTCCCTGCCAGTGACATTTACGCAGTAATCAGTGCATTTTTATAGCACTGAAAGCTGTATAAATTGTCAATGGTTTAAAAAATGTGTCAAAATTGTCCGATGTATCCGCCATAATGTCGCAGTCCCGATAAAAATAAATAAATAAATTGCAGATCGCCGCCATTACTAGTAAAACAATTATAATAAAAATGCCATAAATCTATCCCCCTATTTTGTAGACGCTATACCTTTTGCGCAAACCAGTCAATATACGCTTATTGCGATTTTTTTTTTTTACCAAACATATGTAGCAGAATATTTATCGGCCTAAACTGAGGAAAGAATTTGATTTTTGATAAAAAAAAGTGGGATATTTATTAAAGCAAAAAGTAAAAGATAGTGTTTTTTTTTTCAAAATTGTTGGTCTGTTCTTTTGTTCATAGCACAAAAAATAAAAACTGCAGAGGTGATCAAATACCACCAAAAGAAAGTTCTATTTGTGGGAGAAAAAAAAATGTCAATTTTGTTTAGGTACATCGTCGCACAACTGCGCAATTGTCAGTTAAAGCGACGCAGTGCCGTATCGCAAAAAATGGCCTGGTCATTGAGCAGCCAAATCTTCCGGAGCGGATGTAGTTAAATGACAGAAGAGACTGGCAGACTTTTTAAGTACGAGGAGAAACCAACACTCACAACCAATGTGATTGTACACCATCTATCCCACCGCTAGAAGGACAGACTTATACAACATGGAGGTAGATGGACGACACTCACCATTCACATCATCCACCGCGATAACTCCGGGCGAGAAACACTTCTGCAGCCTCTCTGCCATCTCACCCTCTATGGGGTGCAGCAGTGTGATCTCCGGTAGTAAGCGGTAACTGGCTGTGGCCACGGGGGAGAACTTGGCGTGGTCCTTCCCTGCAGGGTGAACAAATTCAACACACATTATGCCATTTTACTTCTTTTTTTAATTCAATTTTCTAAATATTACAAAGGAATAAATTACGACACTGTGTGTCCTGGAAGAAGGAGCACAAATTTATGGGACCAGAACGGCCTAGGGATAGTAAATACTTTACGTAGAATTTGGAAAATTATAATGATTTTGGGTCAGTTACCTTGTCTAGATACAAACTTTGAATCTAGAAGAGGATTCCCAGAGCTCTACGGGTTAGCAGTAGGCTGCATGCTTGTTCCAGGTCTGACTGATAAGGTAGTGAAGCCAAGGATAAGGATGATCACCCAAAGCCTGCTCACTGAAGTCAGCAAAGACAGCTCCCATGTTTCCATCCTCCCCATCCCGGATCTCATCTCTCCCCCCCGGGTAGCTTACCAACTCCCTTGACGCAGTGCATGATGACGTGGATCTCCTGGCCAGGCCGAAGCTGGGCAATGAGGATGTCACTGTGCACAGTCCGAGGCGGGTCGATGTCATGGAAGAGATCGGATTGGTTCCCTTGAGGGAGCCACTTCATGTGACTGGTGTATACTGCAGAGGAAAGAAAAACTGTTAGAGGGGGCCCAAAAGGGGGTGCAGTTCTGAAACAATGTGGGTTAGGGGGCAACCTCAGGAGGAGGGGATAAGGGAGTCCAGAAGGACAGGGCAGCCATCCGGGGGCTGCCCCATCCTTCCAGAACCTGCAATGAGGGGGCAGGTTCTGGAAGGATGGGGCAGGCCCCGGATGGAGGGATGTGGCCAAATTAGGGTTGGGGGCAACCACCAGAGGAGGGGATAAGGGAATCCAGAAGGACAGGGCAGCCGGTGCCTTTGGAAAGGGGAAGCCTCATTGGGGGGCCGGTTCTGGAGGGATGGGGCAGACCCCAGGTGGAGGTGCCCAAACTAGGGTTGGGTTCAACCTCAGGAAGAGGGGATAAGGGAATCCATAAGGGCAGGGCAGACCTATGTAAGGGGTAAAGCCTCACTGGGGGGCAGGTTCCGAAAGGATAGGGCAGGCCCCTGGGTGAGGGTGACCTGAATTAGGGTTAGGGGCAAGCTCAGGGGGGATAAGGGAGTCCAGAGAGACAGGGCAGTGTCAGGGGAGGCCTCATTGGGGGGCTGGTTCTGGAGGGATGGGGCAGCCCCCGGATGGAGGAATGTGGCCAAATTAGGGTTGGGGGGCAACCACCAGAGGAGGGGATAAGGGAATCCAAGAGGACAGGGCAGCGGGGGCCTTTGGAAGGGGGAAGCCTCATTGGGGGGCTGGTTATGGAGGGATGGGCAGACCCTGGGTAGGGGTGCCCAAACTAGGGTTGGGTTCAACCTCAGGAAGAGGGGATAAGGGAATCCATAAGGACAGGGCAGGCCCATGGAAGGGGTAAAGCCTCATTGGGGGGCAGGTTCCGAAAGGATAGGGAAGGCCCCTGGGTGAGGGTGGTCCTGGTTAGGGGCAAGCTCAGGAGGAGGGGATTAGGAAGTCCAGACATCTAACCTTTATGGTCCAGGTAGAGCTCGCTGGGGTCGGAGGAGTCCTTGGCCGCCCGGGGGTTCCGCGTACATTTCACATTCAGCTCGAACTGCAGCGTGTCAATCTCCGTTCCCTCTGCATCATCTGGGGGGGCAGAGAGCAGCTGTGAAGGACTCCAACAGCCTCGTATTACATGCAGCTGGGTAACAGAGGGGTTACCTTCTACTTACCCGAATTCCGATACTCGAAGAGGCGAGGATCAGCACGGATTGGGATGAGGCCCAGGCGGTGGGCGAGGATCTCGTCCTGTATGATTGACGTGTTCTTATAGACGTAGACTTTCTCTATGGCCATGGTGGGGACCTGCAGGGAGAACAGGTGGGGAAACCCCTCAAAGTGAGCACAGGGAGAGAGAAATTGGATTCTGGATGGAGCTCTTAGGAAACACCCACTTCTCCAGACTTACATCCACCCATTAAGGCCTTTTGATATTTGCAGAACTCATCCCAAGAGCAAGACCGCTACTACTGCACCAGAGGCCGAGGGCCCTTGAGGAGTGCTGTGATGTTTTCATCTCGGCCCCTCCCACCAGCCATGACCTGCCTGCATTCCAAAGGGAAGCACGTTCTAAACTAAAGTACACTATATTGTCAAAAGTATTGGGACGCCTGCCTTTACACGCACATGAACTTTAATGATATCCCAGTCTTAGTCCGTAGGGTTCAATATTGAGTTGGCCCACCCTTTGCAGCTATAACAGCTTCAACTCTTCTGGCAAGGCCGTCCACAAGGTTTAGGGGTGGGTCGAGTCCTGCTGTCTGTGTCAATGGACGCAGCAGCATAACTCGGGAGCGCACCCGCATGAGCGCCCCAATGGAATGCGGCTCTCCGTAAGGGCACTCAAAGAGGAAGGGCCAGGAGTGCCCCCGGGGAACCCCAAAAAAGGAGGATTGGGGGCCGCTCTGTGCAAAACCGTTCCAAAGAGCAGATAAGTATAAGAGGTTTGGCTTTTTTTTTCCCCTTTCTTAAAAATACAAACCTTTACAATCACTTTAAGGTGTCAGCATAACAAGACATTTTTGACGATTTCATGCTCCCAGCTTTCTTGTGTCCCCCTCACTTCCCCTCTCAGTGACCCCTATAGGAAGTGGTGGGAAATCTTCCCCCAACAGGGACACAGCAATCAAAAGACTGACACAGAATCCAACCCATCCCGACTCTGTGCCTTGACCCCCAACTGGAGAGCTTAGAGGAAAACATTGCTCACGGAGCAATCAGTGCCATCCACCCCCATACTGATCCCGCCCTATAAAAACACAGAACTAAGGCCAGAGGACCAGCATGACAGCTGCTGCAAATGGGGGCCCCGTATGCGGAAAGCACAAGGCTCCAGCGAAGCCACGCCCACCTACTGGATCTGTCATTATTATACAGGATTTATATAGCGCCAATAGTTTACGCAGCACATACAATAAATACTACAATAGGATTAGAAGGGCCCTGCTCAGAAGAACTTACAATCTAATAGTCATACCTCAGCCAGCAGGATGCGCCGGAATGCGTTGGCCAGCGCTGCATCTATTCCCACCATGTCGAATTCCAGGAGGTCGTCCTCCATCTTGGTGATCTCTATCCGGAAATTCTGCAGATGAGACAGGAGAAGAAGGATGAAGATGTCACTGGGCAAAGAACAACCTCTCCCCCCTAAATCCTCCGAGGTCATGTGACCTGCCATCTATGGGGGGGGGGGGGGGAGTGTGAACACAGCTGACTGTCATGTAACATTTCAGACTGGAAACATCCAGAGCCTGCGCTGACCCTGGAGACAGGAGAGTGTGGAGGTCCGCTACCATGGCAGAACCTTCCAGGGAAGGTGGAGATAAAAGTTGTCTGAATACAGGTCATTCCACCCATAGCAGTCCCCTCCAACCCCCACCCTCGGGTTTGGTGGATGCAAAATGGAAAGTGGGCGGGTCTGCGCAGTCATTATGGGCGGAGTTTATGGGAGGAGTAGCCCTGTACCTGCAGATCTGACCCCCTCCCCCAGGATAGCGGTCACACGCTCACCTTCTGGAAGCGCTCCAGGTCCCAGGTGTCGTCATATCCGGGGTAATTCCCGGGGAAATCTGTACTGTGCACCTACCGGAGAGAAGACAGACAAGTGACATCACACAGAGCCGTCCGTATACCACTCCCCTCCCACCAAGGCACTTGTAGTTGGAGCAGCCAATCAGATTCTCCGATGATTCAAGCACAGAGATAGGAGGAGGGTGGGCAGTAGACAGTAGGTGGTGTGTAGTTGGGTGGGCAGTAGACGTTAAGTGGTGCGTAGTTGGGTGGGCAGTAGACGGTAGGTGTTGCGTAGTTGGGTGGGCAGTAGACGGTAGGTGGTGCGTAGTTGGGTGGGCAGTAGACGGTAGGTGGTGCGTAGTTGGGTGGGCAGTAGACGGTAGGTGGTGCGTAGTTGGGTGGGCAGTAGACGGTAGGTGGTGCGTAGTTGGGTGGGCAGTAGACGGTAGGTGGTGCGTAGTTGGGTGGGCAGTAGACGGTAGGTGGTGCGTAGTTGGGTGGGCAGTAGACGGTAGGTGGTGCGTAGTTGGGTGGGCAGTAGACGGTAGGTGGTGCGTAGTTGGGTGGCCAGTAGACGTTAAGTGGTGCGTAGTTGGGTGGCCAGTAGACGGTAGGTGGTGCGTAGTTGGGTGGGCAGTAGACGGTAGGTGGTGCGTAGTTGGGTGGGCAGTAGACGGTAGGTGGTGCGTAGTTGGGTGGCCAGTAGACGGTAGGTGGTGCGTAGTTGGGTGGCCAGTAGACGGTAGGTGGTGCGTAGTTGGGTGGCCAGTAGACGGTAGGTGGTGCGTAGTTGGGTGGCCAGTAGACGGTAGGTGGTGCGTAGTTGGGTGGCCAGTAGACGGTAGGTGGTGCGTAGTTGGGTGGCCAGTAGACGGTAGGTGGTGCGTAGTTGGGTGGCCAGTAGACGGTAGGTGGTGCGTAGTTGGGTGGCCAGTAGACGGTAGGTGGTGCGTAGTTGGGTGGCCAGTAGACGTTAAGTGGTGCGTAGTTGGGTGGGCAGTAGACGGTAGGTGGTGCGTAGTTGGGTGGCCAGTAGACGGTAGGTGGTGCGTAGTTGGGTGGGCAGTAGACGGTAGGTGGTGCGTAGTTGGGTGGGCAGTAGACGGTAGGTGGTGCGTAGTTGGGTGGGCAGTAGACGGTAGGTGGTGCGTAGTTGGGTGGGCAGTAGACGGTAGGTGGTGCGTAGTTGGGTGGGCAGTAGACGGTAGGTGGTGCGTAGTTGGGTGGGCAGTAGACGGTAGGTGGTGCGTAGTTGGGTGGGCAGTAGACGGTAGGTGGTGCGTAGTTGGGTGGGCAGTAGACGGTAGGTGGTGCGTAGTTGGGTGGGCAGTAGACGGTAGGTGTTGCGTAGTTGGGTGGCCAGTAGACGTTAAGTGGTGCGTAGTTGGGTGGGCAGTAGACGGTAGGTGTTGCGTAGTTGGGTGGCCAGTAGACGTTAAGTGGTGCGTAGTTGGGTGGGCAGTAGACGGTAGGTGGTGCGTAGTTGGGTGGGCAGTAGACGGTAGGTGGTGCGTAGTTGGGTGGGCAGTAGATGGTAGGTGGTGCGTAGTTGGGTGGGCAGTAGATGGTAGGTGGTGCTGGGCAGTAGACGGTAGGTGTTGCGTAGTTGGGTGGGCAGTAGACGGTAGGTGTTGCGTAGTTGGGTGGGCAGTAGATGGTAGGTGGTGCGTAGTTGGGTGGGCAGTAGACGGTAGGTGGTGCGTAGTTGGGTGGGCAGTAGACGGTAGGTGGTGCGTAGTTGGGTGGGCAGTAGACGGTAGGTGGTGCTGGGCAGTAGACGGTAGGTGGTGCGTAGTTGGGTGGGCAGTAGACGGTAGGTGGTGCGTAGTTGGGTGGGCAGTAGACGGTAGGTGGTGCGTAGTTGGGTGGGCAGTAGACGGTAGGTGGTGCGTAGTTGGGTGGGCAGTAGACGGTAGGTGGTGCGTAGTTGGGTGGGCAGTAGACGGTAGGTGGTGCGTAGTTGGGTGGGCAGTAGACGGTAGGTGGTGCGTAGTTGGGTGGGCAGTAGACGGTAGGTGGTGCGTAGTTGGGTGGGCAGTAGACGGTAGGTGGTGCGTAGTTGGGTGGGCAGTAGACGGTAGGTGGTGCGTAGTTGGGTGGGCAGTAGACGGTAGGTGGTGCGTAGTTGGGTGGGCAGTAGACGGTAGGTGGTGCATAGTTGGGTGGGCAGTAGACGGTAGGTGGTGCATAGTTGGGTGGGCAGTAGACGGTAGGTGGTGCGTAGTTGGGTGGGCAGTAGACGGTAGGTGGTGCTTAGTTGGGTGGGCAGTAGACGGTAGGTGGTGCATAGTTGGGTGGGCAGTAGACGGTAGGTGGTGCGTAGTTGGGTGGGCAGTAGACGGTAGGTGGTGCGTAGTTGGGTGGGCAGTAGACGGTAGGTGGTGCATAGTTGGGTGGGCAGTAGACGGTAGGTGGTGCATAGTTGGGTGGGCAGTAGACGGTAGGTGGTGCATAGTTGGGTGGGCAGTAGACGGTAGGTGGTGCATAGTTGGGTGGGCAGTAGACGGTAGGTGGTGCATAGTTGGGTGGGCAGTAGACGGTAGGTGGTGCATAGTTGGGTGGGCAGTAGACGGTAGGTGGTGCGTAGTTGGGTGGGCAGTAGACGGTAGGTGGTGCATAGTTGGGTGGGCAGTAGACGGTAGGTGGTGCGTAGTTGGGTGGGCAGTAGACGGTAGGTGGTGCATAGTTGGGTGGGCAGTAGACGGTAGGTGGTGCATAGTTGGGTGGGCAGTAGACGGTAGGTGGTGCATAGTTGGGTGGGCAGTAGACGGTAGGTGGTGCATAGTTGGGTGGGCAGTAGACGGTAGGTGGTGCATAGTTGGGTGGGCAGTAGACGGTAGGTGGTGCGTAGTTGGGTGGGCAGTAGACGGTAGGTGGTGCGTAGTTGGGTGGGCAGTAGACGGTAGGTGGTGCGTAGTTGGGTGGGCAGTAGACGGTAGGTGGTGCGTAGTTGGGTGGGCAGTAGACGGTAGGTGGTGCGTAGTTGGGTGGGCAGTAGGTGGTGTGTGCGGTAGGTGGGCAGTAGACGGTAGGTCCCCGGTCGGTCACTCACATTCTGCAGTGAGAATTCTTTCAGCTGCACGCGGCTTCTCATCTGCTCCACCGCCGCCATCTCTGACTCCTCCTACGGGACCCGCCTACCTCTGCCACATCCAATATGGCGACCGAACCCCACCTACCTTTTTGACAGCCTGTCTCCAGCAATATGGCCGTCCGGACCCGCCCCCTAAACAAGTCACCGGGGAGATTCAGCTTACAGCTCCGCCCCTCCACGTATCCTGTTTACTTCCGGGTGTCAGGAAGAGGATCGCAGATACCCCGAGAGGGGCAGAATGGCGGCTCCGGGGGGCAGGAACCTCCCAGACTGGGGGGGCTTCCAGGACGATGTGCAGGTGACCTCTAAATGCCGGCCTCTCCCCTATCACTGTCTCCATTAATACCCCCCAAATACAGGAGATCCCCCATACCACATTACCCTCCTCCATAGATATAAGCCCCCTCCCCCACCTCCAGGAGTCTCCTTCCATATCTGGGAACCCCCTATCCCCAACAATAGGCCCAACTAATACTGACATCCCACCACCACCTGGGGGGGTCTCCCTTCATATACCACCCCACCACCACCTTCCTGCCACCACTAAAGCCCCCCCCCCCCTTACTGCCCACCTATGGGGGGTCCCCCTTTTCCCACCACTATTCCTGACCAATTTGGGGGGTCTTCCTCCATGTCCATCCACTCCCCCATATTGATTCCCCCTCTTCATGGCATGTCGGTGACCTCACCCAACACCACTTGTCCCCCCCCCCATACCTCAGAAGACCCTCCACCACCATACTCCACTCACTGATGGGGGGTATTGTTTCTCTTGCAGAGCGGGGGTGGGGCTGCGGTGATTGACATGGAGAACATGGATGACACGTCTGGCTCTAGCTTTGAGGACATGGGGGAGATCCACCAGAGGATGAAGGAGGACGAGGAGGAGGTAGAGGGCGAAGCGGACGGCGTCCCCGAGGAGGGCGATGAGGACGGAGCCTTCCTGGGCATGAAGGGGATAAAGGGTCAGCTGGGGCGCCAAGTGGCCGGTGAGGTAAGTGTCAGCTCCTGTGTCCTGGTTACCTCCCCATCTTATTCTCACCCACTGTCCACAATGTCCGGTTACCCACCCCTCTTCTCACCCACTGTCCACCATGTCTGGTTACCCACCCCTCTTCTTCTCACCCACCCTTCTTCCCCTGACCCACTGCCCACCATGTCTGGTTACCCACCCCTCTTCTTCTCACCCACCCTTCTTCCACTGACCCACTGCCCACCATGTCTGGTTACCCACCCCTCTTCTTCTCACCCACTGTCCACCATGTCTGGTTACCCACCCCTCTTCTTCTCACCCACTGTCCACCATGTCTGGTTACCCACCCTCTTCTTCTCACCCACTGTCCACCATGTCCTGATTACCCACCCCTCTTCTTCTCACCCACTGTCCACTATGTCTGGTTACCCACCCTCTTCTTCTCACCCACTGTCCACCATGTCCTGATTACCCACCCCTCTTCTTCTCACCCACTGTCCACCATGTCCTGATTACCCACCCCTCTTCTCCTCACCCACTGTCCACCATGTCCTGATTACCCACCCCTCTTCTTCTCCCCCACTGTCCACAATGTCTGGTTACCCACCCCTGTTCTCCTCACTCACTGTCCACTGTGTCTGGTTACCCACCCCACTTCTCCTCACCCACTGTCCACAATGTCCGGTTACCCACCCCTCTTCTTCTCACCCACTGCCCACCATGTCCTGATTACCCACCCCTCTTCTCCTCACCCACTGTCCACCATGTCCTGATTACCCACCCCTCTTCTTCTCCCCCACCCCTCTTCTTCTCCCCCACTGTCCACAATGTCTGGTTACCCACCCATCTTCTCCTAACTCACTGTCCACAATGTCCGGTTACCCACCCCTCCTCTTCTTTTCATTCACTGTCCACCATGTCCTGATTACCCACCCCTCTTCTTCTCACCCACTGTCCACAATGTCTGGTTACCCACCCCACTTCTCTTCACTCATTGTCCTGTGTTTCTGGGTTACCCACTCCTCTTCTGCTCACCTACTGTCCACCATGTCTGTTTATCCACCCTACTTTTCCTTACCCGCTGTCTTCTGAGTCTGGGTTACCCACCCATCTCTCCTCCCTCACTGTTCTCCATGTCCCAACCATGCACCCTTTTCTCCTCACGCTCTCCCCTCCATCCAGACCTTACTTCTGACTGACCTCTGTGTGTGGGGTCGGGTAACCCACCCACTCTTCGTATTGCCTGCTGTCTCCTCAGTGGGGGTCACTCACTCTTTTTCTTCCTTTAGATGTGGCAGGCGGGGAAGCGGCAGGCCTCTAAGGCCTTTAATCTTTATGCCAACATAGACATCCTGCGCCCGTACTTTGATGTGGAGCCCATACAGGTCCGGAACCGGTGAGTGCACCCCCTATGGTGTGGTGACAGCGCAGAGGATTAGACCTCCAGTACAGATATAAGTGGAAGGTCTGAGGACTGTTCAGAGGGAAAGAGGATTATTAATGTTGCACACAGGGGCAGTATTATCTGCACACGTCAGCGAACAGTTATGGAGTTGCACGGGTCTTTACAAAGGCATTTTCTGTATTCAGCATTTTATTTACAATATCAGGTGTGAAATTCTTGTTATTTGTCTTGTCATGTAATTTAGGGAAATATAAATATGTTGTTTGGCTGTCTCCAGAAGTCCCCCCCCCCCTATATATTCCTGTGTTTTGGGGACCCAATGCATTTTCACCAGCGTAACATTTCTTCCTGTTTCCCCTTCATCCATCCATCCCCACCCCCTCCCCAGGTTGCTGGAGTCGATGATCCCTGTAAAGATGATCAGCTTCCCCCAGGTGTGTATGACTGCCCAGTCATGACTAATCTACCCCCCGATCTGGTTCAGTGATGGATGAAAAGATCTCATGTCTCCCTCTTCTGTCTGCAGAAAATCGCTGGAGAGCTGTATGGGCCTCTTATGTTGGTGTTTACCATGGTGGCCATTCTGCTGCATGGGATGAAATCATCTGGAACTGTCATTGTAAGGGGGAAAGAGCAATGAGGGGGGTGGAGGGTGCGTTATCAAATGGTGTATGTGGTGCAGGATATGAGGTACAGTTTAGGATTAAGGGTGTGGTTGAGGCTTGAGGGTGTGGTATGGGATAGCATAGCGGACCTGGTTGAGGATGAAGAGTTTGGTTGGGGTGGAGTTTGCGTTATAAAAATGGGCTAAGAATGGTGGATGTGGCATAAGCTATATAATTTGGTTGGGGGTGGAGGGTGTGGTTTGGGATAGGATGGTGGATGCAGTACAAAAGGGAAAGTATGCTAGAAGGTGGAAGGTGCAGTATTGGATAGGATGGTGGATGCCCTATAGGATAGAAATTTTGGGATGGTGGATGTGGTTAAGGAAGTACAGTACTGGTCAGGATGAAGGATGGGATGCAATGTGGGATGGAAAGGCTGATGCGGTATAGGATGGAGAGATGGTTGGGAAATGGTATGGAATAGAATGGCAGTCACTCTATAGGATGGAGAGTTTGGTAGAAGAGGGGAGGTATGGGGTAGAATACGGAAGGTATGGTAATGGATAGGATGGCAGATTAGGTGTAGGATGTACAGTAAGGTTCAGGATAAAGGGTTTGGCTAGTAGTATGAGAAAGAGATGAAGACCTTGGTTGAAGATGGAAGGTGCAGTAATAGATCGGATGATGGATGTGGTATAGGATGGAGAGTTTGGTTGTGGATGGAGGAAGAGGTGTAGGATGAAGTTTGGTTGGGGATGGAGGATGCGGTATAGGATGAAGAGTTTGGTTGGGGATGGAGGATGAGGTATAGGATGGAGAGTTTGGTTGGGGATGTGGTATAGGATGGAAAATTTGGTTGTGGATGGAGGATGTGGTATAGGATGAATAGTTTGGTTGGGGATGGAGAATGTGGTGTAGGATGGAGAGTTTGGTTGTGGATGGAGGATGAGGTATAGGATGAAGAGTTTGGTTGGGGATGGAGAATGTGGTGTAGGATGGAGAGTTTGGTTGTGGATGGAGGATGTGGTATAGGATGAATAGTTTGGTTGTGGATGGAGGATGAGGTATAGGATGAAGATTTTGGTTGGGGATGGAGGATGTGGTGTAGGATGAAGTTTGGTTGGGGATGGAGGATGTGGTATAGGATGAAGAGTTTGGTTGTGGATGGAGGATGTAGTTTAGGATGGGGAGTTTGGTTGGGGATGGAGGATGTGGTATAGGATGAATAGTTTGGTTGGGGATGGAGAGTTTGGTTGTGGATGGAGGATGAAGTATAGGATGAAGAATTTGGTTGAGGATGGAGAATGAGGTATAGGATGAAGAGTTTGGTTGGGGATGGAGGATGTAGTTTAGGATGGAGGGTTTGGTTGGGGATGGAGGATGTAGTTTAGGATGAAGTTTGGTTGGGGATGGAGGATGTAGTTTAGGATGAAGAGTTTGGTTGTGGATGGAGGATGTGGTGTAGGATGAAGTTTGGTTGGGGATGGAGGATGTAGTTTAGGATGAAGAGTTTGGTTGTGGATGGAGGATGTGGTGTAGGATGAAGTTTGGTTGGGGATGGAGGATGTAGTTTAGGATGGAGAGTTTGTTTGGGGATGAAGGATGTGGTGTAGGATGAAGTTTGGTTGGGGATGGAGGATGTAGTTTAGGATGGGGAGTTTGGTTGGGGATGGAGGATGTGGTGTAGGATGACGTTTGGTTGGGGATGGAGGATGTAGTTTAGGATGGGGAGTTTGGTTGGGGATGGAGGATGTAGTTTAGGATGGAGAGTTTGGTTGTGGATGGAGGATGTGGTATAGGATGGGGAGTTTGGTTGGGGATGGAGGATGTGGTGTAGGATGAAGAGTTTGGTTGTGGATGGAGGATGTGGTGTAGGATGAAGTTTGGTTGTAAATGGAGGATGTAGTTTAGGATGGAAAGTTTGGTTGGGGATGGAGGATGTGGTGTAGGATAAAGAGTTTGGTTGTGGATGGAGGATGTGGTATAGGATGGAGATGTTGGTTGGGGGTGGAAGATGTGGTGTAGGATGGAGAGTTATGTTGTGGATGGAGGATGTGGTATAGGATGGAGAGTTTGGTTGGGAGTAGAGAATGTGGTATAGGATGGAGAGTTTGGTTGTGGATGGAGGATGTGGTGTAGGATGAAGAGTTTGGTTGAAGATGGAGTGTAATGATCTAATAAAGAGTTTATTCTTTGGCACACAGGTGGAGGGCACACTCATGGGCACCGCCATCGGGACTTGCTTCGGTTATTGGCTTGGAGTTTCATCCTTCATTTATTTTGTTGCCTATTTGTGTAACTCTCAGATCACCATGCTGCAAACCCTCTCCCTGCTGGTGAGTACTAGTATTCCAGTATTAAAATATTAAAGCCAGTGGATAGTATAACAGCCAGGGACCTGCATTTTCAGCGCTAGGTAAATTTAAAGCATTGGATATGAATAGTTTGTATTTTCCTATGCAACCATCAGGCCAGGTTCTGGTCTCTTTTTCACCTGTATGTTCGTGGCTGCACTGTTGAAAAAGCCCAGTGTTTACAGAGCTCAAAAGCTCAAGCTGCAGTTTACACACACACACAGTGAATGAGTCAGACCAGAGACACCCTCTTGAGAAGTGACTCTGCCCCCCCCCCCCTCCCCCACTAGTGCAGTAACTCCTCACTTAACCAGTGATTCCACCCCCTCCCCCGTACAGCTTCATCTGACGTTTCAATCATTTACTGTGATTCAAAGCAGGCACCCAATGCTGTCTCCTTAGGTAAGCCATAGGGTGTTATGATTGGTCTATGTATTAAATGAAGGTAGAGGACGCTCAATGTGACACTCTTCTCTTGCAGGGTTATGGCCTCTTCGGACACTGCATTGTCCTCCTCATCACCTACAACATTCACTTCCACTCCCTCTTCTACATTTTCTGGTTGGTGATCGGCGGCATGTCTACCCTGCGCATGGTGAGGAATGTCCCCACATGGGTGGGGGGGGGGTGTTTATATCCGCTCCCTATTACTGTGCTTCAATTTGACGTTGTTCCCTTGTCATCCTGCAGGTGGCGGTGTTGCTGTCTCGCACAGTCGGTCAAACGCAGCGTCTGATCCTGTGCGGCATATTAGTGGCTCTGCACATGTTGTTCCTCCTGTACCTGCACTTTGCCTATCACAAGGTGGTGGAAGGTAAGGAGAACTTCCTATGTATGGACATCATCTGTATGCAGAGGGGTCTAACATGGCTTCTGCTGGGGTAAAGATTATGACCTAAAGTGGACCTGTTATAGGAAAATGAAAAAGGTGTTGTATTTTCTACATGTTGTGGGCAAATTTATAAATGATGGGCAGTTGGGGGAGGAATTTTTAAAGATGCCCAGTGCTGCAAAACAAAACTTTTTATGCTATTCTTCGAAGAATAGCATAAAAAGTTTTGTTTTGCAGCACTGGGCATCTTTATAAATTCCGCCCCCAACTACCCATCATTTATAAATTTGCCCACAACATGTAGAAATCCGCATCTCACAAACACGGGAGCGCGGGGCACAATCTGACAGAAAAATGTATTCTGTCGGCTATTGTGCGCAGGCGCCGTCTCGCCGTTACAACAGCTGTAAAATCAGCTGTTGTGCTATTCCGTACGGCGCATGCGCCATTCGTCCCGGGCACTTCTCGAGAGCAGGCTCTTCTCGACACAACACCGGCTCCTCTTCTGTACTGAAATTTCACTGCACACTGTTAACATCCCACAATGTGCATTAGAAGATGGAAACTATACAACCACAGAATCTCTTCCACGCACCACGGCAACACTGTCCCTACCTGATGCACACCGTAGACAGCAGTATTTTGTTAAAACTTTATTGTTTTGGTCATGTACAGAGGGGAAAATAATGATTTGATCCCCTGCAGATTTTGTACGTTTTCCCACTTACAAAGAAACGAAGGGTCTATCATTTTCATCATAGGTGTATTTTTATATGATAGATACAGAATATCAACCAAAAATCCAGAAACAAACACAAGATACAAATGTTATAAATTGAGTTCAGCGAGTAAAAAAAGTATTTGATCCCCAAGCAAAACATGACTTAGTAGTTAGTTGGTGGAGAAACCCTTGTTGGCAAGCACACAAGTGAGACGTTTCTTGTAGTTGGTGACCAGGTTTGCACACATCTCAAGAGGGATTTTGGTCCACTCTTCTTTACAGATCTTCTCTAAATCCTTAAGGATTCTTGGCTGTCTCTTGACAACTCGAAGATTCAGCTCCCTCCATGAATTTTTCTATAGGATTAAGGTCTGGAAAATGGCTAGGGAAGAAGGTTCTCATCTAAGATTTTACAATACTTGGCCCCATCCATTGGCCCCTCGATGGGGAAATTTAGGAGAGAAACAGCCCCAAAGCATAATGTTTCCACCTCCGTGCCTGACTGTAGGGATGGTGTTCTTAGGGTCATAGTCAGCATTTTTCTTCCTCCAAACACGACGAGTCGAGTTAATGACAAAGAGCTACATTTTGGGCTCATCTGACCACAGCAATTTCTCCCAATCCTTCTCTGAATCATTTAGATGTTCACTGGCATGACTGTACATGTGCCTTTTTGAGGAGGGGGACACGCCATGTTTAGAGGAAGAAAAATGCTGATTATGACCTTAAGAACACCATCCCTACAGTCAGGCATGGAGGTGGAAACATGATGCTTTGGGGCTGTTTCTCTGCTAAAGGTACAAACTGACTTTGCCGCATTGAGGGGCCAATAGATGGGGCCTTGTATTGTAAAATCTTGGATGAGAACTTTCTTCCCTCAGCCAGAACACTGAAGATGGGTCATAGATGGGTCTTCCAGCATGACAATCACCCAAAACATGCCGCCAAGGCAATAAAGGAGTGGTTTAACCGCTTGCCGACCTGCCGCCGTCATTATACTGCGGCAGGTTGGCACAATCCCGCGAGCCGTCGTAGCTATACGTCGGCTCCTTTAGGCAGGATAGCAGACGCGCGCAGCACTGCGGGGGTGCCGATGCTCATGGTCGCGGGCACGAGAGGCAGAACAGGGATGTGTGTGTGTGTGTGTGTGTAAACGCACAAATCCCTGTTCTGTTCTGTGAGGAGTGACAGATCGTGAGTTCCTATTAGCTAGGAACCACGATCTGTCATTTCCTCTAGGTCAGTCCCCTCCCCCTACAGTTAGAAACACACACAGGGAACACAGTTAACCCCTTGATCACCCCCTAGTGTTAACCCCTTCCCTGCCAGTGACATTTTTACAGTAATCAATGCATTTTTATAGCACTGATCGCTGTATAGATGGCAATGGTCCCAAAAATGTGTCCGCCATAATAATGTCGCACTCCCGATACAAATCGCAGATCGCCACTATTACTAGTAAAAAAAAAAATAATAAAAATGCTATAAATCTATCCCCTATTTTGTAGACGCTATAACTTTTGCGCAAACCAATCAATATACGCTTAATGCGATTTTATTCCGAATATATCGGCTTAAACTCAGAAACAATTTACTTTAAAAAAAAAAATGGGGATATTTATTATAGCAAAAAGTACAAAATGTGTTTTTTTTTTTTTTTTCAAAATTGTCGCTCTTTTTTTGTTTATAGTACAAAAAATGAAAACCATAGAGATGATCAAATACCACCAAAAGAAAGCTCTATTTGTGGGAAAAAAAGGACGTCAATTTTGTTTGGGTGCAACGTCGCACGACCGCACAATTGTCAGTTAAAGCGACACAGTGCTGAATCGCAAAATATGGCCTGGTCATTCAGCAGCCAAATCTTCCGGGGTTGAAGTGGTTAAGAAGAAGGACATTAAGGTCATGGAGTGGCCTAGTCAGTCTCCAGACCTTAATCCTATAGAAAATTTATGGAGGGAGCTGAAACTTGCCAAGCGACAGCCAAGAAACCTTAAAGGGTTTGTAAACCTTCAAGGTTTTTCACCTTAAAGCATTCTGTGCATTAAGGTGAAAAACCTTCTGTGATGCAGCACCCCCCAGAGCCCCCCTTTTACTTACCTGAACCCGATTGCCCCAGCAACAGGGACGAGCACAGCAGCTCCAGCCATTGTCTTGGGTCCTCGTTGGATAGACCAATAGCAGCAGGAGCTGCCAATCAAATCCAGTGACCCGGGGGCGGGGCCGAGTCCTGCTGTCAGTGTCAATGGACGCAGCAGCAGGACTCGGGAACGGGCCAGCACGGGTGCCCCCAGGGTGAGCGGCTCTCTGTGGAGGCATTCGAGAAGAGGAGGAGCCAGGAAAACTTTGGGGGGACCCCAGAAAAGGAGGATTGGGGGCCACTTTGTGCATCACCCTTGCACAGAGCAGGTAAGTAGAACATGTTTGTTATTTTAACAAAAAACCTTTACAACCCCTTTAAGGATTTAGAGAAGATCTGTAAAGAAGAGTGGACCAAAATCCCTCCTGAGATGTGTGCAAACCTGGTCACCAACTACAAGAAACGTCAAATACTTATTTTACTCACTGAACTGCAACTCAATTTATAACATTTGTATCATGTGTTTTTTTTTTCTGCATTTTTAGTAATATTCTGTCTCTATCATATAAAATACACCTATGATAACAATTATAGACCCTTCATTTCTTTGTAAGTGGGCAAACTTACAAAATCTGCAGGGGATGCAATAATAATTTTCCCCACTGTACAAAGAAGCCCCGGCTGTGGGTGGCGATCCAGAAACCGCAATGACTAAGCCTTTTCCGGGTAAAACGGGTCAGAGTGGGGAGGTCCCAGGCGTCCATAATGTCCATACCAATAAAGTTTTAACAAAATGTAGCTATCATTAGCATGGGTCCTAGTCCTTTTTTTTTTTTTTTTTTTGTGCTTATGGGGAGTGTTGACGAGCCCTATTCTGTGAGTTTGGGAGCTTGATTGGTATTCTGGGTGGAGTCTGTAAGGGTACAGGACGGAGAAACGATGATTCCTACTTGTACTATTTCCTGTTTTCCCGCTCACCCGCTGTGCCCTTCTCGGCAGGTATCCTGGACACACTGGACGGACAGAACATGCCGCCCCCTTTCCAGAGAGTCGCTCGTGATTTGTCCTTGGACACCAACTCCGTTTTGAACGTGACCCTCCAGGCCTTGCCTGCCCAGTCCGGCTGAGTGCAGGTCACATGACAGGAAGTGATGCGGATACAAAGAACTTTCTCAAAGACTGACCCCTGCAGGTCACATATCTTCTGGGGGATGGTATGAGGGTTCCAAGGATTATTCCTTTGAATGGTGCCCAGTTGGGTTTGCTGGATTCTTCTTTTGGACTGGCTCTCTGTAAAGGGTTAAATACCCCCTTCTCTTTCTACACACTAATTTTATTTTATGATGCTGATAGTTTTGGCAGCCCCTCCCCCATGCACCTATCTCCCCCAGCAGCCTGAGCGTTGATGATGTAGCGTATCCAGGAAGCGGTTTTATGGAGCTTTTGTCTATCTGGGTGGACAATCTGTCTCCACCCATGTATAGAATTACTCCCATTCCTATGTATAGTTGGATCTCATTGTCTCATGAAGTCTTCATCAATCATTTTATGCTTCATAATAAATATAGAGCAGTGTGACCCCACCCCCACCTGGGTTCTCCTTCTGCTAGGGGTCAAGGCCAACCTCAGTCTGGAGTTAGCTCCTATTATACATTGTTAATGACTTTTCAAAAGTCATTTTTAATCTTCTAATAAATAATTCTGGAGCAATCCTGCTATATGAAGGTCCTTGTTAAAGCAACCTGTTCTAGGGTGACAACGCTCTGTCCCCCAGTTGTGCTCCTGCGTTCTCATCCTATCACTTGGGCTTCTGATGGAGACCACAAATGGCCGTTTCATCGCACGTTACACAGGCATAGGCCACTGTTGTCATCATATGGAAACCCTCCCGGAGAAATGCTAATTGGCCGTCTTTGCAGTGCATGCAGACAGGAAGTGGCTGCAGAGAGCAACAGCACTGAAATGGACCAAAGGATTTTATCACATACATTAATATCTGAGGTGAAGGGACCCGGCCGTCACGCCCGTGGGTGGAGGGACCCGGCTGGCCGGCCGACACGCCCGTGGGTGGAGGGACCCGGCTGGCCCTCCGACACGCCCGTGAGTGGAGGGCCCCGGCCTGCCGAAGAGCCCGTTGGTGGAGGGACCTGGCCAGTCAACGCACCCATGGGCGGATTGACCGAGCCGGCGCATTCGTGGGTGGAGAGATGGTTAGACAAAACAAAGTAAAGGGCTGTTCTCCAAAACCTTAAGTCATTCTCTTAAAGACCAGGGTGCTGAACACTGGCATGAGCTCGTCTTTTGTCCCATAGATCACATTGGGTCTAGGAGGGTAAAAAAAAGAAAAAAAAGCCAGCTGCACTCCAGGGAAGTTCAAATGCTGGCAACTATTGTTCCAGACAAACAAGCAAAGTGTCCCTGGCTGGAACCTCCTTCTCTGACATGTTTCATCACATTAATGTTGTCATAGCAGGAGGTCCCAGGCAGTGACTCTTTGCTGGCTGGTACAAAGCAATAAAGTTTCCAAAATGTGAACTTTCAGGGGAGCACAACCATCTTGTTCTCCTTCCTAAGCTCATGTTCCATGTGGGTGGGGGTCTGAGGACTCCGAGGTGTATACAGAGTCTGAGAATTGGTGATAAAATGTCAGCAATTTCCAAAACACTGAAAACATCCATGTGAAGGTTTTCCCCGCCGGATCTGTGATTTACATCTCCGACTTCACTCCATATACATTTCCTGTCATTGCCTCCTTTGGTGCCTCCTTCAACTCTACCTGTCAGGATGGCTCCCATTGCCCTGTGCTGGTTCTAGGGAAGTCGGGTATCTATACATTCTACTGGGCCCCAGAACCAGCACCGCACCCAGAAGTCAGTTTCTGCTTAATAATATGTGGGTTCCTTTATTGGCCTGACTCCACCCTAAACCATTTAGGGGAATAAGTATTGTGGTGTAAACCTACCAATAGATACAGTGCAAAGGACAGTAACCCTCAATGGCCAATCAGGCAGGAAAGCTGAATCCTGATGGGGGTGGACATGATGCAGGGTCAGCCATAAATTGAACCCGCTATTGCCACCTCCAAAACTTCAGTAAGGTGTCACAAAAGCTGGAGAGGGCAAAATCAGTCTCACTTCTACCTAGAAACCAATCGGCTTCCAGGTTTTATTGCCAAAGCTTAACTGAACAAGCAGAGGTTAAAATCTGATTGGTTTCTCTACGGAAGCGAGACTGATTTTGCAATCTACAGCTTTAGTAAATAAACCCCTAAAAGGTCTTCTTCCCTGTCATCTTCCTGCACACTCAGGAGCTGGGAAGCAGCACCTGTCCAACCCTCTAACCAGTCCTTCTGTAGATCAAAATCGGAAGAAGTTCTGGACAGCCACACTCCAAAGAAGTTTTTGTCTTTTATTCAAAAAAATTTCATCAAAAATCACACAACAGCAGAACAGACAAAAGAGTTTACGCGTTTCACACTACAGTGCTTAATCATAAGCTATGATTAAGCACTGTTTGTAGTGTGAAACGCATAAGCTCTTTTGTCCGTTCCGCTGTGGTGTGGTTTTTGATGACATTTATTTGAATAAAAGGCAAAAACTTCTTTGGAGTGCGGCTGTCCAGAACTTCTTCCGATTTTGATCGTTATATGCATTGCCAGCAACCTGGGCTTCTAAACTGGAGGAGAGGTTTTCTACCTGTGTTTGACCTACCTGGAGCAGTGATATCCCCCTTCCCAGTCCTTATGTAGGATACATCTCAGTACAAAGTTACAGACATGTATAGAACAGAGGCCAGAAGAGACATAATGTACGGTCACAAGTTGATAACCAAAAGTCAATCTTCAAAGCATTTAACATTTATGGAAAAGGTGGACGCTTTCATCCCTTCCATTATCCTCAAAAAATTAGAATTCACCTCCTAACATGTCTGCAGATAGCAGTGTAAAAGATATATAGATGATGTCTGATGGGTATTTTTTTTTAGAGCAGCCTATCCCAACCTCTTCACCCTGGAAGAACCCCAAAATCATTTTCTGATCTGCCGCTCACGGTACGTTGGTGTGATGTGATCAGCGAGTTGTAGATGTAATAGTAAATTAAATAAAAAATAAATAAAATATAGCGTGAAACCTGGAATTGCTTTGGTGATCAGTGACAACATTACATTTTGCTTTGGTGCTCAGAGGAAACACTTAAAAACTGTGGATTTTTGCTGGAAGGTTGTTGGCTCCAACTTGTCTTGCATACACACAGTCACACAAATGTTGGCCAACAATTCCGAACATAGTGACCTACAAGACGTACGTGATATCTCCATTTCAAACCCTAGTTAGATCTACAGCTCGTACTTGATTCAGAGCATGCGTGGACTTTTGTTAGACGGACTTGTGTACACACGATCGGAAAGTCCAACAAACATTTGTTGGCGGAAAATTTGAGAACCTGCTAGCCAACATTTGTTGGAGGAAAGTCCGACAACAAAAGTCCGATGGAGCGTAGACACACGGCTCACATCCAACATTTGTTGTCGGAAAATCCAATTGAGTGTACGGGGCATAAGGCTGCTTTCACATTGGGGCGGGCATTGAAGGTAAAACGCCGCTAGTTTTAGCAGCGCTTTACCGTTGTTTTAGTGGCGCTATTCGGCCACTAGCGGGGCGCTTTTAACCCCCGCTAGCGGACGAATAAAGGGTTAAATGCGCCCGTGCAGCGCCGCTGCTGAAGTGCTTTGCGGGCGCTTCGGCAGCGGTGCCCATTCATTTCAATGGGCAGGGGCGGTGTATGCACCGCTCCTCCACCGCCCCAAAGATGCTGCTTGCAGGATTTTTTTTTTTAACGTCCTGCCAGCACATTGCCCCAGTGTGAAAGCAGTCGGGCTTTCACACTGGGGCTGCAGGGGAGGTGTTTTTCATGCGCTATTTTTACCCCAAAAGCGCCTGAAAAACGCCTCGGTGTGAAAGGGGTCTAAGGCTTACTGGGTGATGGGCGTACTGAAGTGTTACGCCCATGCCAGGGGCTGTGTTTGCCGGCACAGTCCATATTCCCATCACACACACTCCTGGAAAAAAGCTCTAAGTATTGGGTGCTGTAGCAAGAGCAAGAACAATAATTCTAGCCCAAGACCTCTATAACTTTACAGATAAACTGTAAAAAAAAAATTATTTAAAGTGGCGCCATTCCACAAGTGTGCACAATTTTAAAGCGTGGCATATTAGGTATCTATTTACTCGGCGTAACATCTTCTGTCACATTATACAAAAAATTGGGCTAACTTTTTTTTTTAGTTTTTTTTTTTTTATTCAGGAAAACATTTTTTTTCCACAAAAAACATGCTTGAAAAATTGCTGCGCAAATACCGTGCGACGTAAACAGTTGCAATGACCGCTATTTTATTCCCTAGGGTCTCTGCTAAAAAAAAAAATTATATATATATATATATATATATATATATATATATATATAATGTTTGAGGGGTTCTGAGTAATTTTTTTAGCAAAAAAGAAAAGATGATTTTTACATGTACAGTCCCTGACAAAAGTCTTGTCGCTTCTCTATTTTGTAGAAACTCCTGCTATTAACCTGACTTTTAATTAATCAATTGGTGTTAGAAATAGCTCATATGAAAAGCTAAAGCCCTCCCAAATGATGTTTAATGCACTGAAATAAATTAGTTTCACTGAAAAAAGATTTATCATTTAACCACTTCAGCCCCGGAAGGATTTACCCCCTTCCTGACCAGAGCACTTTTTACAATTCGGCACTGCGTCGCTTTAACTGCTAATTGCGCGGTCATGCAATGCTCTACCCAAACGAAATTTGCGTCCTTTTCTTCCCACAAATAGAGCTTTCTTTTGATGGTATTTGATCACCTCTGCCGTTTTTATTTTTTGCGCTATAAACGGAAAAAGACTGAAAATTTTGAAAAAAAATGATATTTTCTACTTTTTGTTATAAAAAAAATCCAATAAACTAAATTTTAGTCATACATTTAGGCCAAAATGTATTCGGCCACATGTCTTTGGTAAAAAAAATGTCAATAAGCGTATATTTATTGGTTTGCGCAAAAGTTATAGCGTCTACAAACTAGGGTACATTTTCTGGAATTTACACAGCTTTTAGTTTATGACTGCCTATGTCATTTCTTGAGGTGCTAAAATGGCAGGGCAGTACAAACCCCCCCCAAATGACCCCATTTTGGAAAGTAGACACCCCAAGGAAATTGCTGAGAGGCATGTTGAACCCATTGAATATTTATTTTTTTTGTCCCAAGTGATTGAATAATGACAAAAAAAAAAATAAAAAAAAAAAATTTACAAAAAGTTGTCACTAAATGATATATTGCTCACATAGGCCATGGGCATATGTGGAATTGCACCCCAAAATACATTCAGCTGCTTCTCCTGAGTACGGGGATACCACATGTGTGGCACTTTTTGGGAGCCTAGCCGCGTACGGGGCCCCGAAAACCCAGCACCACCTTCAGGATTTCTAAGGGCATACATTTTTGATTTCACTCCTCACTACCTATCACAGTTTTGAAGGCCATAAAATGCCAAGATGGCACAACCCCCCCCCAAATGACCCCATTTTGGAAAGTAGACACCCCAAGCTATTTGCTGAGAGGCATGGTGAGTATTTTGCAGCTCTCATTTGTTTTTGAAAATGAAGAAAGACCAGAAAAAAATTTTTTTTTTTTTCTTTTTTCAATTTTCAAAACCTTGTGACAAAAAGTGAGGTCTGCAAAATACTCACTATACCTCTCAGCAAATAGCTTGGGGTGTCTACTTTCCAAAATGGGGTCATTTGGGGGGGTTTTGTGCCACCTGGGCTTTCCATGGCCTCCGAAACTGTGATAGGCAGTGAAGAGTGAAATCAAAAATTTACGGCCTTAGAAAGCCTGAAGGCGGTGCTTGGTTTTCGGGGTCCCGTACGCGGCTAGGCTCCCAAAAAGTCTCACACATGTGGTATCCCCGTACTCAGGAGAAGCAACAGAATTTATTTTGGGGTGTAATTTCACAAATCCCCATGGCGTGTTTGAGCAATATAACATTTAGTGACAACTTTGTGCAAAAAAAAAAAAAAAAAAAAAAAATTTGTCTCTTTCCCGCAACTTGTGTCACAATATAAAATATTCCATGGACTCGACATGCCTCTCAGCAAATAGCTTGGGGTGTCTACTTTCCAAAATGGGGTCATTTGGGGGGGTTTGAACTGTCCTGGCATTTTATGCACAACATTTAGAAGCTTATGTCACACATCACCCACTCTTCTAACCACTTGAAGACAAAGCCCTTTCTGACACTTTTTGATTACATGAAAAAATTATTTTTTTTTGCAAGAAAATTACTTTGAACCCCCAAACATTATATATTATTTTAAAGCAAATGCCCTACAGATTAAAATGGTGGGTGTTTCATTTTTTTTTTTCACACAGTAATTGCGCAGCGATTTTTCAAACGCATTTTTTGTGGAAAAAACACACTTTTTTAAATTTTAATGCACTAAAACACACTATATTGCCCAAATGTTTGATGAAATAAAAAAGATGATCTTAGGCCGAGTACATGGATACCAAACATGACATGCTTTACAATTGCGCACAAACGTGCAGTGGCAACAAAATTAATACATTTTTAAAAGCCTTTAAAAGCCTTTACAGGTTACCACTTTAGATTTACAGAGGAGGTCTACTGCTAAAATTACTGCCCTCGATCTGACCTTCGCGGTGATACCTCACATGCATGGTGCAATTGCTGTTTACATTTGACGCCAGACCGACGCTTGCGTTCGCCTTAGCGCGAGAGCAGGGGGGACAGGGGTGCTTTTTTTTTTTTTTTTTTTTTTTTCTTTATTATTTTTTTGCTTTTTTATCTTATTTTTAAACTGTTCCTTTCATATTTTTTTTTAAATCATTTTTATTGTTATCTCAGGGAATGTAAATATCCCCTATGATAGCAATAGGTAGTGACAGGTACTCTTTTTTGAAAAAATTGGGGTCTATTAGACCCTAGATTTCTCCTCTGCCCTCAAAGCATCTGACCACACCAAGATCGGTGTGATAAAATGCTTTCCCAATTTCCCAATGGCGCTGTTTACATCCGGCGAAATCTAAGTCCTAAAATGCTCGTAGCTTCCGGTTTCTTAGGCCATAGAGATGTTTGGAGCCACTCTGGTCTCTGATCAGCTCTATGGTCAGCTGGCTGAATCACCGGCTGCATTCTCAGGTTCCCTGTTGAGACAGGAGAGCCAGAGAAAAACACGGAAGACGGTGGGGGGGGGGGGGGGGGGCATTCCCTCCCACTGCTTGTAAAAGCAGTCTAGAGGCTAATTAGCCACGAGGATTGCTTTTACATGAAAGCCGACCGCTGGCTGAAAAGAATGATACCAAGATGATACCTAAACCTGCAGGCATCATTCTGGTATAACCACTCAAAGTCGTGAATGGCGTACCTGAAGACAAAAAAATGGTTAACAATAAAGCACAGTAAACGGTAAAGTATAAAAAATTGCATACCTGAAAAGCAAACATGATAAAACATAATAACAATAAAACATTGCAGAATAGAATACAGTAAAAAAGAGCAGAACACCAGAGAGAGAATAGAGAGAGAGAGAACAATAAAACGACAACTATTTTTTTTTATTTTTGTTTGTGTTTTTTTTTTTTTTTTTTTACACTTTTTTTTTGTAACTGTAACTTTTATAACTGTAACCGGTTCCAGGTTCGGGTCTCTCAAAATGCGATGGCATCTTGGGAGACCCTGTGAAAGTGTGTCCTAGTCTGTGCAATGCTGTACCCTACGCTAATACTCAACTAGTGAATGGTAGCGTTCAAAACATTCACCAATGCAAAGACCAGGATTATCAGGACAGGAGGGACAATAATAGCGGGTGTCACGTCTATATACGCGCTTGCTGCAGACACATCTTTTTTGGGGGGGTTCATTGGGTAGGGGTACTCGGGAGGACATATAAATGCCTCTCATGCAGCCGACTGCATTTGGTTGGGGATGTGAATGGGGGAAATACGGGCGCTGCAGAAGTGGTGGGTTCCCAATTAGGATTGGCGAATGCAGCAGGAAGGGCATTATGGGCACGACGGGCCTGTGTTTGTCTTTTTGGTGGCAGCGGGACACTACTTGTGCTTGCCACCTCACCAGCTTGAACTGCACTTATGGGACTCGCCACGTCACCAAGTGTTACTGCAGTGCTGGTATGACTACGACTGGGGTGTACTAGGCCGCTGGCGCTTGCCAGTTCACCAAAACGCTACAAAAAAAAGTGACAGTGATCGATCGATACTGCACTTGGGTGGGCTGGGCTGGGCCGGGCGGAGGGGCAAAACGCAGGTGCTAGCAGGTATCTGGGCTGATCCCACTAACACTGCGTTTTTGGGAACCCTAAACTGCTGGGGATGCTAGTATAGATCTGATCGGATCAGATATTGATCCGATCAGATACTATACCACTAAGGGAGGTGTACGGTGTGTGCGTGGGTGTTAGTGGTACTGGCGCTAATCTGACGCTGCTTGGGGCTGGTGCTTGCCAGTTCACCAAAAAAACTGTTAGCGATCGCAGGGATCAGGCCTGACTCTGCGAACGCTGCAGTTATGCGTTTAGTGTTTTGTAAGTGACAGTGATCGATCGATACTGCACTTGGGTGGGCTGGGCGGAGGGGCAAAACGCAGGTGCTAGCAGGTATCTGGGCTGATCCCGCTAACACTGTGTTTTTGGGAACCCTAAACTGCTGGGGACGCTAGTATAGATCTGATCGGATCAGATATTGATGTGTTCAGATACTATACCACTAAGGGAGGTGTACGGTGCGTGTACGGTGCGTGCGTAGGTGTTCGCGGTACTGGCGCTAATCTGACGCTGCCTGGGGCGACGCATATCACCGCCGGGCGATCAGGGGGCTAAACCTTTATTCAGTAATAAACGGCGGGTGCCCTGACACTAAAAAAAATAAACTAACTAACCAGCGTCACCCGTAACAGTTATACGGTGATCAGTGGTGAAAGGGTTAACTAGGGGGCAATCAAGGGGTTAAAACATTTATTAGATAGTATATGGGGGTCCCTGTCGCTATAAAACGCTGACAGCGAACCTAAATATTTACGTTCCTAACTAGCGTCACCAGCGACACTAATACAGCGATCAGAAAAATGATCGCTTAGCGACACTGGTGACAGGGGGTGATCAAGGGGTTAAAACTTTATTAGGGGGGGTTAGGGGGGTACCCTAGACCTACAGGGGGCTAATACTAACTGTCCTACCACTGCTAACTGTCACAAACTGACACCATGCAGTAATCAGGAAAAAAACAAAACAAAACAAAAAAACCTGCTTGGTGTCAGTTTGTGACAGGGGGGGGGTGATTGGGGGGGGATCGGGGGGCGATCGGGGGGGGATCGGGGGTGTTTAGTGTGCCTGGCATGTTCTACTGTGTTGTGTGTGTGTTGGTGCACTTACATGTCTTCTCTCCTCGGTGCTGGAACGGAAACTGGCCAGCCGAGGAGAGATGACATCACATCCTCTGCCTCTGTGTACTATACAGAGGCAGGGGATGTTTCTCATTGGCTGGGAGCGATCGCGAGGGGGGGGCCACGATCGGATGGTCTCCCCCTCGTCTCTCAACTCTCCCAGCCAAACGCCGACCGCCGATGGCACCGGGGGGGGGTCCGATCGGACCCCCCGCCCGCGGGAAGGCAATCACGTACCAGGTACGTGATTTTGCCTGCCCGTGCCGCTCTGCTCACGTATATATGCGTGAGGCGGTCGGCAAGTGGTTAAAGCGGGAGTCCGGCGACCAATCTCTTTTTTTTTTTTTTTTTAGGTCATCGAGACACTTTGCTAATCCCAAAATAATACTCACAGTTTGGGTGTAATATTTCCGCCTCTGTCTGTTTTCGTACTGAAGAATAACTTAAAAAAATGTGATGCTGGCTGTTTCCATCTTGCTTGTGGGCATGTGAAGCCCACAAGCATTGATTTCCTGGATGCGGTGAATTGTTCATTCACAGCTTGTTCACAAGCGTGATCATTGTTCCCGCACTGAATCTTGGGAAGCCTGATACTAAGCTCCCAGGAGACAGTGCGGTGCCGGGGAAAGGCAATAAACACGCCTACTCCCATGGGAGGAGAGACAGGAAGTGCCACAATAAAGTACAATATAAAGGTAATTACAGCGATAAAAAAAAATTTGCGGCATTTGAACATCTATGCAATTAACTGAAGGGGGTAAGATAAGTTAAAAATTTGAGTGGAACTCCGCTTTAATCAAGACAGACAGGTCAAATTTTGGCAAGACAAAAGTTTTGTCGCCCATACAGAAATTGAACTTTACTGAAAATCCAAAAATATGTCAGCAAATTAAGTAGTGGTGCTGTGAGATCCAAATTTAATATCTTGTATGACTTCCATGAGCTTGAAGGACAGCATCCATGCGGTTTGGCAAGGATTCATACAATCTATTGATGAAGTCATCAGGAATAGCAAAGAAAACAGTCTTGCATGCCTCCCAGAGTTCATCAATATTCTTTGGTTTCGTCTTCCATGCTTCATCTTTCATCCTACACCACATATGCTCAATGATGTTCATGTCTGGTGACTGGGCTTGCCAATCCTGGAGCATCTTGATCTTCTTTGCCTTAAGGAACTTTGATGTGGAGATGGAAGTATGCGATGGAGCACCATCCTGCTGCAAAATTTGGCCTTTTTTATGGTTGGGAATATCAGAGGTAGCTAAGATTTCTTGGTATTTTAGACTATTGATGTTGCCTTCCACCCTGCAGATCCCTCGCACACCCCCATACTGGATGTAACCCCGGACCATGATTTTGCCTCCACCAAACTTCACTGTTTTCTGGGTAAATCTCGGCTCCATGCGGGTTCCAGTGGGTCTCCTGCAATATTTGCGGCAACTGTGGTGTAATTCAACAGAAGATTCATCTGAAAAATCCACCTTCTGCCACTTTTCCAGAGTCCATCCTTTTAGCAGGCTGTGGTCCTTGGCAAATGCCATACGGTTTTTCAATTGTCTTTTGTTTAATGCTGGCTTATGGGCACTGATTCGACCATGGAGGCCATTTTCGAGACAGAATCCGACAAACTGTTCTGGTTGACACAGGGACTTCAGGTGACCAGGTCTCGTGGAGCTCTGCTGCAGTGGAAAATGGGCTGGCCTTGGATTTTCGAGCCAACAAACGCTCCACTCGAGCAGTTGTCCTGCGGGGTCGGCCTGACCTGGCCTTGTCCAAAACGTCTCCAGTCTATTCAAATCTTTTTTTTTTTATCCTCTGAACTTGACGCTGAGACACATTGAAGGTGTCTGCCACATCAGCAGTGGATCTGGTCTTCAGCCTCTTGATAATCAACACTTTAGTCTCCGGGTGAATCTTAGGCATGTTTGCAGAGGTCTAGTTGCCGTTGAGAAGGTCTAGTGTACTGGTGTTCTTTTTATACACACCTGAGACCTAATTGATCCATTATTAGTCACAGGTGAAACTCATATAACAAGGCGACAACACTTATGTCTTGGCAAAAATTGACTCAATGGGCTTTACCGAGCTGTGAATATTAGAATACTTTTTGTCAGTTTCGTTTTGCACTGAAACATTATTACAAAAGCTGTTGGGATTAAAATGACCCATTTCTTGTAACAAAATCTTGATTAGAAATATATTTTAGTGGCACTTCAGGTCAATTTGTACACAAGCGACAAGACTTTTGTCAGGGACTGTAGGAGAGGAGTGCTGGAATTTGCACGGTAATTATTTTAAAGTGGCGCCATTCCACGACTGTGCACAATTTTAAAGCGTGGCACAGGGGCGTCACTAGGGGGCGGCTTTTGGGGCTATAGCCCCGAATCTGGGGCCAATAGCCCCGAGTCTCTGCAGGGGTCCCCAAGGGGAGGGGAGGCTCTCCGGGGACCCTTATGTAAGTGGGGGGCTCTCTGGGGACCCTGATGCAAGGGAGAGGCTCTCTGGGAACCCTGTTGTAAGTGGGGGGCCCTCTGGGTACCCTGATGCAAGGGAGAGGCTCTCTGGGAACCCTGTTGTAAGTGGGGGGCCCTCTGGGTACCCTGATGAAAGGGGGAGGCTCTCTGGGGACTCTGTTGTAAGGAGGAGGCTCTCTGGGGACCCTGATGTAAGGAGGAGGCTCTCTGGGGACCCTGATGTAAGAAGGAGGCTCTCTGGGGACCCTGATGTAAGAAGGAGGCTCTCTGGGGACCCTGATGTAAGGGGGCTCTCTGGGGACCCTGATGTAAGTGGGGGGCTCTCTGTGGATACACTGTATATACACACACACGTATATTACTGTATATACATGTGTATGCTTGCCCAAGTGTATGACTTTCTTTACTACGCTGCTATGGGCTCTAGCCCCAGATCTTTTGTAGACCTAGCAACGCCCCTGGCGTGGCATATTCTATTTACTCAGTGTAACATCTTCTGTCACATTATACAAAAAAATTGGGCTAACTTTCCTAAATTAAAAAACAAAACAAAACAGTAAAGTTATTTTTCCCACAAAAAATGCACTGAAAAAATTGCTGCACAAATACCGTGTGACATAAACATTTGCAATGACCGCTATTTTATTCCCTAGGGTCTCTGCTATATATATATATATATATATATAAAAATACTGTTTGGGGGTTCTGAGTAATTTTCTAGCAAAAAAAAAAAACATGTAAGAGAGGAGTGCTGGAATTTTCGCGGTATGGAAATGGTTAAAGAGCGATCACATCACAGAACAAGTTGTAGTCAGTGTAACGTTTCGGAGTCACGCAGGATCACATGCCTGACGAAGAAGTCCTCTCTCCACACCATATCTACATTATTATGGGATGCACAGGTGTTTAATGCATCCCGACGCAAACCATTCATGTCAATTGAGACACAGCCTTTGTGTGAGCGTATACTTAATAACTTGGTTTGGAAGATTTACCCCCCTTCAATGACCAGGCCATTTTTTTATGATACAGCACTGCGTTACTTGAACTGACAATTGCGCCGGTGTGCGATGCTGTACTCAAATAAAATTAATGTCATTTTTTTTTCCCCACAAATTGAGCTTTCTTTTGGTGGTATTTGATCACCTCTGCGGTTTTTTTATTTTTTTGTGCTATAAACAACAACAAAAAAAAACGACAATTTAAAAAAAAAAAAAAAAAAAACGATATATTTTACTTTCTGTTATAAAACATACAGAATAAAAAAAATAATTTCTTTATAAATTTAGGCCAATATGTATTCTGCTACACATTTTTTGTAAAAAAAAAAATCTCAATAAGCGTATATTGATTGGTTTGCGCAAAAGTTATAGCGCCTACAAACGTATGGGATATTTTTATTTCAATTTTTTCTTTTTACTAATAATGGCGACGATCAGCGACCTAAAGTGATTGTTAAGGCTCTTTTTTTTTTAAAAAAAAGAAAACAAAAAAACAAATAAATAACCGAACATGTTAGGCCTGATTTCACACTTGTGCAGGGTGCAGTTTGCGTTTTTCAATACATTTCTTTAAACCATTGAAGTCTATGGGACTCAAAAACCAGAAAAAAAAAAAAAAAAAAAAGCCCCTGACCCTTTCCATAAAATGCACAGATGTGAACTACATCCATAGGAAACCATGTTAAATGGACTGTAGTGTGCTTCTGCAAAACTGAAAATGCACTAAAAAAAAATGCATAGGTGTGAATCAGACCTTATACTTACCTCCTCTGTGCACAGTTGGTTTTGCACAGAGCAGCCTGGATCTTCCTCTTCTCGGGTCCCTGGCCCCTCCCTTTTGTCAAGTGCCCCTACAGCCAGCAGCTTGCTATGGGGGCACCCGAGCCGAGTCACAGCTCCCTGTGTCCATTCAGACATGGAGCCCCGCCCCTCTCTCTCCCCTGATTGGCTAAGTGACTTTGATTGACAGCCCCGCGGCTGTCAATCAAAGGAGGAGGTAAGTAGTATAAGGCCTGGTTCACACCTATGCATTTTTTTTAGTGCATTTTCAGTGCCAATGGTGCCGCTGCTGTCTCAGCCAATCAGGAGGAGAGTCCCGGACGGCTCGTGGAGAGAGATGGGGCTCAGGTGGGTAATTAGGGGTAGCTGGTGAGGCTGCTGCACAGTTTTTACCTCAATGCATAGAATGCACCTTCTACCTTTACAACTCCTTCAGACCCCTTTCACACTGAGGCAGTTTTACCGCTAGAAATAGCGCTTGAAAACTGCCTCCCATGCCACCCGAGTGCTTTCACACTGGGGGCGGTGCGCTTGTGAGACGTTAAAAAAAAAAAAATCCTGCAAGCAACATCTTTGGGGCGGTTTGGGAGTGATTTATACAGTAAAATAGGAAGAACCGCGCTAACACAAAAACATATAAGCAGCATATAGTGCGATCACACCAAAATCTAGAGTCCTGTAAAAAGCTGCGCTAAAATTATTAAAAGTTCATATAAATGACATCAAGGGGATTTCTCCAAGTCCTTATTTCAAAGTGAAAACACCACCACCGTGCACTTCTAAGCAGTAGTGACAATCCACCCTAGTAGTAGAGCCTGCTTACCAGATGGCAAGCATAAAAGGGCAAGTGGCTTTAGCCTAGCCAAGGCCTTTTAGCTTGCTGACGCTCCCGGTGTTCCTATGGGGGGTAAATCTCCAGGCTCCCTTAGGTTATCCTCATGTCGCCATTCAACACGAAAAACCCGGATGACTGGTGGGATGTCTGTGTTCCAGATCTTCTCATTTATACAGTGCTCCCAAAACACCCCCTGCCCATTGCAATGAATAGGCAGCGCTTACACTAACCCCTTCTTTGGGGTTAAAAGTGCCCCGCTAGCGGCCGTACAGCGCCGCCTAAACGGCGCTAAAGCAAACTAACGCACGGGCGGCCCCAGTGTGAAAAGGGGTCTTAAAGCAATATTGCAGCGGACAAATCTGACACCCGACACTTTTTTTGGGGGGACCAGTGACACCAATACAGTGATCAGTGCTAAGAAATATGCACTGTCACTGTACTAATGACACTGGCTGGGAAGGGGTTAACATCAGGGGCGATCAAAGGGTTAAACTGTGTGCCTAACCTGTGCTTACTCACTGTGGGGGGAGGTGCTTTGACTAGGGGAAGGCAGAGATCTGTGTTCCTGCTTAGCAGAGACACAGGATCTATGCCTTCCTTAGTGACAGAACGACAATCTGCCTTGTTTACAGATTGTCGTTCTGCCTGTGTTACATTGGTGGGTGCCGGCGGACATATTATTTATTTGCTAATTTTTTTTTTGTCCACAAAAGTGGAATTTTCTGTAAGATGCAATATGGCAACCTAGAGGCATTCTGTGCACAGATAGTATACAAACGCCACCCCAGATTTGTAATTTCCTGCTTGTGTGATTGGCTCACTGATTTTCCCAGAAGTCTGCACTAAGATACCTGTCAGATTTTTGTTGCATCCACTGCAACTAAAATGTCATTTTTGGTGAGATATTCCCAAATGGAAAAAAAAAAAAAAAAAATCACGTTAGAAGGGATGCAGACCCTGCCACTTTCCCGATTAGGGCCCTGCAAGTGCAGCAGCTGATTGATAAATATAAAATCACTTCTATACAGCTTTGCTTTCCACATGGACACTGGAGAGCGCAAAATCTGGTGCAGCTCTGCATAGAAACCAAATCAGCTTCCAGGTTTTATTTTTTTGTCAAAGCTTATTACTGCAAAGTACTTTTTTTTTTCTTTTGGAAAGGATCTGGGACTTTTTTTCCCCACAGCAGGTTGCATTTTTGAAAACGCATTAAAAACACAGAGCTTGCATTTCTGCTGGTTTCTCTCTCGGGACAACAGACACTCCCCAAAAACGCATGTGAAAAAAACTCGCTGTGAAAACGCATCAACTGCAAGCTGCATAGGTGGGAACCAGGCCTAAAAATAGAGTGTGACCTAAAAATAGAGTATGAAAATACCACATTATGGCTAAATATGGAGCTTACAATCTACAAGTATTTATTTTCTATAGCAACATCTAGTGGCCATAATGCGGTATTTTCCAGATACCCTCTATACTGCATGAATGAATAACATTCAACCGAGAGCAAAAAATAGCCAAATAATATTCGATTTTAATCCATCCGCACAAATCAAATGTACATGCAGTTTCACAGGACAAATAACTCTGCAATTTTTTTTTATAAACACACCCATTAATTTGCTTTTTGGTCACAGCAACAACACTGCTTTTGCTTTGATTCCCTGTGAAAACATTGCCTTTTCTTTGACTCCCTGTGACAACACTACCTTCGCTTTAGTGCCCATGTTTCATCAGATTTGGTGACCCGTCAGAATTTGTAACGGAAGTGCCGTTCCGTCTCCGCCATCTTGCTACACCCCGCACTCCTCCACAGTAAGGATACAGTGAGAAGGCAGCAAGCGGACATTTTGTTACACCCACCGGAGTTTTGCATTTCACACTTATTTTTAACTGTAAAACGGGGCTTATATGGTGGAATACAGGTTTTAGAAATCTGACGCACTGTTTAGATGTTCAATTTTAAAAGCAGCGGCAAGCCTGCTGATCTCACAGAGCACCTCTACATGTTGAATTATAAAATCAAACAGTCTGTCAGATTTCTAAATCCCGTATTTCACCATATAAGCTCCGTTAACTGTTAAAAATAAGTGTGAAATGCATGACATCAGTGGGTGTAGCAAGATGTCCGCCTGCCCCCTTCTCAGTGTATCCTTACTGTGGAGCAGTGCGGGGTGTAGCAAGATGGCGGGCATCACTTCTGTTACAAATTCTGACGGGTCACCTATTCTGATGAAACACCCTGTGACAACACCTTTACTTTGGTGCCCATGTTTCATCAGATTTGGTGACCCATCAGAATTTTGTAACGGAAGTGCCGTTCCGTCACCGCCATCTTGCTACACCCCGCACTCCTCCACAGTAAGGATACAGTGAGAAGGCGGCAAGCAGACATTTTGTTACACCCACCGGAGTTTTGCATTTCACACTTATTTTTTAACAGTAAAACGGAGCTTATATGGTGAATTACAGGATTTAGAAATCTGACGCACTGTTTAGATGTTCAATTTTAAAAGCAGCGGAAAACCTGCTGATCTCACAGAACACCTCTACATGTTGAATTATAAAAATCAAGCGGACATCTTGTTACACCCACCGGAGTCTGGCATTTCACACTTATTTTTAACAGTGAAATTATATAGTGAAAGTCTTTTTTTTTTTTTTTTTTTAATCTGTCAGACTGTTTTGATGTTGATTTTTCAAAGCAGCGGTGTTCTGTCATATAAACAGACCTGTGAGATCAGTACGCTTCGCCGCTGCTTTTAAAATTCAACATCTAAACAGTCGGTCTTATTTCTAAACCCTGTATTTCACCATATAAGCTCCGCTAACTGTTAAAAATAAGTGTGAAATGCATGACATCAGTGGGTGTAGCAAGATGTCCGCCTGCCCCTCTTCTTACTGTGGAGGAGTGCGGGGTGTAGCAAGATGGAGGCGTCACTTCCGTTACAAATTCTGACGGGTCGCCTAATCTGATGAAACACCCTGTGACAACACTACCTTTACTTTGGTACATCGATTTTACTCTTCATGTAAAAGAAAGGCCAAAATCACTTAGGTTAAAATTTCTGCCCCCCTCTGCACTGCTGCATACAGTTAGCATGAAAACTCCATGTAAATACCATTTTGTAATCCTCTGAGTGGTCACGTGACCGCAGAGCTTCACCCTCATCTATGTAAATGATGCAACAAAGGCTACAGCACTGTAAGAGAGCGCCCCCTTTCCTTTTTTTTTTTTAAAAGCACAGCAACCCCCCTTATATACAAATTCCGGCTGTACTAAACACCCCCCCTGTGGGGTGAAGTACATCAGCAGAGTGTACAGGAGGTTGCAGTAGGAGACCGAGGATGCGGATCTCAGAGGTTGAGGTTGGCCGCTGGATCACTAAGATGCATCATCTGCAAGTTTGACCTTTTTTTAATTTTAATTATTGCATCCCAACTAGTCAGGTTTAAAGAAAACTGATTTATTCATTAAATCCAAATCCAACAGTGAAAACAGATTTGTAGAAAATACAGTCCTATGTTATAAATGATTGAGTTGTTGGTGTGCTTTATAGAATTTTCTAAGACGTTAAAGTAGAACTAAAGCCATTTTCCCCCCATTTTGGGAGAGTAGGAGGGTTATAACTAGGGATGCACTGATACTTTTGGTCGAGGACTCACCAATACCTTTCTGGTGCGACTTGAGCCCATATAAAATGGACGAGCTCAAATCACATGCGGCTTTCCCCACCGCACCTGTGTGAACCCGGGACTGGTGGTGGTGGTGGGGGGGGGACCGCATGCGATTCAGACTGGAAACGTACCACATTCCTGTTCAAACTGCATGCGATTCTTTGCAGTGCAATATGAGCCCATGCAAACAGGAATGCGGTAGGATTCCAGTCCGAATCGCATATGCCCCCCCCCCACCACCACTCCTGTGTGAACCCAGGCTGAAGTCACTAAGACAAGCCCGGGTTCACACAGGAGCGCTGAGGGAAAACTGCATGCGATTCTTTGCAGTGCGATTTGAGCCTATGCAAATGGGATTGCAGTAGGATGTCTGTCCGAATCGCATGCAGTCCCCCCCCACTCCTGTGTGAACCCAGGCTGAAGTCACTAAGACAAGCCCGGGTTCACACAGGAGCGCTGAGGGAAAACTGCATGCCATTCTTTGCAGTGCGATTTGAGGTTATGCAAACAGGAAAGCTGTAGGATTCCAGTCTGAATCGCATGAGGTCCCCCCCCCCACTCCGATGTGAACCCAGGCTGAAGTCACTAAGACAAGACCAGGTTCACACAGGAGCACCGAGGGAAAACTGCATGCGATTCAAGGCTATGCAAACAGTAATGCTGTAGGATTCCAGTCCAAATCGCATGCAGTCCCCCCACCACTCCTGTGTGAACCCAGGCTGAAGTCACTAAGACAAGCCCGGGTCCACACAGGTGCGCTGAGGGAAAACCGTATGTGATCCGGACAGGAATCGCACCACATTTCTGTTCAGATCGCATGTGATTTTTTAATTTTTTTGCAATGCATTTGAGCCTATTCACTTTGTATGGGCTCAAATCACACTGGGAAGGTATCGGTTTTGAGTACTGGACCACTTGCATGAGTACTTGGTTTTGGTGCAACCCTGATTATTTTTTTAGCAACCCTATTTATAACCCCCGTCAGGTTTCGTTTTTTTTTGCCATCTGGAGTCCCACCGGGAGATTTCCTTTCACTTCCTGTCCCGTAGCCACAACAGGAAGTTGTCTCCAAAGTGAGAGAAATCTCCTCAGCAAGGACTAGTGTTCCCCTTTATTCCTGTGCTGGTGACCGCTCCAAATTGTGGGATTTTCTTTCACTCTCGGTGAGAATAATGGTCTCCAAGACAAGAAGGGAGGGGACAAGGACAGCAAAAGAAAAAAAATAAACTGACATTTGTTCTAATCCCCCTCCACTATGCAAAAACAATAAGAGGATCTTCCTTGCCGTTGCGCATGAAGGCCTTGTGTGTGGACCTCACACTAGGGCCTTGTGTATGGACCTCCTGAGGGCTGTAGGGTGTAAAATTTGGGCGTATTTCCCCTCCCAGGTGCGGAGTAAAGCCACCATTAGAAGTCAATGGCTACACCCGGGTATACGCCAGTACTTGTGTAAACGTGCATGAGTACAAAACGTTCTCTCCTGGTCTCTACACAAGTACTGCCATATACCTGGGGCTGTAGGACATAAGATTAACATTTCCCCCACCCAGGAGTGAACAGAAGTCAATGGCTTTGAAGTTCTGTACGCATCTCCTGACCGGGGAAACATGCCTGAATTTTACACTGTATGGCCCCCAGGCGCTCATCTATACCAGGCCTGACCATAGACTTCTAATTTTTCAAAATGCAGTCAATCTAGAGGTGAAGATTTCTACAACTTTTAATGTTGAAGGTCACAAAATAACATCACTAACAACTAAACTGTATACGATAGAAACTGTACACATGAAATAAGTTGCAGAAAAAAAAAAAAATCTTCACTAGTTCTTTCCCGAAGCGTTTCCGGGTGGTTTCAGTTTTCCTGTATCCATTAAATAGCGTACAAGGCTTGGCACGTGAATCCCTTGGAAAGCTGGGTTTGTCTTTGTAATCTGATTTAGGGTTGCAGTCACCTCAGAAATTTCCATGTCCTTGAGGCTTTCAAAAAATTTGGCAGTAACATCATCCTTTGCCACAGGGAAGGCAGATGAAGGAGCTCTTGGTGCAGTGCTTAACGGTGGAGCAAATGGGGCCCTAGGGGGAGGACCAGAAGAAGAATTTCCCAGCTGTCTGTATGCATCAGGAGTTGTAGCAGAACCTGCTGCATTTCTTGGCATTGCCTGTGAACTTGGAGCTCTCGGAAAAGCAGGACCAGTGGAACCTCTCATAGGTTGATGAGGAGGGAAACGTGGATCAGCAGAGCCTCTTATAGGTTCACGAGGAGGGAAATTATGAGCAGCAGATCCTTTCATGGGATCATGAGAAGGGAAATGAGGATCACCAGAACTTCTCATGGGTTCACGAGGTGGGTAGTGAGGATCGGCAGAGCCTCTCAAGGGTTCACGAGGTGGGTAGTGAGGTTCGGCAGAGCCTCTCATGGGTTCACGAGGTGGGTAGTGAGGATCGCCAGAGCCTCTCATGGGTTCACGAGGTGGGTAGTGAGGATCGCCAGAGCCTCTCATGGGTTCACGAGGAGGGAAGTTAGGATCGCCAGAGCCTCTCATGGGTTCACGAGGAGGGAAGTTAGGATCGCCAGAGCCTCTCATGGGTTCACGAGGAGGGAAGTTAGGATCGCCAGAGCCTCTCATGGGTTCACGAGGAGGGAAGTTAGGATCGCCAGAGCCTCTCATGGGTTCACGAGGAGGGAAGTTAGGATCGCCAGAGCCTCTCATGGGTTCACGAGGAGGGAAGTTAGGATCGCCAGAGCCTCTCATGGGTTCACGAGGAGGGAAGTTAGGATCGCCAGGGCCTCTCATGGGTTCACGAGGAGGGAAGTTAGGATCGCCAGGGCCTCTCATGGGTTCACGAGGAGGGAAGTTAGGATCGCCAGGGCCTCTCATGGGTTCACGAGGAGGGAAGTTAGGGTCGCCAGAGCCTCTCATGGGTTCACGGGGATGGAAGTTAGGATCGCCAGAGCCTCTCATGGGTTCACGAGGAGGGAATTTAGGATCGCCAGAGCCTCTCATGGGTTCACGAGGAGGGAATTTAGGATCGCCAGAGCCTCTCATGGGTTCACGAGGAGGGAATTTAGGATCGCCAGAGCCTCTCATGGGTTCACGAGGAGAGAATTTAGGATCGCCAGAGCCTCTCATGGGTTCACGAGGAGGGAAGTTAGGATCGCCAGAGCCTCTCATGGGTTCACGGGGATGGAAGTTAGGATCGACAGAGCCTCTCATGGGTTCACGGGGATGGAAGTTAGGATCGACAGAGCCTCTCATAGGTTCACGAGGAGGGAAGTTAGGATCGCCAGAGCCTCTCATGGGTTCACGAGGAGGGAAGTTAGGATCGCCAGAGCCTCTCATGGGTTCACGAGGAGGGAAGTTAGGATCGCCAGAGCCTCTCATGGGTTCACGAGGAGGGAAGTTAGGATCGCCAGAGCCTCTCATGGGTTCACGAGGAGGGAAGTTAGGGTCGCCTGAGCCTCTCATGGGTTCACGAGGAGGGAAGTTAGGGTCGCCAGAGCCTCTCATGGGTTCACGAGGAGGGAAGTTAAGGTCGCCAGAGCCTCTCATGGGTTCACGAGGAGGGAAGTTAGGGTCACCAGAGCCTCTCATGGGTTCACGAGGAGGGAAGTTAGGGTCGCCAGAGCCTCTCATGGGTTCACGAGGAGGGAAGTTAGGATCGCCAGAGCCCCTCATGGGTTCACGAGGAGGGAAGTGGGGATCTCCAGAGCCTCTCATGGGTCCACGAGGAGGGAAGTGAGGATCACCAGAGCTTCTCATGGGTTCACGAGGAGGGAAGTGAGGATCAGCAAAGTCTTTAGTGGGTTCACGAGTTGGGTAGCGATGATCGGCAGAGCTTTTCATGGGTCCACGAGGAGGGAAGTGAGGATCGCCAGAGCTTCTCATGGGTTCACGAGGAGGGAAGTGAGGATCAGCAAAGTCTTTAGTGGGTTCACGAGTTGGGTAGCGATGATCGGCAGAGCCTCTCATGGGTTCACGAGGCGTGTAGCGAGAATCAGCAGAGCCTCTCATAGATTCACGAGGTGGGTATTGAGGATCAGCAGAGCTTTTCATGGGTTCACGTGGCTGTAAGTGAGGATTGGCAGAACCTCTCATGGGTTCCCGTGGAGGGAAGTACTCATCAGCAGAGCTTCTCATAGGCTCACGAGGAAGGACATGGGCAGCTGAATTTCTCATCCGTTCCTGTGTATTTGGGGCTACGGAAGGGGAGAGAACAGCAACATTTTTAAGGGGCTCACGTACATTGGATGACTCAGTGGGACCAGTGCCAACAGAATTTCCTAAGAGTTCGTGTGGATAAGAGGGTCTAGAAGGGTTATTGTCTGAACTTTCATTTGGAGATGAACCTCCAGTATATTTGTCACCAGCTCTATCTGGCGGTTTAGGCAATACATGTCTTGGCTGTTCAGAAGTTTCTCGATCTTTCAGCTTCGATGATGAAAGGCCCTCCTCCTGAACATCCTGAGTGCTGTCAAATTCAGGTTCGGGGGAGGATGTTGGATCCTCAGGATCTTTGCCCTCCAAACGAGCCATAGCAGCCATCATCCTGTTCGGATTACTTTTAACTGCAAAGACTTGTTGCATGTTTGATAGGGTCTCACTGGACACTAGCGGGTTTTTTTCTGTAGGAACTCCAGAAATACGGAAGGAGAGCTTTTTGTTTGAACGTTTATACTCTGCTGCTGGGGGTGGATCTCCTTTACCGAGCTGGTCTTCAGAAAGCCCATTATCTTGGCTGCTTTCAATGGCTGTCTGTTTTTCCTCTTCAGAGGGTGTTGGGTATGGAGCAGCACCTGGAACCACGGGAGGTAAGATGGCACCCTGCTGGTTCTCAGAGTTGGTCAAAGACTCTTGATTTGTTAAAGAAGTTCCTATAAACTGGTTATTATTATCATCATCTTGTGCGATGATGTTGGATTCCATCTTTTTCCTCTCCGTATCTTTTTTATGGCAAACCAAGGCTTTCCCCAGTTTCTCTGAAACTTTTATGAGGAAGTTAACATGGCGAAGTTCAAAAACCTGAAAGTGTTCCAAAAACTCAAACATTTCCTTGCTGCTGGGGAAAGCCATGCCAGCACTACAGTCCGTGTCACTATCGCCACTTTCATCATTTATATCGTCTTCCTTTTTATTCTCCTGACCTTCAGTAGCTGGCTGGTCCTTCTCCTGACCTTCTGAAGTTTGCTGGTCCTTCTGTTCTATAGCAGCTTTCTGGCCCTTCTCCACTCCAGCAGCCGGCTTGTCTTTCTCCTCCCCTCCACCAGCTGATTGGTCCATCTCCTCCACCCCAGCAACCGGCTCTTCCATATCATCCGCCTCAGCAGCCAACTGGTCCTTCTCCTCCTCCTCCTCCTCTTCTACACTAGCCAACTGGTCCTTCTCCTCCACTCCACCAGCCAACTGGTCCTGCTCTTCTCCTTCACCAGCCGACTGGTCCTGCTCCTCACCTTCACAAGCCAACTGGTCCATATCCTCCACTTCACAAGCCAACTGGTCCATATCCTCCATTTCACAAGCCGATTGGTCCATCTCCTGCCCTTGAGCAGTTGGTTGGTTCTTCTCCTCTCCTCCATCATTTGTTTGATTCTCCGGTCCTCCAGCAGCCGGCTGGTCCCTTTGTCCCCATGTAGTTGACTGATTGTACCTTGCTTTGCGCATGGCTTGCTTCTTCTGGCTCGCCTCGTAGGCGGCCTTCAGCTGTCGGAACGTCACCAAGCGCTCTTTGGGCAGCGGCTTGGGTTCCGGTTTTTTCACTTCCTCCAAAAACTCATCGTTGGTGAAGTCTATCTTGGGGAGCTGCGGGTTTTTTTGGTAGCTGACACAAGGGGGAAGCGAGGGGGCGTCGTGGCTGAACATCTTGTCCTCCCCCTGCACAATATTGATCTTGTTCCTGCCGAACTCCTCCTCGACCCTCACGCAGATTTGCCGTAACTTCTTGAGTTTCTTGGGCCCCTTTAGCAGCGTGGTTTGGGTCACGCCGAGGGCCGGGTGGTGAGTGCTCAGGTATTGGACTCGGTGTCTGGATCCCACGATGTGCATGAACATCTGGTTGCGGCCGAGGAAGCAGTTGCAGAGCTTGCACTCGTAGCGGCTGTAGCCGTGGCCCTGGAACTCGTAGATGTACTCCAGGCCCAGCGCCGGCTCGGCGTCCTGGCAGGCGTTGAGTTGGTCCTCCAGGCTCTCCTTCGGTTTCGGGGGCTCGGCCTCCTCTCCCTCGTCTTCTCCATCCTCCTCCTTGTTATCTTTCAGGGCCTCCTCCGCCTTTTTGTGCCTGGCACCCAAGAAGTGACTCTGGAGGTTGACTGCCGAGGCGCAGGCGATTTTACAGATGTGGCAATAGAAAGGTGGAGGCTCCTCTTCACCGGCGGGGGCGGCAGCGTGCTCCATGTCAGCGAGCAGACAGCGCGACTACCGCCGACACATATATATATATATATATATGACTGCACGAGAGGGACCCGGAAGTGATTGCGGCGCTGTCGCGCGCTCCTGTTAAAGGGAAAGGCGGTGGACGCACGCGGTTGGCCGAGACAGACGAAGCGTCATGACGTTTTTGGTGTGCGCGGATTACGGGCAGTGACGTACGCAGGTTGTGGGGCGGAGTGCGGCAGTGACACTCGTGGTTGGCTGGGACAGCAGAAGCGTCATGACGTTAATAGTGTGCGCGGATTACGGCGGTGACGTACGCGATTGGGCCCGTACATGCGTCTTTACGTTTAGGTGGGCGGAGTCAGGTGTTCAATCAAATTCTCCATCACATCACTTCCGGTTTATTTAAACACTTAGTAATTGGAGATTTTTCACAAATTAGTGTTTGAACACAACACCGGCAGCCCAATAGAGTCGGATCAGGGAAGATTGAGCTGTTTTGACAGCAGTGCAGCTAACGAGGACAAAGTTGTCGCCGCCTCGGAGGCGGCCATTTTGTTGGTTGGTATCGGAGCAGAGTAAAAATCTCCGATCATCATATCCTGCGCCGGACTCTATTCGGTTGCCGGTGTTGTATCCAATCACCAATTTGTCAAAGACTGCAATTACTGCTGGTTTAAAGGAAACCGGAATGAAGTATTTGGAGTTTCTGACGTCTGGGTGACGCACATGGTTGGGCGGGTGTTTTTGAAACGGAAGTGACGTATTGTCACCGCCATTTTGCTACACCCCGCACTCCTGATACACTGAGAAGGGGGAAAGCGGACATCTCGTTACACCCACCGGAGTTTTGCATTTTATACGTACTTTTAACAGTAAACTGAGGTATTATCGTGAAATACAGTACTCAGAACTCCGTCTGAATGTTTAATGTTGAATTTAATTTTGAAAGCAGCAAACCTCTGTCAGATTAGCAAACCTGTGAGATCAGCAGGCTTGCCGCTGCCTTTAATATTCAACATCTAACCAGTCAGATGGAGTTCTAAGTAGTATATTTCACTATATAAACTCAGTTTACTGTTAAAAAAAGTGCAAAACTCCAGTGGGTGTAACAAGATGTCCGCTTACCCCCTTCTCAATGTATCCTTACTATAGGAGGAGTGCGGGGTGTAGAAAGATGGCGGCGATATAACGTCACTTCCGTTACACATTCTGACGAAGTCGTCTAATCTGATGATTCACGGGACAGAAGACGCCCCATGACGTTCGGGTGGAACGCATCGCAGGCCGTGGAACGCATTGCGCGTGCGCAGTAGGGCCGGATAGCGGCGTGCTTTCTGATAGAACGGCGGCGGGAGTGGGCGGAGTCCTGCGGTGACGCGCTGGTTGTCATAGAAACAGGACGGCATCAGCTGGAGGAGCGGAGACCCCGGAACCGGCCCATGTCACCCCGGGGATCGGGTAATTCATAACCCCCCCAATCCCCCTGCAGGGGCAATTCCCCCTCCCCCCTCCACTATAAGATTCCCAGAGTGATGTCCGAACCCCCCCCCAGAGGGGTAAATCCACTCCAATCCCCCCCCCCTCCTAGAGGGGGCAATTCTCATTTAGGGAGACAGATCATCACAAAACAGGACTGATCCCTGATGGGGGGAGGGGTGCTGAGGATGGGGGAGGTGACTGTGTCGGGGGAGGGGGTTAGGTTAACCACTTGACCTCCGGAAGCTTTACCCCCCCCTTCATGACCAGGCCATTTTTTGCTATACGGTTACTTTAGCTGACAATTGCGCGGTCGTGCGACGTTGTACCCAAATAAAATGTACGTCCTTTTTTTCCTCACAAATAGAGCTTTATTTTGGTGGTATTTGATCACCTCTGCGTTTTTGTTTTTTTTGTTTTGTTTTTTTGCGCTATAAGCGGAAAAAAAAGGGTGACAATTTTGGAAAAAAAAAAAAAAAAAAAAAACAATATTTTTTACTTTCTGCTATAAAACATCCAATAAAAAAAAAAATTGTGAAAAAATTGAATTTCTTCATCAATTTCGGCCAATATTGTATCCTGCTACATGTTTTTGGTAAAAAAAAAAAAAAAAAAATCCCAATAAGCGTATATTGATTGGTTTGCGCAAAAGTTATAGCGTCTACAAACTATGGTATATATTATGGAATTTTTATTAATTTTTTTGCACTCGTAAGACCCCTTCCACCCTGGGGGTCGCCCCTCATTTTCTCGCTGTTTAAGCCGTGCTTTTCGGCCGCTAGCGGGGCGCATTAAACCCCAAAGAATTGATTAAAAACGCTCGTGTTGCGGCACTTCCGAAGTGCTTTTCAGGGGCTTTGGAAGCGCCGCCCATTCATTTTAATGAGCAGGGCCGGTGTTGGAGCGCTGTATACACCCGCTCCCAAACCGCCCCTAAGATGCTGCTTGCAGGACTTTTCCGAACGTCCCGCCAAGCGCAACCCCCCCCCCCCCCAGTGTGAAAAGACACACTGAAATGAATGGGAGGCCTTTTTTTTAAGGCGCTATTTAGAGACTATTTCTAGCGCTAAAACGCCTGAAAACCGCCTCAGTGTGAAAGGGGTCTAATGGCGGGCGATCAGCAACTTATAGCGGGGCTGCGACATCGCGGCGGTATAATCTGACGCTTTGTGGGGACCATTGAGACTAATACAGTGATCTGTGCTAAAAAAAAAAATATGCACTGTCACTGTACTAATGACACTGGCTGGGAAGGAGTTAACATCAGGGGGGGGCGCTCAAAGGGTTAACCGCTTGCCGACCATATACTGTATATATATATATATATATATATATATATATATATATATATATACTTATATATACGGCTCTCCTGCGCAGGATCACGTATCTAGCACGCGATCCTGCACCCCTGGGGCTGGGGCGCACACGTGCACCATCAGCGACCCCTATTCATGTGCGATTGGACACAGCGGGGAGCCAATCAACGGGTTCCGGCAGACTCAATGTCCGCCAAGACCCGCCGATCATTCGGGACACAAGCAAAATGCCAATCTGCCTATGTAAAGAAGGCAGATCACCGTTCTGTCAGTAGGGAAGGGATGGATCCCGTGTTCCTGCAGAGCATGGACAAGGATCTCTGCCAATCAGGAACACAGATCTCCCCTAGTACAAGCACCTCCCCCGAAAGTAGTGATGGGCTTCGGATCGAACTCGCAGGGAAGCCTCGGTACTGTAGACCGCCAATCATAGGCAGTGTGTGTCCGGGCAGCTGCCGGTCAGGAAATGCCTTACTGCCTATGATTGGCGGTATGCAGTGACAGCTTTGATCCGAACCCGCCAAGCCCGTCACTACCCCACAGTAACCAAGCACATTTTAGGCACACACTTAACCCTTTGATCGCCCCTGATGTTAACCCCTTCCCAGCCAGTGTCAGTACAGTGACAGTGCATATTTTTTCAGCACTGATCACTGTATTGGTGTCACTGGTTCCCGCGGTGTCAGTTAGTGTCCAATGTGTCCGCCGTAATATCGCAGTCACGCTGATCGCCGCCATTACTAGTAAAAAATAAATAAAAATTCCATTAAAATATCCCATAGTTTGTAAACGCGATAACTTTTGCGCAAACCAATCATACGCTTATTGGGATTTTTTTTACATATACATATCGGCCTAAACTGATGAAGAAATTTGCAGAAAGTAAAAAATTTTTTTTTTTTTTTTCAAATTTGTCGCTCTTTTTTTGTTTATAGCGCAAAAAATAAAAAACGCAGAGGTGATCAAATACCACCAAAAGAAAGCTCTGTTTGTAGGGAAAAAAAGGACATAAATCTTATTTGGGTACAACGGAGCACGACCACGCAATTGTCAAAGTAACGCAGTGCCGTATCGAAAAAAAAATGACCTGGTCATGAAAGGGGGGTAAATCTTCCAGAGCTGAAGTTGTTAACTGTGTGCCTAGCCAGTGTTTTTGTGTACACTGTGTGCTTCTTTACAGAGACACAGGATCGGCCCCTCCCCCTGTCAGAATGTGATCCGCCGCACACAGCTGGCGCCCTGTTGCAGTAAAAGTTCTGTAGGGCGGTCAGCAAGTGGCTAAGGAGATTATTTTGGGGTACAGGGTTACATGGATCAGGTGGGTGGCCAAGGTAGTATATAGTTAGGATGGGGGAGGTAGGGTTGGATAGTTAGGATGGGGGAGGTAGGGTTGGATAGTTAGGATGGGGGAGGTAGGGTTGGATAGTTAGGATGGGGGGGTAGGGTTGGATAGTTAGGATGGGGGAGGTAGGATTGGATAGTTATGATGGGGGGGTAGGATTGGATAGTTAGGATGAGGATAGGGTTGGATAGTTAGGATGGGGGAGGTAGGGTTGGATAGTTAGGATGGGGGGGTGTAGGGTTGGGTAGTTAGTATAGAGAGGTAGGTTATACAGTATAGTTAGAACTGAAAGGGGTGGGGGTAGGGTTGGATAGTTAGGATGGGGGAGGTAGGGTTAGATAGTATAGAGAGGTAGGTTATATAGTTAGGTTGGAGAGTAGGGTTGGATAGTTAGGATGGGGGGTAGGGTTGGATAGTTAGGATGGGGGATGGTTGAATAGTTAGGATGGGGGGAGGGTTGGATAGTTAGGATGGGGGGAGGTAGGGTTAGATAGTATAGAGAGGTAGGTTTTATAGTTAGGTTGGAGAGTAGGGTTGGATAGTTAGGATGGGGGAGGTAGGGTTGGATAGTTAGGATGGGGGAGGTAGGGTTGGATAGTTAGGATGGGGGAGGTAGGGTTGGATAGTTAGGATGGGGGAGGTAGGGTTGGATAGTTAGGATGGGGGAGGTAGGGTTGGATAGTTAGGATGGGGGGGGTAGGGTTGGATAGTTAGGATGGGGGAGGTAGGATTGGATAGTTAGGATGGGGGGGGGGTAGGATTGGATAGTTAGGATGAGGGTAGGGTTGGATAGTTAGGATGGGGGAGGTAGGGTTGGATAGTTAGGATGGGGGGGTGTAGGGTTGGGTAGTTAGTATAGAGAGGTAGGTTATACAGTATAGTTAGAACTGAAAGGGGTGGGGGTAGGGTTGGATAGTTAGGATGGGGGAGGTAGGGTTGGATAGTTAGGATGGGGGAGGTAGGGTTGGATAGTTAGGATGGGGGAGGTAGGGTTGGATAGTTAGGATGGGGGGGGTAGGGTTGGATAGTTAGGATGGGGGAGGTAGGATTGGATAGTTAGGATGGGGGGGGGGTAGGATTGGATAGTTAGGATGAGGGTAGGGTTGGATAGTTAGGATGGGGGAGGTAGGGTTGGATAGTTAGGATGGGGGGGTGTAGGGTTGGGTAGTTAGTATAGAGAGGTAGGTTATACAGTATAGTTAGAACTGAAAGGGGTGGGGGTAGGGTTGGATAGTTAGGATGGGGGAGGTAGGGTTAGATAGTATAGAGAGGTAGGTTATATAGTTAGGTTGGAGAGTAGGGTTGGATAGTTAGGATGGGGGGTAGGGTTGGATAGTTAGGATGGGGGATGGTTGAATAGTTAGGATGGGGGGAGGGTTGGATAGTTAGGATGGGGGGAGGGTTGGATAGTAGGATGGGGGGAGGTAGGGTTAGATAGTATAGAGAGGTAGGTTTTATAGTTAGGTTGGAGAGTAGGGTTGGATAGTTAGGATGGGGGGGTAGGGTTGGATAGTTAGGATGGGGGAAGGTAGGGTTGGATAGTTAGGATGGGGGGGGGTAGAGTTGGATGGTTAGGATGGGGGGGGTAGGGTTGGATGGTTAGGATGGGGGGAGGTAGGGTTGGATGGTTAGGATGGGGGGAGGTAGGGTTGGATAGTTAGGATGGGGGGTAGGGTTGGATAGTTAGGATGGGGGGAGGTAGGGTTGGATAGTTAGGATGGGGGGAGGGTAGGGTTGGACAGTTAGGATGGGGGGAGGTAGGGTTGGATAGTTAGGATGGGGGGGTAGGGTTGGATAGTTAGGATGGGGGGGGTAGGGTTGGATACTTAGGATGGGGGGGTAGGGTTGGATAGTTAGGATGGGGGGGGAGGGTAGGGTTGGATAGTTAGGATGGGGGGAGGTAGGGTTGGACAGTTAGGATGGGGGGAGGTAGGGTTGGATAGTTAGGATGGGGGGGTAGGGTTGGATAGTTAGGATGGGGGGGAGGGTAGGGTTGGATAGTTAGGATAGGGGGGGGTAGGGTTGGATACTTAGGATGGGGGGGTAGGGTTGGATAGTTAGGATGGGGGGGGGGGGTAGGGTTGGATAGTTAGTATGGGGGGAGGTAGGGTTGGATAGTTAGGATGGGGGGGTAGGGTTGGATAGTTAGGATGGGGGGGGTAGGGTTGGATAGTTAGGATGGGGGGGGAGGGTAGGGTTGGATAGTTAGGATGGGGGGGGGGTAGGGTTGGATAGTTAGGATGGGGGAGGTAGGGTTGGATAGTTAGGATGGGGGGGTAGGGTTGCATAGTTAGGATGGGGGGGTAGGGTTGGATAGTTAGGATGGGGGGGTGGGTTGGATAGTTAGGATGGGAGGTAGGGTTGGATAGTTAGGATGGGAGGTAGGGTTGGATAGTTAGGATGGGGGGGTGGGGTTGGCGTAGGGTTGGATAGTTAGGATGGGGGGAGGTAGGGTTGGATAGTTAGGATGGGGGGAGGTAGGGTTGGATAGTTAGGATGGGGGGAGGTAGGGTTGGATAGTTAGGATGGGGGGGTAGGGTTGGATAGTTAGGATGGGGGGGGGTAGGGTTGGATAGTTAGGATGGGGGGGGGTAGGGTTGGATAGTTAGGATGGGGGGGTAGGGTTGGATAGTTAGGATGGGGGGGTAGGGTTGGATAGTTAGGATGGGGGGGGGGGGTAGGGTTGGATAGTTAGAATGGGGAGGTAGGGTTGGATAGTTAGGATGGGGGGGTAGGGTTGGATAGTTAGTGGAGGAAGGTTATATAGTTGGGATGGAATGGGGTTGAGCGTAGAATTAGATTGTTAGGATGTTGTTACCATCTTATCTCTCTCTCTCCTCCCCCTCCTTTTCTATTGCCCCCATGCACTATTTTCTCCCAGGGAAGGGGGGTGGATTCATCATTCCCAATGCCTGTACTCCTGAAGGGGAGGGATAATTCACCATGCAGTAAGTATTCCTGAGGGGAACGGGTAGTGCGCAATGCAGTATGTACTCCTGTGGGGGGGGGGGGGCTAGTTTCCCATGCAGTATGTACTCCGGGGGGGTAGTTTCCCATGCAGTATGTACTCCTGGGGGGGGTGGGGCTGGTTTCCCATGCAGTATGTACTCGTGGGGGGGTGCTAGTTTCCTGTGCATTATGTACTCCTGGGGGGGCAGGGTTTAGTTACCCATGTAGTATGTACTCCGGGGGGGTAGCTCCTCATGCAGTATATACTCCTGGGGCGGGGGGGGGGCTAGTTTCCCATGCAGTATGTACTCCTGGGGGGGTAGTTCCCCATGCAGTATGTACTCGTGGGGGGGGGGGGGGCTAGTTCCCCATGCAGTATGTACTCCTGGGGCGGGGGCTAGTTCCCCATGCAGTATGTACTCCTGGGGTGGGGGGGGGCTAGTTCCCCATGCAGTATGTGCTCCTGGGGCGGGAGCTAGTTCCCCATGCAGTATGTACTCCTGGGGCGGGGGCTAGTTTCCCATGCAGTATGTACTCCTGGGGGGGGGGGGGGTAGTTCCCCATGCAGTATGTACTCCTGGGGGGGGGGCTAGTTCTCGATGCAGTATGTACTCCTGGGGCGGGGGCTAGTTTCCCATGCAGTATGTACTCGGGGGGGGGGAGGTAGTTTCCCATGCAGTATGTACTCCTGGGGGGGGTGGGGGCTAGTTTCCCATGCAGTATGTACTCCTGGGGGGGAGCTGGTTTTCCATGCAGTATGTACTCCTGGGGGGGGGCTGGTTTCCCATGCAGTATGTACTCCTGGGGGGGCGGGGTTTAGTTACCCATCTAGTATGTACTCCGGGGGGGGCTAGCTCCTCATGCAGTATATACTCCTGGGGCGGGGGGGGGCTAGTTTCCCAGGCAGTATGTGCTCCTGGGGGGGGTAGTTCCCCATGCAGTATGTACTCCTAGGGTGGGGGGCTAGTTCCCCATGCAGTATATACTCCTGGGGGGGGGGAGCTAGTTCCCCATGCAATATATACTCCTGGGTGGGGGGGTAGTTTCCCATGCAGTATATACTCCTGGGGCGGGGGGGGGGGGCTAGTTCCCCATGCAGTATGTGCTCCTGGGGCGGGGGCTAGTTCCCCATTCAGTATGTACTCCTGGGGTGGGGGGGGCTAGTTCCCCATGCAGTATGTACTCCTGGGGTGGGGGCTAGTTTCCCATGCAGTATGTACTCCTGGGGGGGGGGTAGTTCCCCATGCAGTATGTACTCCTGGGGTGGGGGTGGGGGGCTAGTTCCCGATGCAGTATGTACTCCTGGGGGGGGCTAGTTCCCCATTCAGTATGTACTCCTGGGGGGGGGGGGCTAGTTCCCCATGCAGTATGTACTCCTGGGGCGGGGGCTAGTTTCCCATGCAGTATGTACTCCTGGGGGGGGGGGGGCTAGTTTCCCATGCAGTATGTACTCGGGGGGGTAGTTTCCCATGCAGTATGTACTCCTGGGACGGGGGCTAGTTTCCCATGCAGTATGTACTCCTGGGGGGGGGGGCTAGTTTCCCATGCAGTATGTACTCCTGGGGTGGGGGGGGCTAGTTCCCCATGCAGTATGTACTCCTGGGGGGGGGGGGGGCTAGTTTCCCATGCAGTATGTACTCGGGGGGGGGGGGTAGTTTCCCATGCAGTATGTACTCCTGGGGGGGGGGGCTAATTTCCCATGCAGTATGTACTCCTGGGGAGGGGGGTAGTTCCCCATGCAGTATGTACTCCTGGGGTGGGGGGGGGCTAGTTCCCCATGCAGTATGTACTCCTGGGGCGGGGGCTAGTTCCCCATGCAGTATGTACTCCTGGGGTGGGGGCTAGTTTCCCATGCAGTATGTACTCCTGGGGGGGGGCTAGTTCCCCATGCAGTATGTACTCCTGGGGGGGGGGCTAGTTTCCCATGCAGTATGTACTCCGGGGGGGGGTAGTTTCCCATGCAGTATGTACTCCTGGGGGGGCTGGTTTCCCATGCAGTATGTACTCCTGGGGGGGGGGGGGGCTGGTTTCCCATGCAGTATGTACTCCTGGGGGGGGGGGGGTGCTAGTTTCCTGTGCAGTATGTACTCCTGGGGGGGCGGGATTTAGTTACCCATCTAGTATGTACTCCGGGGGGGGCTAGCTCCTCATGCAGTATATACTCCTGGGGCGGGGGGGGCTAGTTTCCCATGCAGTATGTACTCCTGGGGGGGGTAGTTCCCCATGCAGTATGTACTCCTAGGGTGGGGGGCTAGTTTCCTATGCAGTATGTACTCCTGGGGCGGGGACTAGTTCCCCATGCAGTATGTACTCCTAGGGTGGGGGGCTAGTTTCCTATGCAGTATGTACTCCTGGGGCGGGGGGTAGTTTCCCATGCAGTATGTACTCCTGGGGCGGGGGCAAGTTTCCCATGCAGTATGTACTCCTTGGGTGGGGTGGGGCTAGTTCCCCATGCAGTATGTACTCCTGGGGCGGGGGCTAGTTTCCCATGCAGTATGTACTCCTTGGGGGGGGGGCTAGATTTCCATGCAGTATGTACTGGGGGGGGGGCTAGTTCCCCATGCAGTATATACTCCTGGGGGGGGGGGCTAGTTACTCATGCAGTATATACTCCGGGGGGGAGCTAGTTCCCCATGCAGTATATACTCCTGGGGGGGTAGTTTCCCATGCAGTATATACTCCTGGGGCGGGGGCTAGTTCCCCATGCAGTATGTACTCCGGGAGGAGCTAGTTCCCCATGCAGTATATACTTCTGGGGGGGGGGGGGGTAGTTCCCCATTTCTCCCTGTGTACATTGTGGTTTAATGTTTCTTTTCTGGTTTGCATTAGGTGGTGGTGGATACCAGATTCAGCTTGTCGGGGCACTCCTCCTGGCACCACGCCCAGCTGTAACAAGCCAGTGTGTGGGGGCACCTCACCTGGCACCATATCCGAGTGTGACCTGCCTGGCACCACACAAACTACTGACAGGCCTCTGATAGTCCTGCTGAGTCTGCAGGATGTTGCCAGGCTCTATCCAGATGTCGGGGGAGACCCTGTCTGGGGCGGAGGTGAAGGGGGTATGTGAGGGGCTGACAGAGGGCACAGTACGGCTTCTTTCCCTACGCGGTTGCCTCCTCTCAGACAGGGACTTCGCCCGGCTGTGTCAGGGGGTGGCTCAGTCTCCCTCCTTGGTTCAGTTGAACCTTAACCTGGGCGTGGTGTCCAGTGCCTCCCGCGTCCAGCAACTGGCACAGTCCCTGCATAAGAACCGCTCGCTGCAGTCCCTCTTGTGAGTAGCGTGCCTTGGGTGAGTGGGGGAGGCTTAGGGTTACTCCATGGCATTCTAAGATTTTTGTCTGTCTGTCCTGCACGCAGCCTACATGGGAACCCACTAACAGACACGGGACTCGCCCTCCTGAACCCGGCACTGGCTGGACACCCCTCCCTGGTCTCCCTAGACCTCGGGGACTGTCTGCTTGGTGATGAGGGCATCAGTCTGATCTGTAGCCTCCTCCCCCCTGATGGAGCCAAACCAGGTGAGACCTCCATCTGACCAGCTGTCTTTCATCTCTCTGTCTCCAGTGCACCTGTAGAAAACAGTTACCATGGGTGAGCTGGTAGATACATCAGTAAAATATGGATGAGATGGTTGGCAGTGGCAGCTAGGCAGCAGTAGGTAAGAGATGATTGGCAGTGGTTAGTGGGCAGCAGTAGGTAGGAGATGGTTGGTAGTGGTAGAAAGGCAGCAGTAGGCAAGAGATGACTGGCAGTGGTTAGTGGACAGCAGCAGGTAGGGAATGGTTGTTGGTGGTAAGTAGGCCACACTAGGTAGGGTAGGACATGATTGAAAGTGGTATGTTGGTATGAGGTGGTTGGCATCAGTAGTAGGTAGGAAATAATTGTCAGTGGTAGGTAGGCAGAAGATGGTTGGCATTGGTAGGTAGGCTGCAGTAGGTTGGAGATGGTTGTTGGTAGTGGGTAGGCCACAGTAAGTAGGACGTGGTTGAAAGTGGTATGTAGGTAGGAAATGGTTGACAAATATGAGGTGGTTGGCAGTGGTAGGTAGGGGATAGTTGCCAACAGTAGGTAGGCAGAAGATGGTTGGCATTGGTAGGTAGGCTGCAGTAGGTAGACGATGGCTGTTGGGGTGAGCAGGCAACACTAGGTAGGGTGGTGGGTAGGCCGCAGTACGTAGGGCATGGTTGAAAGTGATACGTGGGTAGGAGATGGTTGTCAGTGATTGGTACGTATGAGCTGATTGGCAGTGGTAGGTAGGTAGAAAAAAGGAATGTCAGTGGTAGGTAGGCAGGAGATGGTTGGCATTGGTATGTAGGCTGCAGTAGGTTGGAGATGGTTGTTGGTGGTAGGTAGGCCGCAGTAAGTGGGACATGGTTGAAAGTGGTATGTGGGTCGGAAATGGTTGGCAGTGATTGGCACATATGAGAGGGTTAGCAGTGGTAGGTAGCAGTAGGTAGGAGATAGTTGGCAGTGGTATGTAGGTACGAAATGATTGGCAGTGGTAGGTAGGCGGAAGATGGTTGGCATTGGTAGGTAGACTGCAATAGGTGGAAGATGGTTGTTAGCAGTAGGCAGGCAGCAGTATGTAGGGTGGTAAGTAGGCCACACTAGGTAGGACATGGTTGAAAGTGGTACATGGGTAGGGGATGGTTGTCAGTGATTGGTACGTATGAGATGATTGGCAGTGGTAGGTATTAGGAGATGGTTGGCGGTGGTATGTAGGCTGCAGTAGGTAGGAGAAGGCTGTTGGTGGTAGGTAGGAGATGATTGGCAGTGGTAGGTAGGCAGCAGTAGGGTAAAAGAGAAGTACACAGGCACTTCATACAACAGGCAGATGGCCAGGCTCGGAGTCTCCACCAGACCATCTGATGGACATGGTGTGGTCAATGGCAGCTCCATCATGTACTGTGTAAATTTCATTTTGCAGGCTTATTAATGGGAATGGGACCGTGGCAGGCAGTGTCTGGCCTGGTGGAACGTGGTGCTGTCTGGCATGGTGGGACAGTGGCGGTGACGGTCTTAATGTCAGAATCAGCTCAGTAGAACGTAGGAGGTCAGATATAGCCCCAGAATAAGATTTTATTGATAGAAGACAACATGTTTAGGGGGTTTTACTCCTCCTTCCTCACCACCACAAAAAAAATAAAAGACAACAAAGTGTTCATCATAGAGTATCTGGGCATAAAAAAAACAAAAGAGGTAAAAATAAAACGCTCATGTATCCAGATATACATACAATGAATCATTAGATATTCGACCAAAAGGTGTGAGCCAATCAGTAGCAGAGGAGAAAATCAGATGTTTAAAGAATTGCTTCATCAATCCCTCTTGGGAAAAGAGATGAGCTCAGGCACATTCAGATCTTAGTCTAAACCCACCAGGATGCTGTCATGGCACAAAACCAATCAAAAGAGACCGAGGCATTTCTCACCCGCAGCTGCATGTACAGTGTATACACTCCTACCAGGGAATGCTGAGGAATGTCTCGTCCGCTTATGATTGGTGTTTTGCCATGACAGCTTCCTGGCAGTCAACCTGGTAAACTTTATAACTATATGATTGTAGTCCAACAATGGGAGATGTATGTGGCCTGTTGGCCTTATTATTACAAAATTCATATAGTGGAGATATTTATGACCGAGCAAATGTTCCCTGGTGTCAGATATGTTCAGTCTCTGTACTTCTACCGAAATGATGGTTCTGACCAGTTGTCCAACTTCCTTTTTCTTTTCCCAGTGGAACATCCCGCAGGTAGTACTGTAAAGCACCTGCATTTTTAATGTTACAGGAATGGTGTACCTTCACACCTCTGACCACCACAATTCCTGCACTTTCACACCTCTGACCACCACAATTCCTGCACCTTCATACTTCAGATGACCTCAATTCCTGCACCTTCACACCTCTGACCACCTCAATTCTTGCACCTTCACACCTCTGACCACCTCAATTCCTGCACCTTCACACGTCTGACAACCTCAATTCCTGCACCTTTACAAGTCTGACCACCACAATTCCTGCACCTTCATACTTCAGATGACCTCAATTCCTGCACCTTCACACCTCTGACCACCTCAATTCTTGCACCTTCACACCTCTGACCACCTCAATTCCTGCACCTTCACACGTCTGACAACCTCAATTCCTGCACCTTTACAAGTCTGACCACCACAATTCCTGCACCTTCACGCCTCTGACCACCACAATGCCTGCACCTTCACACCTCTGACCACCACAATTCCTGCACCTTCACGCGTCTGACCACCACAATTCCTGCACCTTCACACGTCTGACAACCTCAATTCCTGCACCTTTACAAGTCTGACCACCACAATTCCTGCACCTTCACGCCTCTGACCACCACAATGCCTGCACCTTCATGCCTCTGACCACCCCAATTACCGCACCTTCATACTTCATATCACCTCAATTCCTGCACTTTCACTTCTCTGACCACTACAATTCCTGCACCTTCAAACCTCTGACCACCACAATTCCTGCACCTTCATACTTCAGACCACCTAAATTCCTGCACCTTCACAACTCTGAACACCACAATTCCTGCACCTTCATGTCTCAGATCACCCCACTTCCTGCACCTTCACACCTCAGATCACCCCAATTGCTGCACCTTCACACCTCAGATCACCCCCAATTCCAGCACCTTCATACTTCATATCACCTCAGTGCCTGCACCTTCACACCTCTGACCACCCCAATTCCTGCACCTTCATACTTCATATCACCTCAATTCCTGCACCTTCACACCTCAGATCACCCCAATTCCTGCACCTTCACACCTCAGATCACCCCAATTACCGCACCTTCATACTTCATATCACATCAATTCCTGCACTTTCACTCCTCTGACCACCCCAATTCCTGCACCTTCACTCCTCTGACCATCCCAATTCCTGCACCTTCACATCTCAGATCACCACATTTTCTGCACCTTCATGCCTCTGATCACCCCAATTCCTGCACCTTCACACCTCAGATGACCCGAATTCTTGCACCTTCATACCTCAGACCAGACTCTATTCCCGCACCTTCACATCTCAGATCACCGCAATTCCTGCACCTTCACACTTTAGATCACCCCAATTGCTGCACCTTGCCACCTCAGATCATGCCAATTACTGCACCTTCACACCTCAGATCACCCCAATTCCTGCATCTTCACTTTTTAGATCACCCCAATCCCTCCACCATCAGACCTCAGATCACCCCAATTTCTTATCCTTCACACCTCAGCTCACCCTAATTACTGCACCTTCACACCTCAGATCACCCCAATTCCTGCATCTTCACTTTTTAGATCACCCCAATTCCTCCACTATCAGACCTCCGATCACCCCAATTTCTGCACCTTCACACCTCAGCTCACCCCAATTTCCGCACCTTCCCACCTCAGATAATCCCAATTATTGCGCCTTCACCTCTCAGATCACTCCAATTCCTGCACTTTCACACCTCAGACACAACCCCCAAGTCCTTCACCTTCACACCTCAGATCAACCCCATTTCCCACACCTTCATACCTCACATTACCCCAATTCCTGAACCTTCACACCTTAGATTACCCAAGTTTCTGCACCTTCACACCTCAGATCACCCCAATTACTGCACCTTCACACCCCAGATCACCCCAATTCCTGCACAAATCACCTCTCAGATCACCCCAATTCCTGCACCTTCACATCTTAGATTACCCCCAGTTCCTGCACCTTCACACCTCAGATCACTCCAATTCCTGCACCTTCACACCTCAGATCACCCCTAGTTCCTGCATTCTTAAAAACATGGGTTTACATTCATACCTGCTGAAGCTGGAGTTTCAGTTAAGAAAAGGAAGATAGCAGGCAGGCAGGCTTCTTCACAAAACAACATCAGCAGCCATAAGAGGACCTACACTGGTACCGGGAGGGGGCTGGTACCTGAAATTCATTGATATTAGACTGGCATGTTTAAAATGTCATGGAGGTGGGTGGGCCACAGACAGGGCAGGCTATCGATTATAGCCTATGGCAATGACGCTGTATTTGTAGGAAGCAGTGGCCCACTGGAGTGTCCTGCATGCATAACAACTGTTGTCCTGGGTACCACTGAAAATGACATTGCATGTTTGGCCTGGCACACATGCCCTGGGTTGCCTATCCCTGTGTTGGTATTAGATGTTCAGAGTGGTGGCCTGGGCTTTCCGCCTTCAGCTTTTTAGGATTTTTTTTTTTTTTTTTTAAATGAAAATTGTATCAAATACTTACTGTAATTTTACCTTTCCTGGCACCAGTCCAGGGCAGCATACTACCACATGTATGCTGCCATGAGGGCGCCAGGAAAAGAGATATGAACATTGGGACAACTTTTTGAAATCCTCCTCAAGAGTATAATCGGGTCATAATATTCTGAAACAACTCAACAGGACATGGGTGGCAGGTGGAGCTCTTTCTCTTTTACTGATTGCCAAGCCTGTGATGTCCAGGTAGTCTATACTAGTTGGATGTACATGAGGGGAGAATAATAATCCCCGATCATTCCTGCTTTATGATAGTTTGGTCACTTTACCAGATGAAAGGAGATTTTCTGTGTACCTTCTCTGTAGTGCCAGATGTTCTGTAGGTTACTCCTAACTGCTTGGTCCACAGAGGAGACCATGTAGAGGTTGATGAACCCTGGCATCATCCTGATCCCCATAGCAGCCTTGACTGGTGAGAAAAAAAATGGTCTACAAAGGGTGTAGCTTATAAATTAAATGGAGTCCAACACAAGGCTGGCTTGTTATGAACATTTGGATTGATGGGATGGTGACACGTGGCTTAGGCTGTAGTGGAATAAAGAACTATACATCATCTCAGTCAGGGATATTCTGACTGTTGGTGAAACGGTGAGCTGTATCTCAGGTACAAGGGAAGATGACAGATATTTGTAGATGGAAATTCACATATTGATAGTTTCCACGTATGGGAATTAACACCAGAGAAAATTGGTAAGCTGATGAATATATACTGTAGGATTTATGGACATAATGGATTGTGGGAATTTTTAGCCATTATTTACCCTCAGTAGCATCCCTAGATAGATTCTATGTACATTGTGAGGTGTTGATCCACCAGTGTGGTGTCCTGTGGACATCATGCAATAAGTAGATGCAGGAGACCTGAAAAAAATCATCCACTTTATTTTTGTAAAGATATCTTCAATGGTAAAAGCAAGACACTTTGTGGGCTGAAGGAGAAGTCAATGTATTTCACACCATCTCAGTGCTTACTGTCATCAAACGTAGGAGATTCACTATTAACATTCCTCAGTGATCTCCATTCCCAGGCCCACCACTTTGATCTACAAAGCTGTTATTGGCTTAATAATAACCATATAAGAGGCACAACCAATTTTTTTTGGGGGGGGTGAGGCTGGAATATACAGCGGGTAAAATAAATATTGAAGTTCTGTGTAATAAAATGGAATGACACACGGAAAAAGTATTGAACACATGAAGAAAGGGAGATGCAAAAAGGCATGGAAAGTCAAGACACCAGCTGAAATCTATCAGTAATTTGAAAGCAATCCTGCCCCTTGTCAGTGCAAATTAATATCAGCTGGTTCATTCATCTGGCCTATAAAAAGGTGTCTCATTACCAAGGTGTCACACAAGAAAGATATCATGATGGGTAAAAAGCAAAGAGCTCTTTCAAGACCTTCACAACCTTATTGTTGCAAAACATACTGATGGCATTGGTTACAGAAGGACTTCTGACTGTTCCCGTGAGCACTGTTGGGGCTATAATCCGGAAGTGGAAAGAACACAATTTCATCATAACTGGCCATGACCAGATGCTCCTCGCAAGATTTCTGACAGAGGAGTGAAAAGAATTTTCAGAAGAATTGTCCAAGAGCCAAGGACCACTTGTGGAGAGCTTCAGAAAAACCTGGAATTAGTGGGTACAATTGTTTTAAAGAAAACAATAAGTAATGCACTCACCCGCCATGGCCTGTATGCACACTCACCACGCAAGACTCCATTGCTGGAGTAAAAGCATATTGAAGCTCGTTTAGACAAGCTTGTTAAATACTGGGAGAATATAGTCTGGTGAGATGAGACCAAAATTGAACTGTTTGGATGCCATATTTATTACACACCATGTTTGGAGGTCAAATGGCACATTACCCCAAAAACACCCCCCATACCAACGGCGAGGTTTGGAGGTGGGAACATCATGGTGTGGGTGGGGCTGTTTTTCAGCATACGGTATTGGCAAACTTCATATCATTGAAAGAAGGATGAATGGAAAAATGTACCAAGAAATTCTTGATAAAAATCTGCTGCCATCTACCAGGATGATGAAGATGAAACGGAGGACATTTTAGGAAAACAATGATCCCAAACACAAAGCCAAGAAAACTCTCAGTTGGTTTCAAAGAAATAAAATAAAGCTTCTAGAATGGCCCAGCCAATCACCTGACTTGAATCCAATAAAAAATCTACGGAAAGAACTAAAGATCAGAGTTCATAGAAGAGGCCCAAGGAACCTTCAAGATTTGAAGACTGTGAGGAAAAATGGGCCAAAATCACACCTGAGCAACGCATGCGACTAGTTTCTCCATACAGGAGGCGTCTTGAAGCTGTTACCAACAAAGGATTTTGTACCAAGTATTAAATACATTTCAGTTAGCATGTTCAATACTTTTTCCCGCTGTCATTCAATTTTATTACACATAACTTCATTTCTGAACATATTTGTTTTGGTGTCTTTGTATGTATGGATTGCATGGGTTGTTACCGACATGTGGGGAAAATTTCATGTCAATAGCACCTTTACCAATATATTTACCTAAAAAAATGGTGACATGTTCAATACTTATTTTACCCGCTGTATATAGATTAGGGATCAGCAAGCTTTTCCACATTAATGCTAGCCATACACCAGTCCAAAAATCGTTTGAATGCGTTTTCAAAAAACGAAAACACGTTTGAGAGCAAGCGATATTGCCATCATGTAATGACCAATTTTCCAACAATAAATGATTTTTATTATTGTATTATTTTGGTCTCTATTTTTCTTAATGTAATTTTTCTCGGAACATTCACAGAAAAAAAAAGTACCTTGGATTACGAGCACAATTTGTTTCAGAATCATGCTTGTAATCCAAAGCACTTTTATATCAAAGCGAGTTTCCCCATAGGAATCAATGGAAACTCAGATAATTCATTCCAGTGTCACTGCTAGTGTATGCAGTACTGCATGTGGCCAGAGGTGGGGGCGCCAGAAACACTCGGAGACCACTTGGAGACACTCAGAGACCCGCTTGAACGGAGTGTCTCCGAGGGTCTCCGAGCATCACCGACGCCCCCCCCCCACCTCTGGCCACATGCGGTACTGCACACCCCAGAGGCTTAAATCCTGCTCGTCTTGCGAGACAACGCTCACAAATCGAGTAAAAAAATAGCTTGCATTGTGAAATGCTCGTAAACCGCGTTACTCGCAATCTAAGGTTTTACTGTATATAAAAATTGCCTATCTGGAAGGTTTGCATGTTTCTTGTGTGTACTATTGCTATTCTCTTTATTTTAGACGTGACCGTTCGTTGACACGAACGTTTATCTTCCGAGTTAAAGTTTTTTTCACACATGCGCTGTACCAACAGTTCGTGTTTTAACAGACAAGAAACACATTAACCTTTCAATTTATCATCTGTTTGACAGAAGTTTTCCAAACTTTTCTTTTGATTTTTTTTTTGGCTCAAAAACATCACAAACTTTTATAGATTTGTGCCCATTAACTGTACGAAAAACAAAGAACTATCCAAATGATAGATTTTCAAACGATTTTTCATCTAGTGTATGGGCACACTCGGGGGTTTATTTACAAAAGCTGATGCACTCAGAATCTGGTGCATGGTAGCCAATCAGCTTCTAACTTCAGCTTGTTTAATTAGGCTTTGGCAATAAAACCTGGAAGCGGATTAAATTCTATGCAGCGCTGCATCAGATTTTGCATTATCCATCTTTAGTAAATAACCCCCTCAGTATCAGATCGGCCCCAATTCTGGCACAATGAGAAAGGCAGGGGCTTTAACTTTATAACCGCCCTAGCTGATGGTTCCACTGGATGGAAGAAGAGGGTTGGAGGGCGGGCTCCTCCACACTACAACGTCCGCAAGCGGGCCTATGCTGGTAATGAAATATCCTGGAAGTGGGTACAGAGGGGTATTTGTAGAGAGCAGGGACCCACCTTGGGATTCAGCAGTCCACCAGCAGACCAGTCCGAGCCTCTGCACATGCCACGTGATGACCTTCTAGGTGCCACTGAAAATGACATCATACATCCACCCTGACCTTAGATAACCTATCTCTGATCTAGACAGGAATAGTGTGAGGTGTGGACCCTTCTGTCTGTCTATCTGTCTGTGTTTGTGATATCTGCCTGTCTGTGTGATGTGCTCAGCTGGATGATTTGTGCCGTACCACTGGCGGTGTGCCTTTATATCTGTCTATACAGGACTTCGTGAACTGACCCTCTCCGCAAATCCAGCCATCACCTGCACTGGATGGGCCCGCCTGGCAGTTGCTGTGGCTCACAGTTCTCAAGTGAGAACCCTGAACCTGGACTACAACCCATTGGGTAAGAAGAGGACCCCCCCTCCCCAAAGTTATTTGTAATGTTCTGTTTATATGGCAGGTGCGGGGTGGCAGCTCTGGCATTTGTCAGAAACGGTCTGCAGTTGTATGTGCGGTAGGGTTGCACCGATACTAGTATTGGTACCGATGCACAAGCATCGGTACTCATGCAAATGCAGCGATACCTGAAACCAATACTTTCAGGCTCTGTTCTTTGAGCTGTCAGTGGGTCTCCCCTGTTGACAGCTAAAGTGTCCGGTAATTGGAGCTGTGAAAAAAAAAAAAAGAAGCAGCCAGCAATGTTTATTAACAACATTGCCCAGCCCCTGAAACACTAAAATAAAAAGAAACATTGTTTCTTTTTGTATCTTTCTGTTTCTTCATCTGCAGATCAAAGGGATGAACAAATGTCCCTCTGTTTAACCCCTTATTAACCCTTAATTTACTCTAATCAGCCGTAATTAACTCCACATTCTCCTCCATTTATTATTTTCCTGCTTTTTTTTTTTTTTGGTTCATGTCTATTTTATAAACGATAAACAATTAAAACTTTTTTTTTAATTTGCTTTGTTAGTGAATATTTTTGCACATATATATTAACATATATTTACACATTTCACATTGAAAAAGCGCACAATTAAAAATAAAAATCAATTTATTTCACTTGTAAATAGCTTTTCAATGCTTTGTACCATTTGACAGCTGAAGTGAAAACAAAACAGTTGCGGTAGGTATCGGTAATTGGTATCGGCAAGTACTAAAAAAAAAAAGTATCGGTACTCGTAAAAAAAAATGGTATCGGTGCATACCTAATGTGTGACAGATGGTCACATTCCATAAACATTATGTGCAGGGCTCCCAGCATAATTCAAACACCTGAGTAGGGAGATGGGTTCTTGTATTGGCATACATCATATGTCCGTGCTTGTGTCTCGGCAGGTGACCACATCGCCTCTATGCTAGCTGTGTGTGTGGCCTCTAGCCGGACTCTGGAAATTCTGGATTTGGAAGGCACGGGTCTCAGCAATTTGTCTGCACAGGTGAGTCCTGATATTCTGGTTCTGGATTTGTGTCTTATGAGATCTTGTCATGATGTCACCCCACACATACAGATCGCTCATAATGATTGTATGTCTTCTATGAGCGATGGCCGAAGGGGGCAAATTTGTGTCCTGTCATTATGGCTGCCCATGTAGACTGACACTCCAGCAGTTACAGTGCCTTGAATAAGTATTCATACCCCTTGACATTTTCTACATTTTGTCATGTTACAACCAAAAACATGAATGTATTTTATTGGGATTTTATGTGATAGACCAACACAAAGTGGCTCATAATTGTGAAGTGGAAGGAAAATGATAAATGGTTTTCAATTTTTTTTTTAAATAACTATGTGAAAAGTGTGGCGTGCATTTGTATTCAGCCCCCTTTACTCTGATACCCCTAACTAAAATCCAGTGGAACCAATTACCTTCAGAAGTCAACTAATTAGTGTGTAATTTAATCTCAGTATAAATAAAGCTGTTCTGTGAAGCCCTCGGAGGTTTGTTAGAGAACCTTAGTGAACAAACAGCATCATGAAGGCCAAGGAACACACCAGACAGGTCAGGGATAAAGTTGTGGAGAAGTTTAAAGCAGGGTTAGGTTATAAAAAAATATCCCAAGCTTTGAACATCTCACGGAGCTCTGTTCAATCCATCATCCAAAAATGGAAAGAGTACGGCACAACTGCAAACCTACCAAGACATGGCCGTCCACCTAAACTGACAGGCTGGGCAAGGAGAACATTCATCAGAGAAGCAGCCAAGAGGTCCATGGTAACTCTGGAGGAGCTGCAGAGATCCACAGCTCAGGTGGGAGAATCTGTCCACAGGACAACTATTAGTCGTGTTCTCCACAAATCTGCCCTTTATGGAAGAGTGACAAGAAGAAAGACATTGTTGAAAGAAAGTCATAAGATGTCCCGTTTGTAGTTTGCGAGAAGCCATGTGGGGAACACAGCAAACATGTGGAAGAAGGTGCTCTGGTCAGATGAGACCAACAATTGAACTTTTTGGCCTAAAGGCAAAATGCTATATGTGGCTGAAATCTAACACTGCACATCACCCTGAACACACCATCCCCACCGTGAAACATGGTGGTGGAAGAAACATGTTGTGGGGATGCTTTACTTCAGCAGGGACAGGGAAGCTGGTCAGAGTTGATGGGAAGATGGATGGAGCCAAATACAGGACAAACTTAGAATAAAACCTGTTAGAGTCTGCAAAAGACTTGAGACTGGGGCGGAGGTTCACCTTTCAGCAGGACAATGACCCTAAACACACAGCCAGAGCTACAATGGAATGGTTTAGATCAAATCATATTCATGTGTTAGAATGGCCCAGTCACAGTCCAGACCTAAATCCAATTAAGAATCTGTGGCAAGACTTGAAAATTGCTGTTCAGAGACGCTCTCCATCCAATCTGACAGAACTTGACCTATTTTTTAAAGAAGAATGAGCAAAAATGTCCCTCTCTAGATGTGCAAAGCTGGTAGAGACATCCCCAAAAAGACTCACAGCTGTAATTGCAGTGAAAGGCGGTTCTACAAAGTATTAATTCAGGGGGCTGAATACAAATGTACCCCACACTTTTCACATATTTATTTGTAAAAAAAATGTTGAAAACCATTTATTATTTTCCTTCCACTTCACAATTATGGGCCACTTGTGTTGGTCTATCACATAAAATCCCAATAAAATACATTTATGTTTTTGGTTGTAACATTGGAAAATTTCAAGGGGTATGAATACTTTTTCAAGGCACTGTATATTCCTGGACAGACTGAACTGGATGGAGAATGCAGTGTGTACATGTGGATATTATACTGGGACCGCAGTGTGTATGGACAGACGAATGGACCTTATCCTGAGAATGCAGTGTGTAAGGATATATGGACCTTATATTAAGACAGCAGTAAGTAGAGACGAGATTCATCCTGAGACTGACATGCTTATGGACAGCTAGACATTATCCTTAGACCACAGTGCTATGGACAAATGGATATTATTCTGGGAGCACAGTATGTATGGATGGAAAGATTTTATCCTGAGTCTCCAGTAGGTATGGATGAACATTATCCTGAAACTACAGAGTGTACGGGTGGATGAACATTTTCCTAAGACTGCAGTGTTTGTAAAAAGACAGATGGATATTATCCTGAGACCAAAGATTGTTGGAAGTGTTCAGTTTACACGGTCTGTCTTCTGCAGATCCTGCTGGACATGATCCAGAATTATCCGACACCACTGAGGAATCTGGTCCTGTCTGAGAACAACATCAGCGTGGAGCTGCAGCAGCAGATCGCTGACCTTCTCTCCGAAGGGGAGGACGAGGATGAGAGTGAAGGTCCTGGGCAGGATCCCCCTATCAGGGAGAAAGGGCTGAAGAGCAATCTAGGTATGTGAGGAGTGTTTGGCAAAGGGGACTGGTCAGAGACGGGATTAGTAATGACTTTTTTTTGTCCATTATTTATGAAAGGTTGGGCAATAGCTGTGTGGAGGGTATGTCAGCAGGCAGTATGTGAAGGAGAGTGTAGAAGGTATGACAGTGGGCAGTTTGGGCAGGAGAGTGTGGAGGGTATGACAGTGGGCAGTATGCGCAGGAAAGTGTGGAGGGTATGACAGCAGGCAGTATGTGCATGAGTGTGTGGAGGGTATGACAGTGGGAAGTATGTACAGGAGGCTGGTGTGGAGGGTATGACAGCAGGCAGTATGTGCAGGAGAGTGTAGAGGGTATGACAGTGGGCAGTATGGGCAGGAGAGTGTGAAGTGTATTACAGTGGGCAGTATGTATAGGAGAGGAGCGTGGAGGGTACGACAGTGGGCAGTATGTGCAGGAGAGGATTGTAGAGAGTATGACAACGGGAAGTATGTGCAGGAGAGTGTGAAAGGTATTGCAGTGGGCAGTATGTGCAGGAGAGGAGTGTGGAGGGTATGACAGTGGGCAGTATGTATAAGAGAGGAGTGTGGAGGCTACGACAGTGGGCAGTATGTACAGAAGAGGAGTGTGGAGGCTACGACAGTGGGCAGTATGTACAGGAGAGGATTGTGGAGGGTATGACAAAGGGAAGTATGTGCAGGAGAGTGTGAAGGGTATTGCAGTGGGCAGTATGTGCAGGAGAGTTTGGAGGGTATGACAACGGGCAGTATGTGCAGGAGAGGAGTGTGGAGGGTATGACAATGGGCAGTATGTGCAGAAGAGGAGTGTGGAGGGTATGACAGTGGGCAGTATGTATAGGAGAGGAGTGTGGAGGCTACGACAGTGAGCAGTATGTATAGGAGAGGAGTGTGGAGGCTACGACAGTGAGCAGTATGTATAGGAGAGGAGTGCGGAGGGTATGACAACGGGCAGTATATGCAGGAAAGTGTGGAGTGTATCACAGTGGGCATATGCAGGAGAGTGTGGCAGGTATGACAGTGGGCATCATGTGCAGGAGAGTATGGAGGGTATAACAGTGGGCAGTATGTTCAGGAGAGGAGTGGGGAGGGTATGAAAGTGGGCAATATGCGCAGGAGAGGAGTGTATGACAGTGGGCAGTATTTACAGGAGAGCAGTGTGGAGGGTATGACAATGGGCAATATGTGCAGGAGAGTCTGGAGGGTATGACAGCAGGCAATATGTGCTAGAGAGGAGTGTGGGGGGTATGACATTGGGCAGTATGTGCAGGAGTGTGAAGGCTATGGCAGAGGACAGTGTGTGTATTGTCATTCTTGCTGTGTGTCCAGTACTGGAGTTGGGTGGAATGTTATATGAAGTGTCTGTGATAGTTCTGTGTATCCTCCTCTACAGGTCCCGGGCCGCACAGAGTCCTCCTAACCTCTGGTCTGGGGGACAGCCTCCTTGCCGAGACAGAAATGTGAGCACACGGACACGACATGGCACTTATTCAGGATAACCCGAATCCTGGCGTCCTAAGCGGCTGCACGTCTGAGGACACGGCTATCCTCTTCACATATTGCACAGATCTGGAGAACACAGGAAGATTTTATTTATTGATGGTGTGTGTGTCCTGGGAAAGTGGTTCCTGGGAAAATGACAGGGTTCAGATATAAATGATATATAGATACAGAATATATACATATGAATCTGCACAGGGGAACAAACCCGGCACTTTATCACTGGCACAAACTGCTGATCACAACCACTCGGGGGGCAGCTATGCTCAGCTGTGCCTGAGTCTGGGAAGGGCGGGGGGAGTGATGGGCACTGCATGGGGCGGAGCTCGTCCACTGTTCAAGCACAAGCAGCTCAATAAAGTTTGTTGTGAAGAAGTAACCGTTGTTATGTGATGTATATGTTGGAATTGTATGGGGGTCTGGGGATGATATTAAAGTGAATTTGCCATTTGTACATACCGTACTAAGAAAAATACGGGAGGCCAATTGTGACCTCCTAGAAATGCTGATCTCTTGGCTGTGTCTGCCTTTAATGCTTTCTGAGTAACTGTCCTGGAAAAAGCATGTAGAGTGTCAACCTGAGGTCAGACGACATTGGCAGTTGTCATCCTTCCTCACTACATAAGGCTGTGTGCTCCACTCCCATGTGACCGCACCTGTTGCAGCCGATTTGCTGCTCAGGCAGAGTGCAGCATTGTGTTAGGAGAAGGAGGTGTCACATGTTCTCTCCGTACAGGAAGTAGCGGCAGGTATTTTAAGGCCAGGAGATCCTCTTCAGGATCCCTACAGAAAGGTGAAGCTGTCATTTGCTCAGTACTGGCCCAGGATAGGTTCACTGAATAACAAGCTGCGCCCAGCTGCGGTCACATGACCTCCAACCACCAATCATTGCGGCAGTGTTGTTTTTGATGGGCTGGACTAATATATCTGCCTCCCATGTACACCAAGAATAAAGTTCCTAAAACAGAAACCTGCCGGATGGTGATACATCATGTGTAGTGGCTAGATTTGTTCACACAGAGGCTGATGCTGGAAAGTAAAACCATCTCGGTTGGACATAGATATACGAGGTGTGCCTAAAAAGTTTGGTGAATGGTATCAGAAAACAAACAAAACAGAAGATACAAACAAATGACTTTTATTGGCCTTCAAAATAATTGTCATCCTTCACAACACACTTTTGGCAACGTTCAAAAAAAGCTTCTGGAAACTGTCAGAAAAGGCCTCCTTAGCATTCGATCGCAGAACCGCTGTCACACATTCTTGAATGATGCCACCATTGTCGAAGAAGGTGATCAACATTGTCTTGACCTTGGATTTTTTCAGGCAACTCTTTTTGGGTCACCATTCCATCGATTGCCGCTTGGATTCCCGATCAAACTGATAGCACCAGGTCTCATCCCCTGTGACGATGGTTGGCAGAAAGGGTGGATCCTGGTTACACATGGTCATAAAATCTCCAGAGGTTTCCATTCGTTTTGCTTTCTGTTTCTCTGTCAGCTTGTGCGGCACAAACCGGGAACAGATCTTCCGCTTACCCAAATCTTCGCAGACGATGGTGTGCATCATGTCCTTGCTACTGCCCTCACTATATAAGCTGAGTTTACTGTTAAAAATAAGGGTTGCAATCAGAGGCGGCTCTCTAATTAGGCGAAATAGGCGGTGGCCTCAGGCCTCGCTGTCATAGGGGCCTCGCACAGCTGGATTGTTTACCTAATTAGAGAGCCGCCTCTTCCAGCAGCAGAGGTATCAGCCATCACACAGTCCCGAGTCCCCTCGCTCTGCTACAGGGAGAGATACAGGCTGCGAGTGAGACGTGTGATCGGAGCTCACATACATCTCCGGATCACAGACAGGGAGGGAGAGCCGCTCAGCATAGCCTGTTCTGACAGATCTCCCCCCTCCCCCTGCTGCCGCACAGCCAGACAGAAGAGGAGAGAGAGCTTCTGCTCCTCCTCCTCCCGCCCTCTCCTCCTGTGTCTGCCCCGCCCACTCTCCTCGGCAGTGTTCTCTGTTCTGCCTCATAGAAGGGGATGTGTGGGCGGGAAGATTCAAGCTGAAGAAGAAAACAGAAAAGGAAAAGGGGAGTCTGATCCATCCATCCATCCATCCATCCAGTCCCTCCTGCGTCCCAGTGAGTACACTGATGTAGGGGATGCTCTTCCTTCCCTTCTTCCCCCATCCCCTTCTATTTCTTTCTTTCTTTCTTTCTTTCTTTCTTTCTATCCATCTTTCTCTTTCTTTCCTTCCATCTTTCTATTTCTTTCTTTCTTTCCTTCCATCTTTCTATTTCTTTCTTTCTTTCCTTCTTTTTTTCTCTTTCTTTCTTTCTTTCCATCCATCTTTATCTTTCTTTCCTTCCTTCTTTCTTTCCTTCCAACTTTCTTTCTCTTTCTTTCTTTCTTTCTTTCCATCTTTCTTTCTTTCTCTTTCTTTCCTTCCATCTTTTTTTCTCTTTCTTTCTTTCTCTTTCTTTCCTTCCATCTTTCTTTCTCTTTCTTTACATCTTTCTTTTTCTTTCTTTCTTTACATCTTTCTTTACATCTTTCTTTTTCTTTCTTTCTTTCTCGTTCTTTCTTTCTTTCTATCCTTCCATCTCTCTTTCTTTCTTTCCATCTTTTTTTCTCTTTCTTTCTTTCTTTCTTTCTTTCCATCTTTTTTTCTCTTTCTTTCTTTCTTTCCTTCCATCCATCTTTCTTTCTTTCTTTCTTTCTTTCTTTCTTTCTTTCTTTCTTTCTTTCTTTCCTTCCATCTTTCTTTCTCTTTCTTTCTTTCCATCTTTTTTTCTCTTTCTTTCTTTCCATCTTTTTTTCTCTTTCTTTCCTTCTTTTTTTTCTCTTTCTTTCCTTCCATCTCTCTTTCTTTCCTTCCATCTCTCTTTCTTTCCTTCCATCTCTCTTTCTCTTTCTTTCTTTCCTTCCATATTTCTTTCTCTTTCTTGCTTTCCTTCTCTTTCTTTCTTTCTTTCTCTTTCTTTACATCTTTCTTTCTTTCTTTCTTTCTTTCTTTCTTTCTTTCTTTCTTTCTTTCTTTCTTTCTTTCCTTTCTTTCCTTCCATCTCTCTTTCTTTCCTTCCATCTTTCTCTTTCTTTCCTTCCATCTTTCTCTTTCTTTCCACCTTTTTTTCTCTTTCTTTCTTTCCTTCCATCTTTCTTTCTTTCTTTCTTTCCTTCCATCTTTCTTTCTCTTTCTTTCCTTCCATCTTTCTTTCTCTTTCTTTCTTTCCTTCCATCTTTCTTTCTATTTCTTTCTTTCTTTCCATCTTTTTTTCTCTTTCTTTCCTTCTTTTTCTCTTTCTTTCTTTCCTTCCATCTCTCTTTCTTTCCTTCCATCTCTCTTTCTTTCCATCCATCTTTCTTTCTTTCCTTCCATCTTTCTTTCTCTTTCTTTCTTTCCTTCCATCCATCTTTCTTTCTCTTTCTTTCTTTCCTTCCATCTTTCTTTCTCTTTCTTTCATTCCTTCCTTCCATCTTTCTTTCTCCTTTTTCTTTCCTTCCATCTTTCCTTCCATCTTTCTTTCTCTCTTTTTCTCTTTCCTTCCTTCCTTCCTTCTCCACCCATCCCCCTTTATTTCTCTCTTTGTGACAGCCTACCAGAATAGGTAGGATCTGTGAGAGCAGCTTCCCTGTGCAGCTCTACTTGAGGAAAATATATCTTTATTATGCCCACTTACCTACCCCCTGTACTGTCCACTCCCCTATACTGTACCCTCCTAATACAGTTCATTTTCATCCCTTGAATTATTTTTCCCATTATGGGAGTGAGTGGGGCCTCATGTCTAAGTTTTGCCTAAGGCCTCACAAAGTCTAGAGCCGCCTCTGGTTGCAATGCTAGACTCCGGTTGGGTGGTATGCCCTGTACACACGATCGCACATTCCGACAACAAAATCCATCGGATTTTTTCCGACTGATGTTGGCTCAAACTTGTCTTGCATACACACGGTCACACAAATCTCCGAACGTCAAGAACGCGGTGACGAACAACACGTACGACGAGCCGAGAAAAATGAAGTCCAATAGCCAGTGCAGCTCTTCTGCTTGATTCCGAGCATGCGTGGAACTTTGTGCGTCGGAATTGTGTGCACACGATCGGAATTTCCGATCGGATTTTGTTGTCGGAAAATTTGAGAACCAGATCTCAAATTTTGTGCGACGGAAATTCCAATGGAAACTGTCTGATGGAGCCTACACAACAAGCTCCCATCGAACATTTTCCTTCGGAAAATCCGACCGTGTGTACAGGGCATAACAAGATGTCCGCTTACCACCTTCTCACTGTATTCTTACTGTGGATGAGTGTTGTGTATTTTGTGATCCGATGGTGCCACCGTTGAATTTGAAATGCAACCAACTAAGCCTTCAATTTCACCTCATGTTGCTACATAAAATAATTTTATTTTCTTGCACTCATGCGCATTTCTTTTTCGATTATATTTCTCACACGATTTTCCCATCATTAATTCGAAAATTGCTGGTTTTTCAAAAATTTCTAACATGCCCGATCATTTAACCACTTGCCTATAGGGCACTTACACCCCCTTCCTGCCCATGCCATTTTTCAGCGCCGTCGCACTTTGAATGACAATTGCGCGGTCATGCTACACTGTAACCAAATGAAATATTTATCATTTTCTTCACACAAATAGAGATTTCTTTTGGTGGTATTTACTCACTGCTTTTTTTTTATTTTTTATTAAAAAAAAAAGACCAAAAAGTAAGAAAAAAAGAAAACAATTTTTTTTACTTAGTTTCTGTCAGTACATTTTGGAAAGAAGTCATTTTTCTCTTTCCCTGATGTGCGCTAATGAGGCGGCACTTATGGGCACTGATGAGGGGGCATTAATATGCAGCACTTATGGACACTTATTGGCGGCACGGATAGGCAGCACTGATGGGCGACACTGATAGCACTGACTGGCATCACTAATGGGCACTGATTGCTGGCACTGATGGCGTTATAATGTAATCAGTGCCCTGATTACATGTTTTGTTGTCCCCCTGCGAGGAGACGCCGCTGATCGGCTCCCCTCTCCTCACACTCTGTCAGTGTGAGGCGAGGAGCGCCGATTACCAGCATCTCCGTGTTTACATGTGACCGGCTGTGATTGGACACAGCCGACCACATGGTTATAGAGCCACGAACATCATATGACGTCGTCCCAGAACAAGAGGTAAACCGCCCTTCCATCATTTGACGGTGGGCGGGCAGCAAGTGGTTATATTTGCTGGCCGCACAAAAATCGGCCGTTGCTGCGGCCCACTAATGGTGCATAATTTGAACATAAATTCTTATGCAGGCCATACATGGTCGAATGCCGAACAAATTTTATTTTGAAAATCAGACATTTCGTATGTTTTCATACGAAATCAGACATTTCGTATGATCCGATGGCACCACCATTGATTTCAAAATTCGACCAACCAAGCCTTTAATCTCACCTCATGTTTCGACAGAAAATAATTTTCGTGGCTGGGAATCTTCTTTTCGAGAATTTTATTTTCTTGCACTTGCGCATTTCTTTTTCGATTATATTTCTCACACGATTCTCCCACCATTGATTAGAAAATCGTTAGTTTTTTAAAAAATTTACAACATGTCCGATCATTAAAATTCGATGGGCACGCGAAAATCGGCCACCATTGCTGCAGCCCACTAATGGTGCGAAATTCGAAATCGAAAATTCTTTGATATGATTTTCAAAAGACAATTATTTCGAAATTCGACCCATGTATGGCTGGTTACAGTCAAATGAACTAGAGAGGTGCACAGAAGGTATGCTTATATGCTAGCCATACACCTGTCGGAAAATCGTTTGAATATGTTTTCGAAAAACGAACACATGGTCGTGGGAGCAAACGATTTTGCCATCATGTAATGACCAAATTTTGATTGATAAATTGTTCAATAGACATAAATGAATCAGTTTTTCGTTCGTTTTGCCACATATGCCTAGTGCAAACTGTTCGGGCAAGAAACACACTAACCTTTCAATCTATCGTCCATTCGGCAGAAGTTTTTCAAACTTTTCCTTCGATTTTTCGGCTCAACTGATTTTCAATTTGTGCCCATTAACTGGACGATAAATGAACAAACTGTCCAAATGACAGATTTTCGAACAACTTTTCATCTAGTGTATGGCCACCAATAAATGTACTAGCAGGCATCTTCCTAACTACTGGCGGTAGAAAATATTTTGTTTTAAATGACACCTGGACTAACAAAAAATAAAAAAGCCGCCATTGAAAATGCAAGTTTCCTGGCTGTCTCTGGGACACAGATTTGGGAGCAACCATACAGCTATAAAATAGATGAAAAAATATAAATAGAAATTAACTTTCCACATGATTAGATAATTGGAGTAAAGACAGCTACAAGTTACTAAAGATTCTCAACACCTTTAGTAAATCAACCTCATTGTGTTCCCAGTAGAGCTTCCCACAAGGCCTCGGGTACATGGATGATCATTTCTGACTGATGGCAGCAGATTGGCAATTGATCTCTGATAGGACAATGGGCTCCCACTGGTTGTGGCCAGACAGCGATGAGTCTCTGATGGGACAATGGGCTCCCTATGGTAGTAGCTACACAACAATGGGTCTCTGGTAGGGCAAAGGGCTTCCAATGGTGATGGCAGCAGATCAGCGTTGGGTTGCTAATAGGGCAATGGGCTTCCACTGGTGGTGGCCAGACAGCGATGAGTCAAAATGCTAGGAGCCTAGCTAACAAAATGGATGAACTGGAGCTGCTATTACATGAGGACTTAGACTTTCTGGGAATAACTGAAACTTGGTTTGACAGCTCACACCATTGGCTGGCAAATATCCAGGGGTATTCCTTGTATCAGAAAGACAAGGAAGGTAGAAGAGGGGGAGGGGTGTGTCTATATGTAGAAAATGATGTAACGGTGGCAGAGAGGAGTGACATTTTGAATGGGATGAGGGAGAGGTGGAATCAGTATGGGTAGAACTTAAAGCGGAAGTAAACCCATCCATAAAACAGTTTCATTTCCGGCACATGCCGGAAATTTAACACTCCCATTGGGTGTGCTCTCAACCAAACTGTCAAACCATCCAATGGCTGGTGTCATAACTGATCACATGTGCAGCATTATGACCATTGTAGATTAAACAGAGGCCAAGATGGCAGCTTCCTTGGCTAAAAATGATATGAGGGTTTACTTACACTTTAAGAGAGAAGTAAGTGGGAAATTAATAGTGGGGGTATGTTATAGGCCCCTTAAACTGAAGAAGGAGGAAGAGCATGAGCCTAACACAGTTGGAAGCGGCAAGGAGGCAGGGAAACGTCATCATAATGGGGGACTTCAATTATCCTGATACTGACTGGGCAGAAGGGATAGCACACTCATTAAAGGCCCGTCATTTCATGAATGTCTTACAGGACAACTTCATGTCCCAATTGGTAGATTCCACAACTAGGAAGAATGCCCTGTTAGATTTATTAATTATGAATGATCCTAGTCTGATCTCAGATGTGGAAATACGGGATAACTTGGGATCTAGCGATCTTGGATGATCTCATTTAACGTAAAACATAAAAAAAGGAGGCACGAGGGTAGCACAAGAACACAAAATTTCAAATGAGCCAATTTTTCTGAACTGCGATAATTACTACATGACATCAATTGGGACCAAATCCTTGAAACATTGAACACGGAAGAAAATTGGGAATGCTTTAGGAGCATATTAAACAAAGGTATCACGCAGTGCATCCCAATGGGCAATAAATATAGAAGAGCGAAGGTTAAACCTGGGTGGCTAAACCGTAATGTAAAAAGCCTCATTAAAGAGAAAAAAAATGGCCTTTAAACAATATAAAGGGGAGGGGTCAGCATTCAAACACTACAAGGAATGCAATAAAAAGTGTAAGAATGCAATCCAAAAAAGATTATGAGAGACACATAGTGGAGGAGAGTAAAATAAAATCCAAATAAATTTTTTAGATACATTAACAGTAAAAAGTTAAAATCAGAGCATATTGCCCACATAAAAGGCGAGGAAGGGAGGATGGTTACGGATGACACAGAGATGGCAACTGTACTAAATGCCTTCTTCTCCTCAGTGTTTATGCAGGAAAGGGAGGGGTATACCGACCAATGAAGTACTGTTGGTGACACATCACGGGACGTACCCTTGTGTCTAACATTGGCCGGAGTGAAGGAAAGACTACATTAAACTTAATACAAATAAATCACCAGGACCAGACTGCTTATACCCGAGAGTCCTCAGAGAACTCAGTCAGGTTATAGCCAGACCATTGTTCCTAATCTTTGTCGACAGCATACTTACAGGATTGGTACCAGCTGATTGGAGAAAAGCCAATGTGGTACAAATATTCAAAAAAGGGCAGAGACAAATCCCTGGGAACTACAGGCCAGTCAGCCTAACATCAATCGTTGGTAAATTATTGGAGGGGATGATAAGGGACTATATCCAAGAATTTACTGAGGAAAAAAATATCTTAAGTAGTCTCATCAGCATGGGTTTATGAAAGGTCGTTCTTGCCAGACCATTCTACGAGGAAGTGAGCTGCCATCTAGACAGGGGAAGGCCTGTGGATTTAGTCTACCTGGATTTTGCAAAGGCATGTGATACAGTCCCCCATAAGCGCTTAATCTACAAGCTGAGGTCTGTAGGCATGGACCATAAGATTTGTTCTTGGGTTAAAAACTGGTTACAGGGTGGCGATAAGTAAAGTGTACTCAGAATGATCTGGAGTGGTAAGTGGGGTACCCTATGGTTCTGTCTTGGGACCAATTCTATTTAATTTATTTATAAATGATATAGAGGATGGGATAAATAGCTCAATCTCAGTTTTTAAAAATGAAGCAGGGCAATAACTTCACATCAAGATATAGAAATTTTACAGCAAGACCTGAACAAATTAATGGAGTGGGCAACTATATGGCAGATAAGCTTTAATGTGGAGAAATGTAAAGTAATGCACTTGGGGGCAAAAAACATAAATGCAAACTACTCACTAGGGGGGGTGACCAATGAGGGAATCAAGGATGGAGAAAGATCTGAGGGTCCTAGTAGATGACAGATTGAGCAATTGCACGCAATGTCAAGCTGCAGCTACCAAAGCTGGCAGAATATTAGCATGCATAAAAAAAAGGGATTTACTCCAGAGATAGATCAACAATCCTACCACTTTATAAAACATTGGTTAGACCACATCTGGAGTATTCTGTCTAGTTCTGGTCACCGGTCCTCAGAAGAGATGTGCTGGAACTGGAGAGAGTCCAATGAAGGGCAACAAAACTAATAAGGGGACTGGAGGACCTAAATTATGAGGAAAGACTGCAAACACTACATTTATTCTCGCTGGAGAAAAGACGCTTGAGAAGAGATATGATAGCGCTTTACAAATACCTCAATGGCAATCCCAGCATAGGAAAAAAAAACTATTCAGTATCAAGGAGTGTAAGAGGACACGGGGCCACACAATGAGATTGGAGGAGAAGCAGTTTAATCTTAAACTGCACAGAGGGATTTTCACCCTCAAGGCAATATGAATGTAAAACTCTCTTCCACAATTGGTGGTGACTGTGGGGAGTATTGATAGGTTTAAGAGACTCTTAGATGTGCATCTTAAGGAATACAACATACAGGGATATGGGAAATAATTAAAGACACTGACACCTACACAGGTTGAACTGGATGGACTATTGTCTTTATTCAACCTTACCTACTATGAGCCTCTGATAGGACAATGGACTCCCTATTGTGGTGGTGGCTACACAGTGATGTAACTTTGGTAGGACTATGGGCTACCTATTGTGGTGGTTATACAACAATGAGTCTCTTGTAGGATTATGTGTTCCCTGAGGTAATGGCAGCAATCAGTGATGGGTCTCTTATAGGACAATGGACTCCTTATGGTGGTGGCTACACAGCGATGGGTATCTGGTAGGACAATGGGCTCCCTATGGTGATGGCAGCAAATCAGCATTGGGTCTCTAGTAAGACAATAGGCTCCCAATGGTGGAGGCTACACATTTAAGGGCCTCTGGTAGAACATTGGGCCCCCTTTGCTGATAGCAGGAAATCAGCAATAGGTCCCACATAGGACGATGGGCTCCCTGTGGTAAATAAAGCAGATCAATGATGTGTCTGTGATAGGACAATGTGCTCCATATGCTGTAAAGCAACGGGTCTCTTATAGGACTATGGGCTCCCTATGGTAGTGGCTACACGGCGATGAGTCTCAGGTAGGGCTATGAGCTCACTACAGTGATGGCTACACAGTGATGGGTATTTAATAGCAAAATGGGCTACTTGTGGTGGTAGCTACACAGCAATGGGTCTCTGGTAGGATAATAGGCTCCCTATGAGAGGTGGCTACACAGTGATGGTTCTCTGAAAGCACAGTGTGCTAACTATAGCGGTCGGCGAGGGATGCCGGACCAATGAAGGGAGCTAAGCATTACAGAGTTTAGCTCCACTTTAACTCCAGGCAGAAAGCTAAAAATGAAATACATAGAAGGGACGGTTTTACCTGCCAAAGGATTTGTATTTTTGTCCATCCAGTTCTGAGATTTATACAGCTCTGCCACACAGTACCGCCCTGTGTGGCAGGAGTGGAATCCTGATCTCTATCTGCTGCAGGTCAGTAACACTCTAAGGTCTGCGGCCGTGCCGCATTCAGTAAGTGAGGCAGTGGGCTTTTTTGTATTGGCTGATTGTAATCGGAGGGATGTGCAGGAGGAAGTGAGTTGGGGAGAAAGGACTGTCGAGCCTTGGAAGTCTTTTATTTGGTCCTTGATCCAAGTCTCTTTCCCACACCAGAATATAAGCAGGCTTAGACTCGTGTGTGGCAGAGCCCAGTAGTCGGTATAGTTCAGATACCCTATCCTGTCCCATTCTACCCCCGTCAGTGCCACAGGGACAGAAAGTGAGGAAAAAATTTCCCCCATGGAGCAGAAATGTTACATTTTCCCTCCTAAAATAGATTTTAAAAAATTGCACTCACCGTAAAAAACCCTTTTCTTCACATGCATTTAGGGACACAGAAAGTCATATACTGAGACCCTCCATGAACTCCAAGAAAAAGATTTATGAGTACAAAAATGATTTTCCTGGTGCCAACATAGCAGCATACGCGTGTGTGACAGACCTAACCAAGATAGGGGCTTCTGGAGGACTTGGAGCAAGCCTCTTACTCACTGACTATGGCCCAGGGAGAGAGCATTCTCTAATGGTGCACCACCACTTAACGGACACTGAGATTGTGGTTTGGATTACTTCAGATGGGACAGTAATATTTATCCACAATATCTTCCAGGAAATATATAAAGACTATTCCTGGTGTGTTTGATTCTGATCTATACATGTTATTTGAAAGAGCTGTTCACATTGACTCCGGCTCTGTGACTGGCCGGAGTCGCGTGTCATCGGCGATCGCCTTTTTTGTAACTATCTCCTAAACCGTGGAGGTTTAGGAGATATTTCAAGCACCTACAGGTAAGCCTTAATATAGGCTTACCTGTAGGTAAAAGTGGTAGTACAGGGTGTACAACCACTTTAAGGGATGGTTCTGCCAACTCCAACAGAGCCGTGTCTAGGCTAGAGGGAACGTGTCCAGGGTCGGAAACGTATTCTATCCAGGGTGTCCAGATTCCAACAAATCGGTCTCGAGAACCCCGACAAGTCGCTATCCAGTCTTTCGCCTCCCGGATGTCACTTACCATGCTAATCCACTCCTCCCGGGTAGGGACTCTGGACTGTTTCCAGTAAGTTGGAAGCAAGCACCGTGCCGCATTCAGTAAGTGAGGCAGTGGGCTTTTTTTGTATTGGCTGATTGTAATCGGAGGGATGTGCAGGAGGTAGTGAGCCTTGGAAGTCTTTTATTTGGTCCTTGATCCAAGTCTCTTTCCCACACCAGAATATAAGCAGGCTTAGACTCATGTGTGACAGAGCCCAGTAGTCGGTATAGTTCAGATACCCTATCCTGTCCCATTCTACCCCCGTCAGTGCCACAGGGACAGAAAGTGAGGAAAAATCTCCCCCATGGAGCAGAAAAGTTACATCTTCCCTCTTAAAATAGATTTTAAAAAATTGTACTCACCGTAAAAACCCTTTTCTTCACATGCATTCAGGGACACAGAAAGTCATATACTGGGACCCTCCATGAACTCCAAGAAAAAGATTTGAGTACAAAAATGATTTTCCTGGTGCCAACATGGCAGCATACGCGTGTGTGACAGACCTAACCAAGGTAGGGGCTTCTGGAGGACTTGGAATAAGCCTCTTACCCACTGACTATGGCCCAGGGAGGGAGCATTCTCTAATGGTGGACCAACACTTAAAGGACACTGAGAATGTGGTTTGGATTACTTCAGATGGGACAGTAATATTTATCCACAATATCTTCCAGGAAATATATAAAGACTATTCCTGGTTTGTTTGATTCTGAACTATACATGTTATTTAAAAGAGCTGTTCACATTGATCTCTGTTCAATGTAGGAGCCGGACATATACTGGGGTCTCCTGCTATTGTCTGAAGGTGTTCTGTGTTTATACTTATGATCATGTGTATTGTACCTTCTGAGCCTGAAGTTGGCAAGTCCGACCTGAAATGAGACCTCCAAGTCATCCAGGTGGCTAATTAACGTAATGTTTATAGTATATGTCGGTTGTTGTAATTATGTTTCTGGTTACAGTTTGTATTGTTAGGGTAATATGATCAGGAGGGGACATCCTCCTGTGGGATATAAAAGTATGTGTCTGAGTTTCAAATAAAGTGTGTTCCAGTTTTGTAACGGAGCTAGTCTCACCTGGTTCTTGGTTGCAATATGTGGCTGTAATATCTAAAATCTATGTTCGGACTGGAGGAAGCAGTATATGACAGAAACACTGGAGTGGAGTGTGGGAAGTGGTTCCGTGACAGCGTGGTAGTATGTTTCCATGGATTGATGCCAGGAAATGAAAATTACAGTAAGTATTTGATACTATGTTTTCACGGTGCCAACATGGCAGCATACTACCAAATATATGCTGCCATGGTTTGGTGCCAGGAAAAAAAATGGCATAAGTATTTGATACAATTGTCCATTTTATTTCTCATCCGTTGAGGGACAAAGGAATTTGGAGACAGTTCTGACACTCTCAGGTGGGGGTCAAAACACTTCAAGGGTCTCAGTTCACATATAGGAATACCTTAAATAGTGTGAGGTGAAAGGTCTTTAAAACTGTAGGGGATATACAAAAACCCAAGACTGGAGACAGTAGGTCGATCCACCAAATGCCTGTTCTAAGAGCATGCTTACAGCTTCTGCTGTCAGTACCTGTGAGGAGTTGGGAGAATTAGGCCAAAGTCTTGTGTGACTGCAGTGGAGGCCTAAGCCTCACCTACCACAGATAAAGACGACTCCAAAAATGCATACCCCAAACTTGAGTACATTCCAAACATCAGAACCTCTTTGTATGGAATTGAGTATATGCCCCCAGGACCACTGGAGTATAGATTAGGGTCAGCCGTAGCAGCGGGGCTGTCCCTCTTTTGAGTCAATGAACAGACATGTTGCGAACACATGGCAGAAATGCAACTATGCCCAAACGGTGAGGCAAACCCTCAGGTATTAACAAACCAAGGCAGCTGATGTGGATTAAAGTCAGATGGCTGGAGGGGACTGTAGATGGGCAGTAGGAACGGACCAGAGATCGGAGTCCCATGTGGTGCTTTCTAAGGCAGGATGATGCTTCCTCTATGCTGCATAGATGGAAAGAGCATGGAGCACAATGCGCAACCCACCACCTAGTGGATTTCAATGACCAATCTCTCAGAGATAACCCTTTCCACAGTAAACCAGCAGTAACAGGAGATTTGAAAAGCACCCAGTGGTGCATATGGAAGGGCAGCTCCCTAAGCCAAGTTCAATCTGCCTACTAAACAGAGTGATTCTTAAGGGACAGAGCAACCACTGAGGCAATGTCACCGGCAATGGACCCGGAAAGCACACAGAAGCTAACTTTTATCAGTACTTGATGTTTAAAAAAGCACAAGTGGAATCCAGTGCCATCAAGTCACATTACGGGTCCAGGTCCAGCAATCCAAAGTCGGGCTTAAGAAAACTATTCTGTATAGCTGCATATAGAGATCAGCTTGAACAACACTTTATTAAGGAATCCTGAAGACTTTTCCTAGCAGAGCTGAAGAAAAATATATCCTCATTGACCACTAGAAGCAACAGACATACTGGCTAGAGGGGTTATGCATTTTATTTTTTAGTTGTTGTTCAAATGCCCCTGTAGGCAACAATATAACTCGACTCTATATGAAAGTGCTGTGTCCCTCCCCTCAATGGTTGAGAAAGAAATATACATGGCCAAAAATATTGGCACCCCTCCATTTCTGTCAGATAATGTGCCCAGAAAATTGCTGTAATTACAAATGTTTAGGCATTCTCATGTTTATTGCTTTTGTTTGTATTGATGACACAAAAAAGTAAAGAAACAAAAAGCCAAATCTGACACATTCAACACAAAACTCCAAAAATGGACTGGAAAAAAATTATTGGCACCCTCAAATTAATAATTGGTACCACACTCCTTGAAAGAAATAACCAAAAATTAGGGTTGTCCCGATACCGATACTAGTATCGGTATCGGCACCGATACCGAGCATTTGCCCAAGTACTTGTACTCGGGCAAATGCTCCCGATGCTTCCGCCGATAACTGTACAGTCAGCTGTGATCGGCGTGTGGGGGAGTTACAAGCTTCCCCCCCGCGGCTTTCAGTGACATACAGCGGTGATCGGTGCTTTTAACTTCCCCACGCGATCACCGCTGTCACCTCATCCTCCTCCATGCCCACTCCGTTCCTCTGTCCCCCTCTCCTTCTCTGTCCCCCTCCATTCTGTTCCTCTGTCCCCCTCTCCTTATCTGTCCCCCTCTCCTTATCTGTCCCCCTCCGTTCCGTTCCTCTGTCCCCCTCTCCTTATCTGTCCCCCTCCGTTCCGTTCCTCTGTCCCCCTCTCCTTATCTGTCCACCTCCGTTCTGCTGTCCCCTCCGTTCCGCCGTCCTCCTCCTCCTTCCTTTGTGTATGGAGAGAGTCAGCTGACTCTGTCCATTCACATAACTGAAACATTGTAATCTCTTGTGATTACAATGTGTCAGTTTATGAATGGAGAGGAGCCGCTGTCTTCTCTTCATTCATTCTCAGTGCAGCTGAGGCTGCAGAGAAGGGGACTGGGGAATCTCTATCCTCGGTCTCATTCTCTGTCTCAAGGGGGAGATATCAGAGGTCTGTTAAGACCCCTGATATCTCACCAAAGCCCCCCAACAGGGCTGATTTAAAAAAAAAAAAAAAAAAAACATATTGCAAAAATGAATAAAAAAAATATTATTGTAAAAAATAAAAATTGTAAATAAGAAAAAAAAAAAAAAAAAAAAAAAAACAGACACCGTTCGTACTTGTACTCGGTCCTAAAAAAGTGGTATCGGGACAACCCTACCAAAAATATTAGTTTTCTATATCCATCAATGAGTTTCTTATACCTCTCTAATGGAACTTTGGACCACTCTTCTTTCGCCAAATGCTCCATGTCTTTCAGATTGGTAGGGTTTATTTTCTCAACTGTTGTTTTGAGATCTCTCCACAGGTGCTCTATGGGATTTAGATCTGGACTCATTGCTGGCCAGTTCAGTATTCTCCTACGCTTTGTCTTAAACCATTTTTGTCCTGCTGTAAGACCCATTACGTCTGACGGAGTGCCAACTTTCTGACTCTGGGCACTACATTTCAACCACATCTTCCACCGTTAAAAGAAATTGGGATCTGCTTGCTGTCTCTGTGTATGTGTCAGCTCAACCACATCTTCCACCGTTAAGGAAATTGGAATCTGCTTGCTGTCTCTGTGTATGTGTCTTTGTTATGTGGCCTTCTCTATCTGTTGCCCTGTGTGCATAACCATGACGCTGTTTTTTGTTGCTCTGGACTATCTTACCTAAGTTTTATGTGTTGATCTTATTCATAGTTACATAGTTAGTTACATAGTTAGTAAGGTTGAATAAAGACACTAGTCCATCCAGTTCAACCTGAGTGAGTGTGGGTGCGTCTTATCTTGGCCTCTGGCCTCTTGCTATTCTGACTTTAGAAGCAAAAGGTCCACTTTGATTTCCTCCCTCAGGTGCCACTTCCCCTGATTTCTCTGTCAATATCAATGGCTCAACTATCAACCCATCTCCCCACGCCAAAGTCCTAGGTATAATCCTGGACTCTGAACTAACCTTTCGGCCCCACATTCTATCACTATCCAAAATTTTCTGCCTCAACCTCCGCAACATCTCCAAGATACGCCTCTTCCTAACCAATGTCTATATAAAGCTTCTAATCCACTCCCTGGTCATCTCCCGCCTCGACTACTGCAACTCCCTCATTGGCTTACCTCTAAACAGGCTATCCCCACTTCAGTCCATCATGAATGCTGCTGCCAGGCTCATCCACCTCACAAACCGCTCAGCGTCCACTATACCCCTCTGCCAATCCCTCCATTGGCTGCCACTCAGTCACCAAATTAAATTCAAGATACCAACTATAACTTACAAAGCCATCCACAACCTGGCCCCCAGCTACATCTCTAACCTAGTCTCAAAATACCAACCTAATCGTTCTCTTCGCTCCTCCCAAGACCTCCTGCTCTCAAACTCCCTTGTCACCTCATCCAATGCTCGCCTTCAGGACTTCTCCAGAGCCTCTCACATCCTCTGGAATGCTCTACCCCAATTCGTCCGATTTTCTCCTACTTTATCCCTGAAAACTCATCTCTTCAGAGAAGCCTATCTGGCCCCCACCTAACAACAGTACATTTATCTTCTCAATCAGCACATCACCCACAGTTATTACCTCTTGTATCTCTTGACCTTCCCTCTTAGATTGTAAGCTCTAAGGAGCAGGGCCCTCTGATTCCTACTGTATTAAAGTGTATTGTATTTGTACTGTCTACCCTCAAGTTGTAAAGCGCTACGTAAACTGTTGGCGCTATATAAATCCTGTATAATAATAATAACTACATTGCACCCCAGAATTCTTTGGTAGTCTTTATATTTTGTAAAGCCATGCACACGGTAAAGACATCCAGTGCCTGAAGCAGCAAAGCAACCCCAAACCATCAGTGAACCTCCACCATGTGTGACTGTATTCTTTTCTTTAACCTCTTGCCAACCGCCCGCCGTCATTTGACGGCAGCAGAATGGCACCTCTGTGCAAATCGCCGTAGCTGTACGACGGCTGCTTTAAAGGGGTAAAGGGTTGGCGCGCACCCACCGCCTCATTGAGCCGACGCGTGTGCCTAGTGGCCGCGATGTCTGCCAGGCACCCGCCATCGCTCCCAACAGAGCCAGAATGGGGATGTATGTGTATGTACACACACATCCCTGTTCTGGCAAGGGAGAGGAGACAGATCGTGTGTTCCTAGTATATAGGAACAATGATCAGTCTCCTCCCCCAGGCAGTCCAATCCCCCCTACAGTTAGAACAAGCTGAGGGAACACATTTAACCGCTTGATCACCCTCTAGTGTTAACACCTTCCCTGCCAGTGACATTTATACAGTAATCAGTGGCTATTTTTAGCTCTGATTGCTGTATAAATGTCAATGGTCCTAAAAAAGTGTCAAAAGTGTCTGATCTGTCCACCACAATGTCGCAGATCGCCATTACTAGTAAAAATAATAATAATAAAAATGCCATAAATCTTTCCCATAGTTTGTAGATGCTGTAACTTTTGCGCAAACCGATTTTTTTTACCAAAAATATGTAGAATATATATCTGCCTAAACTAAGAATTTTTTTTTTTTTTTACTTTGGGGATATTTATTATAGCAAAAGGATCAAAATAGTGTTTTTTTCAAAATTGTCAGTCATTTTTTGTTTATAGCACAAGAAATAAAAACCGCAGGAGGTGATCAAATGTCACCAAAAGAAAGCTCTATTTGTGGGGGAAAAAAAAAAGGATACATTTTGTTTGGGTACAGCGTTGCACGACCGCGCAATTGTCAGTTAAAGTGAGGCAGTGCCGTATCGCAAAAAATGGCGCGGTCAGGAAGAGGGTCAATTTTTCTGGGGCTGAAGTGGTTAAAGGCCTCGTTTCTTTTTCTGAAAATAGTAGAATGATGGGCTTTACCAAAAAGCTGTAATTTTGTTTCATCTGTTCACAGCACATTCTCCCAAAAGGATTTTGGCTTCCTCAGCTAAGTTTTGCCAAACTCCAGTCTGGCTTTTTATGTTTGTGTCAACGGTGGGGTCCTTCTGGGTCTCCTACCATAGCGTCCCTTTTCATTCAGATGGCGACGTATTGTGTGAGCCGATACAGCTGTACCCTGTGTCTGAAGGTCTGCTTGGATTTGTCTGGAAGTTGATCGAGGTTCTTTATCCACCATTTCAACAATCCTTCTATGCAATCTTTGTTCAATTTTTCACTTTCATCCACATCCAAGGAGATTAGCTACAGTGCCATGGCCTGTTAACTTCCTGACAATGTTGGGCACAGTGGACAACAGGAACATGAAGATCTCTAGAGATGGACTTGTAACCTTGAGATTGTCCATGCTTTTCCACAGTTTTTGTTCTCAAATCCTTAGACAATTCTTTGCCGCTTTCTCTGCTCTGTGTGGCACACAACAAAAGGTGGAGTCAATTCACAATTTTAACTGGTTGCCGGTGTGATTTCTATATGGTCAGCACCTGTTAATTGACACAGGTGAGTTTAATTACAAATTACAGGAGCATCACAAACTTGGAATGCCAATAATTTTGTCCAGTCCATTTTGGAGTTTTGCGTGGAATGTGTCAGATTTGGCTTTTTGTTTCTCCGCTTTTTTTTGTGTCATACCAATACAAAACAAAAGAAATAAACATGAGGATGCCTAAACATTTGTAATTGCAACAATTTTGTGGGCGAAGTGGTGCATTATCTGACAGAAATGCAGGGGTGCCAATATTTCTGGCCATGACTGTATATAGTTAGGCCTTAAGAATACCCAATTTACACTCTGTGAACACAGGACCCATCATCACACAATAGGTCTGTCGTTACTGAGCAATACACCCATGCGGGAAGCCTGTGACTGAAGCTATAATTCTCTGTCCCACAGGACACATGCTTCCTTCCTTTCTTCTAGTCTGCGAGTCAGGGAATGGCAGCTCACCCCGGGGTACTCTGCTTTGTCACAGGTTCTCTTTGCTTCCTGGCTGTGATCAAGTCATAGAACCCACCACTAATAGAGGGAAAGCCCTGGTGGCGCCCACATTCCGGACTCACGGATGACGACACTTTACTTTTAAAATAGTTTATTCTCATTGGAAAATAGACATTAGCTCTGAAAACATGTCAGAAAATAAATCTAGGTGAGGTTAACAGTCTTAGATCAGAAGGACGCAGAGACATTAGACGCTCAGTGACGGTAATACTGCGGCGGGTACAAAAATATAGTTAAACGTCTCTATGGTGTCATGGCGGAGCAGATCTCTCCCACACAGAACAGGGTGGAGTGTCCGAGGAACGCAGGACGTGTGCAGACAAGGTGTGGGTGAGATGGGCGTCGTCTGACAGAGAACACAAACCAAAGCTGAAAAAGATGACGGCGCATTGCTCTGATGAAATTTCACTGGCAGAATTTCACCAAAAAAAGACAAAAAAAAAAAAATATTTATATATATATATATATATATATATATATATATATATATAAAGACAAAAAAAGAAAACAAAACCACAAGAAAACAGATGATACATTGCAGGAGGGACTGCCGGCTCGGTCAACTCTGCAGCTTGGATGGAGGTGGGTCCTGTGGGTGGATGTCAGCTGAGTCTTGTGGGGTGATGAGGGTCTCTGGTTTTTGAAGGCTCTGCCTTTTCATGGAGATTATTAACGTCTGCCAAACGATAACAGACATTCCTACCAGCCCATGAGGGAAGGGTGGACCCTTAAAACAGGTAGACACGCGACTTACTGATGTTCGGTGGAGGGCGATTGGCTCCACTGATGATTACTAATCCAACACTAATCCCTACACTGGGTGAGGATGTCCTACCTGGTAGACAGGAAGCCACCATAACTTTCTAAATAAAATATTAGAATGGTGGGATCCTCCTTAACTTACCCTCAAGGCACCATCCCATCAATCTAAACCAGGGGTCCCCAAACCTTCTAAGCAAAGGACCAGTTTACTGTCCTTCAGACTTTTGGGGGGGCTGGACTGTGGCCACTGGGAGTAGAAACTGTCCTGGCATCAGTGGGAGTAAACAATGCAAACAATTTCATCCCTTATTACATATGTACTAGGGGAAGGAATAGCGTCCCATCGTTGGTGTCAGTGGGAGGAAAAGTGCCCCATTGGTGTCAGTGGGAGGATAGTGTCCCATTGTTGAGGTCAGTGGGAGAAATAGTGCTCCATTGTTGATGTCAGTAGCAGGAATTATGCCCCATCGTCGGCATCACTGGGAGGAATGATGCCCCATTGTTAGTGTCAGTGGGAGGAATGATGCCCCATTGTTAGTGTCAGTGGGAGGAATGATGCCCCATTGTTAGTGTCAGTGGGAGGAATGATGCCCCTATTGTTAGTGTCAGTGGGAGGAATGATGCCCCATTGTTAGTGTCAGTGGGAGGAATGATGCCCCATTGTTAGTTGTCAGTGGGAGGAATAGTGTCCCAAAAACCAGATAAAGGCAAAGGACTGCATCCGGCTCCCCACTGTTTGGAGACCACGGATTTAAACATTGCAATATACTACCCTCTCTCTCCTCATGTAAAGAGGGGGAAAAAAAGAAGGGAGTCAAAAGCGGTGTGCCAGAGGGAGAATACACTACAAATTTGATAAAAACATCTTACAAACCTTTATTACATAGTTAGAACACAGTAGTCAGACTGCCACATAGATTTTGATAACTTGGTGCATGAATCAAGTTCCAAAAATGGAGTAATGGGTTGACACGTTTCGCAGTAACACTTACTTCTTCAGGATCCATGTCTTTTGGATCCAACCAATATATCTCTAAGAATATAACAAAAATATACCTACAATCAAGGGTGGAAAAGATATTGATTAAAACAACATAATTTTGATTTTTTTGTATACATTTTGTTTTGATAAATATCTTTTCTATGCTGATTGTTGATGAATTTTTGTATAATTCTTAAAGATATATTGGTTGCATCCAAAAGGCTCCTGAAGAATCAAGTGTTACTGCAAAATGCGTTGATCTATTACGCAATTTTGGGAAGATTTAGCCATGTGGCACTGGAGTTTTGTTTGCACTTAATAGGATTTGTGGGCAACCCTGACGAAGCTCATATAGAGCGAAACATGTAGGGTCTTTTTTCTTTTGTGCAGTCATCTTATTAGCACTTTTGGGGTTCATGGTTACGATTACCCTATATGGATTTCCAGTTTATTTGGATTGCAGCTAATTAGGTTCTTTTCGGTTAACAGGATTGGGCAGAGATATCTTTCTTTTTTGGGGGATTTTTTTTTTCCCTGATACCCTGCCTGTATAATAGCATATGTAGTCAGTGCAAACATCTCCACCCCAAAGACAGAAGCCTATGTATACTGAAAGTGTGGGTGGAAGGTGTTTTTTTTTTTTTTTGTGCAACTCAGATCCTGATTTTTGTGGCAGTTGTTCAGAGATCCTTCTAGAAAAATGTCCTTGAATGTAAACTGTTGAGAACAATAGGAAGGTTTATTTTCTAGAGGAATTCTTTTCATATTTTGTTAACCACTCCCTTTAGCTTAAAGCACATTATGACCCCTTGATTGAATAAAGTCCTGGCATAGGCTCTGTCCCCTGGATTTTGATGCCTGGGTATGCACATCCCCGTTGTATAGAGTGATTCGGTTGCCGCAGTGGGGGATATCATTTCTTTCTAGAGCAGTTGGGCCACAGTATAATTTATCCATTTTGGGAACTTGATTCATGCACCAAGTTATCAAAATCTATGTAGCAGTTTGACTACTGTCTGATTTTTATTAAGTTTTACCTGTGTAGTAAAGATTGGTAAGATGGGTTTTTTAATCAAATTTGTAGTGTGTATCCTCCCTGTGGCATACTGAAAGTCCTGCTTTTGACTCCCCTCTCCTTTACATGAGGAGAGAAATGGGTAGTATATTGCAATACTATCCAAATCCTTTCTTCTCTGAGCTCCATAATGGCAGGAACCCTCAGCACCAGCACCATGCATAGAAAAGGGACTGAACTAGGGCCCAATTCACACAGCCAAGAAGCACCCACGTGAGGCCTAAGAACTGGCCGAGTTACCTACAGCAAATTCTGTGCTGCTTTTTCATATGTGCTGAAGAAGCAGAAAGGCAATGTGACTGCACTGAACAAGAACCTAATTCAGACACTTTAATACATGAGATGTAGTTACGGTGATTTGTGCAGATATATGTTAGGAGTTACTCTGCTCAGATCCACAGCTTCCCCTTTCCCCATCCCAAAACTATGAAGCACACACCCATCTCCAGGGTCCTTTCCAACTATGGGGGCAGAACCACCTAATAGACCCTGGCAGAGGAGAATGCCTACTTCCTCCTGTGTGAATGGCCCTGCCTTCCTATGACACCTCAGAGGGAAACCCACCTCCAGTAGTGCACACATGAAATGGATGCAGACACACAGATGACCAGAGCAAGCCCAGAAAGGTGACAAAGCTCTAGGCCTGATCTTCTGCATATAACGTAAGGCGAGGACGTGGCCCGCATACACGGAGCTTCACCTCTAGTTCAATAAGTTCCCCTGTTCCTGCGCCCGTGTCAGGCTATCCTTGCGATGCAGGTGATGTACGCCCATCCTTTTTGGGCTGCGGTGTGGGCGGCCGCTCGGAGGTTTCTCCAAAAAGGTCTCTGGCTCTGGTTCTAGGTGGATCTCCTGGACCTGATCATCTAGTTCTTGTTCTTCCTCTATGTCCTCAGAGATGACTGGTGGCTCCTCCACGTCCTCTTCTTCAAGCCCCCCAGAGAGAAGGTCCTGAGCCTCCTCCCTAGAGAAGTCCTTGCCATACTCATGGGGCAGATGACCCCTCTTTGTGCTGGAGCTCTCCACATCCAAGCTAGACTCCCGGCTGCTGAGCCAGCTGTTACCGGATGACTCTCGCTCGGAGAAAGCTTGAGCTGCAAGGCTCAGTTCTTGCATAGAGCGACTGAATCTCTGCTGTAACTCAATGGCGGTGTCCCGGTTGAAGGATGTGCGATGGGCCAATGACCCATCTGTGCTAGGGGCCGCTTTATCCACAAACATCCTCTGCCAGTTGGCCAACATGTCCTCCTCAGAACTGGCAGAACTAGGGGCAGCACTGCTTAGCGGGGAGCGTGCAGGGTTATCAGCACTCCGTGCACGCTGCGGGTAGCTGCCTGAAGATGCCGGGCTGTTGGGTACGGTACGATGCCTGTCTGGGCTCCCGTTCTCACCTTGTACGAGGCTGAGGGAAATGGCTTGCCGAGTGGCATAGGTACAGTTGGGTAGTGGACTATTCTTGGGGATCCGAACTTTCTCATCTGAGAACTCTATTACCTTACGGCCTGGGTACATAGGGTGTGGGGGTGGAGGGGTGGGGTAGGGACTTAGTTTTTCGAAAGTTGCCGCATCTTCACCGCCGCTGTCCTCGCTCCCCTGTTTCTGCAGAACGCCATTTTGCTGCTGACCAGAACCACTCATATCAACGTGAACGAAGACATCCTCAGCTGTAGGTCCGCTACCGCTGCTGGACATGGCAGAATTCAGAATGAGCGACTCTGGTTTCTCCAAAACACGTGCAATCACAGAGGTGGGCACCACATCGGATTGAGACAGAATTGGCGGAGGGGTATCTTGTCCTGATCCAGGAGAGGAAGCCGTGCTTTGCAGATGTTTGTTAACCATGTCCTGCAGCTTGTAGGGTAACTGTGGGAGACACACAGACAAGGGATGACACACCTATACAATAATCAATGCTGCACCCCCAATGCATGCTTGGAATCACCACAACAGTTATCCACCCCATCATCATACGAACTTACAGCCTAACCTCACCAAAATCCTCTCATCATATGTAACCTACACACTAACGTCAACATAATCCCCTTACTATGCAAACCTACAACCTAACCACATCACAACCCCTTTACCATATACTGCATACCCACAGCCTAACACTACCACACACTCCTTACCCAATTACCTTCCAACTTAACCCCACCACAGTCCCCTTACCATATGTACCTACACAGCCTAACCCCACCACAACCCCCTGATCATACACATCTACAGCCTAAGCTTGCAAAAATCCCCTAACCATATATACCTAGAGCCCGAACCCAACAAAATCCCCTCACCATACCTACCTATAGCCTAACCACACCACATTCTCATACACAGCTCAACCTCACCACAATCCCCTTACCTACCTTTCGGTATAACCCTACCATCTCCACTCATCATACATGCCATCAACAGCCTAATCCCACCACAATCCTCTCATCATGCCTACAGCCCGACCCTACTCTTACAGCTCACTATAGAAAAATATGGCCTAACGTGAGTGAAGGATGTACTTACATCTGCAAATTTGTGGTTTCTGAAATGAGATTTGTTGCACTTGAGCAGCTGAACAGCGAGGTTACAGTCCTGGCGATATCGCTCCTGAAACAGAGAGGACACATATAAGTATATATACACAGAGAAATCTCTGGAAAGAAAGAAAGTAGGACAACAAGATTGGGTACTGATATGCAGCATCGTATAGCATCACTGATGGGCACAAATTGGCATCACTGCTGGGCACTGTTGGGGCTGCACTCATAATCAATGCTCTGATTATCTGCACACGTCTCCCCCTGTGAGGAAATTACGCTGATCGGCTCTCCTCTCCTCACAAGCTGTCAGTGTGAGGCGAGGAGAGCCAATAACCGGCATTTCCTTGTTTACAGGTGATCAACTGTGATTGGACATAGCTGATCACTTGAGTAAAGAGCCGTGTCATTGTCTCTTTACTGAGATCAGGGTCGCGCCATGGCCCGTGGGCGTGCAAGCATTGCGAGACTGAGGCGACGTCATCCCAGAACAAGAGAGCACTCTGCCCGCTGTCATTTGTCTATTCGGCAGGAGGGAGGTAGTTAAAGCCTAAAGCCCCATACACACTATTAGATTTTCTGCAGATTTTTGTCTTCAGATTTACCAAAAACATGTAGTGCAAGGGCCTGCACGATTGCATACAAATTTAAACTCTTAAGGTTTGACAGGTTTGATCTCATGCTATAAGGTTTGGGTAAATCTGAAGACAAAAATCTGTAGAAAATCTAATAGTGTGTATGGGGTCTTACTCAACATTTAATGTTCCTTTAACCACTTCCTGCAAAACGACGTCCCTGTACAACGCTTTGAGGAAGTGGTTGTGCCGAGGTACCAGGCTTCACCCCGGTTCTGTTTTTTAGAGCTGGCAGTTGGCTTGAGGCTTAGCAGCCACTCGGGTGTTATCAAGAGCAGCGGGACCTTCCCGGGACCTTCCCGGGACGTCCCCTCCTCCCATTGCTTTCTGCTGCTCCGCCCGGGTTTCCCGTCCCACCAGGAGACCCAAGCGACCAGCCAGCACATCCGCCGGCTTGTCCCAAACAAAGCTGGAATCACCTTCGATTGGGTCTCAGATGTAGTAACCCGGAAGCGACATCCCAAAGTCAATTCCGGTGAAGACAGGATCAAACAGACTTTTCACACAACGCAGAGGATTAACCCCCTAGGTTCCGCAGTGAGTATAACAAGAATGCTGATTTTACTGCTGTGGGTTTAGTAACACTTTAAACTTTAAGCTCGAAGTATGTGGCTAATTTGGTTTGTTAAATGTACCCTATTTTAGTCTTTCTATACATATTTTCTATGTGACTTTCCTATAGGAGAAATGTAGGTAGTTTGGAAAGGTACAGGTATGGTACACAGGATTGGCACAGTATGGTAGGAAGGGTAGGTAGGGAAAATATGGTAGGCAGGTAAGGCACAATATGTTAGAAAATGTAGGTAGGGTAGATATGGTAGGCAGGGGAGCCACAGTATGGTAAAATTAGTTGGTGGGGTAGGTATAAAAGATAAGGTTGTCAGGGTAGGCATGGTACGGTAGGAAGAGCAGTTGCATTATGTATGGCAGGAAAGATATGGTAGGCAGGCTTGACATGGTATGACGTGTATGTGGGGAAGAATTGATAGGCAGGGTAGGCATAGTATAGTAGGAAGAGTAGGTATGGATGGCAGGCTAGGTAGGGAAGATATGGTAGGCATAGTATAGTAGGAAGGGTAGGTTTGGACGGCAGGCTAGGTAGGGAAGATATGGTAGGCATAGTATAGTAGGAAGGGTAGGTTTGGACGGCAGGCTAGGTAGGGAAGATATGGTAGGCAGGCCCGGATTTACTCCCTTTGCCGCCCCAAGGCCGGGCCCTTCAATGCCCCCCCCCCCCCCCCCCCCCCCCCCCACACACACACACACACACACACACACACACACACACACACACACACACACACACACACACACACACACACACACCACCAGAAAGAGCCCCCAGACATGATACAGTCAAAGACTGCAGACATGATACAAGAGATGGTCAGAGACTGCAATCATAGTACAGGAGATGGTCAGAGATTGCAGACATGATACAGGAGACGGTCAGAGACTGCAGTTCCTATGGACATTAGTAGATAATGGCCGATAGGCCCTCTCACCTGACCCAGCGATACAGCAACGGTTCCTCTGATCAGGAGTCAGCTCACTCTGAATTGCCCGTGGCGACTCCGCTGGGTAGCACCCAGATCTGTATTCCTGCAATGACTCCATTCCTTCCTCTGCCAGGGATGGCGCCAGGCTGTGTGGCTTTCCCTCTGGTGGCGCAGGGCAGCAGGGTTCTCTCTCTGATGGTGTTCCCTCAGCACTGCCCTCTCCCTCTGGAGTCCTGGGTGTACTTTCCTGGGTGTAGACCCCCCCCAGGACAAACCACCCCCCTCCATTAGTACAGACCCCCCCCAGGACAAACCCCCATCCATTAGTACAGACCCCCACCAGGACAAACCCCCCTCCCTTCATTAGTACAGATCCCCCAGGACAAACCCCCCTCCCTTAGTACAGACCCCCCTAGGACAAACCCCCCTCCCTTCATTAGTACAGACCCCCCCAGGACAAACCCCCCTCCCTTCATTAGTACAGACCCCCCAGGACAAACCCCCCTCCCTTCATTAGTACAGACCCCCCCAGGACAAACTCCCCTCCCTTCATTAGTACAGACCCCCCAGGACAAACCCCCCTCCCTTCATTAGTACAGACCCCCCAGGACAAACGCCCCTCCATTAGTACAAACCCCCCAGGACAACCCCCCTCCATTAGTACATACCCCCCCAGGACAACCCCCCCTCCATTAGTACATACCCCCCAGGACAACCCCCCTCCATTAGTACAACCCCCCCCAGGTCAACCCCCCCTCCATTAGTACAAACCCCCCCAGGACAACCCCCCCTCCATTAGTACAACCCCCCCAGGAAAACCCCCTCTCCATTAGTACAAACCCCCCCAGGTCAACCCCCACCCCCTCCATTAGCACAGACCCCCCCCCAGGACAAACCCCCCTCCCTTCATTAGTACAGACCCCCCCCCAGGACAAACCCCCCTCCCTTCATTAGTACAGACCCCCCAGGACAAACGCCCCTCCATTAGTACAAACCCCCCAGGACAACCCCCCTCCATTAGTACAAACCCCCCAGGACAACCCCCCTCCATTAGTACATACCCCCCAGGACAACCCCCATCCATTAGTACAAACCCCTCCCAGGTCAACCCCCCTCCATTAGTATAAACCCCCCCCCCAGGTCAACCCCCACCCCCTCCATTAGCACAGACCCCCCCAGGACAAACCACCCCTCCCTTCATTAGTACAGACCCCCCCCCCTTCATTAGTACAACCCCCCCCAGAAAACCCCCCCCTTCACTAGTACAGAGCCCCAGGACAGCCCCCCCCCTTCACTAGAACAGAGCCCCAGGACAACCCCCCCCCTTCACTAGTACAGAGCCCCAGGACAACCCCCCCTCCCAGGACAACTCCCCCTCCATAAGTGAACAGATGGAGACAGGCTTGGGCGGGAGTGAGAGACACAAGAGAACACGCGCCCCCCCGCCCCCCGCACAGAGACCAGCCGCTCCGATCTCCGGCGGCTGCTCTCCTTCTCTGACAGGAGGAAGGAGGGGGGACGGGCTGAAGCCTCGAAAAAAACAGCAGCGGCGGCGGTGTGAGCGGAGGGAGCCGCGTCTGGACACAGAGAGTAGGAGGAGGGAGAGGAGCACTCTAGCGCTTCAGCGCCCCCACCTCTCTGGTGCCCGGGTCGGGTGCGCTGCATGCTGCTAGGTTAGTGTGGGGGGCGGCCGAGAAGTCATTGCAGGTGCGGCGCCGGGCCGCCCCTGTACCGCTGCCGCCCCGAGGCCTGGCCTCGGTGGCCTTGTGGGAAATCCGGCCCTGATGGTAGGCATAGTATAGTAGGAAGGGTAGGTTTGGACGGCAGGCTAGGTAGGGAAGATATGGTAGGCATAGTATAGTAGGAAGGGTAGGTTTGGACGGCAGGCTAGGTAGGGAAGATATGGTAGGCAGGGTAGGCATAGTATAGTAGGAAGGGTAGGTATGGAGGGCAGGCTAGGTAGGGAAGATATGGTAGGCAGGGTAGATATAGAAGGCAAGATAGGCAGATAGACTGGTAGGCACAGTATGGTAGGAAGAGTAGGTATGGACGTCAGGCTAGGTAGGGAAGATATAGTAGGCAGGGTATGATAGGCAGGGTAGATCTAGAAGGTAAGAAAGGCGGGTAGGCACAGTATGGTAGGAAGAGTAAGTACGGAAGGCAGGCTAGTTAGGGAAGATATAGTAGGCAGGGTAGGCACAGTATAATAGGCAGGGTAGCTATAGAAGGTAGGGAAGGCACAGTATGGTAGGAAGAGCAGTTGGGGTAGTTTATGGTGGGTAGGTTAGCCACAATGTGTATGGTAAAATGGGTAGGTAGGAAAGTTATGGTAGATACAATAGGCGAGGTATGAAAAGACTGTGGAAGAAGAACATTGCATTATTAAGAACACACTTTACTAACATTTAACTCTTCCAGTTTATTAATGGTAGTTTTTGCATCCAGAAGTTTATTGGTGAGTTCCACAATCTCCCAGTCCAGCGTCTTGCGGTCCATCTCTGCTTTCTTTATCTGCAGATTAAACAGGAGAGATGTGGTCAGTGTGGATCAGAGAGAGGGCCAGGTGGATGCAGGACAGGAGTTGGGGGTGCTCATACACAGGAGAGACAGAAGTGCCCATCATACAGGAGGAGAGATACAGCTGAGGTATGAAACATTCCAGAATCCCAAAGCTGTCGGAGGGGAGGGGGATTAGTGGAGGTTTCAGACAAGAGGCTCATATTTGGTGAGGGCCCAGGTGCCCCAGACAGGACAAGACAAGGAACCCAAGTGCAACCACCCTCCACACACTAAAGCTACCAAACGCAACTGAATAGATCCAGCTTTGGCTGAACGAGGCCTGCAAAACCGACAATGTGAGGCAGAGAGAAAGAGAGAGTTAGAAGGAAACCAGATTAGTACACAGATTACACAACACCTCCACAATTATGTCAACTAAAGTGAGGGTGCCACCAAACAACCACTGTTATGGCTAAACCATTCAACCACCATTATGGCTCCTCCAATGACCCGCCTCTATAGTTTCACCCACCATCCACTCACAGACCACCATCATCACCTGCAAATGATCACTCCGACATTCATCATATTTCAACATACTGAGAAATGCTACAAATGATGAAAACTGGGGTGTTCTTTTATATTTGAGACTTGGTATGCCCAGTGCTCCACTGACCAACAGAATGGCAGTGAGCCAAATCTCCAACTCCTTAGGATGGAATTTGCACCATGAAGCATCGTGGATTGGCAGGCACACTGCTATCAGCACACACACAAGGGTCGGCATGTCATATATAAGCCACCTAAGGACAGAGAGTCCCATCCTTGGTGCCGAGAGCCTTTTTTTTGCTGAATACCGGCAGCCCATAGAAGTGGATGCAGACGCAGCGGCTGTACGGAAACACAGTCGGACTTCAAAATTTTACATGCGGGCAGGAGTGGGTGTATGGATCCGAATGCAGACACTGTGTTCTAATCCGTGCCCCCGCTTCTGCCGGCATGTCAAATTTTGACATGTGTCTGTACAGCCGCTGCGTCTGCATCCACTTCCATGGGCTGCCTGCAGGCAGATTTGAGGTGGAAGCAGATAAAGCAAAAAGCAGCTCAGCATGGAGGACCAGACTCAGTGCCTATCTGTATGAGCCCTTAAACATATGCAGTGTGTACTTTGAGTAGGCAGACTTCTATCTAACCATGTCCCTCTACACCACACCCAATATGCAGCAGTAATCATGCCAATTTATGAGGCGGCACATAGTGGGCCCTCCTCCTCCCCCCTTTCTCCAGTCTACCCCATGTACACTATATTACCAAAAATACTGGGACGCCTGTCTTTACACACACATGAATTAATGGCATCCCAGTCTTAGTCCGTAGGGTTCAATATTGAGTTGGCCCACCCTTTGCAGCTATAACAGCTTCACCTCTTCTGGGAAGGCCGTCCACAAGGTTTAGGAGTGTGTCTATGGGAATGTTTGACCATTCTTCCAGAAGCACATTTGTCAGGTCGGGCACTGATGTTGTACGAGAAAGCCTGACTTGCAGTCTCCGCTCTAATTCATCCCAAAGGTGATCTATCGGGTTGAGGTTCTTCCACCCTAAACTCCCTCATCCATGTCTTTATGGACCTTGCTTTGTGCACTGGTGCGCAGTCATGTTGGAACAGGAAGGGGCCGTCCCCAAACTGTTCCCACAAAATTGGGAGCATAAAATGTTCCAAAATGTCTTGCTATGCCAACACCTTAAGCAGTCCCATCACTGGAACTAAGGGGCCAAGCCCAACCCCTGAAGAACAACACCACACCATAATCCCCCCTCCACCAAATGATTTTGACCAGTGCACAAAGCAAGGTCCATAAAGACATGGATGAGAGAGTTTGGGATGGAGGAACTTGATTGGCCTGAGTCCTGACCTCAACCCGATAGAACACTTTTGGGATGAATTAGAGCGGAGACTACGAGTCAGTCCTTCTCGTCCAACATCAGTGCCTGACCTCACAAATGCACTTCTGGAAGAATGGTCAAACATTCCCATAGACACACTCCTAAACCTTGCGGACAGCCTTCCCAGAAGAGCTGAAGCTGTTATAGCTGCAAAGGGTGGGCCAACCTAATATTGAACCCTACGGACTAAGACGTCATTAAAGTTCATGTGCGGGTAAAGGCAGGTGTCCCAATACTTTTGGTAGTATAGTGTATGTCTATTGGGAGTTGATTTTCCATTGGGGTTTATGAAGTGTCAGAATTTATCTTTAGTTGGTGGATAGGACTGGTCGGCTAAGAGACAAGACAGACTGCCTCACGTCAAGAACAAAGATGGAACCTTTTCATCTCCAGAAAAACACTTTAGTAGACAAATATGGGAAAATTCTAGAAAATGTGGAAAAACCTCAGGAAGAGGCCACTTGGCCGGCTTCTGTCGATGTGCATGCTGAAAAAACAGCAGATGACCGGTTCCCCAATCAGAGCTCTCAGCCAATGGCTGACCGGAGTGTTCTGGCGCGGGGGGCTGTCCCCCTCTCAGAACACAACAGCTCAGGGAGGGAGATCACTGTACTAATGTCCAGGGTGGATTTGATTTAAATCACTAGTAAAAAGGCTTGAGTTAAATCATAATTTTTAAAGAGCAACTGTCATCTCTGTCCCACAGCAGCTCCTCCTCTGACCCGCTGTTAACTCACCGACAGTCCCATTCACTTTAGTGATGCGGCAGTGACAAGGTGAGGGACGTGGCGGCAGCGGGTGAGTGGATGCCCACTAACAGGCGCTGCCATGATGAATCTGAAATGACAGGTGCTCTTTAAATGTGAGGACTTATTCTTGCTGGTAGTTAGATTCTTTAATATTTGCAAACAAAATGAAGATTTCCTATTTAGAATAATTAGCTGTCAGGTTAGTAAAACAGTGATATCAGAACCGATTCAATCATACAGTTTTTAGTGTACATAGATTTGCAAAACAATGGGATAAAGGAATATTCCTGAACTTTGTTTTATCTCATGGCTACTGTGAAATTCTATGAATGCATCAATGCAGTGCATGTTGTTATCTCAGCTTGGATTCATTGAATGAGTTTATTCTGCAATATTTACATTTTTGGTATACAGCCTCATGCTACATAACTAAGTTCCCGCTCATGCTGAATAAAATAAATTATTAATGTATCTTGAATAGAAAACTATCTTTAGATAAAATGCTTTTGGAGTAAAAATATATTATAATAAATTTGATTTAAATAAAAAAAAACAATCTGATTTTTTTGATTTTCTTTCAAAAAAAATTTTATCCACCCTGCTAATGTTGGACCGTACAGCGGCTCTGACTGAAGGCGATGGTTTTTTTTTTTTTTTTTCGTGTAATCCAGCGGAAGAAAAAATGCATGTACCAGGTCTTATCCTGCAGGTTCAATTTCTCAGTTTTATAAATGCAGCAGCTCAACAGAAAATGTAAAATAAATTAAGGAATTTTTCTTGTAAAAAAAAAAAAAAATTAATGAAAACAAACTACAAGCTTTTATCCCCTGCCTGCTAGCTGTAAGCATTTATGTGCACACATATGCCATGCTGCCATATACAATCAAAAGGCCATATGTTTTGTGCTGGGACTGTACTGCCACCAACAGCTCACGGTGACACAATGAAGATCAGGAGCCGATTTGACAGCCACCAAATCATGTGATCGCATAATCAGGAGCCCGCCCAACCAGCCTTCTGTGTTCCGGCCCCCTAAAATGTGACAGATCCTATTAAAAGGCAGTGCCTAAAAAAAAAAAAAAAGCCACCAACAAGAATTTTATGAGTGTTTCTTATCCATTAAAGTAGAATTCGAACCTAAGGCGCAGTTCACATATATGCGGATTGGATGTGTTTTGAACTGCATTCAAATTGCATGAAGATGTGAACCGGCAGCCTTCTCTGGAGACAGTTCACATATCTGCGGGCCGGCCAAAGTTTCAGAGTCCTGTCCGATTTTGGTACGATTTAAAGTAAAAATTTGGACCTGAATCAGTGAACACCGGACACCATTTAAAAAACAGGGAAACCGAGGCCAGTCAAATGTGAGCAGAGTCTAAAGCTAACTAATCTTAACAGCTTCCCGACTGCCCCACGCAGATAAACTGCGGCAGAAGGGCACGTACAGGCAGATTAACGTACCTGTACGTTGCCCTTCAAGAGGCGGCGCGCGTCCGCCGGGAGCTCCGTGACCGTGATCGCAGGTCCCGCGGACCCAATGTCTGTGGGAATACCCACGAACGGCTCACAGTGAGGAAGAACGGGGAGATGCTAATGTAAACAAGCATTTCCCCGTTCTGCCTAGTGACACTGTCACTGATCAGCTCTCCCTGTAATCTTGAGCGGTGATCAGTGACATGTCACACACAGCCCCCCCCCCCCCCCACAGTTAGAATCACTCCCTAGGACACACTTAACCCAATACAGCGCCACCTAGTGGTTAACCCCATTCACTGCCAGTGACATTTTTACAGTAATCAATGCAATTCTTTTAGCATTGATCGCTGTATTAATGACAATGGTCCCAAAAATGTGTCAAAATTGTCCGATGTGTCCGCCATAATGTCGCAGTCACGACAAAAATCGCAGATCGCCGCCATTACATGTAAAAAAAAAATCAATAAAAATGCCATAAAACTATCCCCTATTTTGTAGACGCTATAACTTTTGCGCAAAACATGTAGAAGAATACATATCGGTCTAAACTGAGGGAAAAAAAAATGTTTTTTAAATATATTTTGGGGATATTTATTATAGCAAAAAGTAAAAAATATTGCGGTTTTATCAAAATTGTCGCTATTTTCTTTGTTTAAAGATAAAAACCGCAGAGGTGATCAAATACCACCAAAAGAAAGCTCTATTTGTGGGAAGAAAAGGACGTCAATTTTGTTTGGGAGCAACTTTGCACGACCGCGCAATTGTCAGTTAAAGTGACGCAGTGCCGAATCGCAAAAAGTGCTCTGGTCAGGAAGGGGGTAAAATCTTCCGGGGCTGAAGTGGTTAAAAATGTTCCCTCACCCCTCCTAACATCTATGCTGTCTAACCTTTGTAAAAAAAAAGAAAATATTGTATATATACTTCGCTATTCTCTGCCTGCTCTGGTCCGGTCACATATTCCACTGTCAGCCAGCAACGGCTGCCGGGGAAGAAGGGATTGCTGACAACAACATGGACATGTGAGCCTGTGGGTGATGTCACTGCTATCAGGTATTCCCAGCTCTGGTCAAGCACGCTCTCTTCTCCCCTGCAGCTGCTTCTGGCTGACACAGAGGGGAATCACATAACCAGACTGGAATAGGTAAGTGTATATATCTTTTTTTTACACAGGTTAGTCAGCATAAGTGTTAGTGGGGGGGGGGACATTTTTAATACTAGTTAGGTTGAGGCTGGGATTCTACTTTGTCAATAAACCTGCCTGAGGCCAAGTAAAACAAAGGGGATATTTACTAAAACTGGAGAGTGCAAAATCTGGTGCTGCTCTGCCTAGAAACCGATCAGCTTCCAGGTTTAATTGTCAAAGCTTATTTGAACGATCTGAATTTAGAAGCCGATTGGCTACAATGCACAGCTGGCACCAGATTCTGAGTGCGCCAGTTTTAGTAAATCTCTCCCTAAGTGTCCTTGTGAACCTTTTTAAAAACAGCCCCTAACAGATCGGGTTCTACCAGTCCACAGCTCCCAATTTAGAAATACCGCTGTGTGTGTGTATGGCCACCCCACAGATCTCACACACAGCACACCACTAGCCTGGCTACCATATGACAGACACCTACCAGTGTGTGCAGCTTCTCCTCCAAGTCCTGATTGGTCCTCTGTGAGGCTGTGTAGCTGTTCTGTAACCTGTCAGAGGTGGAAGAGGCGCATGTTAAAATAGCAGCCGCGCTCAAACTTATGTATCCCAACCACTCCCACGCTACTCAAGCTCCGCCCCCTTTTTAGGGGCCATAAAATCCTGAGAAATCTGAAGTGTGTGAACTTTGCTGGAGACTGAAAGGAGAATAAGCAGCATCCTCCAAAAAGAAGCGGAGAAGGAAGGACACAGGACTGGGCAAGAGAAGTAGCAACACGGCACCTCTCCATTGTAAACTGCTATTGTTCCTTGGCATTGCGGCAGCTGGAGCTATTGCAAGCATTCTTATTTAACCCAATTTAAAGCTGAAATCCAGTCTTACCTTGTAATCCAACACTTGTAGTAGGTCTGCTCTTGTGATTACTCTCCATTTCCTGCAGACTTGTACCGCCACAATGTAAAGGGCATTATAAAAACTAAATTTTTATTTTTCTAAAATAATAAACATGTTATCCACTTCAATACTGGGCCATGGATGTCCTCCCGAGCATGTGCTGTCAGCGCGTCCCTATGAGACTCGGCTGATCACAGATCGGAGTAAGGGGTCGATCCTGGCCCCTTACCACATGATCAGCTGTCAGCCAATGACGGCTGATCACGTGATGTAAACAGAAGTTCGGTGATTGGTATTTTTTTTCCTCACGCTAGCAGTGTGAGGGGAAAAAAAAAAAAAAGCAGATCACCGGCTTCTGTCAGAGGGACATCGGTCCCTCACACAGAAAGCCGCAGCTGCATTTTCTGTGCCCACCAGTGTCAGCTGACAGTGCCCACTGTACCACCTACCAGTGCCACCTATCAGTGCCCACCAGTGCAGCCAATGCCCATCAGTGCCACAGATCAGTGCCGCCGATCAGTGTCACCTACCAGTGTCACCTACCAGTGCCCTCCATCAGTGTCACCTACCAGTGCCCTCCATCAGTGTCACCTACCAGTGCCCTCCATCAGTGTCACCTACCAGTGCCCTCCATCAGTGTCACCTACCAGTGCCCTCCATCAGTGTCACCTACCAGTGTCGCCCATCAGCGCAGCCTCATCAGCGCACATCAATGAAGGAGAAAAATTACCCGTTTTCAAAATTTTATAACAAACTGAAACGTTTTGTTTTTTTTTTTCAAAATTTTCAGTCCTTTTTTGTTTTATTTAGCAAAAAATAAAAAACCCAGCAGCAATTAGATACCACCAAAAGAAAGCTCTATCTGGGTGAAAACGATAAAAATTTAATTTGGGTAAACTGTAGCATGACCGCGCAATTGTCATTCAAAGAGTGAGAGCGCTGAAAGCTGAAAATTGGTCTGGGCAGGAAGGGGGTTTAAGTGCCCAGTAAGCAAGTGGTTAAAGCAACAAAACAAAAAACACAATTTTTACCCCAATTTGTTTTTGTATATTGTGAAAGATGTTACGCTGAGCAAATGTCACGCTTTAAAATTGCGCACACTCATGGAATGGCGATGCTTAAAAATGTCCATAGGTGATGCTTTAAAAATTTCTACAGGTTACCTGTTTAGAGTTACAGAGGAGGTCTAGTGCTAGAATTATTGCTCTCATTCTCACGTTCACGGTGATGCCTCACACATATGGTTCAAATTCCATTTACATATGCGAGGGCAAGCTATGTATGCGTTTGCTTCTGTGTGCGAGTACAAGGGGACAGGGGCCCTTTAAATTTTTTTTTTCTTTTTTTACACTGTTCGTTTAATATTTTTTTTTTATCACTTTAATACCTATTACAAGAAATTTAAACATCCCTTGTAATCGGTATTAGGCATAACGGGTCCTCTTTATGGAGACATTGGGGGCAATAAGATCCCAGGTATCACCTCTACCCTGGAAAGCATGAGATGGAAAAAAAAAATTTTAAATAAAAATTGATCTCTGCTTTCCAGGAAAAAAAATTGCCAATGTTTACATCTGTCAGTGCCGGAAGTGACGTCATGACGTCGCTTCTGGCCTCCCAGGGTCAAAGATAGCCAGGGACCATCCAGTCCACAGCCAGCTCTATGGTAATCCAGCGCCAGATCGTTTTACCTGGCCTCCCGATCGCATGTGAGAGATTGGAAAGGCCCCGGAGACAACCCCTCCTGCTGCCTGTAAAAGCAACCCAGCCGCTAGGATGGCTTTTAGATAGAGGGAATTACCGGCTAAAAACATATATCTGTATGATGCCTGTAGCTGTAGGCATCATTCAGATATTACCACTTCAACCTAAGGACGTCATATGACGCCCTGCAGGCGGGAAGTGGTTATACTTACCTACTTTGTGTAATAGTTTTGCACAGAGCAGCCCAGATCTCCCTCTTCTCGGGTCCCCTGCTGGTGCTCCTGGTTCCTCCTTTTTTCTGCGTGTCCCCTCAGAAAGCCATTTGCTATGGGAGCACTGGTGTGGGCTTGATCCCGAGCCACACTGTGTGCGTCTATTGACATAAAAAAGTGGCTCAGATCAGCCCCCCCGCTCTCAGGATTTGATTGGCGGGAGCCAATGGCTCCCGCTGCTGTCTAGCCTTCTGTGAGAAGAGGGTAGAGAAGAGCAGCATTGCTGCAGACGGGGACAGTGCAGGACTGAGATCTGGCTTATATAAGCAGTTCAGGGGGCTGCTTTTTTTTTTTTTTTTTTTTTTTACCTTAAAAGGAGAAGTACAGCCAAAGCTTGTTTGGCTGTACTTCTCCTGTGTATCACAGGAGTGCAGATCGTTTTGCTGAAGTTCGCTCTCTGCTGACGTCACAGAGTTGGTCCAGGTTTGGCATCATCAAGACCATGGAGTTGGGATCTACCTAGATCCCTGGACCGACACCCAGTTCAGCGAGCCGCTGAGAGCCTTGAGCTGGCCGCTCCTGACCCCTCCACAGCCCAGCACTCCTGTGAGCGAGGAGGGAGCAGAGAGCGGTGACTGACAGTCATTAGCTCTTTGCTCGGGGAGCTTTGAGAACCGAGAGATCGGCGGTGTTCAATCGCTCGGTTCTCAGTGTTAGAGGCGCCAGGGGACCGATGCTGCATCCACCTAGGCAAGTATAAAAAAATATAAAAAAAACAAAACAAAAAAAAAAAAACAACATACTTCGCTTTTAATGCATTAAGGTTAATAAAGAAAAAGCCTTTCACCTTTACAACCACTTTTCCATTAGAAGATGCAGCAGCTATTTTGAACCCGCCTTCATTTCCTGCCTGAATGACTGCAAACATCACCAATCCCCCGTCCTCCTTATCCATACCGTCCATGGCCCTCCTTTCACTGTTGTTGGCTTTCTCTGCCATCAATCATTTTGCTCTTTGTCATGTGTGGGTGTGATCTTTATTGCTGGTGTCAGGCAATATACCCTGAGCATTGTATAAAAGAACACATCCCTTTAGTTGTGCATGTGCCTACCTGCTGGCCAGAGCGCTGCAGACTGTGCAATCTACTGATCAGTTTATTGATTACACTCTAATGGAGAAACTTATCAGCAGATTGCACAAGAAAAGTCTGCAGCACAAAGTGGCCAGCAGGCATGCAGGTCTAATGGAGTTTCAGGGATGTGTTTTTTTTCACATAACACACGAAGATACTGGGGCCTGCGCATCAAGGCTATCAACAATTGGATAAAACCTCCCAAAAGCCACTAAACCACTAGATATTAGGCAGGGTGCTGTAAAGTTTACAGATCCTGTAAGTCTCTTCTACCAAACTTGATCTTTTACTACAAAGCAAAGACCAGGGAGGGGGAGGGGAGACAAGGGAAACGATTATAGCTGTACATTATACTATAGCTATAAAGAAGGCTTTCCCTTAATAATCAGACAATTTGCCATCACAGGATCCCCTTTATACTTACCGCCGAAACTTGTCCTTAAGCTTCTCCAGTTCCTCCCGGTTGCGGCTTAGCTCCACCTCCAGGTAATGGCGGCCAGCATCTAGTTCATGTTCCATGGCCTCCATCTTTGTTGTAGCATATGCCAAGCGTCGGCGGAGTTCATCATTCTGGAGCTGCAGGAAGCTGTGAGGTGGAAACAGATAGATGTGTGACAACACTGCAGTACAAGCAAAACTACCAATATTCATAGACAGACAACGATCACGCCATGCGATTTCACTGCAAACATATTGATCAGACACCACAATGTGACATTTCCGCAGACACAATAATCACTCACCTCCATGTGCTATCACCGCAGACACACCGATCACTCACCGTCATGTGCTATCACCGCAGACACACCGATCACTCACCGCCATGTGCTATCACCGCAGACACAGATCACTCGCCTCCATGTGCTATCACCGCAGACACACCGATCACTCACCGCCATGTGCTATCACCGCAGACACCGTGATCACCCACCGCCATGTGCTATCACCGCAGACACACCGATCACTCATCGCCATGTGCCATCACCGCAGACACCGTGATCACCCACCGCCATGTGCTATCACCGCAGACACACCGATCACTCACCGCCATGTGCTATCACCGCAGACACACCGATCACTCACCGCCATGTGCTATCACCGCAGACACACCGATCACTCACCGCCATGTGCTATCACCGCAGACACACCGATCACTCACCGCCATGTGCTATCACCGCAGACACAGATCACTCGCCTCCATGTGCTATCACCGCAGACACACCGATCACTCACCGCCATGTGCTATCACCGCAGACACAGATAACTCACCGCCATGTGCTATCACCGCAGACACAGATCACTCACCGCCATGTGCTATCACCGCAGACACACCGATCACTCACCGCCATGTGCTATCACCGCAGACACACCGATCACTCACCGCCATGTGCTATCACCGCAGACACACCGATCACTCACCGCCATGTGCTATCACCGCAGACACACCGATCACTCACCGCCATGTGCTATCACCGCAGACACACCGATCACTCACCGCCATGTGCTATCACCGCAGACACACAGATCACTCACCGCCATGTGCTATCACCGCAGACACACCGATCACTCACCGCCATGTGCTATCACCGCAGACACAGCGATCACTCACCGCCATGTGCTATCACCGCAGACACAGCGATCACTCACCGCCATGTGCTATCACCGCAGACACACCGATCACTCACCGCCATGTGCTATTACCGCAGACACACCGATCACTCACCGACATGTGCTATCACCGCAGACACACCGATCACTCACCGCCATGTGCTATCACCGCAGACACACCGATCACTCACCGCCATGTGCTATCACCGCAGACACAGATCACTCGCCTCCATGTGCTATCACCGCAGACACACCGATCACTCACCGCCATGTGCTATCACCGCAGACACAGATAACTCACCGCCATGTGCTATCACCGCAGACACAGATCACTCACCGCCATGTGCTATCACCGCAGACACACCGATCACTCACCGCCATGTGCTATCACCGCAGACACACCGATCACTCACCGCCATGTGCTATCACCGCAGACACACCGATCACTCACCGCCATGTGCTATCACCGCAGACACACCGATCACTCACCGCCATGTGCTATCACCGCAGACACACCGATCACTCACCGCCATGTGCTATCACCGCAGACACACAGATCACTCACCGCCATGTGCTATCACCGCAGACACACCGATCACTCACCGCCATGTGCTATCACCGCAGACACAGCGATCACTCACCGCCATGTGCTATCACCGCAGACACAGCGATCACTCACCGCCATGTGCTATCACCGCAGACACACCGATCACTCACCGCCATGTGCTATTACCGCAGACACACCGATCACTCACCGACATGTGCTATCACCGCAGACACAGATAACTCGCCTCCATGTGCTATCACCGCAGACACACCGATCACTCACCGACATGTGCTATCACCGCAGACACAGCGATCACTCACCGCCATGTGCTATCACCGCAGACACAGCGATCACTCACTGCCATGTGCTATCATCGCAGACACACCTATCACTCACCACCATGTGCTATCACCGCAGACACACCGATCACTCACCGACATGTGCTATCACCGCAGACACACCGATCACTCACCGACATGTGCTATCACCACAGACACACCGATCAATCACCGCCATGTGCTATCATCGCAGACACACCGATCACTCACCACCATGTGCTATCACCGCAGACACACCGATCACTCACCGACATGTGCTATCACCACAGACACACCGATCAATCACCGCCATGTGCTATCATCGCAGACACACCGATCACTCACCACCATGTGCTATCACCGCAGACACACCGATCAATCACCGCCATGTGCTATCACCGCAGACACACCGATCACTCACCGACATGTGCTATCACCGCAGACACACCGATCACTCACCGCCATGTGCTATCACCGCAGACACACCTATCACTCACCGCCATGTGCTATCACCGCAGACACACCGATCACTCACCGCCATGTGCTATCACCGCAGACACCGTGATCACCCACCGCTATGTGCTATCACCGCAGACACACCGATCACTCACCGCCATGTGCTATCACCGCAGACACACCGATCACTCACCGCCATGTGCTATCACCGCAGACACACCGATCACTCACCGCCATGTGCTATCACCGCAGACACACCGATCACTCACCGCCATGTGCTATCACCGCAGACACACCGATCACTCACCGCCATGTGCTATCACCGCAGACACACCGATCAATCACCGCCATGTGCTATCACTGCAGACACACCGATCACTCACCGCCATGTGCTATCACCGCAGACACACCGATTACTCATCGCCATGTGCTATCACCGCAGACACACCGATCACTCACCGCCATGTGCTATCACCGCAGACACACCGATCACTCACCGCCATGTGCTATCACCGCAGACACACCGATCAATCACCGCCATGTGCTATCACCGCAGACACAGATCACTCGCCTCCATGTGCTATCACCGCAGACACACCGATCACTCACCGCCATGTGCTATCACCGCAGACACAGATAACTCACCGCCATGTGCTATCACCGCAGACACAGATCACTCACCGCCATGTGCTATCACCGCAGACACACCGATCACTCACCGCCATGTGCTATCACCGCAGACACACCGATCACTCACCGCCATGTGCTATCACCGCAGACACACCGATCACTCACCGCCATGTGCTATCACCGCAGACACACCGATCACTCACCGCCATGTGCTATCACCGCAGACACACCGATCACTCACCGCCATGTGCTATCACCGCAGACACACAGATCACTCACCGCCATGTGCTATCACCGCAGACACACCGATCACTCACCGCCATGTGCTATCACCGCAGACACAGCGATCACTCACCGCCATGTGCTATCACCGCAGACACAGCGATCACTCACCGCCATGTGCTATCACCGCAGACACACCGATCACTCACCGCCATGTGCTATTACCGCAGACACACCGATCACTCACCGACATGTGCTATCACCGCAGACACAGATAACTCGCCTCCATGTGCTATCACCGCAGACACACCGATCACTCACCGACATGTGCTATCACCGCAGACACAGCGATCACTCACCGCCATGTGCTATCACCGCAGACACAGCGATCACTCACTGCCATGTGCTATCATCGCAGACACACCGATCACTCACCGACATGTGCTATCACCGCAGACACACCGATCACTCACCGACATGTGCTATCACCACAGACACACCGATCAATCACCGCCATGTGCTATCATCGCAGACACACCGATCACTCACCACCATGTGCTATCACCGCAGACACACCGATCACTCACCGACATGTGCTATCACCACAGACACACCGATCAATCACCGCCATGTGCTATCATCGCAGACACACCGATCACTCACCACCATGTGCTATCACCGCAGACACACCGATCAATCACCGCCATGTGCTATCACCGCAGACACACCGATCACTCACCGACATGTGCTATCACCGCAGACACACCGATCACTCACCGCCATGTGCTATCACCGCAGACACACCTATCACTCACCGCCATGTGCTATCACCGCAGACACACCGATCACTCACCGCCATGTGCTATCACCGCAGACACCGTGATCACCCACCGCTATGTGCTATCACCGCAGACACACCGATCACTCACCGCCATGTGCTATCACCGCAGACACACCGATCACTCACCGCCATGTGCTATCACCGCAGACACACCGATCACTCACCGCCATGTGCTATCACCGCAGACACACCGATCACTCACCGCCATGTGCTATCACCGCAGACACACCGATCACTCACCGCCATGTGCTATCACCGCAGACACACCGATCAATCACCGCCATGTGCTATCACTGCAGACACACCGATCACTCACCGCCATGTGCTATCACCGCAGACACACCGATTACTCATCGCCATGTGCTATCACCGCAGACACACCGATCACTCACCGCCATGTGCTATCACCGCAGACACACCGATCACTCACCGCCATGTGCTATCACCACAGACTCACCGACATGTGCTATCACCGCAGACACACCGATCACTCACCGCCATGTGCTATCATCACAGACACACCGATCACTCACCGCCATGTGCTATCACCGCAGACACACCGATCACTCACCGACATGTGCTATCACCGCAGACACACCGATCACTCACCGACATGTGCTATCATCACAGACACACCGATCACTCACCGCCATGTGCTATCACCGCAGACACACCGATCACTCACCGACATGTGCTATCACCGCAGACACACCGATCACTCACCTCCATGTGCTATCACCGCAGACACACCGATCACTCACCGCCATGTGCTATCACCGCAGACACAGCGATCACTCACCGCCATGTGCTATCACCGCAGACACAGCGATCACTCACCGCCATGTGCTATCACCGCAGACACACCGATCACTCACCGCCATGTGCTATTACCGCAGACACACCGATCACTCACCGACATGTGCTATCACCGCAGACACAGATAACTCGCCTCCATGTGCTATCACCACAGACACAGATAACTCGCCTCCATGTGCTATCACCGCAGACACACCGATCACTCACCGCCATGTGCTATCACCGCAGACACAGATAACTCGCCTCCATGTGCTATCACCGCAGACACAGATAACTCGCCTCCATGTGCTATCACCGCAGACACACCGATCACTCACCGCCATGTGCTATCACCGCAGACACACCGATCACTCACCGACATGTGCTATCACCGCAGACACAGCGATCACTCACCGCCATGTGCTATCACCGCAGACACAGCGATCACTCACTGCCATGTGCTATCATCGCAGACACACCTATCACTCACCACCATGTGCTATCACCGCAGACACACCGATCACTCACCGACATGTGCTATCACCACAGACACACCGATCAATCACCGCCATGTGCTATCATCGCAGACACACCGATCACTCACCACCATGTGCTATCACCGCAGACACACCGATCAATCACCGCCATGTGCTATCATCGCAGACACACCGATCACTCACCGCCATGTGCTATCACCGCAGACACAGCGATCACTCACTGCCATGTGCTATCACCGCAGACACACCTATCACTCACCGCCATGTGCTATCACCGCAGACACACCTATCACTCACCGCCATGTGCTATCACCGCAGACACACCGATCACTCACTGCCATGTGCTATCACCGCAGACACAGCGATCACTCACTGCCATGTGCTATCATCGCAGACACACCGATCACTCACCGCCATATGCTATCACCGCAGACACAGCGATCACTCACCGCCATGTGCTATCACCGCAGACACACCGATTACTCACCGCCATGTGCTATCACCGTAGACACACCGATCACTCACCGCCATGTGCTATCACCGCAGACACACCGATCACTCACCGCCATGTGCTATCACCGCAGACACACCGATCACTCACCGCAATGCAATATTACCAATTTGACATCACCATGTGAGATTACCATAGACACACCGATCACACACCACCATTTGGGAAATCCGCAGACACACTGCCTGGTGACTGTGACAATAAACTCAGAGGATGCCGGATAGAACCCACAGATTTCAGTGATTGGGGGACACCGGGCCCAACATCTGCATTCAACCAATACAAAAACAAAAGAACATTTATGTATGTTTCTCAGTGGTCACCAAATGACCCGTCCTCTGGGGGTAGTACTGATTGCAGGCGGCTATGCACTGCTGGTTTACAGTTAATGGGGTTGATTTACTAAAGCCAAATAGTCTGTCCACTTTACAAGTGCAGTTGAACTCTGCAGGGGCATTTGCCCCAGAGCTTAGTAAATGAGGGAAAGACCTACTGACTTCCAATTATGTGCAAGCAAAAATGCTTTTTTTTTTTTTTTTTTTCCTTGCACGTGATTGGGTATTCTTTACAATGTGAAGCTTTACCTCATTTACTAAGCTCTGGAGTAACCACAAGTGCAGTTTTACTCTGCAAGAGCAAAGTGCACAGTCTATTTATCTTTAGTAAATCAACCTCATTACCTTTCATGGAGCCCCATGCAAGTCTTCGAGGATAATGATGAATGCAATCTATATAGCAGAATGTGCGGGGGAACAATGACACAATGACAGAGTCTCATCTGGTGGTAACTGGAGAGCGAGTGTAACTTTACACCAAGACACAGCGCTAGTGTTCCACACTAAATCATTCATGTGCGGCTGTCAGGGACACGCTCTGCTGGGTACACAGATCAGGAGTTATGGCTTCTCTAGCTGTGCATTTCTACAAGGACAGCGACTCAATTGAAGCCAGAGGACCAGCAAAACGGACAGATAACATTTTTCCAAAGCAGTCATTGGCATTGTCAGATTTCATAAACCCAAATGCAAATCCCAACCACTGGAGTTTGCGTGTTCTCCCTGCGCGGGTTTCCTCCGGGTACTCCAGTTTCCTCCCACACTCTAAAGACATGCTGGTAGGTTAACTGGCTCCTGTCCAAACTAGTATGTGCATGTATGATTATGGAGTTAAGGACCTTAGTTACATAGTTAGTCTGGTTGAAAAAAGACAAGTCCATCTAGTTCAACCAATAAAAGACCTTAGATTGTAAGCTCCTTGAGGGCAGGGACTGATGTGACTGTACAATTTTATATAAATTTATATACACACACACACACACGCATATACATACATATACACTATATTGTAAAAAGTATTGGGACTCCTGCCTTTACACGCACATGAACTTTAATGGTATCCCAGTCTTAGTCCGTAGGGTTCAATATGGAGTTGGCCCACCCTTTGCAGCTATAACAGCTTCAACTCTTCTGGGAAGGCTGTACACAAGGTTTAGGAGTGTGTCTATGGGAACGTTTGACCATTTTTTCAAGAAGTGCATTTGTGAGGTCAGGCACTGATGTCGGATGAGAAGGCCTGGCTCGCAGTCTCCGCTCTACTTCATCCCAAAGGTGTTCTATCGGGTTGAGGTCAGGACTCTGTGCAGGCCAGTCAAGTTCCTCCACCCCAAACTTGCTCATCCATGTCTTTATGGACCTTGCTTTGTGCACTGGTGCGCAGTCATGTTGGAACAGGAAGGGGCCATCCCCAAACTGTTCCCACAAAGTTGGGAGCATGAAATTGTCCAAAATGTCTTGGTGTGCTGACGCCTTAAGTTTCCTTCACTGGAACTAAAGGGGCCAAGCCCAACCCCTGAAAAACAACCCACACCATAATCCCCCCTCTGCCAAATGATTTGGACCAGTGCACAAAGGTCCATAAAGACATAGATGAGCGAGTTTGGGGTGGAGGAGCTTGACTGGCCTGTACAGAGTCCTGACCTCAACCCGATAGAACACCTTTGGGATGAATTAGAGTGGAGACTGCGAGCCAGACCTTCCCGTCCAACATCAGTGCCTGACCTCACAAATGCCCTTCTGGTAGAATGGTCAAACATTCCCATAGACACACTCCTAAACCTTGAGGACGGCCTTCCCAGAAGAGTTGAAGCTGTTATAGCTGCAAAGGGCGGAGCCAACTCAATATTGAACCCTACAGACTAAGACTGGGATGTCATTAAAGTTCATGTGTGTGTAAACGTATACTTTTGGTAATATAGTGTATATGTAAAGTGTTGCATAAATCGTTGGCACTTTGCAAGTACCTGTAATAATAAATCAAATTCATGTGAGAGCGGCCTGGAAGGACGGACATAGTGGGAACAACACACCGAATGTTTATGACTGATTCAGTGTGGACATTATGGTAAAAATGTTTAATAAGATCACAGGATAATGCCACCCCAAGAATCATTCCCTCAATCTGGATTATAACCAGCAATGGGGTCACCTGGATATTTGACTAAGGATTGGTTGCTCTGGGTTATGGCAGTTTTCTTGACTGAATGAGGTCACAGTGTGCATTCTGCAGACAGGGGTTATCACAGCAATGCTGCCTCATCTAATCCCTCCAACAGAGTGACCAGCTTCATCATTGATTGCTCTTCCCCCCTGGAGCACCTTACTATGGAGACCAGTTAACCCCCTCTCTTGTTTCTCTCTATGGAGTCCCCCCCCACCCTCCCGTGGCCTAGATTTATTCTCTGCAGATTGCATTGGGAGTCATGTGACCCCCTCCATTCAGAATATAGAAGAGGGATGAGCTGACACTTCATTGTGAATAGCAGGACGTAATATGGCTTCGGGTGGGGGTGACAGCGCTGGGATTCCTCCTGATGGGAGCAGACGCCACCACAGGGGCCATTTACAATACATTTCACCATTTCTAAGTCCGCTGCTGCAATAACTGTGTAAAGACTTGAAATACTCCAAAGACATGCTGGTAGGCTATTGGCTCCTGTCTAAATTTGTCCCCAGTATGTATGAATGTGAGTTAGGGACCTTAGATTGTAAGCTCCTTGAGGGCAGGGACTGATGTGAATGTACAAAATATGTGTAAAGCTCTGCATAAACTGACAGCGCTACATAAGTACCTCAAATATATATATATCTCTATGGCGGTCAAATCTGCTTATTATACAGGCAGGCTCTGCTTCCTGCGATTGTGTCTCTATCATTTCGGCCAGACTAAATGAAAACAATATCATCTGTGGGTGGTTTATCCTGTTACAGATTTTATTTTGGCGCTTGTTTAGTGAGGATCCAGCCTGCTTACTGGAAAGGTACTGCAATGTCCAGTCTGCTGGGAAGGTGTAACAAGACAGAAAGTAGTAACCCTTAGCAAACAACCTACAATCCTCTGACAAGGTGCATCTGGGTAGTTTCTGTGTGAAAGATCAGATAATAAATAGGTCCCTTTGTATAAAGGCCTGAATGATGTAGAATCAGTGAGAGCATGAAAACCTACCCGATTCTGTCTCCTTCTGTTGACGGCTCCTGAAATAAGAATGGGAGAGGGTCATTAACTGCCATCATTTTACCTCTTCATCATCTCTAGGTCCTGTGTACCTCTCCCCACCACAGTCCCATCACTGGCCCAATGTTCCCCTCCCCACCACAGTCCCATCACTGGCCCAATGTACCCCTCCCCACCACAGTCCCATCACTGGCCCAATGTTCCCCTCCCCACCACAGTTCCATCACTGGCCCAATGTTCCCCTCCCCACCACAGTCCCATCACTGGCCCAATGTTCCCCTCCCCACCACAGTCCCATCACTGGCCCAATGTTCCCCTCCCCACCACAGTCCCATCACTGGCCCAATGTACCCCTCCCCACTACAGTCCCATCACTGGCCCAATGTACCTCTCCCCACCACAGTCCCATCACTGGCCCAATGTACCTCTCCCCACCACAGTCCCATCACTGGCCCAATGTTCCCCTCCCCACCACAGTCCCATCACTGGCCCAATGTTCCCCTCCCCACCACAGTACCATCACTGGCCCAATGTACCCCTCCCCACTACAGTCCCATCACTGGCCCAATGTACCTCTCCCCACCACAGTCCCATCACTGGCCCAATGTACCTCTCCCCACCACAGTCCCATCACTGGCCCAATGTTCCCCTCCCCACCACAGTCCGACCACTGGCCCAAAGTACCCCTCCCCACCACAGTTCCATCACTGGCCCAATGTAACCTTCCCTGCTACAGTACTGTCATTGGCCTCACATTTCCCTCCCCACCACAGTCCTATCACTGGCCCAATGTACCCCTACCCACAATAGTCCTATCACTGACCCCCCATCCCCCTCCCCACAATAGTTCCACCACTGGCCCAATGTACCTCATTTGGCTAAAGTCCGGTCATTGGCCCCACCACAGTCCTAACACTGGCCCCACATTCCCCTCCCCACAATAGTCCCAACACTGGCCCAATGTACCCATCCCCACAATAGTCCCATCACTGGCCCAATGTAGTCATCCCCACAATAGTCCCATCACTGGCCCAATGTACCCCTCCCCACAACAGTCCTATCACTGGTTATACATTTCCCTACCCACAATAGTCCCATCACTGGCCCAATGTACCCCTCCCCACAACAGTCCGGTCATTGGCCCAATGTACCCCTCCCGGCTACAGTCCTGTCATTGGCCACACATTCCCTTCCTCGACATAGCCCCGTCACTGGCCCAACGAACCCATCCTCACAACAGTCCCATCACTGGCCCAATGTACCCCTCCCGGCTACAGTCCTGTCATTGGCCACACATTCCCCTCCCCACCATAGTCCCATCACTAGCCCAATGTACCCCTTCCCACAACAGTCCTGTCACTAGCTCCACATTCCCCTCCCCACCACAGTCCCATCACTGATCCCATGTGCAACTCTCTACCACAATCTCGTTACTGATCCAACCTATCCCTTCTCACCACAGTCCACATGTAACTCTCTCTCCCCCCCGCCCCCCCACACACAGTTCCACCACTGGTTCTACGTACCACTCCTCACAACCGGCCCCACATGCCCATTCTTTGCCACAGTCCTGTCACTGGCCCCATGTACCCCTTACCACCACAGTCCCATCAAAGGCCCCGTGTACATTGCACTACATTATACAATTACTGGTTTATATAACTTGGTCACTTGGCACATATCAAGCTTCACCGCAGAAGCAAACTATCCGTAGCCTTTAAAATGTTACAGTATCTGCAGAGATCTACGATATTTATATATAATATCTGTATTTCCATTTCAGATCGACATTTGTGGTGCAGCTATGAAAGTACCCCCCCAAACAAGCTTTATAAATTCTGGAGTTTGACCAGATGTAGAGAAGAGAAGACTGCAGATAAAACAAATACAACTTATGTAGGAGGATTTCTTTCACCTCTGTCTATCACCTGAGGCCAGTCACTTCACTGGTTACTTTTGAACAAAACTAGTCGGGAGGAGCTGCAGCAGTGACTTTTTTTTTTTACACCGGCTGGAGTGTCTGCATGTGATTGATTTATATGCGATTTGTCTCCTGCCTTCTTGTAAGTAGTTTTAACCTTAAAAAACCTGGAGTTTTAATTACTACACTACGAGTTCCTCCTTTGTCTCTTCCTTTGGCTGAGCCCACTGTTGAACATCCTGGTCGTATGGTAACCTGGCATCCCGGAATCTTGGCCCCCGATATCCATCCATCCCATGGGGATACTGGGATAAAGTGCGGCCAGACCCCCATCTTGGGGTCAAAGTAGCTGGTAAGCGGCTTGAGAACTGGGTGTGAAGATTTTGCTATCCACATTGAAATATGGATTGTTGTTGATAAACAAGTTTAAAGGAACTTTTTGCGCAAGAGCATTTCTCTTCTTTTTTTTTCTGATGGACTTTACTGGATTATTTATGAATGTTTAACACATTCTTGTTTACAGTTTTTGATATATACAGTATCTCACAAAAGTGTGTACACCCCTCACATTTTTGTAAATATTTTATTCTATCTTTTCATGTGACAACACTGAAGAAATGACACTTTGCTACAATGTAAAGTAGTGAGTGTACAGCTTGTATAACAGTGTAAATTTGCTGTCCCCTCAAAATAACTCAACACACAGCCATTAATGTCTAAACCGCTGGCAACAAAAGTGAGTACACCCCTAAGTGAAAATGTCCAAATTGGGCCCAATTAGCCATTTTCCCTCCCCGGTGTCATGTGACTCGTTAGTGTTACAAGGTCTCAGGTGTGAATGGGGAGCAGGTGTGTTAAATTTGGTGTTATCGCTTTCACTCTCTTATACTGGTCACTGGAAGTTCAACATGGCACCTCATGGCAAAGAACTTTCTGAGGATCTGAAAAAAAAGAATTGTTGCTCTACATAAAGATGGCCTAGGCTATAAGAAGATTGCCAAGACCCTGAAACTGAACTGCAGCACGGTGGCCAAGACCATACAGCGGTTTAACAGGACAGATTCCACTCAGAACAGGCCTCGCCATGGTCCACCAAAGAAGATGTGTGCACGTGCTCAGCGTCATATCCAGAGGTTGTCTTAAAGTTATTTGGTTCAGATGGTGTCAAGCGTGTGTGGCGGTAACCAGGTGAGAACAAAAGACAAGTGTGTCTTGCCTACAGTCAAGCATGGTGGTGGGAGTGTCATGGTCTGGGGCTGCATGAGTGCTCCCGGCACTGGGGAGCTACAGTTCATTGAGGGAACCATGAATGCCAACATGTACTGTGACATACTGAAGCAGAGCATGATCCCCTTCCTTCGGAAGACTGGGCCGCAGGGCAGTATTCCAAGATAACGACCCCAAACACACCTCCAAAGACAATCACTGCCTTGCTAAAGAAGCTGAGGGTAAAGGTGATGGACTGGCCAAAGCATGTCTCCAGACCTAAACCCTATTGAGCATCTGTGGGACATCCTCAAACGGAAGGTGGAGGAGCGCAAGGTCTCTAACATCCACCAGCTCTGTGATGTCGTCATGGAGGAGGGGAAGAAGACTCCAGTGGCAACCTGTGAAGCTCTGGTGACCTCCATGCCCAAGAGGGTTAAGGCAGTGCTGGAAAATAATGGTGGCCACAAAAATATTGACACTTTGGGCCCAATTTGGACATTATCACTTAGGGGTGTACTTCCTTTTGTTGCCAGCGGTTTAGACATTAATGGCTGTGTGTTGAGTTATTTTGAGGGGACAGAAAATTTACACTGTTATACAAGCTGTACACTCACTACTTTACATTGTAGCAAAGTGTCATTTCTTCAGTGTTGTCACATGAAAAGATAGAATAAAAAATTTACAAAAATGTGAGGGGTGCAGTCACTTTTATGAGATACTGTATGAATATTTATTTGTCATTCATTTATGCACTTTACATTATTAGCGCAACACGTTTTTCAGTAAAATATGTGAGGGTTTACAACCATTTTTATACTCATGGCGGGATAATCCAATTACCGGGAGAATACCAGAGACATCACAATTTGGTAAACCTCAGCCACTCCAAACTGATGGGGAAATTAAAGAAAGGATGAAATGTAATTTAAGACCCCCCCGGCTGTATGAGACTCGCAGTTGGATACTGGTGGTCACCAATACCCTCCCATTTCTCTGCTTTGGTTCCTATGTGTCTGGAATATCCGTCGGTCGTGCCAAGTGTGTTTCCTAGAAATGGTGCAATTGGTGCACATTACAACAGGTCCAGTATAAAAGCTAGGGTTGTCCCAATACCACTTTTTTAGGACCGAGTACAAGTACCGATACTTTTTTTCAAGTACTCGCCAATACCGATTACCGATACTTTTTTTTAATGTCACGTGACAGTGTTTTTTTTTTTTTTTTTTTTTTTTTTTTTTAGGGGGGGGGGGGGGGGGAGTGAACGGTGTGTGTGTGTTTTTTTTTTTTCATTTACATTTATTATTTTTTACAATTTAATTTTTTTTTATTCTTTATTGCACTATGTGTGTGTTTTTTTTTTAATCAGCCCTGTTGGGGGGCTTTGGTGAGATATCAGGGGTCTTAACTGACCTCTGATATCTCCCCCTTGAGACAGAGAAAGAGACAGAGGATAGAGATTCCCCAGTCCCTTTCTCTGCAGCCTCAGCTGCACTGACAATGAATGGAGAGAAGACAGCGGCTCCTCTCCATTCATAAACTGACACATCGTAATCACAGGAGATTACAATGTTTCAGTTATGTGAATAGACAGAGTCAGCTGACTCTGTCCATTCACACAGCGGAGAGACAGCAGAACGGAGGGGACAGAGGAAGAGAGAGGGGGACAGCGGAAAGCCGGAACGGATGGGGACAGCGGAGGGGGACAGAGCAAAGAAGGAGGACAGCGGAGGGGGACAGAGGAACGGAGGGGGACAAAGCAACGGAGCAGGACAGCGGAGGGGGACAGAGGAACGGAGGGGGACAAAGCAACGGAGCAGGACAGCGGAGGGGGACAGAGGAATGGAGGGGGACTAAGGGGGATGAGGTGACAGTCAGCGGTGATCGTGTGTGGGGGAGTTACAAGCACCGATCACCGCTGTATGTTACTAAAGCAGCTGAAAGCCGCGGGGGGAGAAGCTTGTAACTCCCCCACGCGCCGATCACCGCTGACAGTCAAGGTATCGGTGGAAGCATCGGGAGCATTTGCCCGAGTACAAGTACTTGGGCAAATGCTTGGTATCGGTGCCGATACCGATACTAGTATCGGTATCGGGACAACCCTAATAAAAGCCAATAAGATGAATACAGATGGGGATTCATATATGGAATACAGATTCCTATATGGCTGTGAAGGATCAGAATAATTCTATTAGAAAACATTAAAACGCACCAAGAGTAGGTGATGAAAGTTAACACACCCAGCAGGCGTCACTAATAAAATAGCGGAGGGATGGATGCCAGGATCATCAATATGGGAAAGAGGCCAAATAGAAAGGGCCAGCGGTTCTATCAGTGTCTAAAAGGATCTGAGGGGCTCTATGGAAGTAAAACCAAAAGGTTAAAAGGTCAGGGGAGCACAGAAAAAAAATGGTAATATGGGGTCACAGAGGAGCGAGGTGGGCAAACTGAGCAGAGAACAAAGATGGAGGTTACAGCATGAAATGTGGCAGATTGCTAATGGAGGTGGAATAAAGGATACAGAGGAGAGGACAGAAGATGAAAAGTATTCATATGGGAGGTCAGAGAAGAGAGGCCAGGGTTGGAAGACAGGAAGAAGGAAGACCATGAAAGACCGGGTGTAGAAGCCAGGTATGGTGGACAGGAAAGAGGATGGAAGTAGAGACCAGAAATGGAGGACTGGAAATAGAGGATAAAAGATGGGGAGTAGAGGCCAGGGATGGAGGACAGGAAAGAGACAATGATGATAAGAACTAGAGGCCAAGGAGAGAAGACGGGAGAGAGAAAGCTGAAGACAGGGGTAGCGGTCAAGGAAGGAGGACAGGAAAGAGGATGGAAAATGGGCAGTAGCGGCCTGTGATGAAGGACAGGAAAGAGAAGACGACGATAGGAGGTAGAGGCCAGGGAGTGAAGATAGCAAAAGGGACGATGGAAGATGGGGTGGACAGAAAGGAGGATGAAGACCAAGATGGAGGACAGGAAAGAGAGGATGATTAGGAGTGGTGGCCAGGGAGAGAAGACAGGAAAGAGAAAACTAAAGATGGAGTAGAGGTCAGGCATGTAGGACCGTAAAGAGGATAGAAAATGGGGAGTAGAGGCAAGGAATGGCTGACATGAATAGGATGATGGACGATTCAGTGTGGAGGCCAGGAAAGAGGATGAAGATAGAGACGAGAGAACGAGAGAGAGAGAGAGAGAGAGAGAGAGAGAGAGAGAGAACGAGAACGAGAGAGAGAACGAGAGAGAGAACGAGAGAGAGAACGAGAGAGAGAGAGAGAGAGAGAGAGAGAGAGAGAGAGAGAGAGAGAGAGAGAGAGAGAGAGAGAGAGAGAGAGAGAGAGAGAGAGAGAGAGATGGGGGGTAGAGGCCAGGGATGGAGGACAGCAAAGAGACAATGATAAGGAGTGGAGGCAAGAGAGAGAAGACAGGAAAGAGAAAACCGAAGACAGGGGGAGAGGTCAGGGATGGGGGACAGGAAAGAGGGTGGAAAATGGGGGTAGAGGCCATTGATGGAGGACAGAAAATGGAAAATGGGGGGTAGAGGTAAGGGTTGGCGGGCAGGAAAGAAATGACTGAAGAAAGGGGGTAGAGGACAGAAAACAAAAAGTTGAAGGCAGGGCATAGAGGCCAGGGATGGAGGACAGGAAAATTGAAGACAAGGGGTAGAGGTCAGGGATGGAAGACAGGAAAGAAAAAGTTGAGCGGTATAGAGCAGTGGTCATCAACCCTGTCCTCAGGGCCCACTAACAGGCCAGGTTTTATGTACTACCTTGCGGAGCTGCAGACTAGAAAAATGTAATCACTGAGCAGCAAATTATATCAGTTGTGATGTATTTCAGTTATCTTGCAAACCTGGCCTGTTAGTGGGCCCTGAGGACAGGGTTGATGACCACTGGTATAGAAGACAGGGATGGAGGACAGGAAAGAGACAACTGACCAAAGGAGGTAGAGGCAAGGGGATGGAGGACAGAAAACAAAAAGTTGAAGGCAGGGTATAGAGGCCAGGAAAAAGGAAATTGCCAATGGGGTAGAGGTAAGGGATGGAGGATAGGGAGAAGAGGATATCAAGCATGGGGAGGATGAAGATAAAGGGCAGGGAAATGTGACACAAAATAGACTAATGATGGGAAGCAGATGAAGAAAACACATAAAACAATGTAGTGTGTGACTGTTACACATTTGATGGTTTGGCCTTTATAATGGGTGAAAGGTAAATCAACTGGTAAAATTCAGGGCAACATCCATGTTATAGGGGACACAAAGGTGACATGGAACTGACCTTGTTTCGTGTGGTATTAGGTGAAGGTGATGCACGGGGTGAGGGGCTTTTCCCCTCAGGACTCCAGTGAGAAACCGACGAGAGGGATTCTGTATCCAAGTAGCCGAGCTCTGACGAGGTCTGGGAAGGCTCCTTGTTTTGTTGGGTGGCCAATTTCCCTCTATACCCCTCTTTGGGTTCTGACTCTGTGGAAGTGTGTCCAGAAAATGACGACCCTGGATGGTCGGATTCGGCTGGCCCACACTTTGTTCTCTGCCTGGTATCGGGTGACCTTTTCTGGCCTCTTTGTTGAGCAGGAGAAATGGATCTCCGTCTCCCTGCCCTTTCTAAACTCTTCTCGGGTCCATCCTCTATCACAGCTCTGGTGCTGTTTCCAGGTGTCCTTCTTATAGAACCTGGGCTTTCATCATCAGTGCTGGCACCGACTCCTCTCCGCCTGCCAGCCTGCAGGTTTGTCGGGCTCAATACTCTAGAGGTGATCTCATCCAGGAACCTGGAAAAGCTTGCTTTGTCCTGCTGGCTCTTTCTGTCTGGTGATGGCGACCCGCCTCTCCCTGCATCCCCTTGAGATGGTGACAAAGCAAGGGGTGATCGCGGTTTCTCGGAGCGGGCCTGGCCTGGATGTAGTTTGCTGCCGATGTTAAGGGTGCCTGGGTGTTTCAGGATACTTTTTAGAGGCTGAGAGGTGGCTGACTGGCGTTTTTTTTTTTGGTGCCAGGACTTCTGCCGGCTCTTTGAAGACCAGGCTGCGCTCCAGGCTGCGGCTTTTGCCCTCATGTTTTACCTCTTCCAACGCGGCGACATTCTCTTCGCTGCGGCTCAGGAACCGTCGCAGCCCCCTGAGACGCGTAGCTCGGGTCTGTTTTCCCCGACTGCGGAGGGATTTCACCCTGCGGAGCAACGTCTGTGACCTTGACCCTCGCGTACCCCCCCAGTCGGTGTCCTTATCATTGCTGGACGCTAGAGACCAGGAGGAGGAACAGCTAAGATTACCAATATCTGAGCCTTCGGCTTCCTTTAACTCCACAGCCACGGCTCTACTGAAACAAGTTCTCTGGTAAATAGGGCCCCGAAGTGCAGTTACCTTACTTGGCTGCTCTGGCGACTCCTCCCCCCGTGCTGCAGGTGGGTCATGACGGTTCTCTCGGTGCTGTGGAGGAGCCTTTCGGTACGGCTTCTTGGAAGGGGCAATGCTGCTCATTCTGGATCCACGAGAAGCGATTCTGTGAAGGCAGAGGGTGTCAGGATGTTAAGTGCAGGGCACACAGTAAAGACATGGCACTCAGAACACGCAGTACAGGGAGCCACAGGCTGAGTATTGATCTGTCAGTGGAGGAACTCTGATCAATCAACCCGACAAACAGAACAAAGTGGGGGGAGGGGCGGTGGATACACAGTCAACTCATTCATCAAACATCACACACCCAGGATGTGACACAATACAGAAAGTTGTACACAACCACTTCTCAAACTGTGCAGGACTGTCCTGGCATGGTTTGAAAGTGCCATGCACTGTGCAGCGAGTGCACATACATAAGAGTACAGTAAGTGCCAGGGGTAAACGTATAGGAGAGACAGCACACACGGCTGTGTAAGGTATATGGGAGTTCACATAGATTTGCATTGGAGACTTGGTTCTGTTCAGTTAAAACAGCCGCTTGAAGCTCCACAAGGTAATACAGAACAAGCGGTTCGTTAGAACCAATCCGGGACCCCAGCCACCCAGTATGTGATGGCTGCTCTGACTCACCGCAAGAGCTTGACCCGGGATCAGCTGGAAGATCCTCTTCTGATCAGGACTCCTGAGAAAGGACAGACACAAGTTATATACCAGAATCAATGTGTACAGAAAGACACAACAAAAGATGCTTCCCAGAGGGCAGGGTGACTGGGGGGCAAGGGCATCAGAAAAGGGAGGCCAGAGGGTGAGGGCAGCAGGGCAGGTAGGCCAGAAGGCAAGGCAACTGAAGAAGGAAGTCAGAGGGTGGTGGAGAGGACGCGAGAAAATGAGGGCGTGGGCGCGAGGAGGGAGAGGGAGCGAGGAGGGTGAGGGAGCGCGCAAAGATGGCGAGGGAGGGCGCGAAGGAAGGGCGCGAGCGAGCGGAGGGAGGGAGCGAGCGAGGGGAGGGAGGGAGGGAGCGAGCGAGGGGAGGGAGGGAGGGAGGGAGCGAGCGAGGGGAGGGAGGGAGGGAGGGAGCGAGGGGAGGGAGGGAGGGAGGGAGCGAGGGGAGGGAGGGAGGGAGGGAGCGAGGGGAGGGAGGGAGCGAGGGGAGGGAGGGAGCGAGGGGAGGGAGGGAGCGAGGGGAGGGAGGGAGCGAGGGGAGGGAGGGAGCGAGGGGAGGGAGGGAGCGAGGGGAGGGAGGGAGGGAGCGAGGGGAGGGAGGGAGGGAGGGAGCGAGGGGAGGGAGGGAGCGAGGGGAGGGAGGGAGGGAGGGAGCGAGGGGAGGGAGGGAGGGAGCGAGGGGAGGGAGGGAGGGAGCGAGGGGAGGGAGGGAGGGAGCGAGGGGAGGGAGGGAGGGAGCGAGGGGAGGGAGGGAGGGAGCGAGGGGAGGGAGGGAGGGAGCGAGTGAGGGGAGGGAGGGAGGGAGCGAGCGAGGGGAGGGAGGGAGCGAGCGAGGGGAGGGAGCGAGGGGGGGAGGGAGGGAGCGAGCGAGGGAGCGAGCGAGGGGAGCGAGGGAGGGAGCGAGGGAGGGAGCGAGGGAGGGAGCGAGGGAGAGAGCGAGGGAGCGAGCGAGGGAGAGAGCGAGGGAGAGAGCGAGGGAGCGAGCGAGGGAGCGAGCGAGGGAGCGAGCGAGGGAGCGAGGGAGCGCGAGGGAGCGCGAGGGAGCGCGAGGGCAACCGAGCGCGGAGGGCAACCGAGCGAGGAGGGCAACCGAGCGAGGAGGGCAACCGAGCGAGGAGGGCGAGGGCAACCGAGCGAGGAGGGCGAGAGCTACAGAGCTGGGAGGCCTGGGGTGAGGGCTCCAGAGCGGAAATTCCTGAATGTCAGGGCAGTAGAGCAAGGAGACCAGAGCTGGAAGGTTAGGGGAACATTGCAAGGAGGCTGGAGAGTCAGGGAAGCAGAGCCTGGAGGCCAGAGCGTTAGTAAAGCAGAGTGAGGAGGCCAGAGAACGGGAGATAGAAGGGAACAGGGGGAATAATGAAATGAGTTGGTGAGAGAGAAGAATGAGCAAAGTGCAAGTCAGGTGACTCTAAAGGAATTTCACATGAGACTTCAAACAACAGTGAGCTGGAGCAGCCAGACGGCCCCCTCAACTGCCAGTGAGACACATTCCAACATTTACAAAGGAATACCAGAGCCGCAACACACAATCTGCACCTAGCACACAATGCACAACCTGAAAAAGGCAAAACCTGTGCGCAACACAGAATGTGCATCCAGCATGCAAACTGCAACTAGTACACATGGAAATTAGACATTGGGATAATACCTGGTAGAGGGAGGGGATATATCCGGATACTCTTGGGTACAGTGGGGTGAGAGATTGGGATAAGGCCAGGAAGAGGGAGGGGATATATCCGGATGAATTTAGGTACAGCGATGTGAGATATTGGGATAATGGCAGGATTGGGGAAGGGAGATATGGGAATAAGTAGTCCAGGTACAAGATCAGGAAAATGGCAGTAACAGGTGAATGTGAGATCATGATAACATCTAATGCAAGAGGATAGGAGATATCGACATATGTCAGCTACAGGATAGGAGGCTCACCTGATAAGGACACTCCTCTGCAGACTCGCATGCTGCCATCTCCAGAGGGATCTGCGGTCTTTGTACCGAAGCCTGGTCACACTGAAGTAATTCAAGCTGCTGGAATCCGCATTATACCTGTGAAATGTGAGCACAGACACCTGTCATGGCAAAATCAGCACCCGAGTGCCAGCCATTGTCCTATCCCCGTCCTCCCCACTTGATTTACACCTAATGTCCATTTCAACACACCATCACCATCACCTGGAGCACACCTATCTGTCCTCCACTCCACCCCATTCTCACCCGCTCCACCTGACACATGCAACCCTATCCTCATAACCACGCCGTCCTACTCTTATCTTGGTGGAGTGCACCAGAGAAAGAAAGGGCTTGCCAGTTGCCAGTGCCACACCTGCAACAGAACTCAGACTGGTATTAACTAGCACAAACAGAGGAAACTATTGCCATAAAGCACTGCCTTAAAACAACCAGCAGAGGGAGCCGTCATACTACAGCACAGCTCTACAACAACCAGCAGAGGGACCAATCACCATACAGCACTGCCCTACAACAACAGTCAGAGGGAGCGGTCACAATGCTGCACTGCCCTACAACAACCAGAGGAGGGAGCTGTCACAATGCTGCACTGCCCTACAACAACCAGAGGAGGGAGCCATCACCATGCTGCACTGCCCTACAACAACCAGAGGAGGGAGCTGTCACAATTCTGCACTGCCCTACAACAACCTGAGGAGGGAGCCGTCACCAAACAGCAGTGTTCTACAACAACCAGTAGAGGAAGGAAGGCATCACAGAACTGTTTTACAATAACCATCAGGGGAAGCTCCATCTCCTAAAACACAGCCCTACAACAGGCTGAGGAGCCACTTCCATAAATCACTGCTCTGCAACAACTGGCATAGGGAGTCATCACCATTTCAGTATTACTTCAGAACACCTGGCAGCGGGAGTTGTCACTATGCGGCACTGCTCTACAACAAATCGCCACCATCACCACCTGTAGAGGGAGTCATCACCATACAGCACTGCTCCACAACAACCAGCAGAGGGAGCCATCACCATAGAGGGCACTGCTCCACAACAACCAGCAGAGGGAGCCATCACCATAGGGCACTGCTCCACAACAACCAGCAGATGGAGACATCACCATAGAGTGCACTACTCCACAACAACCAGCAGAGGGAGCCATCACCATAGAGGGCACTGCTCCACAACAACCAGCAGATGGAGACATCACCATAGAGTGCACTGCTCCACAACAACCAGCAGAGGGAGCCATCACCATAGAGGGCACTGCTCCACAACAACCAGCAGAGGGAGCCATCACCATAGAGGGCACTGCTCCACAACAACCAGCAGAGGGAGCCATCACCATAGAGGGCACTGCTAAACAACAACCAGCAGAGGGAGCTGTCCTCATACACTGCTCCACAACAACCAGCAGAGGGAGCTGTCCTCATACACACTGCTCCACAACAACCAGCAGAGGGAGCTGTCCTCATACACACTGCTCTACAACAACCAGCAGAGGGGGCCATAACCATACGCACTGCCCTACAAAAGCCAGCAGAGAGAACCATAGCCAAAGAGCACTGACCTATAACAACCAGCAGAGGGAGCCATAACCATAGAGCACTGCTCCACAAAAGCCAGCAAAATGAACTGTCACCACAGGGAGCTGTCACGATATAGTAGCACTGCTCTACCAATAAACACTCAATGCAGTTTATTTGTGTTTTCACATTGTGAGCTGCTGCTTTTGGACATTTTTTATTGATCATATATATTTTTTTACAGTTGCTGTGTAAATCAAAATTTTTTTCAATATGTATTTCAATGTTTGTTAGTATTTGACTTAGCGCAGTTTTTTCTTCTACTACTCAATGCAGTACCAACTAAGGTAAAACAGACAAAACAGAAAAATCAGCCTCCACGTTGGCAGCACACAGAGCCCTCACCCTCAGGACGGGCGGCACACACAGAGCCCTCTCACCCTCAGGACGGGCAGCACACACAGAGCCCTCTCACCCTCAGGACGGGCAGCACACACAGAGCCCTCTCACCCTCAGGACGGGCAGCACACACAGAGCCCTCTCACCCTCAGGACGGGCAGCACACACAGAGCCCTCTCACCCTCAGGACGGGCAGTGGACGGTATATACTGTACATTGTGGTACTGAGCACTTGTAGTGGGCCCCCCCAGCACCAGGTGGTGGTAGAGATCTATTTGTGTAGAAGCGTCCTCCCCTCCTCCACCCCTCATGAGGCCCGCCTGTGGGCTCCAGGTGTAACCAGGTGAAGACACGCGTAGCGCTGCCCCTCCCTTCTCATGTCTCCTGTAAAAAAGTTTGTGCCCGGAGGCTAGAAACAGCGTGCCGCTCTGACTCGTAGCTGGAAGAATGCAGAGAGCAGTCGTACGCCAGAAAAACACACACAAGACAAAAACACTCCATTACCCTCCCACGTCCAGACAAGACCTGGCAGGGCTGGTAACCTGAGCAGCGTGAGGAATGAGAAGTGCGACCGCGCACGTGGAGGCAATGAAGCAACCTGCCCAGAACTTCCGAGCCTCTCTACACCCTTCCATAACATGGGTCGCCATCATACAAATCTTCCCGGAAAAATGCCACTCTGCCCGTACCCTCCACACTCTGCCCACAGATCAGCTTCGCTCCACCAGGAGACACATGGGCGCGTCGCCTACAAAGTGGTGTCTGGAATTAAAGTTGAACTTTACAAGCTTGCATTAATTCATTCCTGACATGTTAGCAATATACAGCAACATTCTCAGAAAAGCTCCACCTTTTACCAATAAACGCCATCCTCAACCAATCAGTGACTTTGCCTAGGCTGATATGATGTGATCAGCACCGTCCAGCCCCGGCTGACAGCACCCTTATAAACTCAATGAGAGGCTGAAAGCCGTCACAGCTGGACAGCGCACTGAGTGGTACCAACGTTTAGGGCAAGTATGAGTCCAGGGACAAATACTCAGAGAGCAGACTGCTTGCATTATGAGCATTCGCCCCTGGGTGTGGGCTGCCCTTTTTGCACTTGCCTACCGGGCACTTTCACCCTCCCTTCCTGCCCAGGCCAATCTTTAGCTTTCAGCGCTGTCGCACTTTGAATAACAATTGCGCAGTCATGCAACACTGTACCCAACTGAAATTTTTATCATTTTTCTGACACAGATAGAGCTTTCTTTTGGTGGTATTTTATCACCACTGGGTTTATTTTTTGCTAAACAAATGAAAATAAGACTGAAAATTTTGAAAAAAAAAAAATCATTTCGGCTATAAAATTTTCAAAACAAGTAATTTTTCTTCAATGATGGGCACCAAAGAGGCTGCACCCATGGGAACCAAACAGGCTGCACCCATTGGCACCAAAGAGAGGCTGCACCCATGGGAACCAAAGAGGCTGCACCCATGGGAACCAAAGAGGCTGCACCCATGGGCACCAAAGAGGCTGCACCCATGGGCACCAAAGAGGCTGCACCCATGGGCACCAAAGAGGCTGCACCCACGGGCACCAAAGAGGCTGCACCCACGGGCACCAAAGAGGCTGCACCCACGGGAACCAAAGAGGCTGCACCCACGGGAACCAAAGAGGCTGCACCCATGGGAACCAAAGAGGCTGCACCCATGGGAACCAAAGAGGCTGCACCCATGGGCACCGATGAGCACCAATGAGGCTGCACTAATGGGCACTGATCAGCAGCACTGAGGAGGCAATGATTATCAGTGCCCCAATTATCAGTGGAAATGTGCCCTTTCAGAGGAAAGACGGTTATTGACTTAAAGTGATACTAAAGTCTCTTTTTTTATTAAAAATAACAAGCATGTCTTTTGCACAGAGCAGCCCAGATCCTCCTCTTCTCAGGTCCCTGTCTGGTGCTCCTTCTCCTGTTAAGTCAAAGCAAACAGCTTGCTATGGGAGCACCCAAACCGAGCCGCAGCTCCCTGGGTCCATTCAGACATGGAGCCGTGGCCCTGACCCACCCCCTTTCTCTCCTCATTTGCTCACTGAATTTGATTGATAGCAGCGGGAGCCAATGGCGCTGTGCTGCTGTCTCGGCCAATGAGGAAGAGAGTCCCAGACAGCCGAGACTCCTGTGCAACATCGCTGGATCTAGATGGACCTCAGGTAAGTATTAGGGGGGCTGCTACACACAGAAGGCTTTTTATCTTAATGCATAGAATGCACCTTCTGCCTTTACAACCACTTTAACCACTTGACCTCCGGAAGATTTACCCCCCCCCTTCATGACTAGGACATTTTTTGCGATACAGCACTGCGTTATTTTAACTGACATTTGCGCGGTTGTGCGACGCTGTACCTAAATTAATTGATGTCTTTTTTTTCCCACAAATAAAGCTTTCTTTTGGTGGTATTTGATCACCTCTGCGGTTTTTATCCTTTGCGCTATAAACAAAAAAAAGGCCGACAATTTTGAAAACAAAAAGTGTATTTTTTACTTTCTGCTATAAAACATATCCAATAAAAAAAAAAAAAAAAAAAATCGAATTTCTTTATACATTTAGGCCAATATGTATTCTACTACATATTTTTGTTTAAAAAAAAAATCTCAATAAGCGTATATGGATTGGTTTGTGCAAAAGCTATAGCATCTACAAACTATGGGATATTTTTATTTGTCTCATTTAATAGTAATGGTGGCGATCAGTGACTTATAGCGGGACTGCGCTATTGCGGCGGACATTTGGGAACCAGTGACACGAATACAGGGATCAGTTCTAAAAATATGCACAGTCACTGTACTAATGACACTGGCTGAGAAGGGGTTAACATCAGGGGCGATCAGAGGGTGAACTGTGTGCCTAGCCAGTGTTTATGTGTACTGTGTATGTTGCTTTTACTAGGGGAAAGAGATGCTTTGCAGGAACACAAACACCACCCCTCCTGTCAGAACGTAAACTAGGCAGATCGCAGTTCTCGCTCTCTGCCCAACGATCGGTGGTCATCAAGTACCCAGAATAGCTGTGTGTGTAATGACAGTGGAAGTGAGCCACAGGCAGCACCCAAGCCCCCCACCCAGAAGTGTCAGATCACACATACAAAAATATTATATATATATATATATATATATATATATATATATATATATATATATATATATATATATATATATATATATATATATATATATATATATATATATATATATATATATATACATATACATATACATACACACACACACACACACACGTGATCCAGCACACAGCTGCCACCCTGTAGCAGTAAAACTGCTATAGGGCAGCTGGCAAGCGGTTAAAGTGGTTGTGAACCTCGGACCGTGCAGGGGTCTCAAACTGCCGGCCCTCCAGCTGTTGCAGAACTACAAGTCCCATGAGGCATTGCAAGGCTGACAGTTACAAGCATGACTCCCACAGGCAGAGGCCTGACGGGACTTGTAGTTCCGCAACAGCTGGAGAGCCGCCAGTTTGAGACCCCTGGAACTTGCCTCATTCCAGAGTGTCATTTCTGTCTGCCTCCTTTTTCTGCTATCAGTATGAATCACTGCTGACAAGTTTTCCTGACACCAAGAGATAAAAAGGTGACAGTGTAGGGAACTCCAGCGCACAGCCTGTGATTGACAGTCTCAGCTCTGTTCCTGTGTGAAAGGGGGGGTCCTATTCCTCCAATCAGCTGTTAGAGCTCTCCTTTACTGAGCTCTGCAGAGTGTCATTTTCGCTCTCCGACCCCTTCTTTCTGAATTCTCAGACAAGCTTTATAAATTTTGGACTTGGAATGGGTGTAGAGAAGACTGTAGATAAACAGGTACAAATTATATAGGAGGATTTGTTTCATCTCTGCTTATCACCTGAGGCCAGTCATTTCACTGGGTATAAATAGAAGGGTTTACAACCACTTTAAAGTAAAATGCAAGTTCCACTCAAAATTACGCAGCCCCACCCCCTCCCCCCCTTTACAAATCACCTATTGTTAGAAGATGAAAAATGTAAGAATAGCGTCATACTTGGATCACCCCCGTCGTCTTTCCGATCCCCAGGCACGACATCAGGGAGACTCCTGGGGAATGCAGAGCAGGCGGAATTTACGAGAACACGTTCCAGTCCATTACAAGCGTCTTCTTATGGGATTTCAGCAGCTCCATTCCCCGGGATCTCACCGGAAGTAGTGTGAAGGTGTGTCACCCTCGTCTAGACAGAGGACCGGGTCGAGGCAAGTATATACCCTCAGTATATACCCTCCGATAACTTCCTTTATAGGTACATTTTAGGCCTCATGCACACTGGACGTTTTTACAGCTGCTGCTTTTGGCTTCAGATGTTTTTTTTTCTGCAGCCAGTAAACTCCCCATTATGTTATCCTAAGTCTCCAATGCACACATAGACTGTTATCAGCATTTTTTTTTTTTTTTTGACAGGGGCGTTTTCTGGCTGGGAAAAAACTCAGAACTAGCGGGTTAGAAGAGTTTTTCAGCTGTAAAAGACACTCTACGGCCTCATTGCACACTGGACTTTATAAAAAAAAAAACGCCAGTAGCGTTAGCTGTAGAAAGCTGTAGCTGTAGAATGATTTTAGCAGAGTTTTTTGCAGTAGCTTTTTTTCAGCGTTTTTGTAGCAAAACTACACTTCCACAAAAAGCTTATGGGTCAAAAAAGACTGATAAACGCAGAATAGCTGCGTTTTCCAGCTTTTATTAGCGTTAAGAGTGTTTTTACAGCTGAAAAACTCCTCTTAAAGTGATTGTAAATTCTCGTTTTTTTTTTTTTCTGTAAAAATAACAAACATGTTATACTTACCTTCCTCTGTGCAGTTGGTTTTGCACAGAGCGGCCCCCCGACCCTCCTCTTCTCGGGCCCCTCTTCTGTGCTCCTGGCCCCTCCCTCCCTGTTGAGTGCCTCCAACAGCAAGCAGCTTCCTATGGGGGCACCCGAGCCGAGCCGCTGCTCTGTGTTCTTTCAGACACGGAGCTGTGGTTCGGCCCCCACCGCCTCGCTCTCTCTCCTGATTGGTTAACTGACTTTAATTGACAGCTGCGGGAGCCAATGGCGCCATTGCCGCATCTCAGCCAATCAGAAAGGAGAGTCCCGGACGGCTGGGGCACTCGTGGACACCGCTGGAGAGAGATGAGGCTCAGTTAAGGATTAGGGGGGTGCTGCACACAGAAAGGTTATCTTAATGCATTAAAGATAAAAACCCTTCTGTCTTCTCAACCACTTTAAGTCTCGGTTCACACACATGCGATGCAGGAACCAGCGCGATTCATGTGCGGGTTTCCGCATTGCATGTCACTTTCCCCAGCCAGAAAACGCTGATAACAGTCTATGTGTGCATGGAGACATAGAATAACACGCGGGGGAGTTTACTGGCTATAAAAAAAAAAAAAGAAAAAAAAAAAAAAAAAAAGGCCTGAAACAATAAACAGCTGTAAAAATGTCCCATGTACATGAGGCCTAACTCGGATAAAAACACAACCACTTCCTGTCCACCGTCAAATGATGGTGGAGCGGTGAGGCTCTCATTCCGGGATGACGTCTTATGATGCCGCCCCCCCCCCCAGAACATCCGCTTTTGTGCGCCCACAGTGTGGCCGCGCCATGTTCCTAGGACACATCGTGACCCAATCACATGTAAATGCGGAAGTGCCATTTATCGGCTCTCCTCGCCTCACACTGACAGAGTGTGTGGCGATGAGAGCCGATCAGCACTATCTCCTCGCAGAGGAGACCAGTAAAGGTAATCAGGGCACTGATCTTCAGTGCCCCGATTACAGTAAAGCCCCATCAGTGCTGCCCCCATCAGCGCCCACCAGAGCAGCCTCATCAGCGCCCACCAGAGCAGCCTCATCAGCGCCCACCAGAGCAGCCTCATCAGCGCCCACCAGAGCAGCCTCATCAGCGCCCACCAGAGCAGCCTCATCAGCGCCCACCAGAGCAGCCTCATCAGCGCCCACCAGAGCAGCCTCATCAGCGCCCACCAGAGCAGCCTCATCAGCGCCCACCAGAGCAGCCTCATCAGCGCCCACCAGAGCAGCCTCATCAGCGCCCACCAGAGCAGCCTCATCAGCGCCCACCAGAGCAGCCTCATCAGCGCCCACCAGAGCAGCCTCATCAGCGCCCACCAGAGCAGCCTCATCAGCGCCCACCAGAGCAGCCTCATCAGCGCCCACCAGAGCAGCCTCATCAGCGCCCACCAGAGCAGCCTCATCAGCGCCCACCAGAGCAGCCTCATCAGCGCCCACCAGAGCAGCCTCATCAGCGCCCACCAGAGCAGCCTCATCAGCGCCCACCAGAGCAGCCTCATCAGCGCCCACCAGAGCAGCCTCATCAGCGCCCACCAGAGCAGCCTCATCAGCGCCCACCAGAGCAGCCTCATCAGCGCCCACCAGAGCAGCCTCATCAGCGCCCACCAGAGCAGCCTCATCAGCGCCCACCAGAGCAGCCTCATCAGCGCCCACCAGAGCAGCCTCATCAGCGCCCACCAGAGCAGCCTCATCAGCGCCCACCAGAGCAGCCTCATCAGCGCCCACCAGAGCAGCCTCATCAGCGCCCACCAGAGCCGCCTCATCAGCGCCCACCAGAGCCGCCTCATCAGCGCCCACCAGAGCCGCCTCATCAGCGCCCACCAGAGCCGCCTCATCAGCGCCCACCAGTGCCGCCTCATCAGCGCCCACCAGTGCCGCCTCATCAGCGCCCACCAGTGCCGCCTCATCAGCGCCCACCAGTGCCGCCTCATCAGCGCCCACCAGTGCCGCCTCATCAGCGCCCACCAGTGCCGCCTCATCAGCGCCCACCAGTGCCGCCTCATCAGCGCCCACCAGTGCCGCCTCATCAGCGCCCACCAGTGCCGCCTCATCAGCGCCCACCAGTGCCGCCTCATCAGCGCCCACCAGTGCCGCCTCATCAGCGCCCACCAGTGCCGCCTCATCTGCGCCCATCAGTGCCGCCTCATCTGCGCCCATCAGTGCCGCCTCATCTGCGCCCATCAGTGCCGCCTCATCTGCGCCCATCAGTGCCGCCTCATCAGCTCACAGCAGTGAAGGAGAAAATTACTTACTTACAAAATTTACTGACAGAAACTAAGAAAAACTTTCTTTTTTTTTTTTCAAAATTTTCAGTCTTTTTTCCTATTTTTTTTGTAAAAAAATTAAAAACCCAGCAGTGATTACATACCACCAAAGAAAGCTCTATTTGTGTGGAAAAAAAAAAATTTCATATGGGTACAACGTTGCAAGACCGCGCAATTGTCATTCAAAGTGTGAGAGCGATGAAAGCTGAAAATTGGCCTGGGCAGGAAGGGGGTGAAAGTGCCCAGTAGGCAAGTGGTTAAAAACGCGGCTATTCTGCGTTTTTGAGCCATAAGCTTTTGTGGGAGTCTAGTTTTGCTAAAAAAAAAACGCTACTCTAAAAAGCTGAAAAACAAATTCTACAACTACACCTTTCTACAGCTAATGCTACTGGCAATTTTATAACGTTCAGTGTGCAAGAGGCCTTATACTTACTAAAAGATAGGTGGTTTGTGAGAGGGGGAGGGCCCAGGCGGTGTAAAACGGGCCTTGCCACTTTAGAGGCCAAGTTCACCTTTTGGAACTTGTTACATGTTCCACGAATGTTTGGGGTGGAACATGCAACATGTTCAAGCTCCTGCCACCAGTCCCGCCGATCCCCCCCCCCCCAAGGTGTGACAGCGGGTGGGGGATCCAATCCCCGCACCCGCTAATCGGCGAAGAGGATGACAAGACAGAGCTCTGTTAGTGTAGTCCAGGGATATGCAATTAGTGGACCTAAAGCTGTTGCAGAACTACAAGTCCCATGAGGCATAGCAAGACTGACAGCCACAAGCATGACACCCAGAGGCATGATGGGACTTGTAGTTTTGCAACAGCTGGAGGTCCGCTAATTGCATATCCCTGGTGTAGACAATACAGAGCTCTGTCCTGTCAGCCTGTCCTGTCCTGACTAAGCACAACCGGTGAGGCAGCCGTGCGTAGCCCCTACCGGGAAGCGCTGGATCGCATACTAGATACGTGATCTGGCGCAGGAGAGCCGCTTTGCCACCGTACTCCTACGCAAGGCGGTCGGCAAGCGGCTAATCACCGACTGTTTTAGCCCACAAAATGCTGACCCACTGTGCTGCAACCGAATGCTTTGCACATGGTTGTAGGGTGGTTGAGGTGCAAACCCCCCCCTGAATGTGACGTGCTGTTATATTTTTTGCCGCCGGTGCAACGCAAAGCAGCTTCGCAGCCAATGGCATGTATACAGCTCTGAGAGGATGCATGCCCTAAGGCTCCATTCACATCTCTGTGCAGTTCCTGCACGTTTTCACGCGCATCACGCACAGGGCAGCCCATTCACTTAAATGGTGGTTTAACTCTAAAGTTTCCAGTATAAGAAAGGGATAAAAGTCAGACCTCAGGATCATCACCAGTCACAAACTTCCCTTTTGTGCAGTAAGAAGCATTTGCTTAGCTGTCTTAGCAGTGTGGATTTATTGTCATCTGAACGTCCGTCCGTTTGCTGCAGACATAAATTAACCCTAAATGACCAACAAGGTCACAAATCCCAGAGCGTCACTTCAGATAGAACCTTATAGGACAGCTGAGGTTTGCAGTACTGCAAAAAAAGTTTAAAGAAGTTTTGTATTAGGTTTACAGAGTAAGTGATTTCCCTTGTCATGCGATTCTGTGCGACTCAAATAGTACTCCCTATTCCCATCGCACACGTTCCTGGAAAAGCTCTCCAGGGATTGGGTGCTGCAGCAATGACCAGCTGAGAACTGGATCAGAAGTCACAAGGAAAACATTTGCCTGCACACCATGGATCGACAAGGAAGCGTCCAAGCGAATTATTTATTGCATGATCACATCAAAAAAGTAGTGCAACGTTTCGGAGTCACGCAGGACCCCCCGGAACATCGCACTACTTTTTTTATGGGATTAAATAATTAGCTTTGACGCTTCCTTGTTGATCCATGGTGTGCTGGCAAACATTTTCCTCCTTGCGACTCAAGTCGCATCTGAAATCTCACGAGTGTGAACCAGACCTAAAGGCATACTTTATGTTAAGATCAATGATCTATAGTCAAAGTGGACATTGGCAGCTGCTAGAGAGAGAGAGAGATAGCTGTGCCCCCCCCCCCCATCAAAATGTTGCCGTTACACCCCTATGTATTAGTATGTGGGCCCATATATACTCCTATAGATATTTATGTGATGTATAAACAAGAAGTCAGCGGTGCCTCTCAGAATACAGATCTGGTGACCCCCCCCCCCATCATCTGCTTTCAGCGCCCTCAGTACACTTCAGAACTACAAGCTTACTTATGGCTCTGCTGATACCTGTAGTGCCCCATCTGAAGAACAACAACAGTGCAATGTCAAACAGCCGAGTGCACAAAGCGTTCCTTTCACCGCCTCATCTACAAGCGTTCCGTGACCCCAACCTACACCGGCAACATAAACCCCGGCTCACATTTCTAGAAAACAAGAGGCCCGGAGAGTAAAATATCAGTGGAGGCGGCCAAGACGCTGATTGTGTTACAGGCATAGGCTGGCAGCTCCGGAGGGAGGAAATGGGGAGGGGGGGGTCATACAGATATCAGAGTAAAGGAAGCAAAACTATAGGAACCCCGTGTGACTGGCTGCTCCACCACCATCTCTTGGTTGTCGCATCCCCAAAATTATTCCTCACACTGCGGGACATCAGCGCAGAACACCCAACCCAAAATATCCCCCAGAAATATTCTGGAGGATTTCTGTACAAAATGTACCATATTCATGACTATTATAGGAGATCAATTATAACACAGAAATACCTCAACTGCCCCCAAATATTCATCATTCCTCAACCCCCTCCCACAATACCCACCCGAAAACCCCATCATCTGCTAATCCCCATCCGCTCTGATCCCATCCTTCAACTCCCGTCACTCTGAAGCCCCATCATCCCCCAATCACTGCCCTTATCACTCATAATACCCCAATCATTGCCTCCAACCCCCCATCATCCCTCAATCTCTGCACCTATCCTTGTAACACTCCAATGCTGCCCTCAATCCCCCATCATCCTGCCATCGTTGCCCCAATCGTTACTCCAATCCGTCATGCCCCAATCACTGTATCTATCCTTGTAACACTCCTTTGCTGTCCTCAATCCCTATCATCCCCCAATCGTTGCCCCTATCCGCTATGCCCCAATCATTGCCCCCTGTCTTAACACTCCATCACTGCCTACAACTCCCCATTATCCACCATCACTGTCACTATCCCTCATTACACACAAATCACTGCTCCTAACCTCCATAATCCACCAATCACTCTCCCTTATCTTCCATCATCATTCCTTAATCCTCATCATTCCCCAACCTATACCCACAACTTTCAATATCTACCAATCCTTTCTATATCACCACCACTATCCCCCATTATACCCAAATCACTGTCCCCCAGCCCACATAATCCCCTAATCCCTGTCCCTAAACTTTCTTCATCCCCCAATCATCACCACCATTCCCCGATTACTGCCCTTAACCCACCACCATCCCCTAATCACTGCCGCCAATCCCCCTCTCCCAGCCAATGGCTTATCTCTCAACCCACTTCCACAATACCCACCCCCTCTCTGATTAGATGGCCCAATAACATCCCTCAATTCCTGTCACTCTGAACCCCCATTAACTCCCAATCACTGCCCCTATCTCTCACTAATTGCCTATCACTGACCCTCTCTCCCACAAAAAAAATGTCTCTGATGCCTATTTTCTCTGATCACATCCTTCAACTGTTTTCCTCAACCCCCATCTTCCCCTAATCACCTCCCCAACCACCATCAAACCCCAATTACTGCCCCAACCCCCATCAACCCCTAATCACCACCCCAACCCCATCATCCCCTAATCACTGCCTTTGTTCCGTATAACATCCAATTACTGCCCCCGATCCCCATAATCTCCTAATAACTTCACTCCACCCCAATCACTTCCCCCAAACCCCCATTATCTCTTAATCAATATCCCCACCTCATCGTCACCAATTATTGCCCCAATCCCATCATCCGTTGATGCCTACCCACAATGCCAAAACCTACCCTCATCCTTCCCATCCCCTCCAATCACCATCCTCCCCCATCTGTTGTGACCCTAAAAACTTCATCATTCCCCATCTCTCATTACATCCCCCATTCCTGCACTTAATGACTACCCCCACCCATATCATCCCCAAATCTGTACCATTTGCCAACCCCTTTGCACAATACCCATCCCAACCCCCATTCTTCCCCCAATAAAATACCCCTTAATCCCCATCCCCTCTTATCACATGCCCAATTACCATCATCACAGTTGAACTCTTGTGACCCTCAAATCCCATCATCCCCAATTACTGCTCCTATTCCGCAATGCACCCGCATCCCTGCCTCCATCTTCACCATCCCCCAATCATTGCCCTACCCCTATCATTCCCCAATCACTGCCCCAATTCCTATTTACACACCCATTATTTGCCCCAACCCCCATCATCATCCCCCAAGCACTTCCCCTAACCCATCATCCTCAAACCCTCATCACCCCCCAACCCCCATTATCGCCTAATCACTGCCCTCAATCTAATATCTTCCCAATCACTGCCCCTAACCCCCATTACCCCCCAAACACTTCCCCTATCCCTTATTACACCCCTATCACTGACCCAATCCCCACTATCCCCTAATCTTCCATCATCATGCAGTCCCTGTCTTCAACCAATATTATCCCTCCAATCACTGCCCCAGCCCTCTCATCCCCAGTCATAACCTATTATTCCCCATATACTCTCTCCAAACCCATCATCTCCCAATCACTGCCCCCGTTCCCCTCTCACAACACCCACCAGTCACTAGCCCCAACTCTTTTCCTCCCCTGTCAAAAATGGGCCTGGTCCCACTTTCTCCAAAACACATCCTCCAGTTAATATTATCCCTCAACTACCGGAACCCCCCCCCCCCCAATCATCTCCCAATCAATGCCCTCAGCCCCCACCCCCCAACACCTAATTACTGCCCCCACGCACCCCATCATTCCCCAATGATCACACATCCACCATCCCCCATTATCCCGCAATCACTGCTTCTAACACTCTTCATCCCCAAATCCCCCATCACCTTCCAATGACTGCCCAAATCCCCCATCACCCTCCAATCACTGCCCAAATCCCCCATCACCCTCCAATCACTGCCCAAATCCCCCATCACCCTCCAATCACTGCCCAAATCCCCCATCACCCTCCAATCACTGCCCAAATCCCCCTCCAATCCCTGTCCAAATCCCCATCACCCTTCAGTCACTGCCCAAATCCCCCCATCACCTTCCAACCACTGCCCAAATCACCCGCCAATCACTGCCCTAATCCCCCCATCACCTTCCAATCACTGCCCAAACACCCCATCACCCGCCAATCACTGCTCAAATCCCCCATCACCCACCAATCACTGCCCAAATCCCTCATCATATGCCAATCACTGCCAAAATCCCCCAACATCCTCCAATCATTGTCCAAACCCCCATTATCCTCCAATCACTGCCCCAATCCCCCATCATATGCCAATCACTGCCCAAACCCCCCAGCACCCGCCAATCACTGCCCAAACACCCCATCACCCGCCAATCACTGCCCAAACCCCCCATTACCCGCCAATCACTGCCCAAACCCCCCATCACCCGCCAATCACTGCCCAAACCCCCCATCACCCGCCAATCGCTGCCCAAACCCCCCATCACCCGCCAATCGCAGCCCAAACCCCCCATCACCCGCCAATCGCTGCCCAAATCCCCCATCACCCGCCAATCGCTGCCCAAATCCCCCATCACCCGTCAATCGCTGCCCAAATCCTCCATCACCTGCCAATCACTGCCCTAATAACCCGCTAATCACTCCCCTAATCCCCCATCACCCGCCAATCACTGCCCAAATCCCCCATCACCCTACAATCACTGCCCAAATCCCCCATCACCCTACAATCACTGCCCAAATCCGCCATCACCCTACAATCACTGCCCAAATCCCTCATCACCCTCCAATCACTGCCCATATCTCTCATCACCCTCCAATCACTGTCCAAATTCCACATCATCCTCCAATCACTGCCAAAATCCCCCATCATCCTCCAATCACTGCTCAAATCCCTCATCATCCTCCAATCACTGCCCAAACCCCAATTATCCTCCAATCACTGCCCCAATCCCCCATCATATGCCAATCACTGCCCACAACTCCTATTACCCCTCAATCACTACCCACAATTTTCTATCATACTGCAATCATTTGTTATTCTATTCCTATTCTTTGTACAACCCAATTACTGTCCCCAACCACCACCTCCCTGAAATCACTGTCCCCAATCCTCACCACCCCCCCCCCAATCATTGCTCCAAGCCCTATAATCGCCCAATTTCTTCCCCTAACCCATGCTCCCAACACCCTCTCACAACATCCACCAGTCATTGGCCCCAGCCCATATCCTCCTCCCTCAATTATTCCCATTTTGTCTAAACACATCCTCCAATTAACATTAACCTTCAATCACATCCCTCAATTATCACACATAACCTGCTCCTCCATCACTATCAATCGCTGCCACCAGCTCCACCTTCCCCCATTACCCCCTAATCACTTCCCCTAGCCCCCCCCCCCCCCATCATCCCCCAGCTGCATCCCTCCCGCAAATGTCCCTCAATCACTGCCCTTTATAGACACAGTAGCTGGTCCCAAACTTTCCTTGAGAAGTCCCGTCAGGTGCCCAGCACCCGGCTCTGCACTTGGATTCACCAATAATCCATTATTGCTCAAAGACCACCTGCAATCTTCCCCCTTCTTCCAAAATCACTGCCCCCAATCACTAACCCCCGCTTCCCCATCTCACAACATCCACCAGTAATTGGCCCCAACTCCTACCCCGCCCACTCAATAATGGGCCTAATCCCATTTTCTCTAAACACGTTCTCCAATTAACCTCAAATTAACCTCATCCTTCAACTCATGTCACACCCAAAGCCCCCCATCCTCTAATCACTGATACCCACCCCCACAATAATCACTCCCCTCAGGCACACAGTACGGGGTCTCAAACTTGCCTCGGAACGGCCTGTCAGGCACCCGGCATCCTGCACCATACTCTGATTCACCAATACTCTGAGCGGCCAGGCGAGACTTACAAGAATACGACATGCGGCCAAAGTCCATCAGCAGTGAAGATGTGGAGAGGGTCAAAATCCAAAGATACAGATGACGGGTGGAGCGGGCGGGGGGTGTGGGGGGGTAGTTATTATACAGCGGTAGTGACTTCTCTGCCACTACCAATCACCGATCAGGGAATACCTCCCCAAAATCTACATCTCATGCACAATGCAGACGCACCATCTTCCCGGACATCATCTGATAACTGCAACCAAAAGCTTAGGAAGCCGGTGGAGCGAGTCAGCTGCAGGCATTAGGTGAGTCGGGGCATAACCTGGAGGAAGGTAGGTTGTCGGGTAGGTATACAAAAAGTTTTTTACATTTTGTTGTTTTTTCCTTAAAACTTAATCAAATGTATGTTAACATTCCAGAAGTGTAAAAACCTAAATCCATCCTCACATCACCTGCACAGCTGCACTCAGACTGGAAGAGGAGCTGTGCTAGGAGACAATTAAGGATTGCTGCAAGTGTCTGAACTGACCGGAGGAGCAAGCAGAGTGAAAAGATGTCACCTTCTCACCCGTGGCCTGATAGGAAGTGACAACACCGTATTCCCTAGAGTGATTTGTAAAGTCTAGTTTTTTTTTATTTTTTTAAATAACAAACATGTTATACTTACCTCCTCTGTGCAGTTGGTTTTGCATAGAGCAGCCCAGATCCTCCTCTTCTCGGGTCCCTCTTTGCTGCTCCTGACCCCTCCCTCCTGTCGAGTGGCCCCCCTCAGCCAGCAGCTCTCTATGGGGGCACCTGAGCCAAATCAGAGCTCTGTGTATCCATTCAGGCGCGGAGCCCTTCCTGGCCCCACCCCATCTCGCACCGGATTGGCTGATTGATTTTGATTGACAGCCGAGGGAGCCAATGGGGCACAGGAGTGTCCCGGACGGCTTAGACACTAGTGGACAACGCTGGAGAGAGAGGGGGCTCAGGTAAGTATTAAAGCGGGGTTCCACCCAAATTTTGAACAATATCTATATGTATTCTCTTCCTTGCCTAGATGCTGACATGCCGTTTAAAAAAATGTAAATCGTCGTAATTACCTTTTATTTTTCTATTCTTCTTTGCACTTCCTGGTTCTCCTCCCGTGGGAGTAGGCGTGTTTCTAGCCTCTCCCAGACTCCTGGGAGCTAGTCTCAGGCTTCCCAGGATGCCACTGAGCATGTGCGGGAACGAGCGGTGAATGCCGGGAGCACAGCATTCACCACATCCAGGAAATAAATGCTTGTGGGCTTCAAATGCCCACAATGAAGATGGAAACCGCCTGCAGTGAATAATATAAGTTATTCTTTCCGACGAAATCTGACACAGGCGGACATATTACACACAATATGTGAGTATGTAATGCTGAGAAGAAAAGTTTGTGAATGAACTCAAAAAAAAAAAAAACGATAGATAGGTGGACCCCCGCTTTAAGGGGTGCTGGGGAGGCTGCTACACACAGAAGGTTTTTTATTCTTAAAGTGTTTGTAAACCCTCCCTAGTGACTTTTAACTATAGGTAAGCCTAGAATAAGGCTTACCTATAGGTAGTGGAAATATCTCCTAAACGTGCGCCGTCTAGGAGATATTTCACTTGTAGTGCGCCGATGATGCAATCGGCGCATGCGCTGTGAAGAAACGGACCTCCGTGCCCTTTCTTCCCCCAGCGTGTGCCGTTACCGACATGCGCGGGAGTGACGTCGCGTGGCTCCGGCCAGTCACAAAGCCGGAGTCCGCGGCCCCTGGAAGGAAGAAGGGCGAAGATGGACGCAGCCTGCACAGGGGACAGCGATGGATTCGTTTGCAGGTTTTACACAATGGGCTAGTATACGATACATACTAGCCCATTATGCTTTTAATTTGCAGGGAGCAAAAGAGGAAGTAAAACCCATCAGTATTTACTTCCTCTTCAAGGCCCCTTTCACACAGTAATGTCCATTTTGACGGACTCTGCTTGCTCAGTAGGGATCGCTCTGTTGATCCCCGCTGAGCCGGCGGATGACAGGTCCGTCTCCGCTCACTGTGCAGGGATGAACCTGTCAGATCTCCGATCTCCTCTCCTCTTTATACCGGAGAAGCGGTCCGTTTTCATCCGATCCGCCAGATGGATGGAAAACAGGGTTTCCATCCGTCTACATTTAGCGGATTGGAGTGGATCGGACGTCAGCAGACATGTCACCGCTGACATCCGTCACTCCATAGAGGTGAATGGAGCATCCGTTCAGGTCCGCCTGAAAAACTGGCAGGCGGGCCTGAATGGTCCGTATGTGTGAAAGGGGCCTAATGCACACAATGCATTAAGATAAAAAAAAAAAAACCTTCGGCTTTTACAATTCCTCTAACGCCAACACAGACCGTGATCTCACCTTCTTAACCATGTGCCAACCAGCGCACAACGATATACGTTGGCACAATGGCACGGCTGGGCAAATGGGCGTACAGGTACGTCCCCTTTAAGATGCAGCATTGTGGCGGTGTCCCGCGAATGTGTCACGGACCGGAAGAATGGGGAGATCCCTATGTAAACAAGGCATTTCCCCGTTCAGCCTAGTGACATGACAGAGATCACTGCTCCCTGTTGTCGGAAGCAGTGATCTCTGTCATGTCAGTGGTAGCCCATCCCCCCTACAGTTAAAATCACTCCCTAGGACACACTTAACCCCTTGATTGACCCCCCTAGTGTTAACCCCCTGCCGTGCCAGTGTCATTTACACAGTAATCAGTGCATTTTTATAGCACTGATCGCCGTATAAATGACAATGGTCCCTAAATAGTGTCTAAAGTGTCCGCCATAATGTCGCAGTCACGATAAAAAAAAAAAAAATATCGCAGATCACCGCCATTACTAATGAAAAAAATAATAATAATAAAAATGCTAAAAAATGAAAAAAATGATTGCAGATCGCCGCCATTACTAATAATAATTAAAAAAAATAATAATAATAAAAGTGCTATAAATCTATCCCCTATTTGGTAGACACTATAACTTTTGTGCAAACCAATCAATATACGCTTATTGCTATTTTTTTTACCAAAAATATGTAGAATGCGCATCGGCCTAAACTGAACTAGATATTTTTGGGGGATATTTATTATAGCCAAAAGTAAAAAATATTGCTTTTTTTTTTCAAAATTGACGCTTTTTCTTGTTTATAGCGCAAAAAATAAAAAACGCAGAGGTGATCGAATACCACCAAAAGAAAGCTCTATTTGTGAGGAAAAAAAGGACGTCAATTTTGTTTGGGTGCAACGTCGCACGACCGCGCAATTGTCAGTTAAAGTGCCGAATTGCAAAAAGTGCTCTGGTCAGGAAGGGGGTAAAATCTTCTGGGGCTGAAGCGGTTAATTGGACTGTCCTACACAGGAGTATGAAATCGCAAAACTGGCCAGACAGAATCACACATTGTATGGCAGGTGGTATTTATTGGCGTGTTTCATCAAAGTATGTCGCCATTCTTTTTTTTTTTTTAATTCTTTATTTTTCATGGGTTTCACAATACAATTCTGAGCTCTGCGTTCTCCTACCTTCCAGCTCCGCCTCTTTGTGAAATGACAGCTCCGCCTCCTATGAGAACATCTGCAGCAACACAGACAGTGAGCGGTTCACCTGGAAATGGAAAAAAAAAAAAAAAAACCACATTGTCATCTTATCTAATAACAGTAAAAATAAAATGTGGTAACTTAAGCGCTAATATGAGATTGATAAATGGTTAATGAAAATGAAAAACAGCTGCGACTATTCAAATGTGTTCTGACACCACATAAATCATATATACTTACAGATAACAGTTCGCTAAATTTCAAAGTGACTAAAACATTCACCTCCAGTGAATATGTGACAGACTGTAATAAACATGCCCAATAAAAACTCTTGATTGCTGAAAAACTTCAATCCAAAACAATCCGCGCTCCGTGACGGTCTTTATGGAGAATCTGTGCAGATAGACGATCACCACCAACCTCAGTGTGCAATGCCGGCTCTCCTCACTTCAAGACACCCCCCTTTGGGTCCAATGACACTTTTCAATAATAAGGCTCAGTTTGTGATCAACTGGCGAATAATCAGGTTCCAGCTGACGGCTCCAGGTTTGGAAAAACTTCCCCACAGCCAGCTGATTGATTTGCGCAGTAAAGAAATGTATTGAAACAGCTCTCCCCTCCTCACTACACATCAAGAGTAACGAGACACCGGAAGTGTCGTCACCGACTCATCCCGACGCGTTGCGTCACAGGTCACGTGACTTTCTCAAGAATTTCCCTTGAGAAAGTCACGCAACGCGTCAAGAGGAGCCGGTGACGACACTTCCGGTGTCTCGTTACCCTGGATGTGTAGTGAGGAGGGGAGAGCTGTTTCAATACGTTTCTTTACTGCGCAAATCAATCAGCTGGCTGTGGAGAAGTTTATCCAAACAAGGAGCCGTCAGCTGGAACCTGATTATTTCGCAAATAGATCACAAACTGAGCCTTATTATTGAAAAGTGTCATTAGACCCAAGGGGGGTGTCTTGAAGTGAGGAGAGCCGGCATTACACACTGAGGTTGGTGGTGATCGTCTATCTGCACAGATTTTCCGTAAAGACCGTCAGGGAGCGTGGATTGTTTTGGATTGAAGTTTTTCAGCAATCGAGCGTTTTTATTGGGCATGTTTATTACAGTCTGTCACATATTCACTGGAGGTGAATGTTTATTAGTCACTTTGAAATTTAGCGCACTGTTATCTGTAAATATATTTATCTAATAACAGACCAGCACTGAACACCCCCCACCCGCAACTGACACCCCCCACCCACAACTGTCACCCCCAACCCTCAACTGTCACCCCCAACCCTCAACTGTCACCCCCAACCCTCAACTGTCACCCCACCCCCCTGAACTGTCACCCCACCCCCCTGAACTGTCACCCCACCCCCCTGAACTGACACCCCACCCCCCTGAACTGACACCCCCCCTGAACTGACACCCCCCCTGAACTGACACCTCCCACCCGCAATTGTCACCCCCCAACCCGCAACTGTCACCTCCCACCCGCAACTGTCACCCCACCACCCTCAACTGTCACCCCCCTGAACTGACACACCGCCCTGAACTGACACACCGCCCTGAACTGACACACCGCCCTGAACTGACACACCGCCCTGAACTGACACACCGCCCTGAACTGACACACCGCCCTGAACTGACACACCCCCCTGAACTGACACACCCCCCTGAACTGACACACCCCCCCTGAACTGACACACCCCCCCTGAACTGACACACCCCCCCTGAACTGACACACCCCCCCTGAACTGACACCCCCCCCCTGAACTGACACCCCCCCCCCTGAACTGACACCCCCCCCCCTGAACTGACACACCCCCCCTGAACTGACACCCCCCCCCTGAACTGACACACCCCCCTGAACTGACACACCCCCCTGAACTGACACCTCCCACCCGCAATTGTCACCCCCCCAACCCGCAACTGTCACCCCCCCACCCGCAACTGTCACCCCCAAATCTGAAGTGACACCCCCCAACCACAACTGTCACCCCCACCCTGAACTGACACCTCTGTATACCCCTCACAAATCAATATACCCCTCAAACCCCTACAATATGCCCCTTATACTTCACTACACTCATCACCCCACCACTATATATCCTTCACACCCCCTACTAAACTCCTTACCATACCACATTATACTCCCTCACCATGACCATACCCCTCACCCTACTATACTATACTCCTTACCATACCCCCCACTATACTCCTTACCATACCCCCCACTATACTCCTTACCATACTCCCCACTATACTCCTTACCATACCCCCCACTATACTCCTTACCATACCCCCCACTATACTCCTTACCATACCCCCCACTATACTCCTTACCATACCCCCCACTATACTCCTTACCATACCCCCCACTATACTCCTTACCATACCCCCCACTATACTCCTTACCATACCCCCCACTATACTCCTTACCATACCCCCCACTATACTCCTTACCATACCCCCCACTATACTCCTTACCATACCCCCCACTATACTCCTTACCATACCCCCCACTATACTCCTTACCATACCCCCCACTATACTCCTTACCATACCCCCCACTATACTCCTTACCATACCCCCCACTATACTCCTTACCATACCCCCCACTATACTCCTTACCATACCCCCCACTATACTCCTTACCATACCCCCCACTATACTCCTTACCATACCCCCCACTATACTCCTTACCATACCCCCCACTATACTTCTTACCATACCCCCCACTATACTTCTTACCATACCCCACACTATATTCCTCGCCATGACGATACCCCTCACCCTACTATACCCCCCACTATACTCCTGACACCCCCACTATACCTCTAACCCCTCTCCCCTGTACCCCTTACTCTCCCCCTATACTCCTCACACCCCACCACACTGCTTACATCTCCCACTATACTCCTCACACCCCACTACACCTCTCACACGGGACACCTCTCACCTCCGGGCAGCCATCTTCCCGCTGGGTATTCTGGGTAATCCTCCGGAATCCCCACGTCCGACGTGTGACGTTCCCTCACCTAATCGGAGCGGCGGCCATCTTCCCGGAGACCAGAGCGTACGGGGAGAGAGCTCCGACAAGATGGAATCCGACCACAGTCACAGCGGCCTCTAGAGGCTGAGATCTCACCTCACTGAGTGTATGTTGTGTGTACTCTGCTCTGTACTGGTATTAGAATGGTGTCAGGATTAGTCCGAAGAGCTGACAATCTATATCCCCAGTCAGCGTACAGATCTCTTATTGGAGGGACTCTGCTCTGTACTGGTATTAGATTAGAATGGTGTCAGGTTTAGTCCCAAGAGCTGACAATCTATATCCCCAGTCAGTGTACAGATCTCTTATTGGAGGGACTCTGCTCTGTACTGGTATTAGAATGGTGTCAGGATTAGTCCCAAGAGCTGACAATCTATATCCCCAGTCAGTGTACAGATCTCTTATTGGAGGGGGAGGGACTCTGCTCTGTACTGGTATTAGAATGGTGTCAGGATTAGTCCCAAGAGCTGACAATCTATATCCCCAGTCAGTGTACAGATCTCTTATTGGAGGGGGAGGGACTCTGCTCTGTACTGGTATTAGAATGGTGTCGGGATTAGTCCCAAGAGCTGACAATCTATATCCAGTCAGTGTACAGATCTCTTATTGGAGGGACTCTGCTCTGTACTGGTATTAGAATGGTGTCAGGTTTAGTCCCAAGAGCTGACAATCTATATCCCCAGTCAGCATACAGATCTCTTATTGGAGGGACTCTGCTCTGTACTGGTATTGGAATGGTGTCTGGATTAGTTCCAAGAGCTGACAATCTATATCCAGTCAGTGTACAGATCTCTCATCGGAGGGACTCTGCTCTGTTCTGGTATTAGAATGGTGACAGGATTAGTCCCAAGAGCTGACAATCTATATCCAGTCAGTGTACAGAGGAGGGGGAGGGACTCTGCTCTATACTGGTATTAGAATGGTGTCAGGATTAGTCCAAAGAGCTGACAATCTATATCCCCAGTCAGTGTACAGATCTCTTATTGGAGGGACTCTGCTCTGTACTGGTATTAGAATGGTGTCGGGATTAGTCCCAAGAGCTGACAATCTATATCCAGTTAGTGTACAGATCTCTTATTGGAGGGGGGGGACTCTGCTCTGTACTGGTATTAGAATGGTGTCAGGATTAGTCCCAAGAGCTGACAATCTATATCCCCAGTCAGTGTACAGATCTCTTATTGGAGGGACTCTGCTCTGTACTGGTATTAGAATGGTGTCGGGATTAGTCCCAAGAGCTGACAATCTATGTCCAGCTAGTGTACAGATCTCTCATTGGAGGGACTCTGCTCTGTACTGGTATTAGAATGGTGTCAGGTTTAGTCCCAAGAGCTGACAATCTATATCCCCAGTGTACAGATCTCTTATTGGAGGGACTCTGCTCTGTACTGGTATTAGATTAGAATGGTGTCAGGTTTAGTCCCAAGAGCTGTCAATCTATATCCCCAGTCAGTGTACAGATCTCTTATTCGAGGGACTCTGCTCTGTACTGGTATTAGAATGGTGTCAGGTTTAGTCCCAAGAGCTGACAATCTATATCCCCAGTCAGCATACAGATCTCTTATTGGAGGGACTCTGCTCTGTACTGGTATTGGAATGGTGTCTGGATTAGTTCCAAGAGCTGACAATCTATATCCAGTCAGTGTACAGATCTCTCATCGGAGGGACTCTGCTCTGTTCTGGTATTAGAATGGTGACAGGATTAGTCCCAAGAGCTGACAATCTATATCCAGTCAGTGTACAGAGGAGGGGGAGGGACTCTGCTCTATACTGGTATTAGAATGGTGTCAGGATTAGTCCAAAGAGCTGACAATCTATATCCCCAGTCAATGTACAGATCTCTTATTGGAGGGACTCTGCTCTGTACTGGTATTAGAATGGTGTCGGGATTAGTCCCAAGAGCTGACAATCTATGTCCAGTTAGTGTACAGATCTCTCATTGGAGGGACTCTGCTCTGTACTTTTATTAGAATGGTGTCAGGTTTAGTCCCAAGAGCTGACAATCTATATCCCCAGTGTACAGATCTCTTATTGGAGGGACTGTGCTCTGTACTGGTATTAGAATGGTGTCAGGATTAGTCCCAAGAGTTGACAATCTATATCCCCAGTCAGTATAATGAGCTCTGCTCTAATTGGAGGAACTCTGCTGGTTATTCCTCTGTGTCTGAGCGCTGTCAGCCGCCTTCCTCTGATTGCATTGTTATCTCTGAGGATGGTGGAGGGTCTCATAGCCAACGTACCAGCTGGTCACAGGACAGCACTGTGATCCCCCCATGCCCAGGCTGCCAACCCAGTGCTGCCCAGTGCAGCTGGGGGACCCACAAGGCCTTGTCTGTCAGATCTCTGCTACCCTGTCAGCATAGGAACACAAGATGATGTGTGCATGCACATGCTCTGACACATGGCCTAGGGTTATAGCCAGCTATTTGCACGTGCACACACATATCCGCAAGCATGCCGCGCATGCCTACTCAGTTCTATTACTGGCACCAGAAGGCCTATTTTTGGATCAGAGCTGAACCAAAAATTGCTGGATACCTTGTGAACTGAGTAACCTAATCCTGTTTGCATACCTGTTGCTAACCCAGCCGGCCTCTGGACCTGTCCTACTCTGCCTACCTGTTGTTTACCCAGCCTGCTTCTGAAACTGCTCTACCCTGACAGCTTGCTTCTGATCCTTCTGTTCTCTGCTTACCTGTTGTTGACCTGGAATGCCCCTGGACCTCCTATATTCTGCTTTCTCATTGCTAACCCAGTCGGCCTCTCCAACTGCACTACTCTGTTTACCTGTTGCTGACCCAGCCTGCCTCTGGACCTGCTCTACTCTGCCTAAATGTTGGTGACCTAGCTGGCTTCTGGACCTGTCCTACTCTTCCTACCTGTTGCTGAACTAGCTGACCTCCGGACCTGTTCTACTCATCCCGTCTGTTGCTGCTGAACCTGCTCTACCCTGCCAGCCTGCTTCTGATCCTTCTGTACTCTGCTTACCTGTTGCTGACCTGGCCTGCCCGTGGACCTCCTATATTCTGCTTTCTCTTTGCTGACCCAGCCTGACTCTCCAATTTGCAATACTCTGCTTACCAGTTGCTGACCCACCCTGCCTCTGGACCTGCTCTACTCTGCCTACCTGTTCCTGACCTAACCAGCCTGTGGACCTGCTCTACTCTGTCTATATGCTGCTGATTTAGCCTTCTTTTGGATCTGTTCTACTCTTCTTGCCTGTTGCTCACCCAGCCATCTTCTGGTCATGCCTAGCTGTTGCTTTCCTGGCTGGCCTCTAAACCTTCTCTATTCCACTTACCTTTTGCTGATCCAGCCATCCTCTGGATCTGTTCTACTCTGCCTACCTGTTGCTGAACTAGCTGACCTCTGGACCTGTTCTACTCATCCCGTCTGTTGCTGATTCAGTCAGCTTCTAGACCTGCTCTACTCTGCACACTTGTTGCTGACCCAGGCTGCTTCTTAAACTGCTCTACTCTGCCTAGCTGTTGCTGACTTGGTCGACCTCTGGACCTGCTCTACTCTGCCTACCCATTGCTGATACAGTCTGCTTCTGGACCTGCTCTGGTCAGGCTTCCTGTTCCTGACTCAGTCAACTACTGGACCTGCTCTACTCTGCCTATCTGTTATTGACCACCTGGCTTCTGGACCTGCTTTACGCTGCCTACCTGTTGCTGAACCACCTGGGTTCTGGACCTGCTTTATATTGCCTACCTGTTGCTGACCTGGCCTGCTTTTGGCCCTGCTCTACTTTGCCTTCCTGTGTCTTACTTCACCAACCTTTTGACCTGCTCTACTCTACAAAGCTGTTTCTGACCCATCCTGCCTCTGGACCTTCTCTACTCTGCCTACCTGTTCTTTTTTTGTTTAATTATTTTTTATTAAGAAAAAAAGAAATAGAAATAAATGGTACAATGTACAACATACGATACAGAGAAAATGCAGATGGGTGGACAACCATATTATGTCTTATTTCGTCAGGCAATTAAATGGGTATTGAACAAAAAGCACCAACATCCTGCTTAGCTTAATCAGTCAAATTTCTGTAGCTACTACTGTTACAAAAAGTAAAACTAGCTAGTCAGAAGTAAAATCATCCTCCCTAATATGGGTTTAATATGAGCAGTGGTATCTTGGTTATATAACAACCATATACAGACAAATTACCATTAAGAATCCCAAACTTAACTACAAATTAATAACAGAAAGAGAATATAGAGAGAGTAGAAGAAAAAATAATGGGGGTGGAGGGGGAGAGGATAGAGGTGGGGGGGGAGGGGTTGCCTCAGTCCAGACTCCTATTATGCAATATTCACCATCTAAAACAGTTTACTTAGGATGTGACATAATTTCCACGAATGCAGTTGTGTATTTAAAGGCAAACCAGCAGGACCATATTTTTTTTACATAATCGGATTTATTCCTAAGCGAGAAGGTAAGATCTTCCATATAATATGTACGATCAACTTCCATTAGCCATTGGCGTAAAGTAGGTATATTTTTTTGTTTCCAGAATCTGGGGATAAGTGCTTTAAGCAGCATTAGACCCCTTTCACACTGGGGCGGTTTGCAGGCGGTATTGCGCTAAAAATACCGCCTGCAAACCGCCCCTAAACAGCCTCCGCTGTTTGTTCAGTGTGAAAGCCCGAGGGCTTTCACACTGAAGCAGTGCGCTGGCAGGACGGTGAAAAAAGTCCTGCAAACCGCTCCTGCCCATTGAAATCAATGGGACAGCGCGGCTATACCGCGGCAATACTGCGGCTATAGCCGCACTGTACGAGTGATTTTAACCCTTTTTCGTCCGCCAGCGGGGGTTAAAACCGCACCGCTAGCGGCCGAATACAGCTGCAAGAACGACGGTACAGCAGCGCTAAAAATAGAGCTGTTGTACCGCCGACGTCCCCACCGGCCCAGTGTGAAAGGGGCCTTAACGAGGTGAGGAGTTATAGATTTCTTATATGCACCTACTGATTTGCCTGTACAATGTAATAGTACAACTAACGGTTCATTAGGAACCTCAGATCCTTGGATCTCTTTAATCCAGTAAAGGATAGCCAACCAGAATGGTCGTATCAGCGGGCAGAACCACCAGATGTGGGCGTGGGTTGCACTCTCCCCACATTGTGTGGAAAGTATTTATGAAGTAGCACTGGCGTGTAATGCCATCTTGTCACAAGTTTATAGTTCACTTCAGCTGTTTTAGTGGCTGAGGAAGAAATATGAGACATTATGAGAATAGTGTTTTTTTGGGTTGGAGACAGTTCTTTCTGGAGCTCCTTTTCCCAATTGTGTAGGAAGGCCGGATCTCCTGTAGGGTTTAGTGTTTGCATTATTTGATAAAAGTGGGAGACAGGCTTCCCCACTGGTTGTGGCTCGGCAAGAGCTGCTTCAAGAGGTGTCAATTCCGTGAAAGGCCTGACGGGTTTAGGGAGAGAATGGACAAAGGCCGCCAGTTGTCGATATCTCCATTGATCCATATGGGTAGCCATCGTGTCTTGTAGAATTGTGTTCAAGGGGATAACTCCCGTCGAGGTGGTGACTTGATGTAACTGGGTCAATGCCCCCAGGGTCCATGTATGAATTTTGGGGTCTATGTTCCCCGGCGGGAAATAGTTATGGCCTGGCAGTGGCATGAGAGGCGAATTATATGGCCAGTTATTTGTTTTGCAAAGAGAATCCCACATCATAAGGGTGGAGTTAGTAAGCGGAGAAGTCTTGGATGATAGGGCTCTATATTTCTGAGGGACCCATAGTTGCGTAAAGAGATCAAAGCCACTTAGTTCTGCTTCCAGCTTTACCCAAAGCTTAGATGTTTTATGGAATCTCCAATCAGAGATTCTGGTCAAGATGATCGCCATGAAATACTTTTTAAAGTCTGGTAAGGCTAAGCCTCCTTCATGCTTAGATCTATTGAGAAGGGTCCTGGCAATCCTGGGACGCTTTCTGTTCCATATATATTTGCCAATCAGCGATTTTATTATTGTAAAGAAGCCTACAGGTATTCCAAACGGGATCATTTGAAATAGGAACAGCAACCTGGGTAGTATGTTCATCTTAATGACCCCTATCCTCCCCAACCAGGAATGAGCCATCTGAGACCATTTTTGTAAGTCAGCTTTAATCGCTTTTAATAGAGGCAAGAAGTTCGAACGAAATAGGGCGTCTGGGTTCGGAGTAAGGTAAATACCTAAATATTTCATTTTGTGTGCCTGCCAGCTAAAGGGAAAGGAACTTTTCAATTGGGAAGCAGTCTGTGTAGGAATAGATATATTTAGTATTTCTGATTTGGACATATTAATTTTAAAATTAGAGATGGCACCATACTTTGCGAATTCCGACATAAGATTAGGGAGAGATATAAGGGGTTGTTGTACATAAAACAAAATGTCGTCCGCATATGCGACATATTTGTGTTCAGTTGGTCCTATGGTAATCCCATGTATAGAGGGGTTATGTCTCACAGTAGACAAAAAGGGCTCAAGCGATAGGGCAAATAAAATAGGTGAAAGAGGGCAGCCCTGTCGAGTGCCATTATACAGAGTAAATGGGGCACTAAGGGTGCCATTCACTTTTAATTGGGCCGTAGGGAAATTATACAGTGCCGTTATTTGAGTCAGTAAGGGAGCCTTAATGCCCAGATGAGTCAGTGTTGCCATGAGATAGTCCCAGTCCACCCTATCAAACGCTTTTTCAGCATCCGTTGATAGTAACAGGGTGGGCTGGGACGACCCCCAGGTATGTGCTATTAGAGATAGGGTACGAAGGGAATTGTCCCTTGCCTCCCTACCAGGAATTAATCCCGTCTGGTCGGTGGAAACCCACTGCGGGATCAAGGGAAGGAGTCTATTCGCTATAGCTTTAGCATAAATTTTGGCGTCAATGTTCAACAGCGAGATAGGACGATAACTTCCACATGCAATAGGATCTTTGCCAGGTTTGGGAATAATAGTAATGTGTGCGTGGGTAGTTTCAGGTCTGAGGGACTCACCATCAGAGATCGCGTTAGCATAAGAGGTTAAATGCGGAAGGAGGATATCTGCAAATGCACGGTAATATGCTACAGTAAATCCGTCCGGACCTGGGGCTTTACCATTTGCCATAGCTTTTAATGCAACGCGTAACTCTGAAGTGGTGAGCTCCCCATCCAGTGTGGCCAGAATATCAGGTGATAGTCTGGGTAGGTTAGCTTGAGCTAGATATTTCCTAATAAGCTTAGTTTTAGTGTCTCGATCTGTTACTGAATGTTGAACATGGTATAGGTGTTGATAGAACTCCCAAAACATTTTAGCTATGGATGGCGTGTCGTGAACCAACTCATCTGCAGTGTTTTTAATTTTAGCTATAAAGGTGGCTGTTTTCTTTTGTTGCAGTGAACGTGCCAATAATCTACTCGGTTTGTTACCCCATTCGTAAAAACGTTGGGCCACTATGCGAGCTTGTTGTTTTTGTTCTGTGTGGAAAAGGGACTTTAGTTCTTCCCTTTTCAGAGTCAAATTGTGAAATACCGCTTGTGATTGTTTCACTTTATGTGATTGCTCAAGGTCCTCATTTAGCAACTTAGATTGTTGGAATGTCCGTTCCCTCTTTTTCCTAGACCCCATTTCTATGAGCTTTCCTCTAATATGGGCCTTGTGCGCCTCCCATAGTGCGCCCGATGAAATGTCAGGGTGTTTATTTTCAGTAAAGTAAAGGGATAAATTCTCACCTATTTGTTTTCTATCTATTTCCTCAGCTATGAGATGGTCGTTAAGCTTCCAATTGGTAGACCTATGTGGTAGGGAAGGGACTTTAATGGTTAGTGTAATCGGGGCATGATCTGATAGGGGGGATGAGTCAATATGAGTGTTGGTGGGGAGTGGGAGATGGTGGTGATCAATGAGAAAAAAGTCTATTCTGGAGTAAGTATGATGTACCTGCGAAAAATGGGTATAGTCTTTCGTACGTGGATGCATAATTCTCCATATATCAACCAACTGGGATTCGTGTAGGCGTTTGCGTATAAACAGTAAACGTTTATGTGAAATATTAGTTCTACCTCTAGACGTGTCTATAGCAGGTTCTAATGGGGTATTAAAATCTCCAGCCAGGAGGACACACCCGCGTGCGAAATCTCTAAGTTTTTAAGAGTGGAGGCAATGAAGCCTGCTTGGTCTCGGTTGGGTGAATATATAGTTGCCAGGGTGCAGGGCATACTACCCAGGTTGCCTCTAATGAACAGAAAACGTCCAAGTGGATCACTTATCATGGTTTCAAATGTCAACGGGGTGCCCCTGCGGAACCCAATGGCCACTCCTTTAGCTTTATGTACATCCGATAAACTATAGTACCACATGGGGTACTGTTGAGAAAAAAGTTTTACCTGTGTGGAGTGAGTGAGGTGGGTCTCCTGTAGAAATTAATATAAATGGATTAATATAAATGAGGGCTATGGGCAATGTTTTTTTTACTCAGAGAAAGTTTTTTTCTCAGAGAAGATGCAGGAACTCCCCCCTTTTAAGTCACCCTTTGTCTCCACCTCTACCCACTTCCAAGTACTGTCCCTTGGTTCCACCCCCTACCCACCTTCAAGTACCGTCCCTTGGTTCCACCCCCTACCCACCTCAAAATACCACCCCTTGGTTCCACCACATACCCACCTCAAAGTACCATCCCTTGGTTCCACCACCTACCCACTCCCAAATACCGTCACTTGGTTCCACCCCCTACCCACCTCCAAGTACCATCCTTTGATTCCACCCCCTACCCACCTCCAAGTACCATCCCTTGGTTCCACCCCTACCCACCTCCAAGTACCCTCCCTTGGTTCCACCCCCTACCCACTCCCAAGTACCGCCCCTTGGTACTACCCCCTACCAACTCCCAAGTACGCCCCTTGGTTCCACCCGCTACCCACTCCCAAGTACCGCCCCTTGGTACTACCCCCTACCAACTCCCAAGTACGCCCCTTGGTTCCACCCGCTACCCACTCCCAAGTACCGTCCCTTGGTTCCACCCGCTACCCACCTCCAAGTACCGTCCCTTGGTTCCACCCCCACCTACCTTCAAGTACCGTCTCTTGGTTCCACCCAGTACCCACCTCCAAGTACCGTCCCTTGCTTCCACCACATACCCACCTCAAAGTACCATCCCTTGGTTCCACCCCTACCCACCTCCAAGTACCCTCCCTTGGTTCCACCCCCTACCCACTCCCAAGTACCGCCCCTTGGTACTACCCCCTACCAACTCCCAAGTACGCCCCTTGGTTCCACCCGCTACCCACTCCCAAGTACCGCCCCTTGGTACTACCCCCTACCAACTCCCAAGTACGCCCCTTGGTTCCACCACCTACCCACTCCCAAATACCGTCACTTGGTTCCACCCCCTACCCACCTCCAAGTACCATCCTTTGATTCCACCCCCTACCCACCTCCAAGTACCATCCCTTGGTTCCACCCCCTACCCACCTCCAAGTACCCTCCCTTGGTTCCACCCCCTACCCACTCCCAAGTACCGCCCCTTGGTACTACCCCCTACCAACTCCCAAGTACGCCCCTTGGTTCCACCCGCTACCCACTCCCAAGTACCGCCCCTTGGTACTACCCCCTACCAACTCCCAAGTACGCCCCTTGGTTCCACCCGCTACCCACTCCCAAGTACGCCCCTTGGTTCCACCCGCTACCCACTCCCAAGTACTGTCCCTTGGTTCCACCCCCTACCCACCTTCAAGTACCGTCCCTTGGTTCCACCCCCTACCCACCTCAAAATACCATCCCTTTGTTCCACCACATACCCACCTCAAAGTACCATCCCTTGGTTCCACCACCTACCCACTCCCAAATACCGTCACTTGGTTCCACCCCCTACCCACCTCCAAGTACCATCCTTTGATTCCACCCCCTATCCACCTCCAAGTACCATCCCTTGGTTCCACCCCTACCCACCTCCAAGTACCCTCCCTTGGTTCCACCCCCTACCCACTCCCAAGTACCGCCCCTTGGTACTACCCCCTACCAACTTCCAAGTACGCCCCTTGGTTCCACCCGCTACCCACTCCCAAGTACCGCCCCTTGGTACTACCCCCTACCAACTCCCAAGTACGCCCCTTGGTTCCACCCGCTACCCACCTCCAAGTACCGTCCCTTGGTTCCACCCCACCCACCTTCAAGTACCGTCTCTTGGTTCCACCCCCTACCCACCTCCAAGTACCCTCCCTTGGTTCCACCCCCTACCCACTCCCAAATACCGCCCCTTAGTACCACCCCCTACCCACTCCCAAGTACGCCCCTTGGTTCCACTCGCTACCCACTCCCAAGTACCGTCCCTTGGTTCTACCCGCTACCCACCTCCAAGTACCATCCCTTGGTTACACCCCTCACCCACCTCCAAGTACCATCCCTTGGTTACACCCCTTACCCAGCTCCAAGTACCATCCCTTGGTTCCACCCCAAACCCACCTCCAAGTACCGTCTCTTGGTTCCACCCAGTACCCACCTCCAAGTACCGTCTCTTGGTTCCACCCAGTACCCACCTCCAAGTACAGTCCCTTGGTTCCACCCCTTACTCACCTCCAAGTACTATCCCTTGGTTCCACCTCTTACCCACCTCCAAGTAACGTCTCTTGGTTCCACCCAGTACCCACCTCCAAGTACTGTCCCTTGGTTCCACCCCTTACCCACCTCCAAGTACCATCCCTTGGTTCCACCCCTTACCCACCTCCAAGTACAGTCCCTTGGTTCCACCCCTTACCCACCTCCAAGTACAGTCCCTTGGTTCCACCCCTTACCCACCTCCAAGTACAGTCCCTTGGTTCCACCCCCTACCCACTCCCAAGTACCATTCCTTGGTTCCACCCCCTACCCACCTCCAAGTACCGTCCCTTGGTTCCACCCCTTACCCACCTTCAAGTACAGTCCCTTGGTTCCACCCCCTACCCACTCCCAAGTACCATTCCTTGGTTCCACCCCCTACCCACCTCCAAGTACAGTCCCTTGGTTCCACCCCTTACCCACCTCCAAGTACAGTCCCTTGGTTCCACCCCCTACCCACTCCCAAGTACCATTCCTTGGTTCCACCCCCTACCCACCTCCAAGTACAGTCCCTTGGTTCCACCCCTTACCCACCTCCAAGTACAGTCCCTTGGTTTCACCCCCTACCCACCTCCAAGTACCATCCCTTGGTTTCACCCCCTACCCACCTCCAAGTACCATCCCTTGGTTCCACCCCTTACCCACCTTCAAGTACCGTCACTTGGTTTCCACCCCTTACCCACTCCCAAGTACAGTCCCTTGGTTCCACCCCCTACCCTCCTCCCACTACCACCTCTTTAGAGAATACAGAACCAAGTATTATTTTGTGGTGTTAACTAATATGTATGCAACTTGTTAATGTTAGCAAAAAAAGAGCAGTAAAATAGATCCCCTGAGGACAGCGACAATAGACCCAATAGATCCCCCCAGCCACACTAGATCCCCCCAGCAAAAACAGATCCACCCAACAACAATAGATCTCCTCCCAGCAACGATAGACCCCACCCCAGCAACAATATATCCCCACCAGCAATAATAGATCCCCCTAGCATCAAAAGACCCCACCCCAGCAACAATAGATCCCCCAACAACAATAGACCTCTCACACAACAATATACCCCCCAGGAACAATGCCCCCCCTGTTACAAAATACCACCTCAGCAACAATAGACTCCAAGCAGCAACAACAGATTTTCCAGCAGCAAGCAACATTAGACCTCTTCCTCAACAGTAGATCCCTCCCAGCAACAATTGACGCCACAGCAATATAAGACGCCCCTAGCAACAATAGATGCCCATGCAAAAATAGATCCCCACCAATTACAATAGATCCCCCAGCAGACAGCATAATAGACCTTCCAGCATCCCTCTACTATTAGATGCATTTAGTGCTAGAGGCTGTAAACTACGCTCCCCCTTGTTCCCGTTGAGAAAAGCCCTGGTTATGGGCTATACTGCCAATAATGTCAGGCTTCTCTCTCCTACATCTCTAATGTCAGACAAGGGCACTTTGAAGGGCCGCTGAAATAAGCTCAGTTAGACAGTAGAGGGCAGATACAATGTGACCTCCCCAGAAAGGCAGGCAGTGTATTGAGCACTGCAGGGCGCTCCATGGATGTGAAAAGGGGGGCAGATAATGACTGGGACCAATTGTCCGAGCCATCCTTAGACCGCCGTTAGTGCGAGCACCGGCCGTTAGTGCTAAAGCACCACTCATTTTAGCGGCGCTTTAGTGCTGTTTAAGCTGTGTTTTCACGTGGCTTTTCAGGTGCTACCGGAGCGTTTTTAACCCCAAAGAAGGAGTTAAAAATGCCCGCATTTCGGTGCTTCCGAAGTGCTTTTTTAGGTGCTTTGGAAGAGCTGCCCATTCATTACAATTGACAGGGGCGTTTTGGGAGCGCTATTAACAGCGCTCCCAACCTGCCCCAAAGATGCTGCCTGCAGGGCTTTTCCTAATGTCCAGCAAGTGCACCGCCCGGTGTGTAAATTCACACTGAAATGAATGGGAGGCGATTTTCAGGCGCTTTACATTCGCTATTTCTAGAGCTAAAATGCCAGAAAAATACATTTGTTTAGTTAAATTCATTTAATTCGTTTTCGGAATTCGTTTTGTTTATTCAAATTTTTTGAATTCGGAGAACTCGAATAGTTTTGAATTCCAGTTAGATTGCATTTGAATCAAATTTATTCTATTCGAAATTCGAATTTAGGAAGTTGGTATATTCTTTCTATTCCATTCTATTCTATTGTTTTTTCTATTCTTTTCTTTTCTGTTCTATTCTTTTCTTTTTTATTCTATTCTATTCTAATTCAAATGTATTCTATTTGAGTTTTGGAAACATTTATATTGTTATAGTCTTTCTATTTTATTCTATTCTTTTCTATTGTTTATTCTATTCTATCCGATTCTTTTCTATGCTATTATTTTTTTTCTATTCTATTCAAATTTGAATTTATTCTATTCTATTCTATTTTTTTTTCTATTATTTTCTATTTCATTCTTTTTTTCTATTCTATTCTTTTATATTATATTCAAATTCAAATTTACTTTATTTGAAATTCCAATTTCAGAAGATGCTTATATTCTATTTTATTCTATTTTTTATTCTATTCAATTCCATTCCACTCTATTCCCTTATTTATTATTAGTTATTAATTATTATTATTATTATATTTTATTCTGTTATTTTACTGTCTATTCTATTTTGTTCTGTTTTACTCTATTCTTTTCTATTCTATTCTTTTATTTTCTATAAAAAAAAATTCTATTCTTTTATTCTGTATTCTGTTCTGTTTTACTCGATTATATTCTATTCTTTTATTCTCTATGAAAAAAAATTCTATTCTTTTATTTTGTATTCTGTTCTGTTTTACTAGATTATATTCTATACTTTTATTTTCTATTAAAAAAAAATTCTATTCTTTTATTTTGTATTCTGTTCTGTTTTATTCGATTTTATTCTATTCTTTTCTATTCTATTCTTTTCTATTCTATTATATATATATTATATCTATTTATTTTGTATTCTTTTTTTCTCTTCGGAAATTCGGAAAAAAAAGAACTATTCGAATTTGATTCAAAAACTCTAAAAATTTCGTCCAAATTTTGTTTTGCTATTTCCGATTTGTTTAAATTCCTTATTATTGTAATTCGGAAATTCGGATACATCTGAATTTCCGAATAACGAAAAATTTGTCCGAACTTCGATTCGGAACGAAATGAAGCACACGTGTCTTTTATTCTATTCTTTTCTATTCTTTATTCTATTCTTTTCTATTGTATTATTTTATTTTCTATTCTATTCGAATTTGAATTTATGCTATTCGAATTTCGGAAGATAGTTTTATTCTTTCTATTTTATTCTATTCTATTATTTTTTTCTATTCTTTTCTATTTTATTCTTTTTTTTTCTATTCTTTTCTATTCTATTCAAATTCAAATGTATTCTATTTGAAATTAGAATTTCAGAAGATGCTTATGCTTATATTCTATTTTATTCTATTTTTTTATTCTATTCGATTCCATCCTTTTCTATTCCCTTATTTTCTATTCTATTTTATTTTGTTCTTTTACTTTCTATTCTATTTTGTTCTGTTTTACTCTATTCTTTTCTATTCTATTCTTTTATTGTCTATTAAAAAAATTCTATTCTTTTATTTTGTATTCTGTTCTCTTTTACTCGATGATTAAATGCTTGTGTACATTTTAGGGGGTTGAGCGCCACACTTTCTTTTTTTTTTACCCGTGCGTTTGGACGCGTTTTTTCGCATGTTCTGTGCACGATGACACGCGCTTTTCTGCGCAATTCACGGTACGCTTGGCGGTGAACGCAGCCTTATAATAGATCTGTTTTCATAGATGTGCCGTGATTGTGCGGGCCCCTCCCCCTCCTCTGTATTACACACAAGTTTTGCTGGTGAGTAATGCGGGCGGGTCAGCGGTGAATTGTGTGTCCTCGGGGTATGGATTCTACACAGAACCTGTTATGTACACAACACGCTGCCAACAACTGCTGCCAGACCGCCTGCCATTAATAGATGCTTCACACCTGGAAGGAACAGCGCTTCCCCCCCCGGGGGACCTGGTGGGGGCGCCACAAGGAGAGGTCACTAAGATGTACCCGACGTCTGGTGTCAGCTACCCTGGCACCCCGCCAGGTGAAATTATTGCTCAGACGATTGACATCCACAGGGAAACTTCACAGGAAATCACCTAGAACTTTTCATTCTTTTTTTTCCTCTTTACATTTTCCAGCTGCTGCAAACTGACAGTTTTCCAGCAGAGGAAGAAGCGAAACTGTCATCAGATATATTTCCATGTTAAGTGCAGTATGCCGAGTAAGGTGTCAGTGTAACACTTGCAGGTACACCCCCCCCCCCCCCCCCCCGCAATACCTTCATCTGCTTTTGTATCTAGAAGAACGACACCATCTTTGCTCAGGCATCATCCAGCGTCACCATCTAATTACTGTACTGAGATGCTGGCTCATGTAAGTCCTGGTGCCTGTGCAGGCTGTGTCCAGAAATGTCCACTGTGGCTTCTCACCTTGTGGCTGGCTACAAAGTTACAATGAGAGATAGGAGACTGAGGAAATGCTTCCTCCTGCCTGCAGCTGACTGATGGTATCATCCAGCCATGGGTGTTTCACCTGCGGCCCTTAAGCTGTTGCGAAACTACCTGTCCCATGAGGCATTGCAAGGCTGAAAATTACAAGCATGACTCTCAAAGGCAGAGGCATGATGGGACTTGTAGTTCCGCAACAGTTGGAGGGCCACAGGTTGAGCACCCATGATCTAAGCCTAGGAAAAGTCACTAGACTGGAGCTCAAGGGCATTTGTTTTACTGCTTCCCGCCCTCCTTATTGTAGAATGATGACAGGGGCATTTACTCTGATAAGCAGGGCACTGATCATCAGTGCCATGCTTATCAGTGCAGACCAATCAATGTCCATCCGTGCAGCATATCAGTGCCCATCAGTGCTGCCTTATTAGTGCAGCCTCATCAGTGCCCATCAGTGCAGCCTAATCAGTGCCTCTTCATCAGGGCCCATCAGTGCAGCTTATTAGTGCAGCCTCATCATGCCCAGCAGTGCAACCTCATCAGTGCCCTTTAGTGCAGCCTTATCAGTGCCTCTTCATCAGTGCCCATCAGTGCCGCCTCATCAGTGCCCTTCAGTACAGCCTTATCAGTGCCCATCAGTGCCACCTCATCACGTCCAGCAGTGCAAACTCATCAGTGCCTTTTAGTGTAGTCTTATCAGTGCCCATTACTGCCACCTCATCATCAGTGCCCTTTAGTGCAGCCTTATCAGTGCCTCTTCATCACTGCCCATCAGTGCCGCCTCATCAGTGCAACCTCATCAGTGCCCTTCAGTGCAGCCTTATCAGTGCCCATCAGTGCTGCCTCATCACGTCCAGCAGTGCAACCTCATCAGTGCCTATCAGTGCAGCCTTATCAGTGCCCATCACTGCCAGCTCATCAGTGCCCATCACTGCCAGCTCATCAGTGCCCATCAGTGCAGCCTTATCAGTGCTCTTTAGTGCAGCCTTATCAGTGCATCTTCATCAGTGCCCATCAATCCCGCCTCATCAGTGCAACCTCATCAGTGCCCTTTATTGCAGCCTTATCAGTGCCCATCAATGCCGCCTCATCAGTACAAACTTATCAGTACCCTTCAGTGCAGCCTTATCAGTGCCCATCAGTGCCGCCTCATCACGTCCAGCAGTGCAACCTCATCAGTGCCCTTTAGTGCAGCCTTATCAGTGCCCTTTAGTGCAGCCTTATCAGTGCCCATCACTGCCACCTCATCAGTGCCCTTCAGTGCAGCCTTATCAGTGCCCAGTAAGGGAAAAAAGACAATAGAGGTAGGGCGATAAGCGGTCAATTTCCAGACATCCACGTTGAAAAACAAAAATAGTAAAATAGTATCATTTATTCATAGAATAATACACAAGGACACATACATATATGTACAAATAGAAACAATAGATCCCTAAGGGATCATGATAGTATAGCAAGTAAATGTAAACAAGCAATCAAGGCCGACATGTTTCGCAGTCAGTTAGACATATCTGCTTCTTCAAGGCTAAATTGCTTCTTGCTTAAATCATAAACAGGTCTATATATATAATACATGTGAGTGTGGAAGGAAAACTGGAGGGGGGAAGAGGAAGAGAGGAAATGGGGGGCGAGGGAAGAAAAAAAAAGGGGGTGGGGACAAAGGTAGAGATAAAGAACAAAAAAATACCTCATAGATCATCTGAGGTGTCTGGATTGAGGGGAGACCAAAAAGAAATACCCCAGCAGTATAAAGCATGCGTCAAGGAGCACGTCACGGTCATCGCTCGCCAGAGAGTCACCAAAAGCGTTTGTACCAGGCTTTACTCTATCCAAAATGTCAAAAAAAGTTTTGCCTTCACACCGCTGCGACCCCCTTGTCATGCGATTTCAGGTGAGACTATGCAGTGCGACCTTCATGCGACTTAAGAGTCTAGGGGATTCAAGTCACATCGAAGTCGCATCAAAGTCCTGCAGAAACCTTTTTTAAAAGTCTCTGCGACTTGAGTCGCCATTGGCTGGAATGGCGGCCGTTGAAATGAATGTGTTTTCACTTGTCAAGCCACTCATAGGGTTTGATTTATTAAAACTGCAAAATCTGGTGCAGCTGCGCATGGAAGCCAATCAGCTTCTAACTTCAGATTGTTCGATGACACTTTTGACAAAAAAATCTGGAAGCTGATTGGTTTCTATGGAGAGCTGCACCAGATTTTGCTCTCTCCATTTTTAGTAAATCAGCCCCCATAGAGTCACAAGTTGCATGCCAAGTCACACCAGTTTAAACCCAGGGCTAAAGAGGTCCTGTCATCTGCCTAATGCTATCACACAGGGGGCTTGTAAATTTAAATAATTAAAAGCGTTCAAAAAAATAAAATAAAATCTGATTAAATAAATAAAAATAATAGTAAAAAAAAAAAAAATATATAAAAGCATCCCCGTGACCCCATGCATACACCCAAATGCAAACGCACACATAGGGCACGCACATGGATGTAAACAGCGATTGCGCCACACATGGGAGATATCGTAACGAACGGCAGAGTGAGAGCAATAATTCATGAGTGTAAATAATTTCAAAATTGCCTTGAAAGACAAGTGGTTAAGAGGGAATATATTCGTTTGGGGGGGGGGGGTCAAGGCTTCAGAAGCCTAATAATGCCCCTGGGTTTTAGGAATTCAGATAGTATTTTTATTTTATTAATACTCATTTTTTAAATGCAATTTTTTTTTTTTTTGGGGGGGGGGGTTGCCACCTTTTCTTCAAGCCAGCACGCAGCAAAATTATTTTTTAAGGGGGAACGCTGTGTAAAGGGAAACTCTGATGTAAGGGGGTTTCTGCTCACCAAATCTTCCACTTACTGTACATCAGAGTTCCCAGCATTCCACCTTAAATCAGGATTCCCAAAGCCTCCCTTACGTCAGAGTCCACAGGGCTCCCCTTACCTTGGTGTACTCACTCGCTCGGGGGCAGGAGAGAGCGAAGGGAGGGGGAGGAGACTTCTGTCACAGACATTGGATGGTGAGCTCACTCACCTAAGGATGGAGACTCAGACATCAACACTTTTCATCACCAAAGTATCTGCCGGGTGCTGAGCTTCAAATTTCCAGCCCACACGTCCCTTTCCTGAGGCACAGAGCGCCCCCAGGGATTGGAGTGAGGGTGGGCAGGCAGAGGGGTAGGGGTGGGAGGAGAAGGAGTAGATCAAGGCCCTCTCTCCTCTCTTGTCCGTCTATGGGGACGGGGCCGTGTGCACACCTATGCAGTCGGCAGTTGTGGTACAGTAGTACCTTGGATTATGAGCATAGTTCGCTCCAGAAGCATGCTTGTAATCCAAAGCACTCGTATATCAAATCGAGTTTCCCCATAGGAGTCAATAGAAACCATAGGCGTGCACAGCCCATTGCATTAGGGTGTGCACCCCAAAGCTCAAACACATATGCATGTGTGTGCATGTGTATATATACTGAAGGTGTCAGTAGGGCAATAGATGGTGTCAGTAGGGCAGTGGACGGAGTCAGTAGTTTTTATTTTTATTATTTTATTTATTATTTTTTACAGTTTTATTATTTTTATTTTACTATTTTTTTAGAAGCCCCGTTAGGGGGCCTTGGTGAAATGTCAGGGGTCTAAATGGGGAATCTGCGCCACATGGGGTGATTAGGCTGTGCCCAGGCACACCTGGCACACCCTGTGCGCACGCCTATAATGGAAACTCAGATAATTAGTTCCACAGTGACTGCTGGTGTATGCAGTACCGCATGTAGCCAGAGGTGCGGGGGCGCCGGTGTATGCAGTACTGCAGGGATATGCAATTAGCGGACCTCCAGCTGTTGCAAAACTACAAGTCCCATCATGCCTCTGCCTCTGGGTGTCATGCTTGTGGCTGTCAGAGTCTTGCTATGCCTCATGAGCCTTGTAGTTCGGCAACAGCTGGAGGTCCGCTAATTCCATATCCCTGTAATACTGTATGTGGGGGGCACCAGTGTATGCAGTACCACATGTAGCCAGAGGTGCGGGGTCACCAGTGTATGCAGTACCGTATGTAGCCAGAGGTGCGGGGGCACCGGTGTATGCAGTACCGCATGTAGCCAGAGGTGCGGGGGCACCAGTGTATGCAGTACCGCATGTAGCCAGAGGTGCGGGGTCACCGGTGTATGCAGTACCGTATGTAGCCAGAGGTGCGGGGGCACCGGTGTATGCAGTACCGCATGTAGCCAGAGGTGCGGGGGCACCAGTGTATGCAGTACCGCATGTAGCCAGAGGTGCGGGGTCGCCGGTGTATGCAGTACCGCATGTAGCCAGAGGTGCGGGGTCACCGGTGTATGCAGTACCGTATGTAGCCAGAGGTGCGGGGGCACCAGTGTATGCAGTACCGCATGTAGCCAGAGGTGCGGGGTCGCCGGTGTATGCAGTACCGCATGTAGCCAGAGGTGCGGGGGCGCCGGCGTATGCAGTACCGCATGTAGCCAGAGGTGCGGGGGCGCCGTTGTATGCAGTACCGCATGTAGCCAGAGGTGCGGGGGCGCTGGTGTATGCAGTACCGCATGTAGCCAGAGGTGCGGGGGCGCCGGCGTATGCAGTACCGCATGTAGCCAGAGGTGCGGGGGCGCCGTTGTATGCAGTACCGCATGTAGCCAGAGGTGCGGGGGCGCCGGTGTATGCAGTACCGCATGTAGCCAGAGGTGCGGGGGCGCCGTTGTATGCAGTACCGCATGTAGCCAGAGGTGCGGGGGCGCCGGTGTATGCAGTACCGCATGTAGCCAGAGGTGCGGGGGCGCCGTTGTATGCAGTACCGCATGTAGCCAGAGGTGCGGGGGCGCTGGTGTATGCAGTACCGCATGTAGCCAGAGGTGCGGGGGCGCCGGTGTATGCAGTACCGCATGTAGCCAGAGGTGCGGGGGCGCCGGTGTATGCAGTACCGCATGTAGCCAGAGGTGCGGGGGCGCTGGTGTATGCAGTACCGCATGTAGCCAGAGGTGCGGGGGCGCCGGAGACGCTTGGAGACACTTGGGAACCGGTCAGGAACCGAATGTTTCCGAGCATCTCCAAATGTCTCCAAGTGTCTCTGAGCGTCTTCAAATGTCTCCGAGTGTCTCTGAGCGACACCGAGTGTCTCCAAACGACACCAGTGCCACTGCACCTCTGGCCACATGCGGTACTACACACCCCAGCGGCTTGAATCCTGCTCGTCTTGCGAGGCAACGCTCGCAAATCGAGTCAGGTTTTTTTTTTTTTAAATATCCCGTATTGCGAAAACGCTCGTAAACCACGTAAAATACGAGATTTTACTGTGCTTGGTTACTTGGGGAGCCACAGTCCATTCTGAATATTGTGTCCGGGTTTCAAGCGGTCTGAAACACGCGAATAAAAATCCGGAGCCGTCCGGGTGAATCCCGGACAGGTGGCAACCCTAAAAATGAACCAATCGCCGCGCTCCTCGCCAAACAGTCTTACAAGTTTGGTTATTGTACAGGTTCTCTTTGCCTGTTGAATTTGACTTTTGTGAATAATGTGTTAAAAATGTGCAGGAAAATCTCTAACTTTAATTAAATCAGTATTAATAATCGTTTTCTCACTTTGAAATGTCACGTTCAGCATGTGTTATGTACTTTCTGCAGCTTGATGCCTCGGGGGCTCCTTATGTCGGAGTCTGCAGCTCTGCTGCAATGTACTAAGTGACAGCTCGGCATCTACAGAGACAGCCAGGGGAAGGTGAACCTCCAGGATCCGACCGAGTGGGCGGCTGCACCCAGGTTCTAATTTTTCTTTTCTTTCCCCGTCGTGTTTGATTGTTAGAATGGGAATCCTACACAAAGTGAGTTTTGTTGCTGATTTTGTGAAAGGACATTGGCCTGTAATGAGGCCGGGTTATATGTAAGTTATGTTCAGCTCTTTTTTTTTTCGTACGAAGGGTGAAGATCTGGTTTTGTTTATGCTGTTATCTGTCACAGAAGCCCGGTTTGACAACGTACACTATTTCACCAAAAGTATTGGGACGCCTGCCTTTACATGAACTTTAATGGCATCCCAGTCTTAGTCCGTAGGGTTCAATATTGAGTTGGCCCACCCTTTGCAGCTATAACAGCTTCAACTCTTCTGGGAAGGCTGTCCACAAGGTTTAGGAGTGTGTCTATGGGAATGTTGGACCATTCTTCCAGAAGAGCATTTATGAGGTCAGGCACTGATGTTGGACAAGAAGACCTGGCTCGCAGTCTCCACGCTAAGGCCCCATACACACTATTAGATTTTCTGCAGATTTTTGTCTTCAGGTTTACCAAAACCATATAATATGAGGTCAAACCTTAAGAGTTTCAAATTGTATGCGCTCAGGCAGGCCCTCCCTTGTACCACGTGGTTTTGGTAAATCTGAAGACAAAAATCTGCAGAAAATCCAACAGTGTGTATGGGGTCTAATTCATCCCAAAGGTGTTCTATCGGTTTGATTTCAGGACTCTGTGTAGGCCAGTCAAGTTCCTCCACCCCAAACTGGCTCATCCATGTCTTTATGGACCTTGCTTTGTGCACTGGTGTGCAGTCATGTTGGAACAGGAAGGGACCATCCCCAAACTGTTCCCACAAAGTTGGGAGCGTGAAATTGTACAAAATATCTTGGTATGCTGACGCCTTAAAGCGGAAGTAAACCCATCAATTTACCAGTTTCAAAAAACAGTTTAATTTCTGGCACGTGCCAGAAATGTAACACTCCCATTGGTTGGGCTCCCAACCAAACCATCCAATGGCTGGTGTCATAACTGATCACTTGTGTAGCATCATGGTAGTTGTAGATTAAACAGAGGCAAAGATGGCAGCTTCCTTGGCTGAAAACGATAGGGGGGGGGGTAACTTACACTCTAACAGTTCCCTTCACTGGAACTAAGGGGCCAAGCCCAACCCCTGAAAAACAACCCCACACCATAATCCCCCCCTCCACCAAATGATTTGGACCAGAGCACAAAGCAAGGTCCATTAAGACATGGATGAGTGAGTTTGGGGTGGAGGAAAATTGACTGACCTCAACCCTATAGAACACCTTTGGGATGAATTAGAGCGGAGACTGATCCAGGCCTTCACGTCCAACATCAGTGCCTGACCTCACAAATGTGTTTCTGGAAGAATGGTCAAACATTCCCATAGACACCCTCCTAAACCTTGTGGACGGCCTTCCCAGAAGAGTTGAAGCTGTTATAGCTGCAAAGGGTGGGCCAACTCAATATTGAACCCTACGGACTAAGACTGGGATGCCATTAAAGTTCACGTGCGTGTAAAGGCAGGTGTCCCAATACTTTTGGTAATATAGCGTAGCTTATTAGCACCTTCTCTATGAAAGTCTGCAATAACACCAAATTTCTGCATTTTAGGAGGTCAACTGCACCTGTCAGTGAATTCTGAATGATCTCAGAAGCATCTCTAACTGATGCCATCGGCACAAGCCCGAAGCTTGTCCACACAGGTCCTACAACGTCCTGACCAGTCCCCCTTCTTCGGCACCACCACTGGAAAATGCCGCGAAACGCACAGCGGCTCCCTCTGACTCTGGGGACTTTCTATGGTTCAAGTGACCAGGGAAAAGTGTAACACGGTACCCGCTCAGGTTCCTATAAATTATGTTGTAGAATAAGTACGAACACGCCGAGAATTCTCCCGGCATAAATTATCTAAAGCTTCCTGAGAAGGTGCTGGGTAAAGGGATAGCGCAGATCCCGGGCCTACCAGCTGCCGGCGGGTTCCTGTTACAGCTCCTCTCCCGCCGTCTCATCAACGTTTAATGACCTGTGTGGTGTCCGTTTTCCTTTCTCCACTCCCCGGCACGAGCCGCCGTGTGCTGCAGAGACCAGCGGGAATAGATCAGAGTGATTGGCTGATACTAAATGCGAGCAAACAAAACATTTCATTTTTTTTAACCAGTTTGACTCTAGAGCGATTTTTATTCAGTTTTGCACACGTAAAAAAAAAAAAAAAACCTTAATTTTTGGTAATAACATTACTCAAACCCCCCAGAAAGTTAAATATTTTCTGAAAGCAGAGGCCCTGTAGAATAAAAAACATGGTAGTTGTACATTTTTATGTCACGTGATATTTGTGAAACTGTTTATTAAACACAAATTTTCAGGAAAAATATAATAAGATGGATTTTTAGTGAAACACAGACACACAATATAATACCCATTTTTTTGGTAAAATATAAAAGATCGGGTTGGGTCGAGTAAATAGATACCAAACATACCAAGTCTTAAAATTGCATGCACCCGTGATATTGCAAAAAACTACCCAAAAATCTCCAGAGGTTGATGCTTTAAAAGCCTTTACAGCTCATCATTTTAGAGTTAAAGTGATATTGAAGGCTTGGTTTCTTCTATTTTTTTTAATTATTATTATTATACAGGATTTATATAGGGCCAACAGTTTATGCAGCGCTTTACAATATAAAAGGGAGACAATACAGTTATAATACAATAAGATACAAGAGGATTAATGCCGCGTACACACGGTCGGACTTTTTGGCTACAAAAGTCCGACAGCCTGTCCGACAGACTTTCGACGGACTTTTGGCGGACTTGCGGCAGACTTTCTTACGAACGGACTTGCCTACATACGATCACACAAAAGTCCGACGGATTCGTACGTGATGACGTACACCGGACTAAAATAAGGAAGTTGATAGCCAGTAGCCAATAGCTGCCCTAGCGTGGGTTTTTGTCAGTCGGACTACCATACAGACGAGCGGATTTCTGGGTCCGGCGTAGTTACGATGTAAAGATTTGAAGCATGTTTCAAATCTAAAGTCCGTCAGATTTGCGGCTGGAAAAGTCCGTTGAAAGTCCGGGGAAGCCCACACACGATTGGATTGTCAGCCAGCTTTAGTCCGTCGGGGTCCGTCGGACTTTTGTAGACGAAAAGTCCGACCGTGTGTACGTGGCATAAGAGGGCCCTGCACAGAAGAGCTTACAATCTAATAGCCATAACAAACACGTTATACTTACCTGCTCTGTGCAGTGGTTTTGCACAGAGTACCCCCGATCTGCCTCTTCTCGGGTCCCCCGCCGGCTCTCCTGGATCCTCTATCCTGCCAAGTGCCCCCAGAGCAAGCTGGCGGCACCCAAAGCAGACTTGCTCTCGAGCCGCTGCTTTGTGTGTCCATTCACACACAGAGTCGTGGCCCAGCTAGGGTTGCCACCTTTTCTTCCAGCCAAACCCGAACACTTTAGCGGCCTGGCACACCCTTGGGTGCCCCAAGGAGAGAGGTAATGCAGTGCGCATAGCGTGCCTCAGCAAACAGTTTGTGCGGCTAAATTTCTCTTGCTGACATCATCTGCCCCCCCCAGTGATGCCAAACCTGCCCCCAGACAGCCGCCCACAGCTCCTGGATGGCAACAGATTTGTGTGTGACTATCTTGGTTACTTGGGGAGCCACAGCCCAGGTCTGAATAATGTGTCCGGGGTTTCAGTCTGCCTGAAACCCGGACACATAATTCTAAACCCGGGCTGTCCTAGGCTCAGCCCTGCCCCCTTTCACTCCATGGCGGCTGCTGCTGTCTCAGCAGTGTGGCCAGTGGGGCACACAATGCCCCGTTGTTGGTTTTAATGGAAGGAATAGTGCCCCATCAAAGTCCTAAGTGGGAGGAATAGTGCCCCATCATTGGTGTCAGTGGAAGGAATGGCATCCCATCACTGGTGTTGGAGGAGAAATGCCCCAAGGGCCAGATAAAGGCAGGCAAAGGGCCACATCCGGCCCTCGAGACACAGTTTGGAGACCACTACCCTAGTCCATCTTGGAAGCGAGTAAGAGAGGGTGGCTAGGTTCTATCATACAGTGGGACCATGGAGAACAACGTAGGCACCCTCTAACAGGAAGTCAGATCACAGCAGCCAAAAAATAAAGGAATTTGGAGATGTGGAGTAGGCTGAGAGCAATAAAAGAGAAGGTGTAGAACCCTGGCATGTTTGTTTTTGAGGAGCTTCAGCACACAAATATTTGACACAAATAGCTTGGGGCTCCTTTCACATGGGTGGTCTGATCAGGTCCACCTGTCGGTTTTTCACAGCAGACCTGATTAGAAGTTCCGTGGAAGTCTATGGCAGGCGAATGTAAAGGGGCATGCACCCATGTACATTCAATTACCTCCAGGATCATCATGGTCTGGAAAAAAATGTAGAAGGTGTTCGTCCTTTTCCATTTTTTTTTTTTTTTACCCAAATATGATGGATCACGGGAAGTTTGATATAAACGGACACAAGTCTATTTACATCAGGCCACCCATAGATCTAATATGGGTCTGGAAAGCTCCTGCAGCAAAAAAATGAATGGACATGGATGTCACAAAAGTGACATTGGTTCCGTTCTTCTCAGATTCAGCCAGGAACTTGTTCATGGATCTCCTGGTGATCAGAACAGACATGGCCCATGTGATAGGGGCTGCTGGGTATACTGAAAAATATATTTTACACCAAAAAATATTATATGGCATGGCAGCCGCTACCTGAAAGTAACAAAAATTGAAAACCGTCGACAGAACTTTACCAATCCAACATATAACATGTTCTGGTGTGTTTGGTTCTTTTAGAACTTTCTTGGATGTATGGGCAAACAAAGAGCAAAGAGGGAGTAGGGGGACAGAGGCAGAGAGATAGGAGGGGGACAAGAGACTCTATAATGGAGCACAGCAGAGGGACAGGGGGGATAGAGGAGGGATTGGAGGGGGGCAGTAGTGGACTGGCAAAGGGCAGTTTAGGGATAGGAGGGGGGCAGCCCACCATTATGTCACAGCTGAGGCCAGCTGTTCCTCGGCCTCTTCTGATCCTGACAACCAGGTAGACAAGGTCAAGTGCCAGCTGAATATCCAGCCTCAGGGTGACCTCCAGCACGTGCCAGACGCAGGGGGTCACACCAGCTGATGTGCCTGGGGGCTGAGCTGACACTTAACCCTTCCTAGCTGAGAATGTGCAGCAAAGGATCCAGCAGGACACAGACAGACGGAAGAACAATGGTAGAATCAGATAACTAACAAATGTGCACACATTGTCTGAAAGGTATACAGTATGTACTATGGTTATGTCTGTGTAGGGGTCCTAATCAATTCATTTATAACATTTAAAAAAAATTATATATTTAAGTAAATAATTTAAGTTTTCCATTTCATACAGAAAAAAAGAGAACCTGTCCACTTGCTCCCGCCAAGAGAGGGACATGTGGACTGGTCTCTGCCTTCCCGCTTCTTCTCTATCCTGTCTGCTCCATCCCTGTCCTCTCTGTTCTCTCTCTGTCCTCTTTGCTCTTTCCCACTCCATCTCTGCCCCCCCCCCCCCCTACTTCTCTGTCCTCTCTGCTCTTTCTCTCTGCATCTCTGTCCTCCCTGCTCCATCCCTAGCCTATATGCCTTTTTTCTCTGTGGGTTTGTTCTTCCTGCTCCTTCTTTCTATATCTGTCCTCTCTGCTCCATCTCTATCCTCTTTGCTCCTTCTCTGACGTCCCTGTCCCATCTTTGTCCTTCCTGCTCCATTCATGTCCACTCTGTTCTTCTCTGATCTCCTTGCTTCTTCTCTCTCCATCTCTGTCCCCCTCATTGCCTCATCTCTGTCTTCTTTGCTCCATCTCTGTCCCTTCTTTGTTCTCTTTGCTCCTTCTCTGCCCTCTCTGCTCCATCTCTGTCCTCGCTTCCCATTTCCATCCTTCCTGCTCCTTCTCTGCCCTCCCTGCTCTCTCTTTCTCTGCCCTATCTGTCCTCTCTGCTCCTTCTCTGTCCTCTCAGCTCCTTCTCCATCCTCTCTGCTCCTTCTCTTTCCTCTCTGCTCCTTCTCTTTCCTCCCTGCTCCTTCTCTGTTCTCCTTTCCCATCTCTACCCTCCCTGCTCCTTCTCCGTCCTCCCTGCTTCTTCTCTGTCCTCCCTGCTCTCTCTCTCTCTCTGCCTTATCTGTCCTCTCTGCTCCTTCTCTGTCCTCTCTCTCTGTCCTCCCTGCTCTATTTCTTTCCTCTCTGCTCTTTTTTTTCCTTCATGCTTGTACTTGACCCTCTCTGCTCCATCTCTGTCCTCTCTTCCCATTTCCATTCTTCCTACTGCTTCTCTGCTCTTCCTGCTCTCTCTCTCTGCTCCTTCTCTGCCCTCTCTCCCCATCCCCCTGCTCCTTCTCTGCCCTCCCTGCTCTCTCTCTCTCTGTCCTCTCTGCTGCTTCGCTGTCCTCTCTGTTCTTTCTCTGTCCTATCTGCTCCTTCTCTGCCCTCCCTGCTATCTACCTGCTCTCTCTTTCTGTTCTCTCTGCTCCTTCTCTGCCCTCCCTTCTATCTCCCTGCTCTCTTTCTCTGTCCTCCCTGCTCCTTCTCTGTCCTTCCTGCTCCTTTTCTGTCCTTCCTGCTCCTTCTCTGCCCCCTTTTTTCTGTCCCTGCTCCTTCTGTATCCTCTCTGCTCTTTCTCTGTGTTCTCTGCTTACTCTCTATCCTCTCTGCTTCTTCTCTGCCTCACTGCTTCATATCTATCCTCCCTGCTCCTTCCCTGTCCTCCCTTCCCATCTCTATCCTCCCTGCTCCTTCCCTGTCCTCCCTTCCTATCTCCATCCTCTCTGCTCCTTCTCTGTCCTCCCTGCTCCTTCTCTGTCCTTCCTGCACCTTCTCTGTCCTACCTTCCCATATCTACCCTCCCTGCTCCTTTTCTGTCCTCCCTTCCCATCTCTACCCTCCCTGCTCCTTTTCTGTCCTCCCTGCTCCTTCTCCATCCTCCCTGCTCCTTCTCCATCCTCCCTGCTTCTTCTCTGTCCTCCCTGCTTCTTCTCTGTCCTCCCTGCTCCTTCTCTGTCCTCCCTTCCCATCTCTATCCTTCCTGCTCCTTCTTTGTCCTCCCTGCTTCTTCTCTGTCCTCACTGCTCCTTCTCTGTCCTCCCTGCTCTTTCTCTGTCCTCCCTTCCCATCTCTATTCTCCCTGCTCCTTCTTCGTCCTCCCTGCTTCTTCTCTGTCCTCCCTGCTTCTTCTCTGTCCTCCCTGCTTCTTCTCTGTCCTCCCTGCTCCTTCTCTGTCCTCCCTGCTCTTTCTCTGTCCTCCCTTCCCTTCTCTATCCTCCTTGCTCCTTCTCTGTCCTCCCTTCCCATCGCTATCCTCCCTGCTACTTATCTGTCCTTCCTGCACCTTCTCTATTCTCCCTTCCCATCTCTATCCTCCCTGCTCCTTCTCTGTCCTACCTTCCCATATCTACCCTCCCTGCTCCTTTTCTGTCCTCCCTGCTCCTTCTCCATCCTCCCTGCTCCTTCTCCATCCTCCCTGCTCCTTCTCTCCGTCCTCCCTGCTTCTTCTCTGTCCTCCCTGCTCCTTCTCTGTCCTCCCTTACCATCCCTATCCTCCCTGCTCCTTCTCTGTCCTCCCTGCTCCTTCTCTGTCCTCCCTTCCCATCGCTATCCTCCCTGCTACTTATCTGTCCTCCCTGCACCTTCTCTGTCATCCCTTCGCATCTCTATCCTCCCTGCTCCTTCTCTGTCCTCCCTACACCTTCTCTGTCCTTCCTGCTCCCTCTCTTTCTTCCCTTCCCTTCTCTGTCCTCCCTTCCCATCTCTAGCATCCCTGCTCCTTCTCTGTCCTCCCTGCTCCTTCTTTATCCTCCCTGCTCCTTCTCTGCCCTCCCTGCTCCTTCTCTGTCCTCCCTTCCCGTCTCTATTCTCCCCGCTCCTTCTCTGTCCTCCCTTCCCATCACTATCCTTCCTGCTCCTTCTCTGTCCTCCCTTCCCATCTCTAACCTCCCTGCTCCTTCTCTGTCCTCCCTTCCCATCTCTGTCCTCCCTGCTCCTTCTCTATCCTCCCTGCTCCTTCTCTGTCCTCCCTTCCCATCTCTATCCTCCCTGCTTCTTCTCTATCCTCCCTGCTCCTTTTCTGTCCTCCCTTCCCGTCTCTGTCCTCCCTGCTCCTTCTTTGTCCTCCCTGCTCCTTCTCTGTCCTCCCTGCTCCTTCTCCGTCCTCCCTGATCCTTCTCTCCCTCCTTCTTCTCTGTCCTCTCTGCTCCTTCTCTGTCCTCCCTTACCATCTCTATCCTCCCCGCTCCTTCTCTGTCCTCCCTTCCCATTGCTATCCTCCCTGCTACTTATCTGTCCTCCCTGCACCTTCCTGTCCTCCCTTCCCATCTCTATCCTCCCTGCTCCTTCTCTATCCTCCCTGCTCCTTCTCTGTCCTCCTTGCACCTTCTCTGTCCTCCCTGCTCCTTCTCTGTCCTCCCTGCATCTTCTCTGTCCTTCCTGCTCCCTCTCTCTCCTCCCTTCCCTTCTCTCTCCTCCCTTCCCTTCTCTGTCCTCCCTTCCCATCTCTAGCATCCCTGCTCCTTCTCTGTCCTCCCTGCTCCTTCTCTGTCCTCCCTTCCCGTCTCTGTCCTCCCTGCTCTTTCTCTGTCCTCCCTTCCCGTCTCTGTCCTCCCTGCTCCTTCTCTGTCCTCCCTTCCCATCTCCCTGCTCCTCTGGTAGGCAGTTAACTGTCTGAACTACTCCTAATGAGCCCCCACGTGGCATTCATTTGTCACCCTTCTGTCACAGGAGAGCAGTTTCCATTCCCAGCATAGTTAGAGACGAGTTAAAGGGAATTCTAGAGCTTGCAGCGGGTGACCCTATAACCTCCTTCTGGTAACACTTTTCCAAACAAGGTGACTCCGGTTGGCACAAAAAAAAAAAAAAAAAAAATGTCTGCCCCATCTCGATATTATACAGTCGCAGTAGACTCAGTATTATGTGGCCTCTCATGTCACCCTTGACCTATCTATTTACTCTTCCCCCTGGGGGATTCCAGAAATCACGAGGATTAGAGCAGCCGCAATGGTGGGGGAACGTTAATTCTGGATCATGCGCTGCATCCCACCATTTTCCTGCAAGCTCTGCGGCCAGTTATTCCTGAGAAATCCTGGGCATGTGGAGAATGAGGCACTAGCCAAACACAGGCGCACGCCACCCTCCTCCCCACACACACACGCACTCTCTGATCTCCTGTCAAATATAGGGAACAATAGATAGATCCTGTTACACTGAGCTGGGGGTGAGGGGGGGGCTCATGTACTTTGAGATGGATATTGTGGGATGAGCATGGGAGAGAGCCTGCTGGGAGGAGGGGGGGGGGGGGAGATGGCTTAAACATTTGTTTCCATATGTTAAGAAGACCACCCTTGGATGACAATGGCCTTCTAGCTGGACGCAGAGCGATTTTTTGGGGGGGTTCTGGCCCCATGTGACGCTGTTCTTATGTAGCGGCCTCTCTTTGCCTTTTTTCGTTCTTTGCTTGGGGGATTAAAGGGAAGGTGTGTGTGTCAGTACAAGTGTACGCCTGCACCGAGATTCCTCTTATCAGGACTGACTGCTCCCTTGCTCACCTTTCCTCCAGGTACCTTCCCCACCAGGGGGCCAAACCTGGCACAGGGACACCGCTCCTGCTACCAGATCCCACCGACTACTGGGTCACACTGGATTAAAATAAACCAAGTGGATTACAAGTTGTTTGGGAAGGCTGGATGGAAAACACAGGGATTTCTTTTCTGGGATAATATACTGATGTACGCCAGAATCTAAGGTTAGTATTCCCCCCTGTATTATAATAGTCTGGGATGAAATCTCCCTGTATTATAATAGTATGGGGTGAGATCTCCCTGTATTATAATAGTATGGGGTCAGATCTCTCTGTATTATAATTGTATGGGGTGAGATCTCTCTGTATTATAATAGTCTGGGATCAGATCTCTCTGTATTATAATAGTATGGAGTCAGATCTCTCTGTATTATAATAGTCTGGGATCAGATCTCTCTGTATTATAATTGTCTGGGGTCAGATCTCTCTGTATTATAATAGTATGGAGTCAGATCTCTCTGTATTATAATAGTATGGAGTCAGATCTCTCTGTATTATAATAGTCTGGGATCAGATCTCTCTGTAATATAATTGTCTGGGGTCAGATCTCTCTGTATTATAATAGTATGGAGTCAGATCTCTCTGTATTATAATAGTCTGGGATCAGATCTCTCTGTAATATAATTGTCTGGGGTCAGATCTCTCTGTAATATAATAGTCTGGGGTCAGATCTCCCTTAATTATAATAGTCTGGGGTCAGATCTCCCTTAATTATAATAGTCTGGGGTCAGATCTCCCTGTATTATAATAGTATGAGGTCAAATCTCTTTTTGTTTTAATAGTATGGGGTCAGATCTCTATTTATTATAATAGTATGATGTCTGGTCTCTCTGTATTATTATAGTCTAGGGTTAGATCTCTCTTTATTATAATAGTATGGGGTCAGATCTCTCTGTATTATAATGGTATGAGGTCTGATCTCTCTGTGTTATAAAAGTCTGGGGTCAGATCTCTATTTATTATAATAGTATGATGTCTGGTCTCTCTGTATTATAATAGTATGATGTCTGGTCTCTCTGTATTATAATAGTATGATGTCTGGTCTCTCTGTATTATAATAGTATGATGTCTGGTCTCTCTGTATTATAATAGTATGGGGTCAGATCTCTCTGTATTATAATAGTCTGGGTTCAGATCTCTCTGTATTATAATAGTATGAGGTCAAATCTCTTTGTGTCCTAATAGTATGGGGTCAGATCTCTATTTATTATAATAGTATGATGTCTGGTCTCTCTGTATTATAATAGTTTGGTGTCAGATCTCTCTGTATTATAATAGTATGGGGTCAGATCTCTCTGTATTATAATAGTCTGGGTTCAGATCTCTCTGTATTATAATAGTATGAGGTCAAATCTCTTTGTGTCCTAATAGTATGGGGTCAGATCTCTATTTATTATAATAGTATGAAGTCTGGTCTCTCTGTATTATAATAGTCTGGTGTCAGATATCTCTGTATTATAATAGTCTGGGGTCAGATCTCTATTTATTATAATAGTCTGGGGTCAGATCTCTATTTATTATAATAGTCTGGGGTCAGATCTCTATTTATTAAAATAGTATGAGGTCAGATCTCTCAGTATTATAATAGTCTGGGGTCAGGTCTCTATGTATTACAATAGTCTGGGGTCAGGTCTCTCTGTAATATTATTGTCTGGAGTCAGATCTCTCCATGTTGCAATAGCATGGTCTGATCTCTCTGCGTTATCATAGCCTGCGGTCACATATTTTTTATTTTAATACTCTGGCGTCAGATTTCTCTGTTTTAAAAAAGTCTGGGTTCACATCTCTGTATATTATAATATTCGGGGGTCAAATCTCCCTGTATTATAATAGTCTGGGGTCAGATCTCTCTGTATTACAATATTCTGGGGTCAGATCTTTCTCTATTATAATAGTCTCTGGTTAGATTCCTCTGTATTGTAATAGTCTGGAGTCAGATCTCTCTTTATTATAATAGTCTGGAGTCAGATCTCTCCTTATTATAATATTCTGGGGTCAAATCTCTCTGAATTATAACAGTCTGAAGTCAGATCCCTCTGGATTATAATAGTCTGGGGTCAGATCCATGTATATTACATTAGACTGGGGTCAGATCCCTCTGTATTATAATCCCCTCTAGGGAACCCTGTATATTACACAGTGGATAATCTACTATGGTAAATTCTCTGCTCATACAGGTTTGGGATCTTGTGGATCCCCTGACTGTGGCGAGTTCTCTGGATTTTGGGAAACGGGAATGATGGCAGACAGAAATTTCAGAGATTTTGTTCCAGATTCAGAATTCTGGAGGTGAAGAGTGATCTTTGTTCTATAAATCGGGATCCAGGAGATTTCTGGTGCCAGGCCCCTCCACTTTGCTGGGGCCACATGTGACTGTCACTGGATTCCTAATACTCAGGACACAGAGGAATTTGGCCAGCTGCCGGATAGAGAAGCCCCTGCTTGTCTGGATTAGACTAGAGACGAAATCATAAAGAGGAAGTAAAGGTAATTTCCTGCCTAAGCATTCAGAAAGCCCCCCCACCTGTCTTTGTATATACTGTATACCATCATCTATATACAGGCACCTGTATGCCAGGAGAGCCCCCCAACCCACCTGTGTGTACTGTATGTATACCATTATCTTATATACAGGCACCTCTATGCCAGAATGCCCCTCCCTACCTGTAAATGTACAAATGCCTTTATCCAATATACAGGGCATCCAACCTCCTTCTAATATACAGGCACCCTTCTCCACATCTTTCTGTCTCTCTTTCTCCCCTCTGTCACCCCTATTTCTATTGCCCCTCTGTCTATCTCTATCTCCCCTCTGTCTCTCTCCCCTGTCTGTCTCTCTCCCTATCTCTCCTCTGTCTCTCTCCCCCCGTCTGTCTCTCGCCCTCTCTCCCCTCTGTCTCTCGCCCTATCTCCCCTCTGTCTCTCTCCCCCGTCTGTCTCTCTCCCTATCTCCCCTCTGTCTCTCGCCCTATCTACCCTCTGTCTCTCGCCCTATCTCCCCTCTGTCTCTCGCCCTATCTCCCCTCTGTCTCTCGCCCTATCTCCCCTCTGTCTCTCGCCCTATCTCCCCTCTGTCTTTCGCCCTATCTCCCCTCTGTCTTTCTCCCTATCTCCCCTCTGTCTCTCTCCCTATTGCCCCTCTGTTTCTCTTCCCCGTCTGTTTCTCTCCCTATCTCCCCTCTGTCTCTCTCCCTATCTCCCCTCTGTTTCTCTCCCCCGTCTGTCTCTCTCCCTATCTCCCCTCTGTCTCTCTCCCTATCTCCCCTGTGTCTCTCTCCCTATCTCCCCTCTGTCTCTCTCCCCCGTCTGTCTCTCTCCCTATCTCCCCTCCGTCTCTCTCCCTATCTCCCCTCTGTCTCTCTCCCCGTCTGTCTCTCTCCCCTCTGTCTGTCTCCCTCTCACCCCTCTGTCTCTCTCCCTATCTCCCCTCTGTCTCTCTCCCTATCTCCCCTCTGTCTCTCTCCCTATCTCCCCTCTGTCTGTCTCCCTCTCACCCCTCTGTCTCACTCCCCCCTCTGTCTCTCTCCCCGTCTGTCTCTCTCCCTATCTCCCCTCTCTCTCTCTCCCTATCTCCCCGCTGTCTCTCCCCCCCATCTGTCTCTCTCCCTATCTCCCCTCTGTCTCTCTCCCTATCTCCCCTCTGTCTCCCCCCCCCATCTGTCTCTCTCCCTATCTCCCCTCTGTCTCTCTCCCTATCTCCCTTCTGTCTCTCTCCCTATCTCCCCTCCATCTCTCTCCCCCGTCTGCCTCTCTCCCTATCTCCCCTCTGTCTCTCTCCTTATCTCCCCTCTGTCTCTCTCCCCCATCTGTCTCTCTCCCTATCTCCCCTCTGTCTCTCTACCCCGTCTGCCTCTCTCCCTATATCCCCTCTGTCTCTCTCCCTATCTCCCCTCTGTCTCTCCCCCCCGTCTGTCTCTCTCCCTATCTCCCCTCTGTCTCTCTCCCCCATCTGTCTCTCTCCCTATCTCCCCTCTGTCTCTCTCCCTATATCCCCTCTGTCTCTCTCCCTATCTCCCCTCTGTCTCTCCCCCCCGTCTGTCTCTCTCCCTATCTCCCCTCTGTCTCTCTCCCTATCTCCCCTCTGTCTCTCTCCCTATCTCCCTTCTGTCTCTCTCCCCCATCTGTCTCTCTCCCTATCTCCCCTCTGTCTCTCTCCCCCGTCTGCCTCTCTCCCTATCTCCCCTCTGTCTCTCTCCCCCATCTGTCTCTCTCCCTATCTCCCCTCTGTCTCTCTCCCCCGTCTGCCTCTCTCCCTATCTCCCCTCTGTCTCTCTCCCTATCTCCCCTCTGTCTCTCTCCCCTGTCTGTCTCTCTCCCTAACTCCCCTCTGTCTCTCTCCCTATCTCCCCTCTGTCTGTCTCCCTCTCACCCCTCTGTCTCTCTCCCTATCTCCCCTCTGTCTCTCTCCCTATCTCCTCTCTGTCTGTCTCCCTCTCACCCCTCTGTCTCACTCCCCCCTCTGTCTCTCTCCCCCGTCTGTCTCTCTCCCTATCTCCCCTGTGTCTCTCTCCCTATCTCCCCTGTGTCTCTCTCCCTGACTCCCCTCTGTCTCTCCCCCCCGTCTGTCTCTCTCCCTATCTCCCGTCTGTCTCTCTCCCTATCTCCCCTCTGTCTCTCTCCCTATCTCCCCTCTGTCTCTCTCCCTATCTCCCCTCTGTCTCTCTCCCTATCTCCCTTCTGTCTCTCTCCCCCTCTGTCTCTCTCCCTATCTCCCCTCCATCTCTCTCCCCCGTCTGCCTCTCTCCCTATCTCCCCTCTGTCTCTCTCCCTATCTCCCCTCTGTCTCTCTCCCCCATCTGTCTCTCTCCCTATCTCCCCTCTGTCTCTCTCCCCCGTCTGCCTCTCTCCCTATCTCCCCTCTGTCTCTCTCCTTATCTCCCCTCTGTCTCTCTCCCCCATCTGTCTCTCTCCCTATCTCCCCTCCGTCTCTCTCCCCCATCTGTTTCTCTCCCTATCTCCCCTCCGTCTCTCTCCCCCTTCTGCCTCTCTCCCTATCTCCCCTCTGTCTCTCTCCCTCTCACCCCTCTGTCTCTCTCCCTCTCACCCCTCTGTCTCTCTCCCTATCTCCCCTCTGTCTCTCTCCCTAACTCCCCTCTGTCTGTCTCCCTCTCACCCCTCTGTCTCACTCCCCCCTCTGTCTCTCTCCCCCGTCTGTCTCTCTCCCTATCTCCCCTGTGTCTCTCTCCCTATCTCCCCTGTGTCTCTCTCCCTATCTCCCCTCTGTCTCTCCCCCCGTCTGTCTCTCTCCCTATCTCCCCTCTGTCTCTCTCCCTATCTCCCCTCTGTCTCTCTCCCTATCTCCCCTCTGTCTCTCTCCCTATCTCCCCTCTGTCTCTCTCCCTATCTCCCTTCTGTCTCTCTCCCCCTCTGTCTCTCTCCCTATCTCCCCTCCATCTCTCTCCCCCGTCTGCCTCTCTCCCTATCTCCCCTCTGTCTCTCTCCTTATCTCCCCTCTGTCTCTCTCCCCCATCTGTCTCTCTCCCTATCTCCCCTCCGTCTCTCTCCCCCCGTCTGCCTCTCTCCCTATCTCCCCTCTGTCTCTCTCCTTATCTCCCCTCTGTCTCTCTCCCCCATCTGTCTCTCTCCCTATCTCCCCTCCGTCTCTCTCCCCCATCTGCCTCTCTCCCTATCTCCCCTCTGTCTCTCTCCCTATCTCCCCTCTGTCTCTCTCCCCTGTCTGTCTCTCTCCCTAACTCCCCTCTGTCTCTCTCCCTATCTCCCCTTTGTCTGTCTCCCTCTCACCCCTCTGTCTCTCTCCCTATCTCCCCTCTGTCTCTCTCCCTATCTCCCCTCTGTCTGTCTCCCTCTCACCCCTCTGTCTCTCTCCCCCCGTCTGTTTCTCTCCCTATCTCCCCTCTGTCTCTCTCCCTATCTCCCCTGTGTCTCTCTCCCTATCTCCCCTCTGTCTCTCCCCCCGTCTGTCTCTCTCCCTATCTCCCCTCTGTCTCTCTCCCTATCTCCCCTCTGTCTCTCTCCCCTGTCTGTCGCTCTCCCTAACTCCCCTCTGTCTCTCTCCCTATCTCCCCTCTGTCTCTCTCCCCGTCTGTCTCTCTCCCTATCTCCTCTCTGTCTCTCTCCCCCGTCTGTCTCTCTCCCTATCTCCCCTCTGTCTCTCTCCCCGTCTGTCTCTCTCCCTATCTCCTCTCTGTCTCTCTCCCCTGTCTGTCTCTCTCCCCGTCTGTCTCTCTCCCTATCTCCTCTCTGTCTCTCTCCCCTGTCTGTCTCTCTCCCTAACTCCCCTCTTTCTCTCTCCCTATCTCCCCTCTGTCTGTCTTCCTCTCAACCCTCTGTCTCTCTCCCCTGTCTGTCTCTCTCCCTATCTCCCCTCTGTCTCTCTCCCTATCTCCCCTCTTTCTCTCTCCCCTGCCTGTCTCTCTCCCTAACTCCCCTCTGTCTCTCTCCCCCATCTGTCTCTCTCCCTATCTCCCCTCTGTCTCTCTCCCTATCTCCCCTCTGTCTCTCTCCCTATCTCCCCTCTGTCTCTCTCCCCTGTCTGTCTCTCTCCCTAACTCCCCTCTGTCTCTCCCCCTATCTCCCCTCTGTCTCTCTCCCCCCGTCTGTCTCTCTCCCTATCTCCCCTCTGTCTCTCTCCCCCGTCTGTCTCTCTCCCTATCTCCCCTCTGTCTCTCTCCCTATCTCCCCTCTGTCTCTCTCCCCCATCTGTCTCTCTCCCTATCTCCCCTGTGTCTCTCACCCTATCTCCCCTCTTTCTCTCTCCCCTGTCTGTCTCTCTCCCTAACTCCCCTCTGTCTCTCGCCCTATCTCCCCTCTGTCTCTCTCCCCTATCTGTCTCTCTCCCTAACTCCCCTCTGTCTCTCTCCCTATCTCTCCTCTGTCTCTCTCCCCCCGTCTGTCTCTCTCCCTATCTCCCCTCTGTCTCTCTCCCCGTCTGTTTCTCTCCCTATCTCCTCTCTGTCTCTCTCCCCTGTCTGTCTCTCTCCCTAACTCCCCTCTTTCTCTCTCCCTATCTCCCCTCTGTCTGTCTCCCTCTCAACCCCCTGTCTCTCTCCCCCGTCTGTCTTTCTCCCTATATCCCCTCTGTCTCTCTCCCTATCTCCCCTGTGTCTCTCTCCCTATCTCCCCTCTGTCTCTCCCCCCCGTCTGTCTCTCTCCCTATCTCCCCTCTGTCTCTCTCCCTATCTCCCCTCTGTCTCTCTCCCTTGTCTATCTCTCTCCCTATCTCCCCTCTGTCTCTCTCCCTATCTCCCCTCTGTCTCTCTCCCTATCTCCCCTCTGTCTCTCTCCCTATCTCCCCTCTGTCTCTCTCCCCTGTCTGTCTCTCTCCCTATCTCCCCTCTGTCTCTCTCCCTATCTCCCCTCTGTCTCTCTCCCTATCTCCCCTCTGTCTCTCTCCCTATCTCCCCTCTTTCTCTCTCCTCTGTCTGTCTCTCTCCCTAACTCCCCTCTGTCTCTCTCCCTATCTCCCCTCTGTCTCTCTCCCCTGTCTGTCTCTCTCCCTATCTCCCCTCTGTCTCTCTCCCTATCTCCCCTCTGTCTCTCTCCCCTGTCTGTCTCTCTCCCTAACTCCCCTCTGTCTCTCTCCCTATCTCCCCTCTGTCTCTCTCCCCCCGTCTGTCTCTCTCCCCCCGTCTGTCTCTCTCCCTATCTCCCCTTCTGTCTCTCTCCCCTGTCTCTCTCCCTATCTCCCCTCTGTCTCTCTCCCCCTCTGTCTCTCTCCCTATCTCCCCTCTTTCTCTCTCCTCTGTCTGTCTCTCTCCCTAACTCCCCTCTGTCTCTCTCCCTATCTCCCCTCTGTCTCTCTCCCCTGTCTGTCTCTCTCCCTATCTCCCCTCTGTCTCTCTCCCTATCTCCCCTCTGTCTCTCTCCCCCATCTGTCTCTCTCCCTATCTCCCCTCTGTCTCTCTCTCTATCTCCCCTCTGTCTCTTTCTTTTTATATTTCCCCTCTGTCTCTCTACCTCTGTTTCCCTATTCCACCTTCTATTTCCTCCCTGTCCCTGTGTCTCTCTTTCCCTCAATCTATCTCCCCTTTGTCTGCTTCTGAATACCCCCCCCCACCTCTCTGCCTCTCTCCCCAGTGTCCGCCTTTTTTCTCCCTCTTTCTCTGTTTATGTCCCCTACTTCTTCTTCTTTATCTTGCCTGTCTCCCCTTATTACCCTCTCTACCCCCCTCTATCTTCATCTCTCTATCTTCTCTCTCTCTCTCTCTCTCTCTCTCTCTCTCTTTTTCTCAATCTATTTCCCTTCTGTCGTTCCTGTCCTAGCTCCAATCTGTCTCCCTTCCTTTATCTCCTCCCTCTTCCCCCTTGTCTCTTTATTTATCTCCTCCGTTTCTCCTTCTCTATCTCCCTTCTTTCTCTCTCTCTATCTTCCCTCTGTCTTTCTGCTCTCTGTCTCCTTTTAACTCCCCTCTGACTCCTTCTCTATCTCCCCTCTGTCTACCTCCCTATTTCCCCTGTCTGCCTCTTTCTCCCCTGTGCCTCTCTTTCTATCTCTCCTCTGCTTATCTTACTCTCTATGTCCCCCTCCCTTGTCTTCCTCTCTATCTCTCTCTCAATTTCTTCACTGTCTCTCTTTGTCTCCCCTTCTCTCCTTTTATACCTTCTACCTTTAATACTCTACTGTATCCTCTTATCTCCCCTCTGTCTCTCTGTACCACTCCTTTGAATTCTTCTCTATCTTCCCCCTGTCTCCCTTTACCTTTCTTCTGTCTCCCCTTATCTCCCTACTGTCTCTATATCTCTCCTTCCTCTTCTTCTCTATCTCACTTTATCTCCCCCTCCTTCTTCTTCTCTACCCCCTCCTTATCTCTTGTTTTTTATCTCCCATCTCTCTCACCTCACTCTATCCCTTCTGTCTGTCCCACTCTTCCTCTTGTCTTTTTTTCTGTAGCTCTTATCTGTACCTTCTCTCTCTCTATCTCCTCTCTATCTCTCTCTCCCTTTGTCTTTCCTTTGTCTCCTACTGTTTCTCTCCCTCTATCTCCCATCTGTTTGTATATCCTCTCCGTTTTTTCTCTATTTCTCTTTTCTATTATCTCTCTTTCTTTCTTTCTATTTCTCTCTGCCCCACTCTCTGTCTACCCTCTGTCTCTTTATTGGTCTTCTGTCTCTCTCCTTTTGTCTCTCTCCTTCCCTATCTCCCCTCTGTCTCTCCTCTGTTTCTCCCCTTTTGCCTCTCTCCTTCTTTATCTCCCCTCTGTCTATCCCCTCTGTCTCTCTCCCCGTCTCTCCTCTGTTTTTCCCTTTTTGTCTGTCTGCTTCTCTATGCCCCCTCTGTCTCTCTCCTTTTGCATCTCTCCTTCTTTATCTCCCCTCTGTCTCTCTCCTCTATCTCTCTCCCTGTCTCTCCTCTGTCTCTCCCCTTTTGTCTATCTCCTTTTCTATCTCCCCTCTGTTTCTCTCCCTGTCTCTCCTCTGTTTTTCCCTTTTTTGTCTGTCTCCTTCTCTGTGTCCCCCCCTGTCTCTCCCCTTCTGTCTCTCTCCTTCTTTATCTCCCCTCTGTTTCTCCCATCTCTCCCCTTTTGTCTCTTTCTTTCTTTATATCCCCTCTGTCTCTCTCCCTGTCTCTCCTCTGTTTTTCCCTTTTTTGTCTGTCTCCTTCTCTGTGTCCCCCCATCTCTCCCCTTTTGCCTCTCCCCTTCTTTATCTCCCCTCTGTTTCTCCTCTGTCTCTCTCTCTGTCTCCTCTGCCTCTCCCTTTTTTGTCTCTCTCCTTCTCTATGTCCCCTCTATCTCTCTCCCCTGTCTCTCATTTGTCTCTCTCCTTCTTTATCTCCCCTCTGTCTCTCTCCTCTGTCTCTCCCCCCTTTTTCCTCTCTCCTTTTTTTATCTCTCCTCTGTTTCTCCCATCTCTCCCCTTTTGTCTCTTTCCTTCTTTATCTCCCCTCTGTCTCTCCCCTCTGTCTCTCTCCCTGTCTCTCCTTTGTTTTTCCCTTTTTGCCTCTCTCCTTCTTTATCTCCCCTCTGTTTCTCCTCTGTCTCTCTCCATCTCTCCTTTGTCTCTCTCCCTTTGTCTCTTTCTTTATCTCACCTCTGTCTCTCTCCCTGTCTCCTCTGCCTCTCCCTTTTTTGTCTCTCTTCTTCTCTATGTCCCCTCTTTCTCTCTCCCCTGTCTCTCATTTGTCTCTCTCCTTCTTTATCTCCCCTCTGTCTCTCTCACTGTCTCTCCTCTATCTCTCCACTTCTCTCTCTCTTTCTCTATCTCCCCTCTGTCCCTCCTCTGTCTCTCTCACTGACTCTCCTCTGTCTCTCTTTATGTACCCCCCCCCAGGGCAGGGCCCATATTATTGTATATGATAAATCAGAATTTATGAGAAGGTGGGAACAGGTACCCCAACTGAATACCACAGAAGATATTTATAGGCCCAATGTGTATATTAATAGGTAGTAATCCAGTTTCAGAAAGGACAGCCATCCAGCCCCCCTAAGGACAGCATCCTTTGTGACTGCACGTCTCATGCACAGTGAGCCCCGGCCATGCTTCCCTCCATTCATGGCTCTTCCCCATTTATGAGGCTGTCAGTGAGTCTCCTTCCTCCCCACTTTGGCTTGGCGTCTGTGTGCTGTGTCCCCAGATAATGGGCCTCCTCTTCTGTCATCACATAATGGTCAGTTAGCATCTGCTGTCAGCAGTCACAGACAGATGTCAGCTTCTGTCCTCCCCGGGGAACTGACCTGAGCTCAGATAATGTGTCATTACAATGTCCAGGTATGTGTGTGAGGGAATCCCACCGCGAGCCGGATGGGAATCCCAAACAACGTTCTCACAGTGCCTGCTGACAGACAAGATGAAGAGAACACATTCATATTTGTCCTCCCACAATCTGCCAAACTACAAGCCAAAATCTGTCCTCACCTCTGTGCAACAATGTCAGCTGAGAAGACGATTATAATGGTCCTTTTCCTCCGATATCCCAGAAACTGCACATTTACCTGTATGTACACCTGACCTGCCCTCTTCATACTACACACCTATAGATGTATTAATATATACACCTGACCTGCCCCATTCATATAGTACACCTGTATATTTACCTATATATACACCTGACCTCCCCCATTCATACAGTACACATGTATATTTACCTATATATACACCTGACCTGCCCCATTCATACAGTACACCTGTATATTTACCTATATATACACCTGACCTGCCCCATTCATACAGTACACCTGTATATTTACCTATATATACACCTGACCTGCCCCATTCATACAGTACACCTGTATATTTACCTATATATACACCTGACCTGCCCCATTCATACAGTACACCTGTATCTTTACCTATACAGTGCCTTGAAATTTACCACATTTTGTCATTTTACAACCAAAAAAACGTAAATGTATTTTATTGGGATTTCATGTGATAGACCAACACAAAGTGGCACATAATTGTGAAGTGGAAGGAAAATGATACATTTTTTAAAAATGTTTTACAAATAAATATGTGAAAAGTGTGGGAGTAACACATAATAACACATGAATATGCTTTGATCTTCACCATTCCGTTGTAGCTCTGGCTGTATGTTTAGGGTCGTTGTCCTGCTGGAAGGTGAACCTCCCCCCTGTCTCAAGTCTTTTGCAGACTCTAACAGGTTTTCTTCTAAGATTGCCCTGTATTTGTCTCCATCCATCTTCCCATCAACTCTGACCAGCTTCCCTGTCCCTGCTGAAGAAAAGCATCCCCACCACATGATGCTGCCACCACCATGTTTCACAGTGGGGATGGTGTGTTCAGGGTGTTGTGCAGTGTTAGTTTTCCGCCACACATAGTGTTTTGCTTTTAGGCCAAAAAGTTCACTTTTGGTCTCATCTGACCAGAGCACCTTCTTCCACATGTTTGCTGTGTCCTCCACATGGCTTCTCGCAAACTGCAAACCGGACTTCTTATGACTTTCTTCTTGTCACTCTTCCATAAAGGCCAGATTTGTGGAGTGCACGACTAATAGTTGTCCTGTGGACAGATTCTCCCACCTGAGCTGTGGATCTCTGCAGCTCCTCCAGAGTTATCATGGGCCTCTTGGCTCTTCTCTGATGAATGTTCTCATTGCCCGGCCGGTCAGTTTAGGTGGACGGCCATGTCCTGGCAGGTTTGCAGTTGTGCCATACTCTTTACATTTTCGGATGATGGATTGAACAGAGCTCAGTGAGATGTTCAAAGCTTGGGATATTTTTTTTATAACCTGATCCTGCTTTAAATGTCTCCACAACTTTATCCCTGACCTGTCTGGTGTGTTCCTTGGCCTTTATGATACTGTTTGTTCATTAGGGTTCTCTAATAAACCTCTGAGGGCTTCACGGAACAGCTGTATTCATACCAAGATTAAATTACATACAGTTGGAGTCTAGTTACTAATTAGGGGACTTCTTAAGGCAATTGGTTCCACTAGATTTTAGTTAGGGGTATCAGAGTAAAGGGGGCTGAATACAAATGTACACCACACTTTTCAGATATTTATTTGTAAAAAAATTTGAAAAGCATTTATCATTTTCCTTCCGCTTCACAATTATGAGCCACTTTGTGTTGGTCTATCACATAAAATCCAAATAAAATACATTTACATTTTTGGTTGTAACATGACAAAATGTGGAAAATTTCAAGGGGTGTGAATACTTTTTCAAGGCACTGTATGAACAGCTGACCTGCCCTCTTCATACTGTACACCTGTATATTTACCTATATATACATCTGACCTGCCCTTTCAGTGCTACATACCTATATACTTAATAATATATCCACCTAATTTACCCCCTCCAAACTGTACATCTGTATTATTACCTATATATACACCTGACCCGCCCCTATATACTGTGCACCTGTATATATATATATATATATATATATATATATATATACACCTGACCTGCCCTCTTCATACTCTACACCTGAATATTTACATGAACACCCCCTCCATACTGCCCCCTTCATATTGAGCTTTATACTGTACCTGTATATCTATATTTACTAAATATACACCATCCATATTGCACACCTGTATTTACTTTGTATACACCCTAACTTTCCCTCTATACTACACCTTTCTGTATCTATATTTATTATGTATACAGTACATTAGGGGTCGACCGATTAGCGGAGCGGCTGATTATTAGAGCCGATATTTGCAAATTTTCAAACAATCAGTATCAGAAACTTACCGATATTGATCAGTGTGCAGTTTATAGGCATTTATGCCATTTTAAATTTTTTGGAAAGCCATTTAATAAACCATTATTTTTCAAGCAGTTTATTTTTCCCAGTTGTTTACTTTTAATGTTTAAAATCTTAATAAACATGTTCAGTTTATACCAAAGTTTTGTAGAAATTGTATTGATTTTTCAAAACTTTAAATGTCTAGAGTATCGGCGGCACCTGTTATCGGCTAAGGGCCTGAAAGGCGGCCGAAAATCGGTATCGGCCCTGAAAAAACGATATCGGTCGACCCCTAGTATACATCTGCACTAAGCTCTCCATATCACACGCCTGTATATCTATATTTACTTTGTATACACCTTAACTACCTCCTTTGTACTGCACACCTGTGTGTTTAGCTATTTATACACCCTCTTCATATTACACACTTGTATATCTATATATCTATATCTATATATCTAGATATAGATATATATCTATATCTATATAGATATAGATATATATCTATATCTAGATATATAGATATATACAGTATCTCACAAAAGTGAGTACACTCCTCACATTTTTGTAAATATTTTATTATATCTTTTCATGTGACAACACTGAAGAAATGACACTTTGCTACAATGTAAAGTAGTGAGTGTACAGCTTGTATAACAGTGTAAATTTGCTGTCCCCTCAAAATAACTCAACACACAGCCATTAATGTCTAAACCGCCGGCAACAAAAGTTAGTACACCCCTAAGTGAATCTGTCCAAATTGGGCCCAAAGTGTCAATATTTTGTGTGGCCACCATTATTTTCCAGCACTGCCTTAACCCTCTTGGGCATGGAGGTCACCAGAGCTTCACAGGTTGTCACCGGAGTCCTCTTCCCCTCCTCCATGATGACATCACGGAGCTGGTGGATGTTAGAGACCTTGCGCTCCTCCACCTTCCGTTTGAGGATGCCCCACAGATGATCAATAGGGTTTAGGTCTGGAGACATGCTTGGCCAGTCCATCACCTTTACCCTCAGCTTCTTTAGCAAGGCAGTGGTCGATTACTGGTTCCAGTAATCCATGTCCTTAGTCTGCTTGTCTTCAGTAAACTGTTTGCGGGCTTTCTTGTGCATCATCTTTAGAAGAGGCTTCCTTCTGGGACGACAGCCATGCAGACCAATTTGATGCAGTGTGCGGTGTATGGTCTGAGCACTGACAGGCTGACCCCCCCACCCCTACAACCTCTGCAGCAATACTGGCAGCACTCATACGTCTATTTCCCAAAGACAACCTCTGGATATGACGCTGAGCACGTGACCTCAACTTCTTTGGTCGACCATGGTGAGGCCTGTTCTGAGTGGAACCTGTCCTGTTAAACCGCTGTATGGTCTTGGCCACCGTGCTGCAGCTCAGTTTCAGGGTCTTGGCAATCTTCTTATAGCCTAGGACATCTTTATGTAGAGCAACAATTATTTTTTTTTGTTTTGTTTAGATACTCAAGAGTTCTTTGCCATGAGGTGCCATGTTGAACTTCCAGTGACCAGTATGAGAGAGTGAGAGCGATAACACCAAATTTAACACACCTGCTCCCCATTCATACCTGAGACCTTGTAACACTAACGAGTCACATGGCACCAGGCATATAATAAAAATAACCAATTGGGCCCAATTTGGACATTTTCACTTAGGGGTGTACTCACTTTTGTTGCCAGCGGTTTAGACATTAATGGCTGTGTTGAGTTATTTTGAGGGGACAGCAAATTTACACTGTTATACAAGCTGTACACTCACTACTTTACATTGTAGCAAAGTGTCATTTCTTCAGTGTTGTCACATGAAAAGAGAGAAGAAAATATTTACAGAAATGTGAGGGGTGTACTTACTTTTGTGAGATACTGTATCTGAACTTCTTCCTTTGTACCGCACACCTGACCTGTATATACATTTTACCATCTATGCACCTGAACTGCCCCCATACTTGAATTAAAATTTTGCATTTGTGTCCACTCTTGGTGTCACTTGATGGGTGGAAGCCTGCAGTATAAAGTAGATTAGTGTGCTATAAAAAAAAAAAGATGGATCCATGAACAGGTGAGAAAACTCAGTCCTGAGGACAAGGGAGGAAAGGCCCGGTCTATTGATGGGGTACGAAAGGTGCGCCCTAGGCCGCTGCCTAGTTTGCCTAGTGGTTGCACTGGTCCTGGGTGTACAGACGGTGGAGAAAAGGTGGGTGTGTGGATGGGAGAGGAAAAGTGAGTCTGTAGATACATAGCTCCCAACTGTCCCTGATTTGGAGGGATTGTCCCTAATTTGGAGCGATGTCCCTCTGTCCCTCATTCCCCCTCATACAATCCATATAGTCAATCCCCCTCATTTGTCCCTCTGTCCCTCATTCCTCCTCATTTGTCCCTCATTTTGGTCTGATCTATATAGTTGTATATAAAATGCACTTTTTATCTTTCAAAAAGTGTTTCCCAGCGCTAAACCTTTCATCCGATTTCTAAATTGCTGCATTTGTACATTTTTAAAGCAATATAAAGGAATAGTAGAGGTAAAAAAAAAGTCCTTGTGGATTTAAATAACCTTTCTTTTTTTGGTTAATTCTCCATTAAGGGGGTGTGGCAGGGGGCGTGTCCTATGCCTACATACATTTGTTAGTAGGTGTCCCTCATTCCCATCTCAAAATGTTTGGAGGTATGTAGATAGGAGAGGAAGGGCTTTATAAATGGTAGGTACTTAGGTAAGGCTAGGCTTCTGCCTCCCCTAGGAGCTTCACAAGTGAAGCACCAGAAAAAAAATGTGTATATATGTGCAGGGGTGGCGCTGCCTATCACCTGGACCTCCAGTGATGACTAATGCCGCGTACACACGATCGGAATTTCGGCCCCGAGAGTTTTTCGTCGGAAAATGCGACCGTGTGTTATGCTCCATCGGACTTTTGCTGGCCGAATTCCAGCCAGCAAAAGACTGAGAGCATGTTCTTAATTTTTCAGGTCAGGAAAAGTTCCTATCCGAAAATGCGATCGTCTGTGGCAATGCCGACGCGCAAAATCCCTACGCATGCTCGGAAACAATTTGACGCATTGGACTTAATTTTCTCGGCTCCTCGTAGTGTTGTACGTCACCGCGTTCTTGATGGTCTCAAGTTCAGCAAACTTTTGCGTGACTGTTGTGTATGCAAGGCAAACTTGAGCGGAATCCTGTCGGAAAAGCCGTCCTATCTTTTTCCGGCGAGAAGTGCGATCGTGTGTACGCGGCATTACAGTTAAAAGTGCAAGTCCTAGTTGGACCACTTTGTGGTGTAAGCTAGGACTAAATTATATGTGATATTACGTGACACTACCTATCCCCTTTGGTTAACAAGGGAGAGAAAAGGGGAATCGTTTGTGCAGATTGATCTCAAAAGCCCGTGTTAAGGTAACTTGAACCTCCACACTTATATACAAAAGTGCATATTACATTCAAAAATTCATACAAAGTTATTACGGTAAGTAAACTGAAAATAAATGTAAATGTCTGGTGAGTTCATCAATGAAATAGTTCAATAAAGTCTTTTGGGCAGAGGTGTAGATGCTAGGATTATTGACTAAATGGCAAGAGATTGAAAGGACATGTCGGGTAAAAATGATTTAACCACTTGCCGACCACCGCACGCCGATGTACGTCGAAAGTTTGGCGGCGGATATTGTTGTTATGGCAGCAGCTAGCTGCCATAACCCCGGTATCACCGTTTTCGTGCGGCGTGCGGCTTTGAGATAAAAGTGGTCTCTGCGGCGGATTCGCCGCGAGATCACTTTTATCGGTGGCGGGAGAAGGCCCCCCCTCCCGCTGCGATCCGGTGCCTTCCGCCGCTTACCGGAGCCATCGGTAGCGGCGGAGGCGATCGCGTCTGTGTCCCTGCTGTGCCTGGAGACAAGTGAGGCTAAGATGGCGCCCACTCGTCTCCATGACACTGTAGGGCGGAAGCGACGTCAAAACGTCACTTCCGCCCATACGTCTTAAAGGCACATTTTTTTCAATGTCATTTTTTTAAATTACTTTTTTTTTTATTGCATTTTAGTGTCTTTTTGACCCCCAGATCTCATATTTAAGAGGCCCTGTCATGCTTTTTTCTATTACAAGGGATGTTTACATTCCTTGTAATAGGAATAAAAGTGAAACAATTTAAAAAAAAAACAAAAAAAAAAAACAGTGTAAAAATAAATAAAATCATGTAAAATAAATAATAAAAATATATATATATATATATATATATATATATATATATATATATATATATATATATATTTTTTTTTTTAAAAAACCCCCATCCCGATGAGCTTGCGCGCAGAAGCGAACGCATACGTGAGTAGCGTCCGCATATGAAAACGGTGGTCAAACCACACATGTGAGGTATCGCCGCGATCGTTAGAGCGAGAGCAATAATTCTAGCCCTAGACTTCCTCTGTAACGCAAAACATGCAACCTGTAAAATTTTTTAAACGTCGCCTATGGAGCTTTTTGAGGGTAAAAGTTTGACGCCATTCCACGAGCGGGCGCAATTTTGAAGCGTGACATGTTGGGTATCAATTTACTCGGCGTAACATTATCTTTCACAATTAATAAAAAAAATTGGGCTAACTTTACTGTTGTCTTATTTTTTTATTCAAAAAAGTGAATTTTTTCCCAAAAAAAGCACGCTTGTAAGACCGCTGTGCAAATACGGTGTGAAAAAAAGTATTGCAATGACCGCCATTTTATTCTCTAGGGTGTTAGAAAAAAACAATATATAATGTTTGGGGGTTCTAAGTAATTTTCTAGCAAAAAAAAACCTGTTTTAAACATGTAAACACCTAAAATCCAAAACGAGGCTGGTCCTTAAGTCGTTAATAACCTCTTTACTACGAACTGTGTATCTTCATTTGTATACAGTAAGTTGTGACTAATGGTTGTGTAACTGATTTCTAATTGACGTTACAAAATGCAATGTCTTACATGTATGATGATGTTTTGTGTTTCTTGAGCAATAAAAACCTTTTGATTTAAAAAATAAAATAAAAATAAAGTCTTTTGTGCAAAACAATCGTAAATTAAAAGTATATAAATTCAGTCTGTTGTGCTAATTGCAGGTGAGGCAATCCAAAGTGACTTGTGCAAATTCCTGTGTAAACAGCACGAGGTGACGTTCGCGCTCCCCTTCATATATTATAATTGCAGACCCTCCCATTCAGGGATCAGTCTGGAAACATTGAAACAAACAGCTACTTCAAAAGGATACCACAGGTGGGCCTGAAGTGCCACGGAGAAGGCGACCATCCAGGATCTGTCAGCCACATTCATCATCGCTCATCCCCAGCAGGAACATACTTTTAGGACACCCTATGGTCGGATTCAGTAAGGGGGAAGACAGCTCCAGCAAAACCTCCCCCCCCACCTTATGCGGTTCACCCCCTGCAGGGGTATGGGAATCTGGTGAGTGGGGAACTGGAGGGGAGTACGAAACGTCACCACGTGCTGTTTACACAGGAATTTGCACAAGTCAATATGGATTGTCTCACGTGCAATTAGCACAACAGACTGAATTTATATACTTTTAATTTAGGATTGTTTTGCACAAAAGACTTTATTTAGCTATTTCATTGATGAACTCACGAGACATTTAAATTTATTTTCGGTTTACTTTTCACTACTTTAATATACTCTGTATGAATTTTTGAATGTAATATGCACTTTTGTATATAAATGTGGAGGTTCAAGTTACCTTTATATATGAGCACCTTAACACGGGCTTTTGAGATCAATCTGCACAAACGATTCCCCTTTTCTCTCCCTCGTTAACCAAAGGGGATAGGTAGTGTCAAGTAATATCACATATAATTTAGTTCTAGCTTACACCAAAAAGTGGTCCAACTAGGACTTGCACTTTTAACTGTACTTCATCACTGGAGGTCACTCTCCAGGTGATAGGCGGCGTCACCCACCCCTGCACATATATACACAGGAGAGGAAGGGCGACTGCGGATAGCAGAGGAAAGGTGGGCCTGTGGATGAGGGAGGAAAGGTGGGTCTGTGGATGAGGGAGGAAAGGTGGGTCTGTGGATGAGGGAGAGATGGTGGGTCTGTGGATAGAAGGAAGGTGGGCCCATAGGGGGAAGAGGAAAGGTGAGTCTGTGGATGAGGGAGGGATGGTGGGTCTGTGGATAGAAGGAAGGTGGGCCCATAGGGGGAAGAGGAAAGGTGAGTCTGTGGATAGAAGGAAGGTGGGCCCATAGGGGGAAGAGGAAAGGTGAGTCTGTGGATAGGGAGGAAAGTTGGGTCTGTGGAGAGGGGGGAAAGGTGGGTCTGTAGATAGAAGGAAGGTGAGCCCATAGGAGGAAGACGAAAGGTGGTTCTGTGAATAGGAGAGGGAAGATGGGTCTGTGGGTGGGAGAGGAAAGGTGAGTATATAGATGGAGGGAGAGGTTAGTTTATGTATGGAGGGAAAGGTGGGTTTGTGGATAGGAGGAGGAGAAGGTGGGTGGGGGAGGAAAGAAGGGTCCATAGGGGGGAGAGGAAAGGTGAGTCTGTAGTTAGAGATGAAAGGTGGCTCTGTGGATGGGAAGGAAAGGCCATTTTGTGAATAGGAGAGGAAAGGTGGGTCTGAGGATGGAGAGGAAAGGTGGGTCTGTGGATAGGAGAAGGAAGGTTGATCTGTGGGTGGAAGAGGAAAGGCGGGTCTATGGATAGAGAGGAAAGGTGGGTGTGTGGATAGGGGAGGAAAGGTATGCCTGTGAATAGAAGAGGAATAGTAGGCCTGTAGATGGTGGTGGTGGTGGTGGTGGGGGGGGGGGGAGATGCAGTTCTGTGAAAGAGGGGGGAAAGGTGGTTATAAGGATGGAAAAGGAAAGACGGGTCTGTGGATAGGACAGGTTGGTCTGTGAATGGGGAAGGAAATGTTGGCTTGGTAAACTACTACTATTTATCTGCCACCTGCAATGCAATGGCTCTGCCTGAGCACTTCTTGCCCTGTCTATAGTCTCTTTTTGGGCCACACTTTGCCGGTCAGTTCAGTACTTTAGTTTAAATATCTACAGTATTTGCATATCAGCAGTCAGTAATGGGACAAACCTGAGGGAGAATCTCCAAGCAAAACTCAATCCTCCTTGTAGGAACACTGGTGAGGATTGTAGTTCCAAAGACTGGGCACAGAGACCCATGCTGCTGGCTGGTGGGGCAGAGGATGTACACAGGATACATTGTTATCAAGGATAAAACCATTTTGAGGAAAATGTGGTCAATTTTGCCTCAAAAAGCAAAAAGATCCTTTCCCCACCCCAAAGGATATTTGGATTAATTTCAAAGACTTAAATATAAGGATGGTGTTTAGTTGCTAGGAATATCATCCAGTTATTTTCTTGCAGTTTCTGTGTTGAGTTTGCTATTATAGGGCAACTGATCTTATTCCATCATTCAGCTTAGCAGCACCGGTCCTGGTATCTCTCCAGGATTGTCACATCCAATGGTGTCACCTCTACAACTGATGTCTCCACAGGTGAAGATCGCACTCTTCTGCTCTGATGGACTCTCCTCTCTTCAGGATGAAGCCAACTTTTCTCCTCTACCCATAGACAGCTGTACAGCTAGCCGGCCCTTCCACTGTAGGCAGGTATGGGAATACATATTGAAGTGTGTGGATATAGTGACTGCAGTGTTGTGTATGTACAGTGTGGCACAGTCTTTTGTGCAGTTTGTTTTGCAGTGTTGGGTAAAGTACTGATAGGTGTGTATTGCAGTGTGGTGCAGTATACTATGTGGCGTGGCACAGTGTACCCTGCAGTGTGTGTTAAAGTGTGGCACAGTGTGCCATGCGGTGTGTTGCACTGTACCATGCAGTGTGTTGCAGAGTTGCACAGTGTACCATGCAGTGTGTGTTCCAGTGTGGCATAGTGTACCATACAGTGTATGTTCCAATGTACAATGCAGTGTGTATTGCGGAGTGGCACAGTGTACCATGCCGTGTGTTTTTTAGTGTGGCATAGTGTACCATACAGTGTATGTTCCAATGTACCATGTGGTGCATGTTGCAGTGTACCATACAGCGTGTGTTTCAGTCTTGCGCACTTTACCATGTGATGCATGTTGCAGTGTACCATGCAGTGTGTGTTTTAGTGTTGCGCAGTTTACTATGTAGTGCTTGTTGCAGTGTAAGTGCGGTGTGTGTTGCGCACTTTACCATGTGGTGTGTGTTGCACAGTTTACTATGTGGTGCATGTTGCAGTGTACGCGCGGTGTGTGTTGCAGTGTTGCGCACTTTACCATGTGATGCATGTTGCAGTATACGTGTGGTGTGTGTGCCAGTGTTGTGTACGTTACCATGCGGTGCATGTTGCAGTGTACGTGTGGTGTGTGTTGCACAGTTTACTATGTGGTGCATGTTGCAGTGTACGCGCGGTGTGTGTTGCAGTGTTGCGCACTTTACCATGTGATGCATGTTGCAGTGTACGTGTGGTGTGTGTGCCAGTGTTGTGCACTTTACCATGTGGTGCATGTTGCAGTGTACCGTGCGGTGTGTGTTGCGCACTTTACCATGCGGTGCATGTTGCAGTGTACCGTGCGGTGTGTGTTGCGCACTTTACCATGCGGTGCATGTTGCAGTGTACCGTGCGGTGTGTGTTGCGCACTTTACCATGCGGTGCATGTTGGAGTGTAGCGTGTGGTGTGTGTGGCAGTAACATCACACTGTTGATCTTCCTATAGCCCCTGCAGTGCTGACAATGCTCGGCTGCTCTCCAGTCCTGCTCTCCGCCTTGTGTTGGGTCTTATTCACATACTGGACATCTGTGAAAGGTGAGACCTCCATGCATTATTGTCACCCTTAGCGTGCCATCCTTATGATTGGCACGGGTCACCCCACCATGATCACCCAGTGCAGGATCCTGAATTCAGCACTGACCAATCATATGTGATAAGAGCACCCAGACTAATCTTTGTGTTCTCCACAGCTGACGAGTGTGCGGAGCGCTGTGACCTGTACCACGGACACTGTGACGAGGAAGGAGTGTGCAGGTGAGGCCTTCTATTTATAAGATGACCCCATGAAATGGATAGTGCCCACTCTCTTTGTACCATTGCCATAGGATTATAGGAAGCTTCCAATGGGCACTGCAGGCAGATTTTCCCTGTGTATGGTGGATTTTAGAGTCAGAGACTCCTCGGAATGTGAACAGACCCTGGAATAATCCTTTCTGACCTCTCTCAGGTGTGACCCTGGCTGGGACGGCACGTACTGTGAAGACTGTGTGAGGATGCCAGGCTGCGTTCATGGGGTGTGCCACCAACCTTGGCAGTGCATGTGTGAGAGCGGCTGGGCAGGCAATTTCTGTGACAGAGGTGAGCAGAGTTCCTTTTCATGGACTTAAAGCTGGGAATATGCTCAGCAATCTAAAGAGGGCACTTGGAGTCTCCAAATCCCCATCCTGCTGATTGAGTGGGAAGTGAAGGGTAATGCAATTGCTACAACATACAAAGACATCTTAGACAATCGGCTCTTCCATCCCTGAGGTGACAGTTTGGGGAATACCATTTTTTTTTTGCAGCATGACTGTGCCCCTGTGTACAAAGCCAGCTACATTAAGACATGGATTCATGTGGAGGAACTGATGTGGCCTATATAGAGCCTCAACCTTACTGATCACCTTTTTCTTTTTTTTTTTTTTTAATCAGATAATTTGTTTATTAAGAATTTTTTTTCAATTTATAACAAAACTAATACACACAAACACAATACATACCCACTAAACAACTAAAATGACAGGAAAAAAAATATCCTAATAGACTATGGGGGTTATTTACAAAAGGAAAATCCACTTTGCACTGCAAGTGCACTTGGAAGTAAAGTCGCTGTAGATCCGAGGGGGACAGGCAAGGAAAATAAAAAACAGCATTTTAGCTTGCACATGATTGGATGATAAAATCAGCAGAGCTTCCACTCATTTCAGATCCCTCCCTAGAAGAACGGGGGCCATTATAGCCACAAAAGGTGGGGAAACACTAGTGGTTTCACCACCCTGGGACCTCGCCCTTGTAGACAGTTTTCAATCCATGTACTCACCCTATGCTCCATGCCAACGGACCTCATCATTCCTTTCTTTTCCTTTTCTTGCTTTCACCTAAACCTTAGCTATCCCATTACCCCATTTTTCCCTGATCTGCCAATACCTCCTAACCCCCTCCTACATCCCTCCATCCAGTTGAACCCCCAAAACTCATGAACTGGGTTGCACCATCCTTCTGACATCTTGCCCTTACAATCAAATTCAGACTTCAATTATCAGGGTCAATGTATTCACTATGCAGTTTGCATTATGGAACAAATGGATGTACCATTGTATTAAGCTATACTATTTTGGATTATCACCGTGTATTGCAAATGTCTATTGTCATGTTCCCAGGGCATGACGCTTTTTCATAAATAATAAATATATAAAAAAATTTAAAAAAAGGTAAAATCCCAAATCTTCCAGTACGCCACCACTGCCATATGTGGCGCGGATTCCCTGCTCTGTCTATACAGAGATGGTTTTAGGTTTTATTATTGAGGAAAGATGAAGATTACCCGCAGATCATGTGAGACCTTAATGATCATCTCATTTTCTTTCCTCAGACCTCCACCTATGTGAACACTCAGATCCCTGCCAGAATGGAGGCGAATGTATCATCACTGCAGAAGGAGAGTACGCCTGTAACTGCCCGGAACTCTTCCATGGGAAGAACTGTGAGCTGAAAAGAGGACCCTGCGAGGCGGAGGGGTACGGAATACCACGGGCGGGGGGGGGGGTGATGTGGGAATGAGCAAAATGCAGAGGCTCTAGAGCAGGGGTGCTTAACTTTTTTGAAGAGCGTGATTTGGTAACCGGTCGCGGGCCACAATGAAATTAAATGGTTCAAAATGTCATACTTATTTTTTATTTTGAATAGTGTAATGAAGATTTCATATACTGCGGCAGGGCCGCCGCTCTGCCTAGTATGTGATCCACTAAGGAAGGGGGGCGTGCTTGGGCCTGCCTGCGATTCGCTGCAGCACAAGCCAATCAGCGGGTGACGGACGCTAATTGGTCTCTATCACCCTCCGATCAGCTCCGGTAATTACCGAAGACTGGCCTGTGCTTGTAAGCAAACAAGGGGCTCTCTTCTGATAGCAGCAATGTTCCGGTTTTTACTCCTGTTAGTGAAAACAGTACACAGCACACACATTAACACATTGTTAGGCACACATTTAACCCCTTAGATGTTTAACCCCTTCCCATCCAGTGTCATTAGTACAGTGACAGTACACATTCACACTTCCCAACTTTTTGAGATGGGAACGAGGGACACCTACTAGCAAAAGCATGTAGGCATAGGACACGCCCCACTACCACGCCCCCTTAAAGGAGAATTAACCTAAAAAAAGATTTGTTAAACACACAAGGGCTTTTTTTTTACCACTACTATTCCTTTATATTGGCTTTTGAAATTTACAAATGCAGCAATTTAGATTTTGGATGAAAGGTTTATCACCGGGAAACACTTTTTGAGATATAAAAAGTGCATTTTATATACAACTATATAGATCAGACCAAAATGAGGGACAAATGAGGAGGAAAGAGGGACAGAGGGACATTGCTCCAAATCAGGGACAGTCCCTCGAAATCACAAAATCAGGGACAGTTGGGAGCTTTGCATATTTTTAGCACGGATCACTGTATTAGTGTCACTGGTTCCCACAAATGTCCTCTCCTAGCACAACCCCCCCCCCCCCCCCTTCACTATTTCACCTCTTTTAGCACACAAGCCCCCAAATCCTTCTAGCACAAATCCTTATCCCCTCCCCATCTCAACACAAATCCCCCTAAATCACCACTCTTTGCAATTCTTACCCCCTGCCGCCTCCCCTAATTGCTCCTCCCAACACAAATCCTCTCCCCCCTCTATCTCCTCACAGCACCCCCTTACCAAACATGAAACCACAATGCCCAGGGCACCTGCCCCTCCTGCCCACCCCTTGTCCCAACCCTGAAGGGCTATATCAGATGGCTCCAGGAGCCACACTCTGCCTATGGACCAGGGGGTGAGCATGCCTTCTCTAGGGTGCAAGCTAGCATTTTTTAATTTTGCTAGAATGAAAGGACCGCCAGGAGTATGGTTTAGTGTGCAGTAAAAATTGTATTGGTTATAAGAGTAAAAAAAAGAATTGCCAACGTGTTTTCGGTGGGGAGTCACCAGGACTGCTAGGCCAGAGCATGTCTTTAAACCATGCAATAGAAACGACTCCAGGGTAGCCCCTCTCAGTGCAACTTTATTCAAACACAGACCTGCAAAAGCCCAGATTAAAGGGAGAACCCTCCGAAATGCATTGGATATTCTTTTTTACTCTTGACAAAAAATATTTGAAATGGAGCTTTAGTCAGAAAATTAAAGCAGAGCTCCACCCAAAGGTTTCGCTTGTTTGCATCCCCATAAAGTGCCAAATGTGGTAGTGGAGGGGGGTGATGGGGGAGGAGGGGGCACCTGGTTTTGGCAGGTATCTGCTTCCTCTTCCGGCTCAGCCAGAAGTTTGCCCCCCCCCTCCACTACCACATTTGGCACTTTATGGGGGGGGGGGGGGCACCTGGTTTTGTCAGGTATCTGCTCTCTCTTCCGACTCAGCCAGAAGTTTGCCCCCCTAAGTTCTCCCGCAGTCTTCTAAGACACATCCCAGGTCCCAGAAGACTACAGTACCATTCACAAGGCGCAGCGTGGCTCGCACATGCACAGCAGGAAACCGGCTATGAAACCGCAAAGGCTTCACTTCCTGTTTTCCTTACTTGAGATGCCACCGCCTGCACCTGAAGCCAATTGGAGAATCGGTTCAAGCATAGCTCCCAACTGTCCCTGGTTTGGAGGGACTGTCCCTGATTTGGAGCAATGTCCCTCTGTCCCTCTTTCCTCCTCATTTGTCCCTCATTTTGGTCTGATCTATATAGATGTATATAAAATGCACTTTTTATCTATCAAAAGGTGTTTTGCAGTGCTAAACATTTCATCCGATTTCTAAATTGCTGCATTTGTAATCACCAAAAGTCAATATAAAGGAGTAGTAGTGGTAAAAAAAAGCACTCGTGGGTTTAACCAACCTTGTTTTTTTGTAAAGTTCTCCTTTAAGGGGGCGTGGCAGGGGTGTGTGTCCTATGCCTGCATACGTTTGCTGATAGGTGTCCCTCATTCCCATCTCGAAAAGTTGGGAGGTATGGGTTCAGGTGAGGACATCCCTGGATCGGTAAGTGTCATACCTCCCAACATTTTGAGATGGGAATGAGGGACACCTACTAGCAAATGTATGTAGGTATAGGACATGCCCCCTGTCACACTCCTATAAAGGAGAATTAACCAAAAAAAAAAAGAGGTTCTGTAAATCCACAAGTGCTTTTTTTTGCCACTACTATTCCTTTATATTGGCATTTAAAATGTACAAATGCAACTATTTAGAAATTAGATGAAAGGTTTAGCGCTGGGAAACACTTTTTGAGAGATAAAAAGTGCAATTTATATACAACTATATAGATCAGACCAAAATGAGGGACAAATGAGGAGGAAAGAGGGACAGAGGGACATTGCTCCAAATCAGGGACAGTTGGGAGCTATGTAAGTGTTCTTGTAGCTGCTGACTTTTAATTTTTTTGTGGGGAGCCTGGAGCTCCTCTTTAAGTCCTGCTACATCTATTCAGGATGGCCCCTTTTGCAGGTATAGCCATGTAAAACATTAAAGTATAACTAAAGGTAAAACTTTTTTTTTTTTTTAAAGTTTTGGCTAGAGTGGAGATGGATCAGAACCCCGTCAGTTTTTATTGCTGTCTGTGCTCTCGTTATTTGTCCCATTTACAATTATCATTGAAAGTGAAAGTAAAAGAAAATCCCAAATTTTGGGTTGTCCCCAAAAAAGTAATAGAGGGGGAAATCTTCCAATGGGGACACTAGTTCTGGTGACTTGGGATATCTATTCCTCCCACTAATACCAATTTCTTCCATTTGCAGGGATTTCCTCTCACTTCCTGTTTGGCTATGGGACAGGAAGTGAAGCAAAATCTCTGCAACGGGACACAAATGATGAAACAAAAAAAAATATGTCAGAGGTTATAACCCACCCTTACTAGGGTTGCCACTTTGCCTGCCTTTATCTGGCCCTTGGGGCATTTCTCCTCCAACACCAGTGATGGGATGCCATTCCTTCCACTGACACCAATGATGGGGCACTATTCCTCCCACTTAGGACTTTGATGGGGCACTATTCCTTCCACTAAAACCAACAATGGGGCATTGTGTGCCCCACTGGCCACACTGCTGAGACAGCAGCAGCCGCCATGGAGTGAAAGGGGGCAGAGCTGGGCCTAGGGTTGCCACCTGTCCGGGATTGACCCGGACTGTCCGGGTTTTGAATTATGTGTCCGGGTTTCAGGCAGACTGAAACCCGGACACATTATTCAGACCAGGCTGTGGCTCCTCAAGTAACCAAGATAGTCATACACAAATCTGTTGCTATCCAGGAGCTGCGGGTGGCTGTCTAGGGGCAGGTTCAACATCACTTGGGCAGGGCGATGATGTCAGCAAGAGCAATTTGGCCACACCCACTATTCGATGCAGCACGCTATGCACACCGCATTACTAAGGTGTCCCAGGCTGCTAAAGTGTTTGGGTTTGGCTTGAAGAAAAGGTGACAACCCTATCTCTTACTCAATCCAAAATTAAAAAAATAAAAGTTTTGCCCATAGTTCTACTTTAACAATAAGTGTCTATACTGTTTAAAATCCAGTAATACACTGCCTCACCCTGCTCTGCACATGCTCAGTTGCTCTCCATTTTTAGGCACGGTGCCGAATTTGTAGGGGCCGAGCTGCTGACAGCCTAAAGATTTACTGCTGCTTAGGGGCTCTGGGCTTCGGCAAAATGGCAAGCTTCTGACAAGAAGAAACAGGAGCAATGCTGGAGGCAATTTACAGCACAAACTAATTTTGGCAGCATAATTATTAATGTGGAATGTATGTTCCTTGCTAAAGGACATTATTTTTAATCAAGTTATTCTGGGTAAAGTTCTGCTTTAACAATGGTGCTCCCTTCGCTCTGCTAAACTTACTACTGGTAATACATAGACCTTTTCTTCAGACCCACCGAATCTTAGAGAGCAGCCACTTAATTAACCACTTGCCGACCACCGAACGCCGATATACGTCCGCCGCTTACCAGTGCCCTCCGCCGCTTACCGGAGCCGTCGGCAGCGGCGGAGGCGATCCGGTCCTATTGGTGGCTGTGCATGGAGACGAGTGAGCGGAAGATGGCCCCCACCCATCTCCATGACACTGCAGGGCGGAAGCGACGTCAAAATGTCACTTCTGCCCAAAGCTCTTAAAGGGCCATTTTTTTTAAATCGTTTTTTTTTTTTTCTTTATTGCATTTTAGTGTAAATATGAGATTTGAGGTCTTTTTGACCCCCCTGATCTCATATTTAAGAGGTCCTGTCATGCTTTTTTTCTATTACAAGGAATGTTTACATTCCTTGTAATAGGAATAAAATTGACACAATTTTTTATTTTAAAACAGTGTAAAAATAAAAAATAAAAGGTAAATTAAATAAGAAAAAAAAATGTTAAATGCGCCCCGTCCCGCCAAGCTCGCATGCAGAAGTGAACGCATATGTGAGTAGCGTCCGCATATGAAAACGGTGTTCAAACCACACATGTGAGGTATCGCCGCGATCGGTAGAGCGAGAGCAATAATTCTAGCCCTAGACTCCTCTGTAACTCAAAACATGCAACCTGTAGAATTTTTTAAATGTCGCCTATGGAGGTTTTTAAACGTAAAAGTTTGTCGCCATTCCACGAGCGGGGCACAATTTTGAAGAGTGACATGTTAGGTATCAATTTACTCGGTGAAACATTATCTTTCACAATTTAAAAAAAAAATTGGGCTAACTTTACCGTTGTCTTATTTTTTCAATTCAAAAAAGTGTATTTTTTCCAAAAAAAGCGCACTTGTAAGACCACCGCGCAAATACGGCGTGACAGAAAGCATTGCAACGACCGCCATTTTATTCTCTAGGGTGTTAGAAAAAAAAATGTATAATGTTTGAGGGTTCTAAGTAATTGTCTAGCAAAAAAAAAAATGTTTTTAACTTAACAACACATCTAAAAAAGAGGCTCCGTTCTTAAGTGGTTAAAATATCAACAGATCCCAATACAACACCTACCAGATATGATCCGATGCTCCATATAGCTGTAGGTATACTGTAAGACAATTTGTTTCAGATCTTGTCAACTTATGGCCTGCATTCAGCTATAAAACCCATTAAGGTTGCAAAGTGACTGCATTTGGACACAAAGGATGAAGAATCGCCACGTTCAGGAGTAGAGGGTAAATGAGGTCCCCATGCAGCCATAAATGGTGAAATATGGCTGCATTCAACAATAAGGAATGGAGAGGAGCTGTAGTACTTAAAATAACACTGTACAAATCTTTCTGGTTGGAGATCTTGCTCTGTTGGGTCATACTTTACAACAGTGGTCTCCAAACTGTGGCCCTTTGCTTAATTTTATCCGGCCCTTGGGGCATTATTCCTCCTACTATAGGCAGCAGTTGGGCATAGTTCCTCCCACTGACATCAACGATGGGGCACTATTCCTCCTACAGACACCAGTGATTGGGCACAATTCCACCCACTGATACCAATGATGGGACATCTTTTCCTCCCACTAATACCAAAGATGGGGCATTATTCACTCCCACTGACACCAGGACATTTTCTACTCCTGCTTGCCACAGTCCGGCCCCCCTAAAGTTTGAAGGACAGTAAACTGGCCCTTCGTTTAGAAAGTTTGGCGACCCCTGCTTTATGATAGGAAAGAAATGGCATATCCGGGTGTTTTTTTTGTAGAGATGGGGGGTTGTGGATTACACCACCAATATCCTCACTGGTATACCATTTATTCTCCACACAGGTTTCCCTGTCAGAACGGCGGCACCTGCCAGGACGAGAATGGATTTGCAGATGCGTTCACCTGCCGCTGCTTGGCTGGATATATCGGCAGATTGTGCGAGACAGACGTGGACGATTGCTTGATGAGGCCTTGTGCCAATGGAGCCACCTGCATCGATGGGGTGAACCGCTTCTCATGCGAATGTCCTTACGGCTTCCAGGGACGTTTCTGCACGGTCAATATTAATGACTGCGTGGGGCAGCCATGTCAGAACGGAGGACGGTGCTTTGACCGTGTTGGGGACTACGAGTGTTACTGTGCTGAGGGATTTACCGGGAAGTCCTGTGAGATCTCAATTCCCAGGTCCACATGGGACTACCAGGTCGGGACATCAGCAAGGGATCCCACGCCTCAGACGCTGCCAACAAGGACAGTTGGCACAAGCCGCTGGAGTCCAGTTTCCGTGGACAAAGCTGGACACTTCAAAATCTCAGTCAAGGAAGTGGTGACCCAACGGGAGCACGGGCTGAGCGAACTGCAACTAATCATCGTCATCGTTTTTGGGGTCATCACTGGCCTGGTGGTTCTGCTCACTGTTGGTCTGGTCTTTTGGTACCGACTTCGGGGCACTGGTCAGCCGGGCTGGTGTAGTAACTCTTCGGCAGATACCAAAACCCACTATCAGCAGTGCCATGGGACTTCCCCGGAGAACCGGAAAACTACGGAGCTGTGACCTATCAATGTAAATGGATTCTTATTGTGACTGTTCCTTTAAAATGGACAGGACGCCCTGAGGTTGGGCAATGGCATCCTAGTACCTTAGAAGTACTGCTGTGATGCCCAAATCTCGGTTTGGATACGCAGTGCATTTGATAGATAAAGACTACACAAGGCCTATGTATTAAAGTTCCCTTTGGGCCCAACTCCTGCCTTACACATGCCTTGGTACTGCCATTCTTCTGTACTGGTATCATGTCACTACATAATGGCCTGGGCTGTCGGCACTAAGATGGGGAGAGGCCTGGCTAGCCAGGACAGGCCCTCATTGCTGCACACTATATGAGTGCATGCAACATGTGCATCTGTGCATGGGAGCTGTTCTATGTAGATGCTGTATCTGTGCTCTGGATGTGAGCTAGGAACTACCTACATCTCAAGGGAAGAGTAACAGGATGTGGATTGTTCATAGTGTCACCTGCTTGCCACATTTCTTACAATCTCTGGAGATCTATGACATGCGGAGCGCTCACCCTGAAGAGTCATAGTAAATGATTCTGTGCAGCGTGGAGATGACTGCCATCGTCACAACAGGATGGGAGCGCCCCCTGCTGACCAGTCTATAATATACACCCTTTAAAACATTACCTCTGTGAACTATGGACTATGCTATGTGTATAAGTAACAGATGCCTGGTGTTAATATAATGTGGGAAGTGCGCCCTCTGCAGATCAATATATAGTAAACACCCTTTACACAAAATGTCTGGGAATGTTGTGTATAAGTATTAGAAGGGGAAACCCAGATAGCAAGCAATTGAGCTGCAAGTTTGAAAATGACTTGCTAAGCTATTGCTAGACTTGCCAGGCTTCACAAGTTTGTTGCATAATTGCAGCAAGTCTGCATTGCATGACTCCAGATCAACTTTCTTTGCAAACATTCTGCAAGTCTGTTGCAAGCTCTGGTTCAGTTATGTTGTGCAATAGTCATCCCACCACAGGGGGTCACTGTGGCAGAATTTTCATGCTGTAGACTTGCAGAGCTCTTGCTGTAGACTCACCACTGCAACTTTGCTCTTGTCAGACTTGCTGTGCAAATTTGCTACAAATTGCAAAAGTGTCAACTAGAACTTGTGCTTCAAGTGCTCTGCAAGTGTACAACTTGCCTGTGAAAATGTGCAGCAAGTTAACAGACTTACAATTCAACACTGCCACAAATTTGTGGTAAGTTATCCTTCGATCTGGGAAGGATGGTGTTGTCCTAATGTGTGAGGACTGGCCCCTGCTGTTCTGCCATGTGTGCATTTCCTGTAAAGTCTACAGCAACAAAGGAAGTACTACAACCCCAAAATCCCACAAGGAAAGACAGAATAAGATCAAGACATCTGTGCCCGGAATCACGCAGTACTGAACGTTCAAAATCCAATGAATAGAGTAAAAATCCAGCACCAGGACGTCTTGGCATTAAAAATGTATATCTTTATTTAATCCATGAAACTAAAAAAGGAATCAGTTCCTAAAAATTGACGTGCTTCAGTCTGCTATATAGGCCTTAGTCATAATTATGACTAAGGCCTATGTAGGAGGCTGAAATGCGTAAACTTTTAGAAACGGATTCCTTTTTATGGTTTGATAGGTTAAATAAAGATATACATTTTTAATGCCAGGACATCCTGGTGCTGGATTTTTACTCTCTTCACACATTTCCTGTGATCTAGTGATTGGCACCTTGTGATCTCTCCTCCCATATATGACCTCCAAGAGTTTCACCCTTGGTAGTAGCATCTCTCCACTGGGGGTGACTCTCTCCCTACAGACAGACACAGAAGGGTGTTCTATGTCAGCAGTGAATCTTTTCCTGTAGAAGGATATGGAATTGTGATCTCTCTGCTGGGGAGAGTCTCTTCCCACAGACCAGAGGTCTCCAAACTTTATAAACAAAGTGTCAGTTTACTGTCCCTCAGACTTTAGGAGGGCAGAACTGTGGGAAGTGAGAGTAGAATATGCCCCAGCGTCAGTGGGAGTAAACAATGTCTCATACGTGGTGGTTAGTAGGAGGAGGAATAGTGCCCCATCGCTGGTGTCAGTTTGAGGAATAGTGTCCCTACATTGAAGTCAGTGGGAGGAATAGTGTCCCTACATTGGTGTCAGTGGGGGGAAATAGTGCCCCATCATTGGTGTTAGTAGGAGGAATAGTGCCCTATTGTTAGCGGCAGTGGGGGGGACTAGTGTCCTATCATTGGTGTCAGTAGGAGGAATAGTGCCCCATCATTGATGTCATTGGAAGAAATAGTGCCCTGTTGTAGGTGTCAAGGGGAAGAAATGGTGCTTTATTGTTGGTGTCAGTGGAAGGAATAGTGGCTGGTAAAGGCAAGTAAGGGGCCGCAGTTTGCAGACCACTGTCACAGACGGACAAGGGATAGTGATCTCTCTGCAGCAGGTGATCCTCTCTTTGTAGACAGACACAGTACAGTGATCTCTCTGCCAGGGGTGAGTTTCTCCCCATAGATAACATGGAACAGTGATCTCTCTGACGGGAGTGAGCCTCTCTCTGTACATGAACATGATCCCCTTGTTAGGATTGAATCTCACCCCATAGACAGACATGTAATGGTGGTATCTCTGCAGTGTGTTAGTCTCTCCTCATAGATGGATACTGAATGGTAATCTCTCTGCTGAGACTGAATCTCTCACTGCAGACAGACATGGAATGGTAATCTGTCTGCCAGGAGTGAGTCTCTCCCCATAGATGGATACCGTCTCTCCCCATAGATGGAACAGTAATCTCTGCCAGGGTTTTAGTCTCTCGCTGTAGATGGATTTGGAGTGGTGATCTCTCTGCTAGGATAAGACTCTTCCCATAAACCAGTGGTGGTCAACTTTCCTTATATGGGGGGCTTCAAGTGTGGCATGATGTAGGAGATGGTCAGAGACTGCAGACATGATACAAGAGATGGTCAGAGACTGCAGACATGATACAGGAGATGGTCAGACACTGCAGACATAATACATGAAATGGTCAGATTGCAGATATGATACAAGAGATGGTCAGAGACTGTGGGCATGATACAAGAGATGGTCAGAGACTGCAGACATGATACAGGAGATGGTCAGAGACTGCAGACATTATAGAGGAGATGGTCAAAGACTACAGACATTATAGAGGAGATGGTCAGAGACTGCAGACATTATAGAAGAGATGGTCAGAGACTGCAGACATGATACAGAAGATGGTCAGAGACTGCAGACATGATAGAAAAGATGGTCAGAGACTGCAGACATGATACAGGAGATGGCCAGAGACTGCAGACATGATACAGGAGATGGCCAGAGACTGCAGACTAGATACAGGAGATGGTCAGAGACTACAGACATTATAGGAGATGGTCAAAGACTACAGACATTATAGAGAAGATGGTTTAGAGACTGCAGACATGATACACAAGATGGTCAGAGACTGCAGACAATTTACAGAAGATGGTCAGAGACTGCCGACATGATACAGGAGATGGTCAGAGACTGCAGACATGATACAGAAGATGGTCAGAGACTGCAGACATGATACAGGAGATGGTTAGACACTGCAGACATGATACATGAAATGGTCAGAGATTGCAGATATGATACAAGAGATGGTCAGAGACTGCGGGCATGATACAAGAGATGGTCAGAGACTGCAGACATGATACAGGAGATGGTCAGAGACTGCAGACATTATAGAGGAGATGGTCAAAGACTACAGACATTATAGAGGAGATGGTCAGAGACTGCAGACATGATACAGAAGATGGTCAGAGACTGCAGACATGATACAGAAGATGGTCAGAGACTGCAGACATTATAGAGGAGATGGTCAAAGACTACAGACATTATAGAGGAGATGGTCAAAGACTACAGACATTATAGAGGAGATGGTCAAAGACTACAGACATTATAGAGGAGATGCTCAGAGACTGCAGACATTATAGAGAAGATGGTTTAGAGACTGCATTCATGATACACAAGATGGTCAGAGACTGCAGACGTGATACAGAAGATGGTCAGAGACTGCAGACATGATACAGAAGATGGTCAGAGACTGCAGACATGATGCAGGAGATAGCCAGAGACTGCGAACATTATACAGGAGATGTTCAGAGACTACAGACAATATAGAGGAGATGGTCAGAGACTGCAGACATTATAGAGGAGATGGTCAGAGACTGCAAACATGTTGCAGGAGACTCAAACATGTTACAGGCTGTGAACATGCTAAAGAAGTTGTTGGAGACTTGGGACATGCTTCAGGAGACATAGACTTAAGAAACAGATTACATGAGGCTGCTAGAAATCATTGCTATAACAGAGCAATAGGGAAACACAAATTAGTATCTGCAGGGGCCCTGAGGGGCGCACATAAAGTGCCAAAAGGGCCGCAGGTTGGGCACCAGGGCCATAGACAGACGCTGAACAGTGATCACTATTTTCTCCTTGAAGATGGACATGGAACAGTGAACTCTCGGACAGGAGCGAGTCTCACTTGGTAGACATATACAGAACAGTGATCCCTTTGTCAGCATCAAGTCTCTCTCCGTAGACCAACGCAGAATGGTGATATCTCTGCCAGGGGTTACTCTCTCCCTATATACAGATACTGAGCAGTAATCTCTGTGCTGAAGGTGAGTCTCCCGCTGCAGACAGACTCCGACAGTAATCTCTCTGCCAGGGGTGAGTCTCTCACCATAGCCGGATACCGAGCACACATCTCTCTGCTGGGGTTGAGTCTTTTGCTGTAGATGTATACAGAGTGGTGATCTCTTTGCTAGGGAGAGTCTCTCTTTGTAGAGAGGAACAGCAATCTCTCTGGCGGGGGGTCTCTTTCTGTAGACGGACATGGAACTGTAATCAGGGGTTCGTTTCCCCCCCAAAGATGGACATGGAATGGCGATTTCTTGGGAGAGATCCTCTCTTTGTAGACAGTGTGGTGACCCCCTTTTTGCCAGGATTGTGTCTCTCCTTGTAGGTAGACATGTAATAGTAATGTCTCTGCCAGGGGTTAGTCTCTCCCCATAGACAGACAATGAACGGTAATCTCTATGCCGCTGGTGAATCTCATGATGTAGAAAGACATGGAAGAGTAATTTCTCCCCCATGGGCAAGTTTCTCTACGTAGACGTACACTGAATGGAATAGATTACACAGCAACCGATGATTATATAAATAGATTATGCAACGCCTGCACACAGAAGACTGCTAATCACGCACATCTTCCAGCATCCCTCACACACAGGAGACTGCTAACCACGCACATCTCCCAGCATCCCTCGCACACAGAAGACTGCTAACCACGCACATCTCCCAGCATCCCTCACACACAGGAGACTGCTAACCACGCACATCTCCCAGCATCCTTCGCACACAGAAGACTGCTAATCACGCACATCTTCCAGCATCCCTCACACACAGGAGACTGCTAATCACGCACATCTCCCAGCATCCCTCACACACAGGAGACTGCTAATCACGCACATCTCCCAGCATCCCTCACACACAGGAGACTGCTAATCACGCACATCTCCAAGCATCCCTCGCACACAGGAGACTGCTAACCACGCACATCTCCCAGCATCCCTCGCACACAGAAGACTGCTAATCACGCACATCTCCCAGCATCCCTCGCACACAGGAGACTGCTAACCACGCACATCTCCCAGCATCCCTCGCACACAGACGACTGCTAATCACGCACATCTCCCAGCATCCCTCGCACACAGAAGACCGCTAATCATGCACATCTCCCAGCATTCCTCACACACAGGAGACCGCTAATCATGCACATCTCACAGCATCCCTCGCACACAGCTTACTGCTAATCACGCACATCTCACTGCTAATCACGTACATCTCCCAGCATCCCTCTCACACAGGAGACTGCTAATCACGCACATCTCCCACACAGGAGACTGCTAATCACGCACATCTCCCAGCATCCCTCGCACACAGGAGACTGCTAATCACGCACATCTCCCAGCATCCCTCGCACACAGGAGACTGCTAATCACGCACATCTCCCAGCATCTCTCGCACACAGGAGACTGCTAATCACGCACATCTCCCAGCATCCCTCGCACACAGAAGACTGCTAATCACGCACATCTCCCAGCATCCCTCGCACACAGGAGACCGCTAATCACGCACATCTCCCAGCATCCCTCGCACAGCATACTGCTAATCACACACCTCTCCCAGCATCCTTCGCACACAGGAGACTGCTAATCACGCACATCTCCCAGCATCCCTCTCACACAGGAGACTGCTAATCATGCACATCTCCCAGCATCCCTCTTACACAGGAGACTGCTAATCACGCACATCTCCCAGCATCCCTCGCACACAGGAGACTGCTAATCACACACATCTCCCAGCACCCCTTGCACACAGCATACTGCTAATCACGCATATCTCCCAGCATCCCTCTCACACAGGAGACTGCTAATCACGCACATCTCCCAGCATCCCTCGCACACAGGAGACTGCTAATCACGCACTCCCCTACACATGGATGACCGTCAATCACACAGAATTCCCAGCATCCCCTGCACATGGGAGATTACCAATCACACAGAACTTCCAGCATTCCCTGCACATGGGAGACTGACAATGACACGGAACTCCCTGCATTTCTTGCACACGGTAAACTGCCAATTACACAGGACTTCCAATATCTCCTGCACAGGAGACAGCCAATCACAAAGAATTCCCAGCATCCCCTGAACATGCAAGACTGACAATCACACGGAACTCCCAGCATCCCCTGTAAGGAGGAAATCGCCAATCACAAAGAATTCCCAGCATCCCCTGTACATACAAGACTGCCAATCACACAGAACTTCCAGTATCCCCTGCACACAGGAGACCGCCAATAACACAGAATTCCCAGCAACCCCCGCACATGCAAGACTGACAATCACACAGAACTCCCAGCATCTCCTGCACACAGGAGACTGCCAATCACACAGAATTCCCAGCATCTCCTTCACATGCAAGACTTCCAATCACACAGAACTCTCAGCATCCCCTGCACACAGGAAACTGCCAATCACACAGAAATCCCCCTGAGGAAGACACGTGACCCTGTGCCGACACACATAGGGGAGGGGCGAGGATGGTGAAGGCACCTGGGCCCTTACGAGGACTAAGAGGCCAGCAGGGAGATAGCGGTTGTGCGGTTTGGGAGGTTATCACATATACCGCTGCCTTATTTAGCCTGGTGCGCTGCAAGCACCAGGTACATTTGAGTACCCAGTTTTAGATTTTAATTAAACATCCATGTTTTAAATGATATCAGCACTATTGGAGTTTCTTTACATCTGTAAGAGCGGTAAGGATGTGGAATTCCCTTCCACAGGTGGTGGTCTCAGCGGGGAGCATTGATAGCTTCAAGAAACTATTAGATAATCACCTGAATGACCGCAACATACAGGGATATGTAAGGTAATACTGACACATAATCACACACATAGGTTGGACTTGATGGACATGTGTCTTTTTTCAACCTCACCTACTATGTAACTATGTAACTATGTAATATGCACTTGTATGCTGTCCATTGATGGGGAGACTGTCAAAAGGAGGCGCGCAGGAGTCAGCTGATCTATATCCACCTACTGAGCACTGGAGAGGCTCATAAGCGTTTTTTGACCCAGCTTAAGTGAGGGAGTCGCATGCCTTGAGGTGAGGATACACCTAATAGGGGGGATCACATGTGAGGTGGCACAGTGTTTGTTGGAACACTTGATATTGGATCACAGAATTGTTTCCATGAATGTGATTCATCTTGAGAGTGAAGTCACATATGGGACATATTTTTTGCATTTGGATGGACTTTGTTTAGCACTTTTCACTGCATGCTATTACTATTCTATTGATATTGTTTGAACATAATTGTATGTTATTATTTTTCAACATTTTTTCTCAGTGCTTATTGATGATTGCAGCACAATTTTTTAGTGTACAGTGGGGCAAAAAGTATTTAGTCAGCCACCAATTGTGCAAGTTCTCCCACTTAAAAAGATGAAAGAGGCCTGTAATTGTCATCATTGGTATACCTCAACTCTTCCATTTTCTAATTATTGCTCCCACAGTTGATTTCTTCACACCAAGCTGCTTGCCTATTGCAGATTCAGTCTTCCCAGCCTGGTGCAGGTCTACAATTTTGTTTCTGGTGTCCTTCGACAGCTCTTTGGTCTTCACCATAGTGGAGTTTGGAGTGTGACTGTTTGAGGTTACATACACACACTGTATACATACACACATTAGGATTGGTATGTACAGCTTGGCACACATATTGATTAACACAGAACTCCCAGCATTCCCCTGCACATGCAATGCTGACAATCACACAGAATTCCCAGCATTCCCTGCACACAGGATACGGCCAATAACACAGAGCTCCCAGCATTCACCGCACACAGGAATCTGGATTTACAAAACATCAAAGTCATTTTCTGTAAAAAAAAGTTTATAAGAAGTAAAGGATGAGAAATGTATACAACTCATCTTACATTTCTGTCCCCATAAATCAATCGAAACCTGCAGCATTAAAATGAAGGCAAAACCTTTTTTATAATTTTGTATAGAGAAAGGGAGGGTTATAACCTCTGGCAGTTTAATTTTTGCTATCTGTGTTTTATTGGGGAGATTTCCCTTCACTTCCTGTCCCATAACCAAAACTAAAAAAAAGTTTTGCTTTCAATTACAGTATACTTTAAATATTGCATAAGAAAGGCAGAGACCGGGCCGAGGAACCCGGTGGCACCACTACCATACCAGAAAAAGGGGGTGTCTCCATAGAGAGACACCTAATGTCAGTTCCATTTAAAAAGAGAGGGAGGCCGGGATGGGGGACATAGGGAAGGATAGAGAAGGAGGAAGGCAGAGAAGGGGGGCAGGGGAAATATTGAGGGAGGAGGCGAAGATTGGTGGGGGAATGAAAAGAAACATGTAGGGAGGTGGAGATGGGGGTTAGGGGAAGAATAGAGAGGGATGGAGGCAGGTGGAAATGTGGGGGTAGAAAAAGGATAACGAGAGAGGGGGGAAGGTGGGGGTAGGATAGAGCGTGAGAGAAACTGAAACGTTTATAGAGAGGGATGGAGGTGGATATGGGGGGTAGGGAAGAAAAGAAAATGAGGAAGGCAGAGATGGGGGTCAGGGGGGAAAGAAACAGAGAGAGGGGGAGGTGGAGATGGGGGCATGGAAAGGACAAAGAAAGGGTGGTGGAGCTAGGGGAAGGACAAAGCAGGAGGGAGGCAGGAATGGAGGCGATGGAAAGTTTAGGGTGGGGGGGGACAATAGAGTGGGACGGAGGTGGAAATGGGGGGCACATGAAGGATAGAGAGAGAGGGAGGTGAAGATGAGAGCAGGGGAAGGATAGAGAGGGAGCTTGGGAGGGAGAGGACTCCTCACCTCCACCAAGACGCCAAAAAAAAGGGAAGGAACCTGAGGATGTGGGGGAACCCCAGGTGACACAGGGGAAGGTACCACATCCCCATCCCCCAGGTTTCCACCACACGTCAGGATTCTTTTAGTAGTGTTCATTACTGCAGAGTCACATGTAACCGTTTGATACAAATGGCCACATCTAAAATAAGAGGACCTGTCACAGCAGTACAGGAAGTGGAGACAGAAGACGTCATTCTAATCCTCAGTACTTCCGTTCTGCCCGCTGTTTATTAGCCGGTAAAAGTGAGAATCTCTCTTGTCGCTGAGGGTTTTGGGAGAATCCATTTCAGCCACCCTCCCAGCATGCATCACCAGCACGCGGTCTGAGTCCATAATGGTGTTCAACCTGCGAGAGAAAGTTCACAGATGTGTTAGTGAGACATTGGCAGGGTAGAATCTCCACGTCCTGCAAAGTCAGTAATGACATCACATGGTTCATTTACAGTTATGGATGGAGAAGTCAGGGATTAGGGGTACCTGTGTGCGATAGTGAGGACTGTGCGCTCTTTGAATCTTTTGCGGATGGTCTGCTGCAGCAGCTGGTCAGTCTGATGGTCAACACTGGCTGTAGCTTCATCGATGCACAAAATCTAAAAGAGGAGCAAACAGCATCTATTGATGGATTTTCTGAGTGTCGGTGAGCCATTCCTCATTTTATTAACCCTGAATTGCGAATGGGGGAGGCAGGAGTGCAACAACAGATGGGAGGTTCCGTAGATTTGGGGGGGGGGGGGGGCTTTGCGGGACTGATCACCATGCTGAAGGGATCCTCCTGGAGAGAGGAATAAGGTAAGCATTACACCTTGTTTCTCTACCCCTAGGCAAAAATGAGCATTTAGCCCTTGTAGTGTGGGGGTCCCACTGCAAGGGTAGTTTTGTTCTTGTGCCTGGAGTTGCGCTTTAGGTACACGAACACCTACCGCCAACTACTGCACCCAAGCACCGACCCTCCACCACCATGTTGACTGACTCGGCATCCTTTGGCGCTGGTAATGATTCAGAGGCATATAATTACACAATAAAAAAAAAAACTAGCTGATGACAGTGAGTGGAGTAAGAACAGACCTTACGTGCCAAGACCAGATAGATTCACCATAGCCGGTATCGGAGTCCCCTTCTCAATTCCACCTTGTACAACCCCCCTATTATAAACTCGCCTTTCAAAATATCCCATTCCCAACTGACGTTTCCACAGTGAGACCATGGACACTCATCTGACTGCCCTTTGCGGTCTGTTGTCAACTTAAGGCCTACCATGGGACTCACCTTGGCATGAGTTAGTAGAGCTCTGGCCAGACACAAGAGCTGCCTCTGTCCAAGGGAGAAATTCTTCCCTTTTTCACCAACATCTGCATCCAGACCCCCTGCAAGACGAGGAGATGGGACAATAAGTGACACAAAGTATAAAAGAGTCACAGCCCAACCTCTGTGAGATAACTCACCAATGCGCTCCACCAAATCCTGCAGGTGACACTGGGAGAGAACATCCATCAGATCAGAATCCATGTGGCGGGACAAAGGATCCAGGTTCTCCCTGACACTACCACTGAACAGGAAGGGATCCTGAGGGATGATGGCAAGTCGTGACCTGACAGAGAAACACAGAAATCACAAAAAGAAGGTCCATGGGACATTAATTTCAGTCTTCATTGGCACTAACCTCAGGTCTTCCAAATTCAGCTCTCGCGTTGAAGTGCCATCAATAAGAATTTGTCCAGAATTCAGTTCCATCATGCGGAAGAGCACCAGGAACAAAGAGGACTTTCCAGAGCCTGTCCGACCCACAATTCCAATCTTCTCCCCAGGAGATATGGTGAAGTTCACTCCATCCAAAGCATTGGGAAGGCCAGGGCGGTAACATAAAATAGCATCTCTAAAATCAATACGCCCATGTCTGGGCCAGTCTGGCTCTACCTGGAAGAAAGACACAGGTAATATGAACAAAGTGTCTCAGAAATATACCCTTTGAGAGTCCTGTGCTTCTATCATTGGCAGTCTGAGGAAGGGGTTCCCTCCCTGGTAAGAGGTAGGAGGGACGACAGGCTGTGATATCCTCTTTCATTATCTTGAGAAATAGCAGTACATTCCAATGCGGAATCAAAGAGGACCTGTTAATAACACTCCCATGCTCCATAAATTGCAGAACCAGACAATCAAAAGCTGAAATCCAGTGACAACTATGTTGGTGTCAGCCTGGAAGTCACTTACCGTCACTATCCCCTCTCTCGGTTCACATGGCAGCGTGGTGGAGTACTCTTCAGCTCTCTCCACACTCACCATCATGGCTTCTGTCTGAGTGAAGCTGGAGATGAGACCGGACAACAATCCCGTGATGGAGAGTGCATAGGACAGAGACAAGCCAACTAGACCTACAGAGAAGAGTAGATCAATGAGAATGAGATACAGGAAAATAGAGGCAGCCTCCCTAGAGAAAGGAAGAGAGAGGCTGCAAGGGACAGAGAGACAGCTTGAGAGAGGAGAGGGAAAGCCTGTGAGAGAAGGGGAGAGACAGCCTGTCAGAGACAGCCTGCGAGAGAAGGGGAGAGACAGCCTGCGAGAGAAGGGGAGAGACAGCCTGCGAGAGAAGGGGAGAGGAAGCCTGGGAGAGAAGGGGAGAGACAGCCTGGGAGAAAAGGGGAGAGACAACCTGGGAGAGAAGGGGAGAGACAGCCTGGGAGAGAAGGGGAGAGGGAGCCTGTGAAAGAAGGGGAGAGACAGCCTGTGAGAGACAGCATGCGAGAGAAGGGGAGAGATGGCCTGCGAGGGAAGGGGGGAGACGGCCTGCGAGGGAAGGGGGGAGACGGCCTGCGAGGGAAGGGGGGAGACGGCCTGCGAGGGAAGGGGGGAGACGGCCTGCGAGGGAAGGGGGGAGACAGGCCTGCGAGGGAAGGGGGGAGACAGGCCTGCGAGAGAAGGGGAGAGACAGGCTTGCGAGAGAAGGGGAGAGACAGGCCTGCGAGAGAAGGGGAGAGACAGCCTGTGAGAGAAAGGGAGAGACGGCCTGCGAGAGAAGGGGAGATGACGCGAGAGAAGGGGAGAGACAGCCTGCGAGAGAAGGGGAGAGACAGCCTGCGAGAGAAGGGGAGAGACAGCCTGCGAGAGAAGGGGAGAGACAGCCTGCGAGAGAAGGGGAGACGGCCCACGAAAGAAGGGGAGACAGCCTGCGAGAGAAGGGGAGAAGGGGACCGATAGTCTATCATCCCATTCCATTATTCTATCCTGGCTCCACCCCTAACAATATTCTCACCTGGATCACCGGCTCTCCTCTGGTGTTGGATTATAGCGATAACAGCGATGGCGGTAACAACTACTACTCCAATCATCTGCAGGCGGATGTCCAGCCACTGGACGGCGGTATTACTGGCGAACACACAACGCTGGTTCACGTCTAGACGAGACTCGCATTCGAGTTTAAACCTGCAGCCAAACAAAAGAAGCACTGACCGCTAACATTTATTTTTATTACAGGTATTTATATAGCGACATCACAGCGCTTTACTTCTATATATATTGAACATTCACATCAATCCCTGCCCTCCAAGAGCTTACAATCTAATGTCCCTAACTCACATTCATACATACACATACTAGGGGCCAATTTAGACAAGAGCCGATGAACCTCCTTGTGTCTGGACACTTGCCCTTAAGCTGGCAGTGCAAATGGATGAATCTCCAGTTGCGGCTATTGATTGGATGCAGTAGCTGTTCAGCCAATTTGCTGCCAGGCTCCTTCGATTTTTTTTATTTTTTTTGTCTGTGTACATGTAAGAAAGTGACTCTAATGGGAGTGGTTTCATGAATATGAATCAGCTGCTGCACCTGCAGGGCACGATTGAGGAAAGCTGCTGGGTCTGCATCCCTTTAGATGTGATTTCCTATTGAAAGTATCTCACAAAAAATGGCATTTTTGTTGCAGGGGATGCCTGAAATCTGACTTGTATCTTAGGGCAGATTTCTGGGAAAATCAGTGAGCCAATCACACAAGCAGGAAATGATGTTTCTGAGGGGCGTTCTGTACACATTCTGAGTACAGAACCCCTCCAGGTCACCATATTGGATTTTACAGAAAATTACAGAGCTGCAGACTGAAAAGGAAAGGTCATTTTTAATAACATTCAATTACATTATGATTCGTGTCACAATTGTTTACTCTGTATTATTTTTTCTGCATTTGCTATTTTTTTTCCCCACGAAAGTGGAGTCACCCTTTAAGGAGCCGCTCTAGATTCACGCAGCGTATACCTAGCTTTATTGTTGTTCTCCCCGGAGCAAAGACAATTGTATATTGAACTAATCTTTGGAAGGATTGTGTGCGAGTTCATTCTTATCAAATTTTGTAGTCACTAGCTGTACAAAATAAGGATTTAAAGCGGAATTCCACCCAGAAACGGAACTACCGCAAATCGGATCCCTCCCCCTCTCAGGTTCCACATTTGGCACCTTTCAGGGAGGGAGGGAGGAGTGGATACCTGTCAAATCCAGGTATTTGCTCCCACTTCCGGGGAAAGATCGCCGCAATCTTGTGCGGTGAACTACGAAATGTCCGGCCCCTCCTCCCCTGCCTTCTGGGAGACACACAGGTCACAGAAGTCAGCAGGGACCATTCAGAAAGCGCATGCGCAGAAGGAAACAGGCTGTGAAGCCGTAAGGCCTCGCTTGCTGTTTCCCTTAGTAAGGATGCCGGCGCCTCCACCCGGAGCCGGGGGACGGGTCGGCTTCAGGTGCCGACATCGCGGTTGCCCAGGACAGGTAAGTGTCCTTATATTAAAAGTCAGCAGCTGCAGTATTTGTAGCTACTGACTTTTCATTTTTTTTTTTACCAAGGTGGAATTAAAGGAAAAACTTTTTTTTTACATTTTGGATAGAGTAAGGAAGGGAGGGCTATAACCCCTTTTCATTTTTTCTTTTTGCCATCTGTGCCCCATTGGGGAGACTTCCCATCACTTCCTGTCCCAAAGCCAAAACAGGAAGTGAGAGGAAATCCCTGAAAATTAGAGGAATCCCTTGGGGACCCCCCAGGTCACCAGAACTAGTGTCTCGATTGGAAGATTTCCCCTCTAATACTTTTCTGCGGACAACCCAAAGATTAGGATTTTCTTTTACTTTAGCTTTCAATAATAATGGTAAACAGAACAAACAGAGAGGGTGAATCTCCTGAGTTTCTATTAGTTCTTATGGGGAAATACAAGTGCTTTGGATTACAAGCATGCTTCTGTAACAAATTATGCTCGCAATCCAAGGTATTGCACTTGTGTGCGTGCGATCTTCCTAACTGCATAAATGCCTGAAACACTATTCATGAGAAAAGAAAATCAAAATTAAACAAGGAAATACGAGGTGTGTCTAAAAAGTTCAGTGAATGGTTACGATAACTCAACAGGAACATGGGACAGGTGCGCATGCATGCACATGGCCATCCAGAGACACGTCGAGAATCGCCACCTAGCGTGAAGCACACGTGACCGTCAGGGTGAACCCGCTGTGGGCAGTCGAATGTAGTCAGTGTGAGAGGAAGGGTCACAGTGCAATGGAGCAAACGAACATCAAATTCTGCTACACATTGGGGGAAAGCGCCAACGGAGACGTCTGAAATGCTGGTGCGAGTGTACGGGACGTAGGACACGAGTAGAAAATGTGTTTAGGACTGGTTCAAAAGCTTTTGTGACGGGAAGGAAAGGACTGATGATGAGCCACGTTCTGGTCAGTTGTCGACAAGCAGAATCCCAGACGTGATTGAGCGACTGCTATAAATGCTGGCACAAGATCGACGACTGACTGTGCAATTGATGGCGGAAGAATTGGGCATTAGCAAGGACACGATGCGCACCAGTAGCGGAATTACCAGGGTCGCAACAGTCGTGCTTGTGACTGGGCCCTGGAGTTCCGCCCATGTGGGGGGGGGCCCAAAAGCCCGGGATGTGGCTTCGGGGTTGCTGGCTGCAGTTATGAGCAGAGCGTGTCTATTACACTCTCTGACACACTGCTTGGACCCGGCACTGACAGCCCCCCCCCCCCCCCCCCCCCCTTTTTACACAGACCTCGGACAGGAGAGGAAAGAGATACAGAGAGCAGGATCTTCTCTTCCCACCCCCCTCATGTGTGTCCCCCTGGCCCCGCCCACATTTCAATCTTTGGCAGCTCCATGCTTGGCAAAGAGAAAGTCCAGCAGCCTGCAGGTAGATAGTGGAGGAAAGGCCAGCTTGTACTATGGATGCTGCAACCCTCCACAGAGGATCCACAGCTCTCCAGGTCAGCCAATCACCTTGCTTCCCAATGAAACTTCTCAGCGATTGAAAAGAAAGCAGCACACAGGTGGGTCAGTCATTGATGGGACTGAAGAGCGTGTGTTGTCACCTCCAGAGCCCCTCAACCAACACAGCAGCCCACTGGGGTTTCCCTAGTGTGGTACACTACAAGCCCCAGTATGCTCTGCCAGCCTATGTGTATGTATGGCACAGGCTAGTAGGCCGGCCCAAGCCTCCATCTATGGTAAGGAAAGTGCCCCCCCACCCCCTTCCTCTCTTATCTCGCCAGCCTCTGAGCACACTTATGTAAGGGAAAGCTCTGTGGACTGTAATGTAAAGGGGGACTCTTTGGTGAGCAGAGACCCCCTTACATCAGGATTCCCAGAGTGCCTCTTACATCAGTTTCCCTTTACATTACAGTGCACAGAGCTCCCCCTTAGGGCCCTTTCACATGGGCGGACTCTGCCAAGCAAATCCACCTGCTCAGTGGGGGACCTCTCCACTGATTCCCGCTGAGCAGGCGGATGACAGGTCCATGTCTGCTCCACTTGTGCAGAGTGGACACAGACTGCTTTTCTCTATGGACCGGTCTGACTGTCATCCAATCCACTAGACAGATGGGAAATGGATCTCCATCCATCTGTTTTCATTGGAGCGGATGCAGGCAGGTGTAAATGGACACGTCTGTTTACATCCGCCACCCCATACAAAACAATGGGTGGTCCGATCGGTTCAAGTGTGTAAAAGACTCCAGAAAGGGGTCCTGCTGCAGAACCATAATCAAGGGCAACGTGATGGGAGAAAAGGAAACCAGGATCATTAGAAAGGGTCCGGGACCAGAGGTCAGGGGGCCCTTCATGGTTCCTTGCACCGGGGCCCTGAAGGTTCTAGTTACGCCTCTGGTGCATACCATCGTTCGTAAATATTTGGGTAAGAGGAAGATCTGTTCCCGGTTTCTGCCACACAAGCTGACAGACGAACAGAAAGCAAAATGGATGGAAACCTCTAGAGACTTCATTATCATGCGTGACCAGGGTCCATCCATTCTGCCAACCATCATCACAGGGGATGAGACCTGGTGCTATCAATTCTTGGCTCAGCGCTGCGTACCTCTTCTCGATCATCCACCGTACTCCCCTGATCTGGCACCTGTGGGCTTTTCTGTTTCGCCACCTGAAAAGCGTCATGAAAGGCACACGTTTTGCGGATGTGGCAGCAAACCAAGAATGTGTGACATCGGTTCTGTGATCGATTCCTAAATAGGCCTTTGCTGACAGTTTCCAGAAGCTTTATGAATGTTGCTAAAAGTGTGTTGTGAAGGATGGCAAATATTTTGAAGGCCAATAAAGGTAATTTATTTGTATCTTCTATTTTGTTGGTTTTCTGATACCATTCACCAAACTTTTTAGACACACATCTCGTTTATTTTCTGTTATTAAGGCTTCTAATGCCGCATACACACGATCGCACATTCCGACAACAAAATCCATGTTTTTTTTCCGAAGGATGTTGGCTCAAACTTGTCTTGCATACACACGGTCACACAAATGTTGTCGGAAATTCCGAACGTCAAAAACGCGGTGACGTACAACACGTACGACGAGCCAACAAAAATGAAGTTCAATAGCCAGTGTGGCTCTTCTGCTTGATTCCGAGCATGCGTGGCACTTTGTGCGTCAGAATTGTGTACACACGATCAGAATTTATGACAATGGATTTTGTTGTCGGAAAATTTGAGATCCAGATATCAAACTTTGTTTGTCGGAAATTCCGACGGAAAATGTCCGATGGAGCCTACACACGGTCGGAATTTCCGACAACAAGCTCCCATCAAACATTTCCCGTCGGAGAATCCGACCGTGTGTACGTGGCATAAGAATAAGCTCCACAGGGTTTACTGCAGTTCTATTCAAAGGTGGGTCAGCTCACCTGTCAGCATGTCGCGTGGCGCGGATGGTACTCAGGCCGGACAAGGTCTCAGAGAAGTGGCTGTAGATCGGGGACAGGGTGATGCTCTGCAGCCGCTTGAGCTCGCGGGAAGTGTGGCGGTAATATCTTTGGATGGAATAGTACAAAAGACCCAGAGGAAGGAGGACCGGCAGGATCATAGGCAGGCCGTAACTGATCATCACCAGCATGCCCAGCAGACCAAAGATGTTGGCCAAGAATATATTGAGTATGAAGGGCAGGAAATCATCCACGCAGTACATATCAGAGGAGAATCGATTGATGATGCGTCCAACTGGTGTGCTGTCAAAGAAAGTTACCGTGGCCTAATGTGGAGAGACAGATAGGAAAATAGAGAGAGCATTAGGAAAATGAAAAGGGGCAGAGGACAGTAACCTGAGGGGTAAGAGTTAGGAGGATGAAGAGGGGATAGGAGACACTGGCCTGAGGATAGAGAGTTAAAGGGATGGAGAAGGGATGAGAGACACTGGCCTGTGGAGAGTTAGGAAATGGAGGTGGGTTAGGAGGTGGGAGAGGGGATAGGAACACTGACCTGAAGAAAGAGAGATAGCAGAACTCAAATGGAGGGAGGACTGAGATGAATGGAGGACGATGGGATGAGGATAGTGAGTTAGGATGATAAAGATGGGGGATAGAGGACACTGACTGATCACACAACACAAATCAAAAAGTCTACTCACCCGCAGCACTCTCTGCAATAAGCGCCTGTGGATTGTGGTGGCCGCGTGCACAGTTCCCAGTGCAAACAGCAATGCACGCAAGGCAGTGAAGATGGAATTGGCTGCTGCAATCCCACCATATACTGAGAGATAGAAGGTTAAATTCCCAGAACTGTTCTGACCTGCAGACTCGGCCCATCTCACTGGAGACCTGGAAGAGGACAAATAATATAACATGTTTTTGGATTGGGAGCAGAAGGGTGTACACATCATTATATAGCCAACTGGGGGAGAGGAGGAAGGGGGAAGCGGAGCAGTGCACACAGCATTATACACCAGGGTAGGGGAGGAGATAAAGAAAGGACTAGAGAGGTGTTCCCAGTGTTATAAACCAGGGTGGAGAAGGGGAGGAAATGAGGAGCAAAGAGGAGCACCCAGCATTATACACCAGGGTGGAGAAGAAGAGGAAGGGAGATAAGGGGTGAACACAGCCCCTAGGATATGGGGAGGGAAGCACCCAGTATTATTCATCAGGGTGGAAGAGGGAATGTAAAGAGGAGCAAAGGGGTGCACAGAGCATTATACACCGGGTTGAATAAGAGGAAGGAGAGGGGAGGCTAAGAGATGGATGGGTGCCGCAACAACTGCCAACTGGAAACTGGTAACATGACAGATTAACATACAGTATCTCACAAAAGTGAGTACACCCCTCAAATTTTTGTAAATATTTTATTCTATCTTTTCATGTGACAAAGAAATGACACTTTGCTACAATGTAAAGTAGTGAGTGTACAGCTTGTATAACAATGTAAATTTGCTGTCCCCTCAAAATAACTCAACACACAGCCATTAATGTCTAAACCGCTGGCAACAAAAGTGAGTACACCCCTAAGTGAAAATGTCCAAATTGGGCCTAATTAGCCATTTTCCCTCCCCGATGTCATGTGACTCAGTTTTACAAGGTCTCAGGTGTGAATGGGAAGCAGGTGTGTTCAATTTGGTGTTATCGCTCTCACTTTCTCATACTGGTCACTGAAAGTTAAACATGGCACCTCATGGCAAAAAAATCTCTGAGGATCTGAAAAAAAGAATTGTTGCTCTACATAAAGATGGCCTAAGCTATAAGAAGATTGCCAAGACCCTGAAACTGAGCTGCATACATCGGTTTAACAGGACAGGTTCCTCTCCATGCTCAATCAAAGAAGTTGAGGTCACATGCTCAGCGTCATATCCAGAGGTTGTCTTTGGGAAATAGACGTATGAGTGCTGCCAGCATTGCTGCAGAGGTTGAAGGGGTGGGGGGTCAGCCTGTCAGTGCTCAGACCATACGCCGCACACTGCATCAAATTGGTCTGCATGGCTGTCATCCCAGATGAAGCACAAGAAAGCCTGCAAACAGTTTGCTGAAGACAAGCAGACTAAGGACATGGATTACTGCAACCATGTCCTGTGGTCTGATGAGACCAAGATAAACTTATTAGAGGATGCCAGTGGCAACCTGTGAAGCTCTGGTGAACTCCATGCCCAAGGGGGTTAAGGCAGTGCTGGAAAATAATGGTGGCCACACAAAATATTGACACTTTGGGCCCAAATTGGACAGTTTCACTTAGGGGTGCACTCACATTTGTTGCCAGCAGTTTAGACATTAATGGCTGTGTGTTGAGTTATTTTGAGGGGACAGTAAATTGACACTGTTATACAAGCTGTACACTCACTACTTTACATTGTAGCAAAGTGTCATTTCTTCAGCGTTGTCACATGAAAAGATATAATAAAATATTTACAAAAATGTGAGGGGTGTACTCACTTTTGTGAGATACTGTACATATTGCCAGCACACCAAGAATCTTCAAATAACATTCAAACTCTTTTATTCGTCATGATGACAGCGGAAGGGTGAGTGGCACTCTTCCACTGAGATGTGATCACGCTGAATAAAAACGTTTGGACGTTACTTGAAGATCCTTGGTGTGGTGGCAATATGTACTGTACGTTAGCAAGGGCAGAGGGGAGCATTACACACTAGGGTTTGGGAGGGGATCACACAGTTTTATGCACAGAGGTTGAGGAGAGTGATATACAAAGCATTACAACCCAGGGTAAAATGTAGTGTTGCACACAGCATCCTATATTGGGGTCGGATATAAGGGGAGGTAGAGGTAAGCACTGCACACAGCATTATATATAGCAGGGGGAGGGGTAGTGGGGAGCGATGCATGCAGCATTATACAGCAGGGTGGGGTAAAGGTGAGAAGTGTAAGCAGCATCATATGGGGGTTAGGCAGGAAGAAGGCACTCAGCATTACACACTCCATTATCTGTAAAATACATTGATTATTGAAAAGAGATCCTATCTGATAGCTGTACTGTACCATGTGCGGTGACACTGGTATGCCACTTATCATGTCACTATTTGTTTTCCTGTGACTGGAGCGCCCATCTGGGGAGCCCCTGACTGTTATACTCACACAAGAGTCCTGGAGGAGAAAAGAAGCAGCGCAGGTGACAGTACCGGAGGGTCCAGCACTGACACATTTCTTGACTTGTCTGACAAATTTGAAATCCAGTGTGACAGCCACCAATCAGACACGTTCCTGGAAGCTGAAATACAACGTTCAGACGATGTATCAGTGACAAGTAACGTAAAAGTCCCGTCATGCACTACTGCCTGCTGGTAGATCAGTAACAGGAGGTCTCAGGTTGGCTCAGCCTGGTTCATCTTTAAAGAGATAAATACTTTATAAGCCCACTAGCAATGCACCTACCCTGCATGAAGAATAAGGCCAGCAGCACCGATCCGGCCAGGCAGCTCCCCACTGCCCTCCAATATGCCGCATACACCTGTAGGGAGACCGCACCCTCCTTCTTCTCCTCCTCCCCCATCGCAGAGCCAGGGAACAGGGCCTCCTTTCCAGCATCCTCTTCATCAATACCATTGCCACCATTCTCTGCAACCACAGGAGAGTACTGGGTCAGGTGATCGGATATAGGATTATACTTAAGCTCCCACAGGAGGGTATAGGGTCAGGTAGTCAGATCTGGGACATGTCTCCAGCTTCCACAGGAGGGTATAGGGTCAGGTGGTCAGATTTGGGACATATCTCTAGCTCCCACAGGGGGGTACCTGGTCAAGTGGTCAGATATATGACATGTCTCCAGCAACCACAGGAGAGAACCAGGTCAGGTGCTCAGATATGGGACACACATCTAGTTCAGTTGATTAAATAACGTAAACTAAAGGTGGAAACTGATCAAGTGATAGGATGTGGGAGGTAGTAGGGTAAGGTGACTAGATAAGAGGTGTAACCTGTTCGTGTGACGGCACAAGGAAGGCGTAAGCTGCTCAGGTGACTAGATAAGGCCCAGGTGATAAGACATGGTAGGCAGTAGGGTCGGGTGAATAGATATAAGAGGTGCAAGTGGGTCGTAAGATGGCACAAGGGAGTTGTAAGCTGGCCAGAGGATTGCATATGGGAGGTGTCAGCATTCAGGTGATTTGATGGAGGAGATGTAAGCTGGTCAGGTGATTGGATGGAGGAGATGTAAGCTGGTTAGGTGATGGGACATGGAAGGTGTAGACTTGTCAGGTGATGGGACGTAGACGGGGTAGGCTGGTCAGGTGATTGGATGGGTGAGGTGTAAGTTAAATTGGTGATTGGATGTGGCAGGTGTCAGCTGATCAAGTAATTGAATAAGGCAGGAAACAGCTGGTCAGGTAATCAGATAAGGAGGGGGAAAGGGGCGGCAGCTGGTCAGGTGATTAAATGGGGGAGATGTAAGCTAATCAGGTGATAGGACATGGAAGGTGTCTGCTGGTCAGGTGATTGGAGGAGTGAGGTGTCATATGGTCAGCTGATTGGAGGAGTGAGCTGTCAGATGATTGGAGGAGTAAGCTGTCAGATGATTGGAGGAGTGAGGTGTCAGATGGTCAGGTGATTGGAGGAGTGAGTTGTCAGATGGTCAGCTGATTGGAGGAGTGATGTGTCATATGGCCAGGTGATTGGAGGAGTGAGGTGTGAGATGGTCAGGTGATTGGAGGAGTGAGAGGTCAGATGGTCAGGTGATTGGAGGAGTAAGGTGTGAGATGGTCAGGTGATTGGAGGAGTGAGAGGTCAGATGGTCAGGTGATTGGAGGAGTGAGGTATCAAATGGTCAGGTGATTGGAGGAGCGAGAGGTCAGATGGTCAGGTGATTGGAGGAGTGAGGTACAAGATGGTCAGGTGATTGGAGGAGTGAGGTACAAGATGGTCAGGTGATTGGAGGAGTGAGATACAAGATGGTCAGGTGATTGGAGGAGTGAGGTGTGATATTGTCAGGTGATTGGAGGAGTGAGGTGTCAGATGGTCAGCTGATTGGAGGAGTGAGGTGTCAGATGATTGGAAGAGTGAGGTATGAGATGGTCAGGTGATTGGAGGAGTGAGAGGTCAGATGGTCAGGTGATTGGAGAAGTGAGGTATTAAATGGTCAGGTGATTGGAGGAGTGAGAGGTCAGATGGTCAGGTGATTGGAGGAGTGAGGTATCAAATGGTCAGGTGATTGGAGGAGTGAGAGGTCAGATGGTCAGGTCACTGGAGGAGTGAGGTATCAGATGGTCAGGTGATTGGAGGAGTGAGGTGTGAGATAATCAGGTGATTAGAGGAGTGAGAGGTGAGATAGTCAGGTGATTGGAGGAGTGAGAGGTCAGATGGTCAGGTGACTGGAGGAGTGAAGTATCAGATGGTCGGGTGACTGGAAGAGTGAGGTATCAGATGGTCAGTTGATTGGAGGAGTGAGGTATCAGATGGTCAGGTGATTGGAGGAGTGAGGTATCAGATGGTCAGGTGATTGGAGGAGTGAGGTGTGAGATAATCAGGTGATTGGAGGAGTGGGAGGTCAGATAGTCAGGTGACTGGAGGAGTGAAGTATCAGATGGTCAGGTGACTGGAGGAGTGAGGTATCAGATGGTCAGGTGACTGGAGGAGTGAGGTATCAGATGGTCAGGTGACTGGAGGAGTGAGAGGTCAGATGGGCAGGCGATTGGATGACGAGGATGCAGCTGGTCAAGTGATTGGACGTGGGAGGTGTCAGCTGGTCAAGAGATCATATATAGAGATTACCCTTTTCTTGCGTTTCACTTTTGGAGTCTTTGAGTTTGGGAGAAGCTTCAAGCAAAGCCATGAGCTCTTCCGGAGGTCCTAGAACGTTACAAGAACAATATATTTAGTTCCTGGCAAAGGACAGTATTAGAAGTTACACACCTGTGTCTCTTACCAGTCTGGATAATTTTCCCATCATCCATCAGGACAAGAAGATCAGCTTTCTCCAGCAGCTCAGTCCGGTGAGTGCAGAGGATCCGGGTCTTGTGTCGCAAAATACCCAGGATGCATTTCTCCATGAGATGAGAGGCCACGTCCGCATCTACTGCAGCCAGGGGGTCATCCAGCAGATAGATGTCCTTCTCCTGAGAGGGAAAAGATGGATCCACATCAATTTACTGACCCTCCACATCCCCTGCTGTACACTAAAAGACAGAGCTGTGTACATGAGGAGGCGGGGCTCTGAAAAATCATAGAATAGCTCCTCCCACAACCACCTCTTATTTACAATCCAGACCTGTTAAGCAAGATGAGGGGTGGGGTCTAAGGGGGATTGGGAGAAGTTTGGTGGATGGGGCTTATTACATTACATCAAAACTAAGCTCTCTCAATCAACATTAACTATTTTTAATCTTTATGCTACTAGCATTAGTAAATAGATAGGAAGGTATATCATATTTTCTTGCTTGAACCCTTTTTTTTTTTTTTTTTTTTTAATTCTTTAGCTGCTTCCTGATTTTTGGCCTAGGCCAAATTATGTCATACTTCATGGGCATTTTTTTCTTACATATGGAGGAGGGGCTTTCTCAACTAAGCATGCCCTCCTGCCTGTACATCTGAGCTAAGGGCAGATGGACTCCAGGAAGTACATCCTACATGAATCATCTGCCCTCATTCAAGATGGCCGCAGCTAGAAATGCTGAAATGAAATAGTGTATTCAGTCTGTGGTGCTCAGATACAGTTTAGTTTTGCTTTAACAATGTCTATACAGTTCATTGTTGCCTTACTTGATACACAGCCCGGGCCAGGCTGACTCGAGCCTTCTGTCCCCCACTGAGAGTGACACCGTTCTCCCCGACCTCAGTCTGGTCCCCAGATGGAAATATCTGTAATGACATTATTTACTGTGCTCACTTTTACAGGTAAGGACACAGGGAATTGTCAACGTTTTGATAATGAGGTTTTGCAACCATTTGACAAACTGGTAGAGAAATATCATTTGCCTGATAAGGCATTTTTTCAATATTTACAGCTGCGACATGCTCTGCGGAGTCAAGCAAATACTTTTTTTACTAAAATATAACCCTTCATCAATTCTAGCTATGGCAGTAACTGTAAGATGATCTAAACATATATTCTTCTCTACAAGAGATAACTAGAACAAATCTACTAGAGGGTAGCTCTAGACGGTGAGGTAGAGATCTGGAGACCAGTGGCCGCCCTGCCCCCAGGCAGTGAAAAATAAAAAAAGGTCCTTAAGTGCACTGTGTTCAGGCGCCGGACACAGTGCACTCTGTGAAGCGCCACGTCTATGCAGTCACGAGATTGCAGACGAGGCGCTTCATATGCAGGTTTTTGTCCCGCCTTGCGGCGCATTCCATTGCGCCGGACAACTTCTGCCCGGTGCCCGTAGTGCGTATCATTACAGCCGGGTTTGATTGACATTGATTGACATTGGCACCGCCCTAGGACATGGGCGGTGCTTTCCATCCGAATTACGAAATAGTTTCCGGTTTTCCCTGTGCCAGTGATAAATCGGAAGTGATGTCACAGCTCCGTGGAACGCATGGCACGAGCGGAGCACTCTGCACTGTCTGGAGAGGAGTGAGGTAGATGATCTCTCTGCTCCTCCTGCACCTACACACTTTCTCCTGCCTGCAAGCTCTCCTCTCAGTCCAGCTCATCTGCTTTTCTCCACCACTGCCAACTCCAGCTCACTATTCCTCTCCCTGCAATCAGTGATTTATTCCCCCAGCGCTGATTCCAGCTCTCCTCCCCCCCATGGCATCTCCATCCTAATACACATCTCCTCTTCCCTGTCATCGGTCACTCATGTTCGGGCGCCGGACACAGTGCACTATGGGAAGCGCCACGTCTATGCAATCACGAGATTGCAGACGAGGCGCTTCATTTGCAGGCTTTTGTCCCGCCTTGCGGCGCAGTCCATCGCGCCCGACAACTTCCGCCCGGTGCCCGTAGTGCGTATCATTACGGCCGGGTGCTTTGATTGACATTGGCACCGCCCTAGGACATGGGCGGTGCTTTCCATCCGAGTTATGACATCGCTTCCGGCTTTCTGTGCCAGTGATAAACCGGAAGTGATCTCTCTGCTCCCCCTGCACTTTTCTCCTCCCTGCAAGCTCTCCTCTCAGTCCAGCTCATCTACTTTTCTCCACCAATGACAACTCCAGCTCACTACTCCTCTCCCTGCAATCAGGGATTTATTCCCCCAGCTCTGATTCCAGCTCTCCTCCCCCCCATGGCATCTCCATCCTAATACACATCTCCTCTTCCCTGTCATCAGTCACTCATCTCTCTCATCTGTCTGTCTATTCTTTCTATCTATCTGTAGGCCCTATTGGGGGCGAGTGACGGGGGGGTATGGGGTTGGTTTGAGGCTTTGTCTGGGCCCCCCCAAAAAAATGGAGTATCAGCCGCCACTGCTGGAGACACTTAGTAATGAGGAGTGGGAGCAAGCTCTGCAGAACCTATTTGGGTTATCCCTACCCTCCTCACAGTGTTTGACACAGCTGTTTATTATTCATAGAGCTCATTATACTCCTTTGAAGCTGCATTCTTGGGGCAAAGCAACTACATCAAATTGTCCAAGATGTACTACTGATGTAGGTACACTCATACATATATACATGCACTGTTACTGGGAATGTGTATTTGATACTTTTAATTTCTTTGTGTTTTACACAGGTCCATTTTGATCCAAAGATAGCATTGTTAGGGATTGTACCGGACGGAGGACACTCTCCCAGCCGAAATGCACGTGATGTGGCGAAAAACTATGTATATGGCTCGTAAACTTATATTACAAAAATGGATATCAAATTACCCACCAACAATAGATCAATGGATTAAAGCAATTAATCTTAATTTAAGACGAGAGGAATTGACATATAAACCCAGGAGATCCCCCCAAAAATTTGTAAAAATTGGTGGCTAGTTTCTGACTTGTCTGAGCAGTCAGTTGAGCATATTAAGTGGGTTGTAAAGGTAAAAAATGTTTCACCTTAATGCATTCTATGCATTAAGGTGAAAAAAATTCCGACAATACCGCCGCCCCCAGCCCCCCCGTTTTACTTACCTGACCCCTCGAAAGTCAGCCGCTCGCTCCCGACATCCATTTCGCCGCTCAGCCTGGCCGCTGATTGGCTACAGTGGATGGATTGAAAGCAGCGCAGCCATTGGCTCGCGCTGCTGTCAATCACATCCAATGACGCGGCGCGCCGGGGGGCGGGGCCGAGTGATACAGTGAGTGGCTATAGCCGCCGGCTGTATCACGGGAGCGCGCCCGCAAGAACTAACCACCATGCGAGGGAGCTCGCATTAAGGTGTTTAGTTCTTGCGGGGAGGAGCTGAAACAGTCGCCGAGGGACCCCAGAAGACCAGGTTCGGGGCCACTCTGTGCAAAACGAGCTGCACAGTAAAGGTAAGTATAACATGTTTGTTATTTTTTTTTTTTTTTTTTTAAATTACCTTTACAACCCCTTTAATGATAATGAGGAAAGTTAATAATGAGATAGAATATTTGTGGAGGATAATTGCATATGTATACAAACACCGTTAAAATGCAATAATTTAATTGGAATATTTAGGTCAGGTTTATAATTGCTACTAATTCTGTCAAGCCAAAGGGTGATTGATGGTACTGAAGTGATGGAGGGATCTGAGTGATGATTGAAATATCTGGTCGGCGTAAATATGTGTTTTTTCTTTTTTTTTTTGTTTTGTTTTTATGTTTTGTTAAACTGGGGTATTTGATGGAAATGCTTTACGTTGTAATGTATTTTTGTTGTACAATGAAAAAAAATGTAATAAAAATGTTACATAGTAGGTGAGGTTGAAAAAAGACACAAGTCCAACCTATGTGTGTGATTATATGTCAGTATTACATTGTATATCCCTGTATGTTGTGGTCTTCAGGTGTTTATCTAATAGTTTCTTGAAACTATCGATGCCCCCCGCTGAGACCACCGCCTGTGGAAGGGAATTCCACATCCTTGCCGCTCTTACAGTAAAGAACCCTCTACGTAGTTTAAGGTTAAACCTCTTTTCTTGTAATTTTAATGAGTGGCCACGAGTCTTATTAAACTCTCTTTTGCGAAAAAGTTTTGTTCCTATTGTGGGGTCACCAGTAAGGTATTTGTATATTGAAATGTATGTGATTTAAAAAAAAAGACACAGGGTTTATCACCATTAGAGAACATGCTGGGGGCAGAAGACTTACCGAAAACGTTATCAGTAGTGTACAAGGAACTATTTGTTGAAAGGCCAAAAATGCTTGTTAAATGTAGGGATACCTGGAGCGCACTTGTGACAGATTTTGGGGGGGAAGATTGGGATGACATGTGGGATCACCCCTTCCAGACCTTAGTATCAGCCAGAGATAGACTCATTCAATTTAAACTATTGCACCGGGTCTACTATACCCCTGCAAGGATTGCTGGGATATATGGTGGGGGTGCAGCCGAGTGTTGGCGCTGCACGGCTGACAATGCTGATTTTGACCATGTATTCTGGCAGTGCCAACTGATCCGGGAATTCCGGAAGGAGGTGACACACACTATACAGAAGGTCCTCACGGTACAGGTTCCTGTAACAGTGGCAGTATGTTTGCTGGGACTGGTGGAAGAGGTAACGCCACGTAGGGCACAAAGAACCATGATTTCACTATCTCTTTTCTATGCACGTAAAGCTATCTTGTTATGCTGGAAAAAAACAAATCCACCTACTATATCCTTCTGGAAAGAACTGATTAATAAAGCTCTCCCTTTCTATAAAGCAACATACCTGAGAAGGGGATGTCCAAAAAAATTTGAGAAGGTGTGGCAGTGCTGGCTTGATGCCAAGTTCACTTTGCAGTGATTCCGAGAGGGAGTAGTGGTATTTATAGTGGTATTTTTCCTGGTATATTTGGTTAACACATGGGTGGGCGGTTTTTAAAAAACAAAAAAACAAAAACAAAATCTCAATCAGCTCAAATACTAGGTATGCGATGATTGTGTAAACCACGGATGTATCACGAACCTAATCATGTTATTGGAAGGTAGAGAATAAGTATAACTTGTATTTGTATTGTGGAAGCTGCACCGGAAACAGGGTTAAGGTAGGGGGGGGGAGGGGAGGGTTTTTTTTTTTGGTACATGTTGTACTGTTGTATTGTTATGAAAAATGAAAAATAAAAATTGTTAAAAAAAAAAAAAAAAGACACAGGGACACCTAAAATGTACAACTGTAAGCAGAACTACGGAGCCCAACATGCCTTACTGTCTCCTACTGGCACACATGTAGAGCAGATGCTGCATTATTTGGCTGCCATAACTGGTTTTAGAGGTGCAGACTCTGGGGCCGTCATTCTGATCCATCATATGAATCGCTGACCTGGAATAAGCATGCAACCAGTGAAGCTCGAAAAGTTTGAACTCCATCTGCATACATCTTCCAGGTTACTGACTCCTTACTGAAGCCAGGATGTGGATGAAGCATGATGTCAGCCATGGAAGCTTCCACATAGCAACCCTCACATGTTCCCTTTGAAGTAAACCATGCCTGCCCCAAACCCGTCAGCCACTCACACTCAGGTCATCGGTCAGGGCGCAGGCCTCCACAACCTCCTTATATAGATGGTCATTATATTCCTTCCCAAACAGGATATTATCCCTGATGGTGGCAAACTGAATCCATGGCTCCTGCGCCACAAAACCGAAGCCGGTTTCCTGGTGCGACACGTACAGCGTTCCCCCGCACCTGCAACGACATAGGAGAAATGTATGTGGAAGGGAAACAAACCGCTCTATCAAGAAAGATAACTCCACTAGATCACAGATATACACTATATTGTGAAAAGTATTGGGACGCCTGCCTTTACACGCACATGAACTTTAATGGCATCCCAGTCTTAGTCCGTAGGGTTCAATATTGAGTTGGCCCACCCTTTGCAGATATAACAGCTTCAACTCTTCCGGGAAGGCTGTCCACAAGATTTAGGAGTGTGTCTATGGGAATGTTTGATCATTCTTCCAGAAGCGCATTTGTGAGGTCAGGCACTGATGTTGGACGATAAGGCCCGGTTCACAGTCTCCACTCTAATGCATCCCAAAGGCTGCACAGAGTCCTGACCTAAACCCCATAGAACACCTTTGTGATGAATTAGAGCGGAGACTGCGAGCCAGGCCTTCTCGTCCAACATCAGTGCCTGACCTCACAAAGGCACTTCTGGAAGAATTGTCAAACATTCCCATAGACACACTCCTAAACCTTGTGGACAGCCTTCCCAGAAAAGTTGAAGCTGTTATAGCTGCAAAGGGCGGGCCAACTCAATATCGAACCCTACGGACTAAGACTGGGATGCCATTAAAGTTCATGTGTGTGTAAAGGCAGGTGTCACAATACTTTTGACAATATAGTATACATTCAGAATCCACCAGAGGAGAGAAAGTGAGTTGTGTGATGAAAATATCTTCCTCTGACACTATGAAATGCTGGAAACGTTATCACATTCATTACTGCAACTACTGAACACTAAAAGGATAAAAATATGTCAGGTGCCAGCACCAGTTCTGTCATCCTGATCCTGGTTTTACTTCCTTTTGAGCTAGGATGTGGATGACAGCCCCAGATCCTGCTCCTTTAACAATATCTTCATGGGTATTTGTCATAGTTCTGTGTTGCTGGATTCGCTGATAGATGAAATATACAAAACACCAGCTGTGTGCACCGAAAGGTGCATAGAAGTCTTAGCAGTTACCTGGTCAGGTGATCAGGGGTTTGACGTTACCTGGTCAGGTGATCAGGGGTTTGACGTTACCTGGTCAGGTGATCAGGGGTTTGACGTTACCTGGTCAGGTGATCAGGGGTTTGACGTTACCTGGTCAGGTGATCAGGGGTTTGACGTTACCTGGTCAGGTGATCAGGGGTTTGACGTTACCTGGTCAGGTGATCAGGGGTTTGACGTTACCTGGTCAGGTGATCAGGGGTTTGGCGTTACCTGGTCAGGTGATCAGGGGTTTGACGTTACCTGGTCAGGTGATCAGGGGTTTGACGTTACCTGGTCAGGTGATCAGGGGTTTGGCGTTACCTGGTCAGGTGATCAGGGGTTTGGCGTTACCTGGTCAGGTGATCAGGGGTTTGGCGTTACCTGTTCAGGTGATCAGGGGTTTGGCGTTACCTGTTCAGGTGAACAAGGATTTGGCCTTACCTGTTTTTATATGAACAGGGGTTTGGCGTTACCTGTTCAGGTGATCAGGGGTTTGGCGTTACCTGTTCAGGCGATTAGGGGTTTGGCGTTACCTGTTCAGGTGATCAGGGGTTTGGCGTTACCTGTTCAGGCGATTAGGGGTTTGGCGTTACCTGTTCAGGTGATCAGGGGTTTGTGGTTACCTGTTCAGGTGATCAGGGGTTTGGCGTTACCTGTTCAGGCGATTAGGGGTTTGGCGTTACCTGTTCAGGTGATAAGGGGTTTGGCGTTACCTGTTCAGGTGATCAGGGGTTTGGCGTTACCTGTTCAGGTGATCAGGGGTTTGGCGTTACCTGTTCAGGTGATCAGGGGTTTGGCGTTACCTGTTCAGGTGATCAGGGGTTTGGCGTTACCTGTTCAGGTGATCAGGGGTTTGGCGTTACCTGTTCAGGTGATCAGGGGTTTGGCGTTACCTGTTCAGGTGATCAGGGGTTTGGCGTTACCTGTGAGGTGATCAGGGGTTTGGCGTTAACTGTTCAGGCGATCAGGGGTTTGGTGTTACCTGTTTAGGTGATCAGGGGTTTGGTGTCACCTGGTCAAGTGATGAGATGTGGGAGGTGTCAGCTGGTCAAGTGATCATGTATAAGGTTTATCTTTTTTTCTCGTTTTTCACTTTTGGAAACTTTGAGAAAGAAATGTTTGAGCAGTTACACAGTCCGAGTCTGTTTTTTTTTTTTTTTTGTAACTAAAAAGTACCAAACGCCATTCATATTCCATAATTTTTACTGTGATGGAGTTACCTTCATAAAAACTAATGTTATGGGAAGATGCCAACCAGTTTGACACCAAACACAACTATATTAAAAAGGTTCAGGCAGCTGATAAAACATATTATTTTTCCCAAAAGAAATGTGCATCCAGATCATTATCATATATGATGGCTAATAAATCTTAATTGCATGAGTGCAATATTATGTTGGTTGACAATTGTGTAACCTTGTCAGGTGCAAATATCGATGCATTTCGAAAGTTGGCAGTAAGGGTTTGTCTGCTGAAGCGTTATAAAAAACTCTCCAACACAGCACAACCATCAGACCCTTTGATGGATGTGTTATTTTTGTAACGCCCTCTCCAGGGACCAAAAAAAGATGGCTGCATTTGCAGGTCTGAGCTGTAATTCCTATGAAGCAATGCTAATTTATGAGAGCCGCTGACTCTGATACACCTAATTGGACTTACTCTGCAAGAAAATATGACTTTACACTGAACCAAAGACAATGTGAACTTTGCTAAGTATTTTTTACTTTTAACCTTTGGCACCAGCCACACGCAAATATTTGGCCTCTCGGTGGACGGGCCTTGGCGCCAAGCGGCCGCATATTTGCGTGAATTGCTGGAATACAGCTGTACAGCTCTCAGCACAGTTACCAGCGGCTAATAGAAAGCTCACGATCACTGCTTACGATCGGGAACTTTCCGATCATGTGACTGCCAATCACGGCAGTCACATGATCACAAACCCCGCTCCCACCTCCTGGCATCCTAAACCCCTTAAAGGGCCAGGAGGCGGCATCTCAAAGGGGTTAACCCCATTCAATTTAGGGCCCATTAACACAAGGACTATTTGGTGTTAGCAGGGCTTTGGTGTTACCTGATCAAGTGAAGAGGGGTGTGACATTACCTGGTAAGGTGGTTCATCATTACCTGGTCAGTTCTCCAGTTATTGCGGCCAAAAGAGAGCTTTTTCCACACCCAACTTTTCCAACAATGGCCACCAGCGCTCCCTGCGAATGCAACGGGGACACAAATATTACACAATTATTCACATATATCTTATCTGCTGTCAAGTGGCGGGTGAGCAGCCAGAGACTGCCGCTGTATGGAGGTGCCATGGCTCAGTAAATATATAGCTGCGGGCTATGATGCTCATGGACAATCACTCCAGTAGCAGTTTGTGGATAACATCTCCATCCTACACAACATGGATGTGTCATGGCGGCCTCATTTTATGTAAATATAAAACACACATTCTGCCACATTGGAGCTGCCAAGCCAATGACAGCACTGCACAGTGGTTTTTAAACAGAAGTAATAAATGGGAAACCCCAAGCCTGTCAGTGAACCCCTAGTAGTCTCATCCAATCTGGTGCCCCCTGCAGGCCTATCCGTGAACCCCCAGTTCTCTCATCCAATCAGGTGGCCCCTGCAGGCCTATCTTTGAACCCTTAGTGGTCTCATCCAATCTGGTGGCCCCTGCAAGCCTATCCGTGAACCCCCAGTACTCTCATCCAATCTGGTGGCCCCTGCAGGCCTATCAGTGAACCCCCAGTACTCTCATCCAATCTGGTGGCCCCTGCAGGCCTATCAGTGAACCCCCAGTACTCTCATCCAATCTGGTGCCCCCTGAAGGCCTAACATTGAACCCCCCAGTACTCTCATCCAATCTGGTGGCCCCTGCAAGTCTATCAGTGAACCCCCAGTACTCTCATCCAATCTGGTGCCCCCTGCAGACCTAACAATGAACCCCCCAGTACTCTCATCCAATCTGGTGGCCCCTGCAAGCCTATCCGTGAACCCCCAGTACCCTCATCCAATCTGGTGGCCCCTGCTGGCCTATCAGTGAACCGCCAGTACTCTCATCCAATCTGGTGGCCCCTGCTGGCCTATCAGTAAACCCCCAGTACTCTGATCCAATCTGGTGCCCCCCTCAGTCTATCAGTGAACTCTCAGTATTTCATGTAGTCTTCTGCTCTCATAGGTCTATTAGTGAAATCCTAGTACTCTCATCCAATCTGCCTCTATCTGTATTACAACATATATCACAATATCACAATATATATATTATGTTAAGCATAAAAAAAGGACTATTTTCACACAGGAAGTGTTATCCGGTTCTTTCATCAGGGGAACCACAATTAGTCCTATTTATATGTATTATGATATTGTGATATATGTACATTAATAAACACAATTTTGTTAATTTGTATATGTGCCTTCAAAGTCAATTTTTCTAAATATTTACATCTCCATATTGTCAATAGGAGGGTAACCAGCAGAACTATGACCTCTTCCCCAATCCATCCAGAAGTAAAAGGAAAAGTTTTGGCTAAAATTGGGCATTTTTTGGTATGATGCTCACATTTTTAGTCATTAATTGGAGAGTGAGCGAAAAAAGTACCTGCCACCAGATTGAAACGGCCATAGGAGTGTCCCATCAGTAATGTGTAGGGATGCACCGATATATTGGCCGCCGAAAATGATTGGCTGAAAATAGGGTTACCGGCGTTTTGCAGATAAAAAAACAAAACAGGTGCCGATAATGGCATGCTGTGTCACATTGACTTCAATGCAAAATTGCGTCTCACTGACTTCAATGCCAAAACGCGTCCCGTTGACTTCAGTGCCAAAACGCGTCCCGTTGACTTCAATGCCAAAACGCGTCCCGTTGACTTCAATGCCAAAACGCGTCCCGTTGACTTCAATGCCAAAACGCGTCCCGTTGACTTCAATGCCAAAACGCGTCCCGTTGACTTCAATGCCAAAACGCGTCCCGTTGACTTCAATGCCAAAACGCGTCCCGTTGACTTCAATGCCAAAACGCGTCCCGTTGACTTCAATGCCAAAACGCGTCCCGTTGACTTCAGTGCCAAAACGCGTCCCGTTGACTTCAGTGCCAAAACGCGACCCGTTGACTTCAGTGCCAAAACGCGTCCCGTTGACTTCAATGCCAAAACGCGTCCCGTTGACTTCAATGCCAAAACGCGACCCGTTGACTTCAGTGCCAAAACGCGTCCCGTTGACTTCAATGCCAAAACGCGTCCCGTTGACTTCAGTGCCAAAACGCGTCCCGTTGACTTCAGTGCCAAAACGCGACCCGTTGACTTCAGTGCCAAAACGCGTCCCGTTGACTTCAATGCCAAAACGCGTCCCGTTGACTTCAATGCCAAAACGCGACCCGTTGACTTCAGTGCCAAAACGCGTCCCGTTGACTTCAATGCCAAAACGCGTCCCGTTGACTTCAGTGCCAAAACGCGACCCGTTGACTTCAGTGCCAAAACGCGTCCCGTTGACTTCAATGCCAAAACGCGACCCGTTGACTTCAATGCCAAAACGCGACCCGTTGACTTCAGTGCCAAAACGCGTCCCGTTGACTTCAATGCCAAAACGCGTCCCGTTGACTTCAATGCCAAAACGCATCCCGTTGACTTCAATGCAAAAAAGCATCCCGTTGACTTCAATGCAAAAATGCGTCTCACCGACTTCAATGCAAAATCGCGTCTCACCGACTTCAATGCAAAATCGCGTCTCACCGACTTCAATGCAAAATCGCGTCTCACCGACTTCAATGCAAAATCGCGTCTCACCGACTTCAATGCAAAATCGCGTCTCACCGACTTCAATGCAAAATCGCGTCTCACCGACTTCAATGCAAAAGCAACCCCCACGGACTTCAGTGAAAAAATGCTAGCCACAGTAATTAAATTACATTCTTTTTTTTTTTAAACTGTCCATTTCCGTTTCAGTTTTCGGTTTCAGCACTGGAATTCTCATTTCGGTGAACCACTATTAATGTGTATCCAAACCCAAGAACAAACATGTAATGAAGATCGGATCGGTCAGCAGAGTCTGCAGAGTGAGATGTATAAAATCATACATAAAAACAAATAAGATCGATGTCTTACCTTGGGAACAGACAGATGACCGATGGAGATTTGCAGCGATTTGGATCTCTCCATATCGTCCTTAAACGCCGCCCCCCAGGTAAATAAGGCATTCTGCATCTCCACCGCTGTGGCTCCTCCTTTAGGGGGCGCTAAGACATAATAAGAAGAATATAATTCTATAATCAGCAGAATTTGGGGATATCTGATAATTCCAAACTGTAATCTCACATTGGTCTTCACTGCCAGAGGTCATAGATCATGGACCTCACAGCGGATATCACTGGCTATAGGGGGGGGATCAATAAACCTCTCAGAGCTGAACTCTAGGCAGAAAGGAAAAACATGAAATAAAGCGGTTCACCTTGTAGAGAAGAGAGGGAGAAGCAGCAGTGAGAGCCAATCGGGTCTTGCTGCGTTGCACCTGTGCTGATGCCCAATGCGGCAGGACCCCCATAGGCTTCCTCTGCACTGCACACACTGTCTGCTGACCGGGAACTTCCCGACAGAAAGAAGGCACGGTGTGAGCAGATGGAAGACTTTATCGGTGTGCTGCGTCTCCTTCATTGTCCAATCTCAATCTGAGGGCGTGTTCTCAGCCACTTGGGCACTTTCACTTCCCTTCCTGCCCAGGCCAATTGTCAGCTTTCAGCGCTGTCGCACTTTGAATGACAATTACGTGGTCATGCAGCGCTGTACTCAAACTAAATGTTTATCATTTTTTAGAGACAAACAGAGCTTTCTTTTGGTGGTATTTGATCACCACTGATGTTTTTTATTTTTTGCTAAACAAATGAAAAAAGACCAAAAATTTTGAAAAAAAAAAAAAAAGTTCTTCTTTGTTTCTGTTATAAAACTTTGTAAGCAAGTACGTTTTCTCCTTCACTGATGTGCGCAAAGGAGTCTGCACTGATGTGCAGCACTGATGAGGCGGGACTGATGGGCAGCCTTTTGTCAGGGCTGGGCTCAGCCCTTACTTCTCTGAGCTGGCCGCTCAGCTGTCGGCTAATTGCCAGCTCCTATCTCTCCACAGTTACTCAGCTGTTGATGATATCCTGCTCGTCAGTCCTGCCTACTTAAGCCGTCCAGCCCAAAGGATCTCTGCCTTCGCCTTGGTCAACAACACAGAGTCTATCTCCTGCGTTCCTGTGTAAAGACTTGCTTTGCTGACATCCCTTCTGGCTCTGGATCCTGCTTGCTGTTCCACTACATTGATCCCTGACTTCTGGCTTGGCTGACTATCCGTTCCGGTTACTGAACTTCGGCTATGTTTTGACTACGTTTGTTCTTTTTACTTTTATTATTAAACAAGTGTGATTTAACTGTACTTCTGTATTGGTCTGAATTCATGGTTTCTGACACTTTTATGGGCACTGAAGGGGGCACGGATGGGCGGTACTGATGAGCACTGAAAGTCATCATTGATGGGCACTAATTGGCATCACTAATGGGCATCACAGGTGGGCACCACTGATAATCACTGCACTGATTATCACTGCACTGATTATCAGTGCAGATCCCCCGTCAGGAGAGCCGCTTATCTGCTCTCCTCCATTCACATGCTGTAAGCGCAAATAGAGGAATGCCGATAACTGTTTGTGATCGGACACAACTGATCACATGGTAAAGAGCCTACGTCCTAGAATCTTTACTGAGATCGGAGATGCGGTGTATCAGGGTGACACACCGCACCACCGATCACCCGCGCGCCCCTGGGAGGTGCGCACTAGCGGCGAATCCTGAAGGACATCATATGACGCCCGATCAGGATAACTGATCCACCGCCCAGCCGTCATTTTGCTGTAGGCCTGGTGGGATGCGGTTCAAGTGTAATTTCAGTCAAAACCTAACTTAGCTAAAAATCTACTTCCATTCTAAGCCTATTCTACCTTGTAAAAGGAAAGAGGTCTATAATTACCTATTCTGAAGCAGCCCCAGTCTGGTCACATGACCTCTCCAGCAGTGTCAACGTAGAGGAAAGAGCAGCGACAACAGTCACAGAGCATGGGCGATGAGATCACCTATAGGCTTACTGTGGGGCAGGAGTTGTCGGCTGTCCCTCCTCTACACTGAAGCTGTTGCCGGGACCCGATTATCTGACCGAACCGGAGAGCCCTCAGAATAGGTAAGTATAGACATCTTTCCTTTCCTAGGGTAACAAGACTAGGCTTATACTGGGGTGAGAGTAGATTTGAGATTAGTTTGGTTTCGACTGGAATAATACTTTAACCAAGTTGTACTACTGCTGCTGCTGCTTGGGCTGTCATGTCTAGCAGAGTCCCAGGATCACAGAACTGGTTGCACAGAAGTACAAATCCTTCAGAAGGCAGAACCCTTCCCAGATATGCATTTTAATTGAGTATTTTGAACCTGCCCAGGGCTTGGCTGTAAATAACATCAATAAAATACTAAAGATTCAAAGACATCTACAGAGGGGAAAATAATTACTCGATCCCGTGCAGATTGTGTAATTTTGCCCACTTACAAAGAAATGAAGGGTCTATAATTTTTATCATAGGTGTATTTTAAATGATAGGGACAGAAACACATGATACAAATTTTATAAATTGAGTTGCAGTTCAGTGAGTAAGGCCTCTTTCACAAGGGGCAGATCAGTCATGATCCGCCCCGTGAACATCCGCTTGCTCAGCGGGGATCGCTCCGCCGATCCCCGCTGAGCAGGAAGATGACAGGTGCATCGCTGCACGCTGTGCAGCGACGGACCTGTCAGAGCGCCGCTCTCCCCTATGGGGGGATCGGATGATGACGGTCCGTAGTGTCCGTCGTCATCCGATCCGAAAACGGAGGGAAAAATAGGATTTTTTATTACAGCTTACCTGTAAAATCCTTTTCTTTCGACGGACATCACGGGACACAGAGCCACAGTAATTACTGATGGGTTATAGGGTATCACTAGGTATTGGACACTGGTCACACCCTAATCAGGAAGTTCAACCCCCTATATAACCCCTCCCCTTCCAGGGATACCTCAGTTTTGTAGCAAAGCAGTATAGGTGTATTAGAAGAGGGGCGGGACCTCTGTGTCCCGTGATGTCCGTCGAAAGAAAAGGATTTTACAGGTAAGCTGTAATAAAAAATCCTATTTTCTTTTCTCGGACATCACGGGACACAGAGCCACAGTAATTACTGATGGGATGTCCCAAAGCAATGCCAACTGAGGTGGGGGAATCACAACCAAGTAGGGTGCTATCAGACCTGAGGACCTTGTACCGCTGTCTGCAGCACACTACGCCCAAAGGCGATATCCTCATGCCTTCTCACATCCACCTGATAGAATCTGGTGAATGTATGAACTGAAGACCAGGTTGCGGCCTTGCAGATCTGAGCCATAGAGGCCCGGTGATGCACTGCCCAAGAAGCACCAATAGCCCTTGTGGAATGTGCCTTGATCTGAAACGGGGGAACCTTCCGTTTCAAACCGTAAGCTTGAATAATCAACTGTCGAATCCATTTAGAAATGGTAGCTTTTGACGCTGCCTGTCCTCTATTGGGACCCTCCGGCAGCACGAACAAGACATCCGTCTTGCGAATCTGAGCAGTTGCCTCCAGATAGGTCTTGACTGCTCTTACTACATCCAAAGAATGTAATGACCTTTCTTCCGAAGAACAAGGTTCTGGAAAAAAGGAAGGTAGCACAATGTCTTGGTTTAGATGAAAATCTGAAACCACCTTCGGTAAAAAAACTAGGATGAGGGCGCAGTACCACTCTATCCTTGTGTATAATCAAGTAAGGCTCTTTACAGGGAAGAGCTGCTATTTCTGATACTCTTCTAGCAGAAGAGATAGCTACCAGGAAAATTAGTTTCCTCGTCAGTAAGACCAAAGGAATCTGACGTATTGGTTCAAAAGGTTGTTTTTGTAACACCGATAGAACCAAGTTCAAGTCCCAGGGGTTTAGGGGCGCCTTAACCGGAGGATTAAGACGCATCACCCCCTGTATAAAGTTTCGGATCAGAGAATGCGAAGCAAGCGGCCGTTGAAACAACACTGATAAGGCCGACACCTGGCCCTTGATGGTACTCAAGGCCAGCTTCATCTCTAATCCTAATTGTAGAAAATCCAGAATTCTACCTATGACATATTTCCTGGGATGCCAACCCCTGGATTCACACCAGGATACATAAGCTTTCCAGACACTATGATAAATCATTCTGGAAGCTGGCTTCCTTGCCTTGATCAAGGTAGATATGACAGGACCTGAAAGCCCACGATTTTTCAGAACGTGGGATTCAATAGCCCACCCGTCAAATCTAGCATTTGTGAGGCAGGCTGGAACACCGGACCTTGAGCTAACAGGTCTGGGTGTATCGGTAGGGTCCACCGGGAACCCACCATCATCCCTGCTATTTCTGCTTATCAGGTTCTTCTGGACCAAACGGGGGCCACCAGAAGTGCCGACTTCCCTTCTTGCCTGAGTCTGCGAAGGAGCCGTGGCAGTAGCAGAATGGGAGGGAATGCATAAATCGGTGAGAGCCGATGCCACGGAATCACCAACGCATCCGTCCTGCCTGCAAGAGGATCCCAGGCAACCGGTAGGAAGGATTCCCCCTTCTGTAGGTTTTCGGGTATGAGCCATCAACTGAGGCTCTGACGCATCGCATGCGATAGGTGCATTGGAAAGTTTAATGCCTGCACCTTCCTGTTCCAGGTCAACAGAATACTGTGTTACAACAGTTCTGCTTGGAACTGCGCATAGGGAACTGCTTCGAATGAAGCCACCATCTTCCCCTGCAGCCTTATACAAAGGCGGACAGAAAGACCCTTCTTGGCCTTGACTGTCAGAATCAGCTCCCTTAGAGCAGTGATCTTTGCCTGCAGACACTTCAGTTAAGCAGGAAAACTGGGCACATATAGGCCTGCATCTCTGATGCCTATTGATATCAGAAATTCTCCTCCCTGCAGGACGGAGATTACTGTCTGAATTGATTCCAAACGAAAGGACTGCATCCTTGGGAATCGTTTCAGATCTCTCAAATCCAAAATGGGTCTGTCGTCCCCATTTGGTTTTCAGACCATAGAAAGATTGGAACAAAGTCTCAATCCTTGATCCTTTGTGGGAACCCCCACAATGACCTCTTGCGACAAAAGTCGCTTTATCGCTAGAAGGAGCGACTGCTTCTCTTCTGGCTTTCTGGGAACACCTGATCTGAGGAAACGAGGAGAGGGACATTCTTGGAACTCCAGTCTGTACCCTAAGGTTACCGTGGAGATCACCCATCTGTCCTGGAAGTCCTTCTGCCAGGGCCCTGAGAGCTGCAGCAGTCTTTCCCCCCACTCGAGCAAGCGGGGCGCCCCTTCATGAAGAGGTCTTAGTGTCTTGCTTAGAAGACCTTTTCCCCCAGGATTTCTTGTGTCCCTGGGGTTGACTCTTGTTTCTTGCCCCATACGGAGGAGACCCTCGTGGCTGCCTGGAGGCTGATGCCCCTGGCGCTGGGGAAAGAGTCCGTTTAAAAGAGGGACGCTTACTCTTCTTCTTATCAGGTAAGAGAGTGCTTTTCCCACAGGAGATCATCTTGATATAATTATCCAAGTCCTCTCCAAACAACCTTTCACCACGGAAGGGAAACCCAGCCAGTAGCTTCTTACATGGTGCTTCGGCTGACCAGTTTTTCAACCATAAGATTCTACGTATATGCACCAACCCAAGCAAGAGGCGTGAGGTTTGCACGATAGAATCTCTAATGGCATCAACAGCATAACATAAAGCCGCAGGAAGGTTAGCAAACCCCTAGGCCTGTTGTTCAGGTAATACTTTGATGACCTGTTTAACATGGTCTCTTAAGTATTGACAGACTCCAATCGCTGCTACTGCAGGTTGGGCCACTGATCCTGCTAAAGAGAACACATCTTTCAATAAGAAGTCCATCTTTTTATCCACAGGATCTTTGAGCATCTGAGCGTTGTCTACAGGACAAGTCAGATTACTATTTACAGAGGAAATGGCCGCATCAATGGCCGGTATTCCCCACCTCTTAATAAACTTTTCTTCCATAGGATAAAGTGTAGAAAACTTTTTCGGCGGAAGAAATCGCTTATCTGGGTGATCCCACTCAGAATAAAGCAGCTTTTCAAGTAAATTATGAACAGGAAAAGCATGTGCTGCTTGGAAAGGTTTCAGTGACCCCAAAGCAGAAGAGGTTTCTGTAGTAGTTTCAGGTAGGGACAACTTAAATGTGGAGCGGACCAAACCAGTGAGGATCTGCACTAAGACTTTCTCCTCTTGGGAAGTCGCAGAGGGTCGCTCTCCACCTGAATCCTCCGAAGAGGAATCATCTGTCCCATCCCGATCCTCTGAAAGGGATTCATCTCCTTTATCCCAGAGCTCCTCTGACTGAGGGTCTTGGGAAGCAGAGGAAGGCCTTGTGCGTTTTCTTTCACTGCATGAAGATGTAATCGCGGCCATTAGCTTTTTCTCTAATCCAGAAATGGTTGAGGAAAAAACTTCTTGTGTAATGTACACAGTGGCTGAAGTGCCGGCAGCAGATGTAGCCCCTAACCCCAATGGCTCTCCCTGTCCAGCTGCCCCTGGTCCCTCAGGAGGGGATGGTGTAGCAGACAGGGGGTCCTCAGAACCTGAACGAGACCCCCTAGTGCCTCTGGTTCTTGGGGTGCTTGAACCTCTTCTACCCATAGTGCAAAGCAACAAGGTGTGAGGTATCAAAAGCGAACACTGACTGCTGAGCGATGTAGTCTGGCTAAAAGCCTTGCTACCAAATGCCCAGTCCGGTGTTCTTTAGTAAATGCAGCCTAGGGGAATGCCTGTGTCCCACCTTACATGCGACTGTCAGCTCTGTGTCTCTCCAAAGCTCAGAGCACCTGTACAGTGTGCCTTAAATGGCCATGCTTTCTGGCACTGTGGGCGTCTGGGCACGCTGACGCTGTGCTGACGCCCCGCCCCCCCTTCCCCCCCCTCGTTTTTGAAAAACGAGCGCTTCCCGCGCAAGCCGACCCTTTCTGACAAGCCTGAAGGGAGGCTGGGGTTGGGGGAATAAGGAGGAGGCCGGCAGTGATGGGCCCTGCATCGCAATGCGGCTTCGGTGGCGGCGGCAGCGGCTGTGACAGTGCGGTCTCACCCGCCTTACAGCATACCTGAGCCTTTCCCTAGCCTGGGGGGACCATCCCAGCAGAGAAAACCCCCCACCATCTACCTTTGGAGCTGGAGGAAGAGCTAATGCAGCGGACGCTGAGACAGATCAAACATGAAAAGGTTTGTGCTCTTGGCAGCCCCCGGTGGTCACAATAGGCACAGCATGCATTCACCTTAAAGGAGAAAAGCCACTAGAATTAAAATTCTGTGGAATCTCCTCTTACCTTATCCAGGCCGCAGGGTTCAGTTTACACAGACCCAGCCTTCGCCTCTCACGGTGGGCTCCGTTTGTGGAAAAACCGTCAGAGACTGGGGCCCCCATCAGTAGGGGGATCCTTCAGTTCTGGGCCTGTAAAGCACCTCGCCAGAAATTAGGAAGTTTAAAGCCATTTTCTGATCCGCGGGTCCAGCTCTCTAAAAAGAGAAGCATTACGGGTAAAACCTCGTTTCTTCGGACACGAGGCCCGGGTACCATCCAATTCGGCCATGAAAAGACACTTTGAATGGATCCGGTCGCCTGGCTTGCCCCAGTATAGGATCTTAGAATATTCCTTTTGGAGCTTCAGCACAGGACATCTTTACACGTCCAACACCTAAGACACTGGTGTAAAAACTGAGGTATCCCTGGAAGGGGAGGGGTTATATAGGGGGTTGAACTTCCTGATTAGGGTGTGACCAGTGTCCAATACCTAGTGATACCCTATAACCCATCAGTAATTACTGTGGCTCTGTGTCCCGTGATGTCCGAGAAAAGAAAGTAGGTTTTTCCTCCGTTACACTTTTCGGATCGGAGCGGGTCGGATGTCAGCGGACATGTCACCGCTGACATCCGACGCTCCATAGGGATGAATGTATGTCCGTTTTTCATCCGAAAACGGAAGGATGAAAAACGGACATACGGATCCCTCGTGTGAAAGAGGCCTAAAATAAGTATTTCATCCCCTACCAACCAACAATAATTCTGGCTCCCACAGACTGGCTCCAGAAGGTGCTCATGTGGTACAAAGATTAGGTCTGTCAATGTAATAAGGTGCTCCTAACAACAACTCGTTAAGTGTATAAAAGACACCTGACCAGAATCTTTCTTCCATTCAAACCTCACCATCATGGGCAAGACCAAAGAGCTGTCAAAGGACGTCAGGGACAAAATTGTAAACCTGCACAAGGCTGGAATGAGCTACAAGACCATCAGCAGGAAGCTTGGAGAGAAGGAGACAACTGTTGGAGGGATTATTCTCAAATGGAAGAAATACAAAATAACCATCAATCGCCCTCAGTCTGGAGCTCCATGCACGATTTCTCCTCATGGTGTGAGGATGATCATGAGAAAAGTGAGGGATCAGCCCAGAGCTACACAGGAGGAGCTTGTGAATGATCTCAAGGCAGTTGGGACCACAGTCACCAAACAAACCATTGCTAACACAATACGCATTGGACTGAAATCCTGCCGGTCCCCCTCCTCAAGAAGGCACATGTACAGGCCCGTCTGAAGTTTGCCAATGAACATCTAAATGATTCAGAGAGGGATTGGGAGAAAGTGCTGTGGTGACCAAAATAGAGCTCTTTGGCATCAACTCGACTTGATGTGTTTGGAGGAAGAAAAATGCTGACTATGACCCTAACAACACCATCCCTACAGTCAGGCATGGAGGTGGAAACATTATTCTTTGGGGCTGTTTCTCTGCTAAAGGTACAGGCTCTCTTTGCCGTATTGGGGGGGGGGGGGCAATGGACGGGGCCATGTATTGTAAAATCTTGGATGAGAACCTTCTTCCCTCAGCCAGAACACTGAAGATGGGTCGTGGATGGGTCTTCCAGCATAACAATGGCCCAAAACATACCGAAGGAATGGATCAAGAAGAAGCACATTAAGGTCATGGAATGGCCTAGCCAATCTCCAGACCTTAATCCTATAAAAAATTTATAGAGGGAGCTGAAACTTCGAGTTGCCAAGAGACAGCCAAGAACCCTTAAGGATTTAGAGAAGATCTGTAAAGAAGAGTGGATCAAAATCCCTCCTGAGATGTGTGCAAACCTGGTCACCAACTACAAGAAAAATAGGATTTTTTAAAACAGCTTACCTGTAAAATCCTTTTCTTTCGAAGGACATCACGGGACACAGAGCCACAGTAATTACTGATGGGTTATATAGGTATCACTGGTGATTGGACACTGGCACACCCTATCAGGAAGTTCAACCCCCTATATAATCCCTCCCCCTTGCAGGGATACCTCAGTTTTGTAGCCAAGCAATATAGTGTATTAGAAGAGGGGTGGGACCTCTGTGTCCCGTGATGTCCTTCGAAAGAAAAGGATTTTACAGGTAAGCTGTTTTAAAAAATCCTATTTTCTTTCTCGAACATCACGGGACACAGAGCCACAGTAATTACTGATGGGATGTCCCAGAGCAATGCTACCTGAGGGGGGGGGAACCACGACCAAGTAGGGTGCAATCAGACCTGAGGACCCTGTACCGCTGTCTGCAGCACACTACGCCCAAAGGCGATATCCTCATGCCTTCTCACATCCACCTGATAGAATCTGGTGAATGTATGAACTGAAGACCAGGTTGCGGCCTTGCAGATTTGAGCCATAGAGGCCCGGTGATGCACTGCCCAAGAAGCACCAATAGCCCTTGTGGAATGTGCCCTGATCTGAAACGGAGGAATCTTCTGTTTCAAACCGTAAGCTTGAATGATCAACTGTCGAATCCATTTAGAAATGGTAGCTTTTGACGCTGCCTGTCCTCTATTGGGACCCTCTGGCAGCACAAACAAAACATCCGTCTTGCGGATCTGAGTAGTTGCCCCTAGATAGGCCTTAACTGCTCTTACTACATCCAACGAATGTAGAGATCTCTCTTCCGGAGAACAGGGATCTGGAAAAAAGGAAGGTAGAACAATGTCTTGGTTTAAATGAAAATCAGAAACCACCTTCGGTAAAAAACTAGGATGAGGGCGTAGTACCACTCTATCCTTGTGTATAATCAAATAAGGCTCCTTACAGGAAAGGGCTGCTAATTCTGATACTCTTCTAGCAGAAGAGATGGCCACCAGAAAAATTAATTTCCTTGTCAACAAGACCAAAGGAATCTGACTTATTGGTTCAAAAGGCCGTTTCTGTAACACAGCCAGGACCAAATTCAAGTCCCAGGGGTTTAGGGGCGCTTTAACCGGAGGATTAAGACGCATCACCCCCTGCATAAAGTTTCGGACCAAAGAATGCGAAGCAAGTGGCCGCTGAAATAATACTGATAAAGCAGAGACCTGGCCCTTGATGGTACTCAAGGCCAGCTTCATCTCTAATCCCATCTGTAGAAAATCAAGGATTCTACCTATGACATATTTCCTGGGATGCCAACCTCTGGATTCACACCAGGTTATATAAGCTTTCCAGACTCTATGATAAATCATCCTGGAAGCTGGCTTCCTTGCATTAATCAAGGTAGATATGACAGGACCTGAGAGCCCACGACTCTTCAGAACGTGGGTCTCAATAGCCAAACCGTCAAATTTATCGTTTGTAAGGCAGGATGGAACACTGGACCTTGAGATAACAGGTCTGGGCGTACCGGTAGGGTCCACGGGGAACCCACCGTCATCCTTACTATTTCTGCATACCAAGTCCTTCTGGGCCAAGCGGGGGCCACCAGAAGTACCGACTTCCTTTCCTGCCTGATCCTGCGAAGGAGTCGTGGTAATAGCAGAATAGGCGGGAATGCGTAAATCAGTGAGAACTGATGCCACGGAATCACCAAAGCATCCGTCCCGCATGCAAGAGGATCTTTTGTCCTTGCCACAAATCTGTCTATCTTTTTGTTGAATCGGGATGCAAAGAGATCTACATCTGGAACCCCCCATCTTTGGCATATGGCCCAAAAGACGTCGGGATGCAGAGACCATTCCCCTGGAAGTAACTGCTGGCGACTTAGATAGTCCGCCTGCCAATTCTCTATTCCCGGGATGAAAACTGCCGATATGCATGGCACATGCATCTCTGCCCAGACTAAGATCTGGTTCACCTCTTTTTGAGCAGCTCGGCTCCGGGTGCCTCCCTGATGATTGACATAAGCCACTGCTGTGGCATTGTCGGACTGGATCCTGACCGGACAACCCTGTAGCCTGATAGTCCAGGCTTTTAGAGCTAGATGTATCGCCCGGATCTCCAGAATGTTGATGGGTAAGGTCCTCTCTGTCTTGGACCATACCCCTTGGACCGCAGCCTGTTCCAGAACTGCTCCCCAACCTGACAGACTGGCATCTGTTGTTACCACCGTCCAGGTAACCGGTAGAAAGGATTTCCCCTTCTGCAGGTTTTTGGGGTATGAGCCACCAATTGAGGCTCTGACGCACCGCATGCGACAGGTGCATCGGAAAGTCTAATGCCTGAACCTTCTTGTTCCAGGTTGACAGAATACTGTGTTGCAGCATTCTTGAGTGAAACTGAGCATAGGGAACTGCTTCGAATGAAGACACCATCTTCCCTAGTAGCCTCATACAAAGGCGGACTGAGGGACCCTTCTTGGTCCTTACTGTCAGAATCAGCTCTCTCAAAGCAGTGATCTTTGCCTGGGGTAGAAATATTTTCTCCTGGCTTGTATGTATAATCAGACTTAAATATTCCAGTCTTCTTACTGGTTTTAGGAAAGACTTTTCTAAGTTGAGGATCCAACCCAGGTGTTCTAGATACCTGACCGTGGTCCTCAAGTTTCCATTCAAAGAGGCTACCGACCGGTCTATCAAGAGCAGGTCGTCTAGGTATGCTATGACAGCTATACCCTGAGCCCTTAATCTGGCCAGAGGAGGAGCCAAGATCTTTGTGAACACTCGAGGTGCAGTGGCTATCCCAAAGGGCAGAGCCATAAACTGGAAATGGCGCCCTCCTACCTCGAAGCGCAGAAACTTCTGATGAGCAGGAAAAATGGGCACATGCAGATATGTATCTCTGATGTCTATTGATGGCAGAAATTCTCCTCCCTGCAGGGTGGGAACTACTGTTCGAATTGATTCCATGCGGAAGGATTGAATCCTTAGGAATCGGTTCAGATCCCTTAAGTCCAAAATGGGCCTGACATCCCCATTTGGCTTTTGGACCGTAAAAAGGTTGGAATAGAAGCCCAATCCCTGGTCCTTTGTGGGAACTATCATATTGACCTCCTGCGACAAAAGTCGCTCTAACGCTAGAAGGAGCGACTGCTTCTTCTCTGGGTCTCTGGGAACATTTGATCTGAGGAACCGAGGAGAAGGGAATTCCTGAAACTCCAGCTTGTACCCTAAGGTTACCGTGGAGACTACCCATCTGTCCTGGAAGTCCTCCTGCCAGAGCTCTGAGAATTGTCGCAGTCTTCCCCCCACTCGAGTGAGCGGGGGCGCCCCCTCATGCAGAGGTCTTAGTGTTTTGCCTAGTAGGCTTCTTTCCCCAGGACTTCTTTTGTCCCTGGGGTTGACTCTTGTCTCTGGACCCCGATGGAGGCGGCCGTCGAGACTGCCTGGAGGCTGAAGCCCCCGGCGCTGGGGAAAGAGTCCGTTTGAAAGAGGGACGCTTACTCTTCTTCTTGACAGGTAAGAGAGTGCTTTTCCCACAAGAGATTCTCTTGATATAGTTATCCAAGTCCTCTCCAAACAACCTTGCACCACGAAATGGAAACCCAGCCAGTAGCTTCTTACATGGTGCTTCGGCTGACCAATTTTTCAACCATAGGATTCTACGTATATGCACCAACCCCAGTGAAAGACGGGAGGTTTGCACGATAGAATCTCTAATGGCGTCAACCACAAAGCATAAGGCCGCTGGAAGGTTAGCAAACCCCTGGGCCTGCTGTTCAGGTAATACTTTGATGACCTGCTTAACATGGTCTCTTAAGTATTGACAGACTCCAATCGCTGCTATTGCAGGTTGGGCCACTGATCCTGCTAAGGAGAAAACATCCTTCAATAGGGATTCCATCCTTTTATCTACAGGATCCCTGAGCATCTGAGCATTGTCTACAGGACAAGTCAGGCTATTATTTATGGAGGAAATGGCGGCATCAATAGCCGGAATTCCCCACATTTTAATAAACTTTTCTTCCATCGGATAAAGTGTTGAAAACTTTCTCGGCGGAAAAAAACGTTTGTCTGGGTGATCCCACTCAGAATAAATAAGCTTTTCAAGTAAAGTATGAACAGGAAAAGCATGTGCTGCTTGGAAAGGTTTCAGTGACCCCAAAGCAGAAGAGGATTCTTTAGCAGTTTCAGGTATGGGCAACTTAAATGTGGAGCGGACCAATCCAGTGAGGATCTGCACTAAGACTTTCTCCTCTTGGGAAGTCGCAGAGGGTCCCTCTCCACCTGAATCCTCCGAAGAGGAATCATCCATCCCATCCCGATCCTCTGAAAGGGATTCATCTCCTTTATCCCAGAGCTCCTCTGTCTGAGGGTCTTGGGGAACAGAGGAAAGCCTAGTGCGTTTTCTTCCACTGAGTGAAGACGTAATCACGGCCATTAATCTTTCCTCTAGACCACTAATGGTTGAGGAAAAAACCTCTTGTGTAATATATACAGGGGCTGAAGTGCCAGAAGCAGGTGTAGCCCCTGACCCCAATGGCTCTCCCTGGCTAGCCGTCCCTGGCCCATCTTTAGGGGGGAAGGATGCTGCCGACAGGGGGCCCTCAGAACCTGAACGAGATCCCCTAGTGTCTCTGGTTCCTGGGGTGCTTGAACCTCTTCTACCCATAGTGCAAAGCAACAAGGTGTGAGGTATACAAATGAACACTGTCCGCTGAGCGATGTAGTCTGGCTAAAAGCCTTGCTACCCAATGCTCAGTCTGGTGTTACTTCAGTAAATGCTGCCTAGGAGAATGCCTGTGTCCCACCTTACATGCGACCGTCAGCTCTGTGTCTCTCAGAAGGCTGAGTGCACCTGTACAGAGTGCCTCTAATAGCCTGCAGCTGGCCTGAGTGGGAGTCTAAACACTCTGTGCTGACATCCCGCCCCCTCCTCTACCGCCCCCCCCCCCCCTTGAGTTTTGAAAAAAACGAGCGCTTCCCACACTGCCGACTCTCCTGTCATGCTCTGGAGAAAAGGCTGGGGATGGGGGGGGGGAAGGAGGGAGACTGGTAACAAGATTTGCCTGAACGGCTATCTTCAGAGATGGTGGCCATTAGGCCACAGAGCCCGGGTGGTATAACCACTTTCTAGACCCCTGTGGCCCCTCTCTAGCCTGGGGGGAACATTCAAACATGAGAAATCCCCCCATCCACCTTACCTGCTTGCAGCCTGCTTGATACGCTGGGACATACACAGCGATTACAACACCTGAGACAGACATTCAGCATGTGTAGGTTTGTGCTCTTAGCAGCCCCCGGTGGTCACAATAGGCATAGCATGCATTTACCTTAAAGGAGAAAAGCCACTAGAACTCAAAAATTCTGTGGAATCTCCTCTTACCTTATCCAGCCGCAGGGTGCTGTTTACACAGACCCAATCTTCACCTCTCACGGTGGGCTCCGTTTGAAAAAAACCGTCAGAGACTGGGGTCCCCATCAGTAGGGGGATCCAACAGTTCTGGGACCGTAAAGCACCTCGCCAGAAATTAGGAAGTTTAAAGCCATTTTCTGATCTGCGGGGTCCAGCTCTCTAAAAAGAGAAGCATTACGGGTAAAACCTCGTTTCTTCGGACACGAGGCCCGGGTACCATTCAATTCGGCCATGAAAAGACACTTTGAATGGATCCGGTTCGCCTGGCTTGCCCCAGTATAGGATCTTAGGATATTCCCTTTGGAGCTCAGCACAGGACATCTTTACACGTCCATCACCTAAGACACTGGCGTAAAAACTGAGGTATCCCTGCAAGGGGGAGGGATTATATAGGGGGTTGAACTTCCTGATAGGGTGTGCCAGTGTCCAATCACCAGTGATACCTATATAACCCATCAGTAATTACTGTGGCTCTGTGTCCCGTGATGTTCGAGAAAGAAAGTCTGACCTCTGTGCTTGCCAACAAGGGTTTCTCCACCAAGTACTAAGTCATGTTTTTCTTGGGGATCAAATACTTATTTTACTCTCTGAACTGCAACTCCATTTATAACATTTGTATCATGTGTTTATTTCTGGATTTTTGGTTGATATTCTGTCTCTATCATTTAAAATACACCTATGATAAAAATTATAGATCCTTCTTTTCTTTGTAAGTAGGCAAACTTACAAAATCTGCAGGGGATCAAATAATTATTTTCCCCAATGTAATGTAACACAAGTCATAATGACAGACACTAAACACCCACAGCACAGGAGACTGTCCTTCATCCAGATGTGGTGGGACTACAAGTCTCGACTTGCTGAAACTAAACGCTCCCTTTCCCCCCAATTCTCACCTTCCGTTTTGTAGTATGTCAGCAGGTTTTGGTCTGGGAACTCCAGGAAGCTCTGAATCCGATCCAATGACACCTTGGCCTCTAAGACTCCATTCAGCACCCAGGGGAAATTGTTCAATGGCAAAATTAGCATTCCCACAAGAGCCAGAGTTGTGAACACCTACAGAGGAGAACATACAGCTCTGTCAGGGCTGCAGGAGACATCTCAACAAAGAAGTAAAATTATAAAGAGATAAGTGTGCAGAAGAGAAGGACGTGTCTACTGAGACTGCCAACCTCTTGACTGACCTTGGCTGCAGTAAGCTGGTTTCCAAGTAGTACATAGGTGACAAAGGTGATGATGCAAACGAGGACAGGTAAAGCTGCCCACAGATACACACAAACAGCGTCCAGTAGTTTAATGGCCCGAAGGCTGCGCAATTCCTTCCTCCGTAGGATGGTCAGCTGACGTGCAAAATGTTCTTCCCATGTGTAAAACTTCACCACCCGCATCCCAGACAACAACTCCGTCACCAGCTGGGGAATCAGACAGAGAAGAATCTCAGCAACTATAGGGGAGGAATATAGAGCCAAAGAAGGAGGGGAAGGAAAGAAAAAAAAGAAGAAGAAGAAAAGAATGGAAGAGAAAGGAAAGGGAGAAATGGGTAGAAGAAGGAAATGGAAAGGAAAGTAGAAGAAGAAAAGGAAGAAGGTAAAATAAGAGAAAAAGGAAAAAGGTAAAAAAAAAAAATAGGTGAGAAAGAAAGGTAATGGGGAGGGAAGGGAGGAAGGAACAAACAAGGGATTGAATGACACAAGAAAAGGAAAGGGAGAGCCATCAGTAGATGAGTAAGTGACCGTGAAAACATACTTAGAGGATAGGAAGAAAAAGAGAAGGGACAGGAGGAAGGAATGAACGAAGAGAGAAGGGAGGGAAAAAAGGAATGAATAGTGAAGGGAGTGGAGAAATGAACTATGAGAGAATGGAGGGGAGGAAGGAAAAAAAGGGAAGGCAGGGAAAGGAAGAATGAAGTGAGAAGGGAGGGAAGGAAGGAATGAAGCAAGATTTTTTTTTTGGGGGGGGTATAAAATTAAGAGAGTTGCGAGGATAGGGAGGAATGAATAGAGAAGGGAGGGAGAGAATGAAGAGAGAAGGGAGGGAAGGAAGGAATAAAGTGGGATGGGCAGGGGAGTATAGAATGAAGAGAGTTGCGAGGATAGGGAGGAATGAAGAGAGAAGGGAGGCAAAGATAGAATGAAGAGAGAATGGAGGGAAGGAAAGAAAGGAAGTGAGATGGGAGGGGAGTGTAGAATGAAGAGAGTTGCGAGGATAGGGAGGAATGAATAGAGAAGGGAGGGAGAGAATGAAGAGAGAAGTGAGGGAAGGAAGGAATAAAGTGGGATGGGCGGGGAGTATAGAATGAAGAGAGTTGCGAGGATAGGGAGGAATGAAGAGAGAAGGGAGGCAAAGAAAGAATGAAGAGAATGGAGGGAAGGAAAGAAAGGAAGTGAGATGGGAGGGGAGTGTAGAATGAAGAGAGTTGCGAGAATAGGGAGGAATGAAGAGAGAAGGGAAGGAGAGAATGAAGAGAGGGGAGGAAGCAATGAAGAGAAGAAAGAATGAAGAAACAATGAAGAGGGAGGAAAAATAAAAAGGGTGGCTTTAAAGGGGTTGTAAAGGTAAAAATTTTTTCACCTTAATGCATTCTATGCATTAAGGTGAAAAAACTTTTGACAGTACCGCTGCCCCCAGCCCCCCCGTTTTACTTACCTGACGCCTCGAATCTTCGCTGCTCGTCCTCGTCATCTTCATTGCAGCTCAGCCTGGTCGCTGATTGGCTGCAGTGGATGGATTGAAAGCAGCGCAGCCATTGGCTCGCGCTGCTGTCAATCACATCCGATGACGCGGCGCGCCGGGGGGCGGGGCCGAGTGATACAGCGAGCGGCTATAGCCGCCGGCTGTATCACGGGAGCGAGGGAGCTCGCATTAAGGTGGTAAATGCTTGCGGGGAGGAGCTGAAACAGCCGCCGAGGGACCCCAGAAGACCAGGTTCGGGGCCACTCTGTGCAGAACGAGCTGCACAGTGAAGGTAAGTATAACATGTTTGTTATTTTTTTTAAAAAAAAAAATTAACTTTACAACCCCTTTAAGACAGAACAGAGGAAGCAATCATAAGAGAAGGGAAAGGAGCAGGGAATGTAGAGAAAAAGGAGGGGAGGAAGAAATGTAGAGTGTAGGGAGAGGGGAAAGAATTGAGAGAGAAGGGAGGGGAGGAAATAATTAGTAGAGTTGGGGGGAGGGTAAATCGAGAATGGAGAGGGGGGGAAGGGATGTAGAAAGAAGGGAGGGGAAGAAAGGAATGAAGAGGGAAAGGAATGGTGAAAGAAATGAAGTAGGAAGAAGGCAGAGAGTGGAATGAAGAGGGAAGGGAGGAAAAGAAGAAATGAGTAGAAGGAAAGAAAAGGTCTAAGGAAAAGGAAAAAAAGGAAGGGAAAGCAAAAAAAAAGGAAAGAAAAGAATAAAGGAGGAAGGTAATGAATGAAGGAAGGAAGAAAGAAAAGAAGAGAAGAGAGGGAAGAGGAAGTAACACAGAATACACATTTGAATGAAGCGAGATGGGAAATGTCCAGACACACAGTGATGGGGGTACCTTGACTCGGGCGTCCTTATGTTGCAACAATTCTTTGTTGTTGTTCATGATGCGAGTGGCAAGAACTTTATTCAGGGGTACCAACAGAAATGCCAGTCCAAGGCCCCCGAGGAAAGCAATGCCCACCTGTTGGTACAATAGGTAAAGTGTGATGGAGAACTGTAGGGGAAGGCTCCACAACTCATGTAAGCTCCGGTAAAAATTGCTTATTCGATCTGCATCTGTGCTCATCAGGTTCATTACTTCCCCTGGAGAGAACCCAGCAAGTCCTGTCCCTTCACCATGAATGGCCTTACGGTAAACAGTAGTCAGTACAGACGTTCTCACAGCCAGCATCACCTTATTGATCTGATGTGTGTACTGGTTTTGTAGAAGAGCTCCCAGAATGCCACTGCAGAAGAGCCCAGCAGTGTAGATCACCCCCCAGCTGAGAGGCTCCTCTCTGGTCTCCATGAAATTCACCAGAAGATTTAGCAGCACCGGGCCCATGAACCCAAGGATGATGCAGCAAAGTTTTATCAACCCTAAAGAGTAAAAACGGCTTCCAAAGCTTGCATGCAACGCTGATAAGAGGCGCAATGTTCCGGGTGGACTCTTGGACAGGAATTTTTGGCGGACTCTTGCAGTTCGGAGACCATATGGCAGGATGGGTACATCCTGGGGTTGCTTCAAATCTCCACGTGCTCCCCTTTGCATAAGTGGCTTTATCCAAAAGTAGAACAACTGTGAAAGAAAACTTTCATTGTCCTCCGAGATCCCGTCACTGAAAACGTGGGCAGAGGAGAACAGCGGAGAGACATCTTCATCGCCTTCATTTATGGAGACGTTGATGGGAAATCTTTGGGATCGAGAAGGAACAAGAAAAGCTACAAAATACAAAGCTACAAAGCAAAGCCGCAGACATGAGAGAGAAAAACGAGACACAAGAACAGCGTTCACGGGTGACGTCACAGCCCCTTCCTGGAATAACCAAACTATCCTGATCACTGAAGAGGGAATCAAGAGGAGGACCGGCAACACCAAACTCAGAGGTCCTCTAGAAATCGTGTACAATTTCTTCCGAAGGTTGAGTAGCACCAGGAAATGTGTAAACCATGACAAACAACACACTCCTCCTGAAAGAACTTCTAATAAGGAGGGGACTTCACGTGGAAAGCTGGCCCCCAAGGCCAACTCTGCAGCACAGAACAACGTGAGGAGGAATGAGAATAAAACCCGACACTGCCAGGCTGGAGACAGGGAGGTAAATTGGGAGTTCCTGGAAGAAAAACCTTATATTATCATTAGGAAAAAGACACAACCTAGACATTCCAGTCATCACCTTCCTGTACCTCCACTCTCACTCATAAGAACTATCTTTCTGTACCTCTACCATCCCCCACATGAAATATATTCTTATACCTCCACGCTCTCTCATAAGAACTATCTCTTTTACCACCAATCTCCCTTATAAGGACCCTACCTTCACCCCCACCCACCCTCATAGGGACCATCTGCCTTCACCTCCATCTACCCTCATGAGGACCATTTCCCTTCACCGCCACCGTCTCATATAAGGACCATCTCCCTTCACCTCCACCCTCTCTCATAAGGGCCATCTCCCTTCACCTCCACCCTCTCTCATAAGGACCATCTCCCTTCTCCTCCATCCTCTCTCATAAGGGCCATCTCCCTTCACCTCCACCCTCTCTCATAAGGACCATCTCCCTTCTCCTCCATCCTCTCTCATAAGGGCCATCTCCCTTCACCTCCACCCTCTCTCATAAGGGCCAGCTCCCTTCACCTCCACCCTCTCTCATAAGGGCCATCTCCCTTCACCTCCACCCTCTCTCATAAGGACCATCTCCCTTCTCCTCCACCCTCTCTCATAAGGGCCAGCTCCCTTCTCCTCCACCCTCTCTCATAAGGGCCATCTCCCTTCACCTCCACCCTCTCTCATAAGGACCATCTCCCTTCACCTCCACCCTCTCTCATAAGGACCATCTCCCTTCTCCTCCACCCTCTCTCATAAGGGCCATCTCCCTTCACCTCAACCCTCTCTCATAAGGGCCATCTCCCCTTCTCCTCCACTCTCTCTCATAAGGGCCATCTCCCTTCACCTCCACTCTCTCTCATAAGGACCATCTCTCGTCACTTGCACCCATCCTCATAAGGACAACCTCCCTTTACCTTCATCCTCCCTTATATTAATCATACCCATTTATCTCTACCCACCCTTAAAAGGACCATCTCCCTTCATCCACCTCAAAAGGACCACATCCCTTCACAATTCCCGTTCACCTCAACCCTTTCTTCTAAGAACCATCTACATTTACCCATACCCTCTCTCATATAAAACAGAGGGGGGAATGTATATCTCCATATACTGGGACTTTAAATGAAGCGCACAAGGAAAGGGGGGTAGTGCGCCTCCATCCCTAATTATAAATTCAAAAAATAATAAAAAATAATAAAAAATCTCTGCTTTGCACACTATCCAGCAGGCATATCACTACCCACACCCCATCCTGCACTTTTGTCACCCTATTTTCACCTTTTTTCCTCCATGTATCCCTATTTTCTCTGTGCTTGACAGTGCTGCCGGGTGTATCATATGCAATACTTTTAATCATCTTACAGATTTACTGGCCATTATTGGCACAATACCCAATATACTACATTTGTTCCCTGGTTGGGGACGTTTTCGGTGTGGGCCTGTTACTTATGGGCGGACTTCTATACCTCAGCTCCCGGGGAGGCTTGATATGGTGACCCCTGCACACCGGGATTATTCGGAGTTCAGTGTTCCAATGGGATGTAAGTTTGTGGATTTGACCATCTCTATGCTCTATATATATCTTTTTACATATAATACTTTCCATATCATGGGCCCCATTTTTTGATTTAGAACATCTCCATTATTTACAGATATTCAATATCTGCTCCTGATGAGTCGGCTTACCGACGAAACGCATCGAGCTTTTGAGGATGTAACCCCTCACATTTCCACCAAGATTTTTATGAATTTTACTGTATATTACAAGTTATACTCATGAAATATGTATTATTGTCCCTTTGTTATGGCAATTATGTTTTACACTCTGTTTATATGTATGCAATTTACTTCCCAAGATGTCTGCATATGCACTGAGCAATTTTTTGTTATATATAACGTTACGCAACTTGATACTCATGTACATTAAAAATATTTATTTTTACTCTCAAATTTGTGTTTGAACCTGCCTCATTTAAAGTCCCATACTCTTTTATTATTTTTTGAATACCCTCTCTCATAAGGACCATCTTCCTTCACCTTCAGCCACGCTTATAGGGACCATATCCTCCACTGACTTTTAAAAGGACCATCTACCTTCATCCACCTAAAAAATGACAACCCCTTCACCTCCACTCTTTCTTATAAGGACCATCTTCCTTTATCTGCAACGTCCCTCATACGGACAATTTCCCTTCATCTCCACCCTCCCTTAAAAAGACTGTCTCCTTTCTCCTCTACCCCACCCACCCTCATAAGGACCGCTTCTTTTCACATCCACACTCCCCTACAAGACTATGTCCCTTACCTCCACCCTCCGTCACAAGGACCATCTCCCTTTACCATCACTATTCCTCATAAGGACAATCTTCCTTAACCTACACCCTCCCTTATAGGGACTATACACATTTACCCCCGCCCACCCTGAAAAGGACCATCTCCCTTGACCTTTACCCACCTCAGAAGAACAATATCACTTCCACTCACCCTTAAAAGGACAATCTCCATTTACCTCAATTCTTCCTTATATGGGCCATCTCCCTTCACCTTCACCCTCTCTTATAAGGACAAACTCCATTCACCTCAACACTTTCTGATAAGGACCATCTCCCTTTACCTAGACCGTCACGCATAAAGACCGTCTCCATTCACCTCCACCCTCCTTCATAAGGACTAGCTCCGTTTACCACTAACCTTCTTTATAAGGTCAATTTATGTTCATCTTAACCCTTTCTTATAAGGACCATCTTCCTATACCTACACCCTCCCTCATAAAGACCATCCTTCACCCCCCTTTATAACAATCATCTTCCTTCAACCCCACCCTCCTTTATAAGGACCATCTCCTTTTATCTCCACCCTCACTAATAAGGACCATCTACCTTCACCTCCATCAAAAGGATCATCTCCCCCCTTTCTTACAAGGATCGTCTCCCTTCACCTCCACCCTCCTTCATAAGGACTAGCTCCCTTTACCACTAACCTTCTTTATAAGGTCAATTTCTGTTCATCTCAACCCTCTTTCTTATAAGGACCATCTCCCTTCACCTCCACCTACCCTTATAAGGATCATCTCACTTTACCACCACCCTCTCTTATAAGGACCATCTCCCTTCACCTCCATCCTCTCTTATAAGAATCAACTCTCTTTACCTCCACCCTCTCATAATATTCCACAATAACTTTTTTGGGAAATCCCAATCCCAGGACAGGAAGAGGACCAACCCATAGACGGATTACCTGGAGGCTCCGGCATGGCAGGCACTGCTTGCAGCAAATAATACGTGAGGAACGGTGCTAAGGATCAGCTGATTAAAGCAGACGCCAACATGGCCATTGACCCAGACAGGTAACGGGTCTGATGGGAGAGATCCGCACAGCTTGGAGACGACATCTTCCATCCCATCCAATGAGCAGAACCTGCAGGACACAAGCAGAGGAGACATGATTGTGGCGGGGGTTCTCTGTCCTTGGTGCAAATCTTCTCCTGAGATTGGCCATCCTTCTTCTGTCACAGGGGGCCAATGGATGAATGCCACATTCAAAAACTAAAACAAATCTGATTTGTTGAAATGTTTTCTGCCCACTGAGTTTCTAAGTCTGTGTGGTCAGATTGGAACTGGCAATGAAGATCTGACCAACCTGCAGACAATCATACAATTCTGGAATGGTACAACACTCTGCAAGTCAGACACATCAAGGATTCCGGCTAGGGTTGCCACCTCATCCCTTTAACCCCGAACACATATTAATCACACAGGTTCTGAGGCTGATTTAATTCAGATAAGACACCAAGTGAGTTTAATTACCACCTTAATCAGCCACAAAACCTGTGTAATTAATATATGTTCGGTTTTAAAGGAATGAGGTGGCAACCCTAATTCCGGCCAATAGAGACTTCGGGAATCTTCGCCTCGCCAGACGCAACCGTTATACATGATAGCCACCAATTTCGACCAATCACAGCACAGTGTTGCGGATCAAACCGATTTTTTTTTTGTGAAGGCGGGTGTGATAAACAGAGCCTGCTCATTAGATGCATCGAAACTATATTTATAGTATAATTATGGGACTGTCGAGGCATAGCATTTAGTAGAAAAATTACATTTATTTCATTCAGTTAAAATTAGACAATATTAGTCTATACAGTAGCAGACTATACTAAAATATATTACCATTGTAAAACAATTGATCTCAAATACTGTGATAATTGCATATAATAGTCTTTCAAGCTCAAAAACGTGTTTCTTGGACATGGTCCTCTTCATCAGGAGCTATCAGTATAGACTTTATTTGTGCCATCTAAATGAAATGACAAGTTTTAATGATATATATATATAAAAAAAAAAAAAAAATATAACAAAATTTCACACACTGTGCAATAGCATTTCCCAAGGAATTTCCGCACGTGGGAAATGCTATTACACAGTGTGTGAAATTTTGTTTTTTTTTGTTTTTTTCATGAGGCATTGCAAGGCTGGCAGTTAAAATTACTCCCAAAGCATAACTCCCAACTTTTGAAGTTAAGAATGAGGGACATTCTGGGGCGAGCGTGACCTGCGGCACACGCAGCTTATATCAAAATCCCCATCTGAGTCCCTCCTTACATCAGTGTCCCCCCAACAGCAGGTGTCCCCATCAGAGTCCCCCCCCCACAGCAGGTGGCCCCATCAGAGTTCCCTCACAGCAGGTGTCCCCATCAGAGTCCCCCCCCCACAGTAGGTATTCCCATCAGAGTCCCCCCCCCCCACAGCAGGTGGCCCCATCAGAGTTCCACCCCCACAGCAGGTGGCCCCATCAGATTCCCCCCCCCCCCCACAGCAGGTGGCCCCATCAGAGTTCCCCCCCCCCCACAGCAGGTGGCCCCATCAGAGTTCCCGTCCCAGAGGGGGCAGTGCAGACAGGAGACTGCTATAGTACAGCGTGGCTGCTCCACGCGCACCAGACAGGAGGGGATTAGTGTAGCCCAGTACCGGAACTTGTTCCGGTACTGGGATCCGCTGCAGGACTCAGCGTGGATTTGCGGGACAGCGGGATTTGCTTGCAATTCCGGGAATGTCCCAGCAAATCCATGACAGTTGGGAGGTATGCCAGAGGCATTATGGGACTTATAGTTCTGCAACAGCTGGAGGGCCCCAGGTTGCCTACCCTTGCTATAGTGTATACTACGAGAAAAAAAAAAAAAAAAAAAAAAACATTGCCCTGCACCGCTAGTGTTCAGTTTTTGCTGAAAGAAAAGGTGGCAACCCTAAGACCCCTTTCACGCTGGGGCGCTTTGCAGGCGCTATTGTGCTAAAAATAGCACCTGCAAAGTGCCCTGAAACAGCCGCTGCTGTCTCTCCAATGTGAAAGCCCCGAGGACTTTCACACTGGAGCGGTGCGCTGGCAGGACGCTAAAAAAAAGTCCTGCTAGCAGCAACTTTGGAGCGGTGAAGGAGCGGTGTATACACCGCTCCTGCTCATTGAAATCAATGGGGCAGCGCGGCTATACTGCCGGTATAGCGCTGCTGTAGCAGCGCTTTGCGGTGGGTTTTAACCCTTTCTCGGCCGCTAGCGGGGGTTAAAACAGCCCCGCTAGCGGCCAAATAGCGGCGCTATAAATGGCGCCGCTTTACCACCGATGCCACCCCCGCCCCAGTGTGAATAGGGGTCTAAGTGAGACATTTGCCGACTTGTGAAGCTGTCAGCCGGGAAAAGTCTCCCTGCCTGTGATTAGCCGTGTGCGGTGTCGGCTTCCTGGCGGGATCGGGCACGTGGAATTTTGAACACGCCCGAGCCCATCTCTACTGCTCATAGGCGGCCATGACACTATAAGGTATTATATGGTTATTATACGGCCTGGACCATGACTTCCTGTGCTTCATGTCCTATATCGGAGCCTGACTCCAGCCAAATCTTCTTGTCACTTTGGAATGGGGGCAGGGAAGGTTGGACCTGCAGTCTATCGGAAGAGATTTCTCTCCTCTTCCTGTTCTGCCTGGCAGCCATCATTAAAACAGGAAGTGAGGGGGAAATCTCTCCGGTGGGGACAGCAGTAAGAACCTAACCGAGGCCCTATGCTTCTCCAATCCACCTCAAACTGTAATGTAGCCTGGAACTGGGCTTTGGGATGTATTAGACATTGTCAGAATGAATTTGTATGCAAATCAAAACTGGAAGTGCAGCAAGAGATAGGATTCTACCTCCCATTAGCGTGGAGCTAGACATAAGTTGGGACTGGCCGAAATTCAACAGATAAAACTGTCTGTGTGCTGAGAAACCCCCCCACCCCCTGCTGGTGTACCCTCACCTCACTCCCCTTCCTGCCAAAAGAGCCGAAAGAGCATCATCGGGAAGCGGAACCAATCATAGAGGGGATGTTTCCCGGGGACAGGAAAACGCACGGACATGTGGCTAACCATAGAGAGGAGCCAAGTACAGAGCGGCCCAGGAGTGAGAAAGGGAGCTGCGAAATGATAGGCGACCTCTAGAGGGCGGAGGTCAGTGTGTGCGATGACTGGGAACTGTAAACATCAACTGGCTGTCATTTTTGCATGCTCTGTCTCTGTTTATTATAAAGAATTGTCATTTTTTTAAATATATTTTTAAATTGTTATATATTTTTTTAAATATTTTTTTTCTATAAATAATTTAAATGTATAAAAAAATATATATAAAATTATTGTTCGAACTTTTTTCCACCCCTTGTTACATATTGGTGACGCCGATCTCCGGCAGCCTCTTTGCAGACATTTTGCACCCCAGCAAAGTCTGCATGGCATTTCATGGCGTGACAACAGTGAACCATGCCTGCCGTCATGTGTATTGAAATGGCCACTTGTAATCTCCATTAGAAGCCTGTGTGGACGGGGTGACACCTCAGGAGAACAATTGGGAGACAGGGACAGAGTGTTGCCACCCAATAACAGGAAGTGCCCTGAACAAGGACCTTCATGGCAGGATCACCAGGGATTAATTTAATGAAAGCTGAATGTTTAAAAATAATGAAAATGCTTGTCATATGCCAAGCCTGCCCTCCAGCTCTACTGGTATGTACTGGGGGGGGGGCAATGGTATGTTTAGATATGCTCTAGTGTATGCTGGACAGTGGTAGGTACTGGTATGTAGTGATTTGTTTTGGTATGTAATGTTGTGTGTTGATATGTCCTGAACTGTACCTCTATAAGTACTTGTGTATACTGATATGAAATGACATGTATGTTGCTATGTACTGTTATATACCGATTTATGCTAATATCTAATCACGTATGCTGATATGTACTGGTAAATACCACAGTATACCTGTATGTACTGATGTAAACTGTTATGTACCTGTGTTCTGTATATTCAAGTAAGTATATATTGGTGTATTCCTGTATGCACTGGTGCTTACTGGTAAGTAATAATGTATGCTGCTATGTACTGGTGTGTACTGGTATGTTCAGGAAAGTACTGGAGAGAGACCACTAAGAGGGAGACTAATACATAGTTACACAGTTAATCAGGTTGAAAAAGACACAAGTTTATCAAGTTCAACCAAAAAAAATAAAAATAAAAATACAATCCCATATACACAATCCTGTACCTAAAGTTGATCCAGAGGAAGGCGAAAAACCCCAGCAAAGCATGGGGGTACAGCAGCCGCTGTAGATCCGAGGGGGACATGCAAGGAAAATAAAAAACAGCATTTTAGCTTGCACACGATTGGATGATAAAATCAGCAGAGCTTCCCCTCATTTCAGATCTACCCCTTAGATTTAGAGCGACTGCACTTCCAAGTGCAAAGTGGATTTGCCTTTCGTGAATAACCCCCATGGTCTAAAATGCAACAACAGGAAAAATCAAGCACAAATGTGATCATAAAGCATCAAGCCCCAAAGGTGACTGGCTGCCAAATGCTGAAGGAAATGATAGCCGATGAATGAATATCCATACATGTGACAAATCCAGTACACTGTGGAGTGAAACTAAAAAACTTCACAAACTGTACAAAGAAATAAGTACTGACCAGCTGACAGGTGAATTACTGTGCATCAGATCAGTTTGTAAACCAGATCTGGGCAAATTGCAGCCCCAGGGCCACATCTGGCCCTTTGGCTGTCCCTGTCTGGCCCAAGATGCCTCCACTGTCAGCATGCCTGTCTGAGCCTGTTGGCTTCCTCAGTGGCTCAGAGAGGCACGCTGACAGATCTGACAGAGAGCTGCAAGAACTGGAGGAAGGGAGCCCAAGGAGCTGAATGATACAGCGGAAAAGCCCAGTTCTGGCAGGAGAACGTTGTCTGGAAGACGTCCAGCACCTCCAGCCACTATGCTACCCAGCCAACTTCTTCCTGTGTTAGCGCTGCACACTGCAAACCCCGGGAGCCATGCAGCTGTTCTTCACTCCAGGCCAGGAACGACAGAAATCCCTGCTGTAACTATCTCAGGTTCTCCTTCCAGTCACAGGGATCTCCAGAGGGAATTTGGCAGGCGGTGAGGAGGTTGTCATATCGCTTCCTCACCTCCTGATTTAAAGTGTTACTAAACCCAGAAACCTGCAGTCACTATATCTGGTCTCCCACAGTACACAGAACATGGAAATGCAATAGTTTTAGTAAATATAAACTGCTAAATATCTTTTCTCATCAACAATATATAGCAGTCTTATGACTTCTATCAGTGTCTGGTTAAAAGCTTGTAGGAGGCGTTTTTTATTCTCCCTTGATTAACCTATGAGGCTGCAGGACCCCTGACCCTCTGTCTGGACAGTGCTGGTTGGCTCTGTGCTGATCACATGTGCTGATCAAACTCTCTACCAAAATGTGCAAGTGCAGAGTGCCCCCAAGGCTCTGTACTATCAGCAGATAGGTTGGGGACTGTGGAAGAAGGGGAGGATAAGAGAAGACGAGATCAAACTGACTTTTAACACAATGCGGAGGATTAACCCCTTAGGTTCCACAGCGAGTATAACAAGCATGCTTTACTGCATATACAAACTGATTTTACTGTTTTGGGTTTAGTAACACTTTAACCCTATAATGCTGCACTACCACACCGCAATTGCATGCGGGTTGCTGCTTGGTCCCAATTAATTCAATATGTGAGTATCACAAATGGTGATGCTTAGCAAACTCTGCACCCCTGAGTAAAAAATGTTAAAAGAGAAGTATGGGAATGGGTTTTTCAGAATCATACTTACCTAGGTGGATGCTGCATCTGTCCCCCACCGGCTCTAACACTGAACCAAAGAAACATGTGTGTCATGCCACAGGGCCAGGACCCAGGTACTCCCACTGCCACTCTATACACCTGGGCTTGGCCTGGGGGGAAACACATGCACCACTAAATCAGCAGGGCCAGGACCCAGGTAGTCACTGGCAGTGGGAGTACCTGGGTCCTGGCACTGCTAAGTGGAGTGGTGCATGTGTTTCTTTAGAAAGAGAGACTCCCCCTCAGGCCCAGCTTAGTAGACGGGACAAATGAATGCAGAAAACTGCCAGAAAATCCTGAAGAAAACTTCATCCAAACAACAAGAAACATGAGCCAAGAGAGAAGATTTGTCTTCAAGCAAGACAATGATTGTGAGCATAAAGCCAAAAACTGCTTAAATACAATGATAAAGTCCTGGAATATCTGAGTCAGAGTACAGATCTCCATTCAATTTGCCCGAGTACGTGTATCTGATGGCTAAAAATCATGGAACACTGACAGTTGAGGCCCTGGTAACTGCATATAGTGGTGGAGTGTTTTGATAGCTGGCAGTTGGGACCCTGGTATCTGTATACGGCGGTGAAGTGTCTTGATATATAGCAGTCGGGGCCCTAGTACCTGTATATGGTGGCAGAGTGTCTCAATATCTGCCAGTTGGGGCCTTGGTAATTGTAAATAGTGGTGAAGTGTCTTGATATTTGGCAGTTTGGACCCCTGGTACCTGTATATGGTGGTAGAGTGTCTTAAAATGTGGCAGTTGGGGTCCCAGTACCTGTATACGTTGGCAGAGTGTCTTAATATCTGGCACTTGGAGTCCCAGTATCTGTATATGGTTGTAGAAGGTCCTGTTATCTAGCAGTTGGGGCCCCAATACCTATATATAGTTGTGGAGTGTCTTGATATCTTGCAGTTGGGACCCTGGTACCTGTGTATGGTGGTGGAGTGTCTTTCCTGCTGGCAATGGAGTGTCTTGAAATTTGACAGTTTAGGCCCCCGTTACCTGTGTATGTTGGTGGAGTGTCTTGATATCTGGTAGTAGGGACCCCATCACCTGTATATGGTTGGCGGTTGGGGCCCCAGTACCTGTATATTTGGCGGTTGGGGCCCCAGTACCTGTATATTGTGGAGGAGTGTCTTGATATTTGGTAGTAGAGACCCCAGTACCTGTATATGGTTGTGGAAGTTCCTGTTATTTGGCGAATGGGGCCCCAGTACCTGTATATTGTGGAGCAGCGTCTTGATATCTGGCAGTTGGGACCCTGGTACCTGTGTATGGAGGTGGAGTGTCTTAATAGCTGGCAATTTGGGCCCAGTACCTGTGTATGGTGGTGGGGTGTCTTGATATCTGGCAGTTTGGGCCCCAGTACCTGTATATGGTGGTGGGGTGTTTTGATATCTGTCAGTTTGGGCCCCAGTACCTGTGTATGGAGGTGGAGTGTCTTAATAGCTGGCAATTTGGGCTCCAGTACCTGTATATGGTGGTGGGGTGTCTTGATATCTGGCAGTTTGGGCCCCAGTACCTGTGTATGGTGGTGGGGTGTCTTGATATCTGGCAGTTTGGGCCCCAGTACCTGTATATAGTGGTGGGGTATCTTGGTATTTGGCAGTTTAGGCCCTGTTACCTGTATATGGTGACACAGTGTCTCGATGTCTGGTAGTTGACGCCCGGTACCTGTGTGTTGGCTCTCAGTGGCTCGGTTGTTCTCTTATGAATGTCTCAGAGCTGTGATCTTTGTACTAAATATTATATCTACATCAGGGAAGATTCAGGTGCCAAGTGGTGACTCACTCACCTCTCTGGCCTGAATGGGGCTGGCTCAGCAGTAGGCATGGTCAATACCAGCCATAAGCATAGCTCCCAACTGTCCCTGATTTCGAGGGACTGTCCTTCATGTGGAAAAAAGTCCCCTGCCCCTCTTTCCTCCTCAATTGTCCCTCATTTTGGTTTGATCTATATAATTGTATATAAAATGCACTACTTATCTATCAAAAAGTGTTTCCCAGTGCTAAACCTCTCATCCAATTTCTAAATTGCTGCATTTGTAAATTCCAAAACCCAATATACAGTAAAGGAATAGAAGTGGTAAAAAAGCACTTGTGGTTTTAACCAGTTATATTCTTTGTACAATTTTCCTTTAAGGGCTATACAAAAGGAAGAACTTGATAGACCACTAAGAGCCCACTGAATCTGTCAACATCCCAAATAGGGACTACAAAGAAATTTAACCCCAACAAGGACTTTATAGACAGATAGGGGGAGGGTGTGAGTAAGATAAAGAAGCGTAATAATAGTAATTAATTAAAGTACGACAAAAGTTTATTGGTTACAATCAATAAAAATGTTCCCAAAGGTGGGGATATATATATACATAAAAATCACAACATGATTCAACATATATGCAAAAGCACCTTGATCATGAGGTAAGCTAGAGCACCAAACTGGCCTACATGGAATAAAAGACCACTGGGGTTGTGAAAGTGTTCACAGCTGGCCCCGATCCCAACGCGTTTCAGAAATGTTATGTAATTTTCCTTCCTCGGGGGAGAGGATGAGGGTGCAATACATCTACAAAAGTAATCATCATGGGTATAAATAACAGATGTATGTTAGTAGTATGTTCCAGCATTGGAACATACTACTAACTGTCAGGTCACCAGAGGCCAGATGACAGATGCACACCATTGGGGTCAGGAGTACACCACTAAGGTAGTGGACCCTATGGCTGACTGCTGCGGATGGAACTCTGGGTCATTCTGGAAAGTAGGTCCACTGGAGCACCAACACGGATCCTACTGGGAGCTAAAGCATAAGATTCCCCAGGGCGTGGAGTCTAAGAGCCAGCAGGTGTTCACCAGAGCCTCTAGTGGTGAGGATGGACTGCACTGCAACTGGCTCCAGGTCGCGGCCCCCAGGGTTTCCAAGCTCATGCTCATGGTAGGCTACTGGAGGATAGAGAGGAAGCAGCAGTCCAGGACAACAAGGGATAGTCAGGAGATAAGCCAAAGGTCGGGGCAACTAGCAGACAAGGATAGACAAAGAACACGCTAAAGGTCGGGGTATCAAGCAGGCGGGGATGGTCACAGAATAAGCAAAGACCGGTAAACAGAAATAGACGTAGAGCACATGGGAGGAAGCACACAGGAGGCCAAATGCTGTTTTTTATTTTCCTTGCATGTCCCCCTCGGATCTACAGCGACTTTACTTCCAAGTGCACTTTCAGTGCACTTTTAAGTGCAGTTGCAGTGCAAAGTGGATTTTCCTTTAGTAAATAACCCCCAATATTGCTCAGGCAAGGCAGGCTTGGACAGCACGGTGTTAAATAGTGTATCCTGTAGAGGCTAGGGTGGAGGCACGCTGAGGGGAGATTACTTAACCATGCAGGTGTGAGAGTGCAGGCCCTACGGCTGATGCACAGACCAGAGGTAAGCAGACAGACAGGGCATGGAGGTATTACTGCAGATTCATGACAGTAACATACTACTGATGGAGAATCATCGGATGGTTCTCCATCAGCTCCAGACAAGGGGAATGGACATCTCTCCACAACTTGCTTACCCTCCTTTTGCATGAGAGGTGATACACTTGTATCTTACTTGTTAAGGTCCCCCGCATGTTGCACTGAGTTAGTCTCCTTAGATGCATCTACCTCTGGTATGCTAAGCCGGTCTGGATATGCTGCTGGAACGTACTACTAACACATCTGTTATTTATACCCATGATGATTACTTTTGTAGATATATTGCACCCTTATACTCTCCCCTGAGGAAGAAAAATTACATAACATTTCCGAAACGCGTTGGGTTCGGGTCCAGCTGTGAACTCCTTCGCAATCCTGGTGGCCTTTTACTCCATGTAGGCTGGTTTGGTGCTCCAGCTTAACTCATGATCAGGGTGCTTTTGCATATATGTCGAATCATGTTGCGATTTTTATGTATTTATATCCCCACCTTTGGGAACATTTTAATTGATTGTAACCAATAAACTTTTGTCATACTTTTTAAATTAATTACTATAATAATGCGTCTTTTTCTTACTCAGACCCTCCCCCTATCTATCTATAAAGTCCTTGTTGGGATAAATTTCTTTGTATTCTCCTTTAAGGGGGGCATGGCAGGGGGGTATGTACTATGACTACATACTTTTGCTTATAGGTGTCCCTCATTCCCATTTTAAAAAGTTGGGAGATATGCATAAGTGTTTTTTTTTGTTCTGGGTGGAGTTGTGAAAAACCTCTTTCTGGTATATTTTGCTGTGTCCCCATCAGAAGGATCCCCCCTCACTTTCTGTTCTGGTGACACTGTCATACAGGAAAGTCACACAGAGGGCAGAGGGGATGACATAACAGAAACCTTACTTTTCCCCTCTCTGTTCAAAGCTGTGCCGAGTTGCAGATTCAAAGCCTTGTGGGGTAAGTCAGTGGCTGATTGTCAATTCTGCAAATAAACCACAAATGACCATTTTCATGCATGTCATGGCTGTCACTAGTAGCAAAATTGAGATTTTTGCAAATGTCTTCTAGGACAACCTACTTGAGATTGACTCCACCTCAAAACACTTTTTAGAGAGGACCCATTATTGCGGTGTGGCCTTTCTTCTGATCACAGAAGCAAGGATGTCTGGCTGAAGAACATATGGAGGGCTCCTATGGATCGAACAGAATTTGGAGAAGGGCCCTTTGGTGAAATCCCTAGACATGGGATCTTGTCTGGGAAATTCCCTTCCATGTTCTCATGGGTCAAAGGCCCTTTCGGGTGTTTTGCACTGCCAGGACGATTCTTGGTATCACGTTGGTCAGTGTGGCAGAGCAGTGGTGATTGTGATAAGTCAGTGTCATTGCCAAAGCTTCTTATAGAAGACAGAGGTCACCAAGAATAGGACTAATGAAAGAGGAAAACTAGTGAGGGAGGCCACCAAGGAGGAGACTAGTGATGGAGGCCACCAAAGAGGAGTCTAGTGATGGAGGCCACTAAAAAGGAAGACTAGTGAGAAAGGCCACCAAAGAGGAGACTATTGATGGAGGCCACCAAAGAGGAAGACTAGTGAGGGAGGCCACCAAGAAGATGACCAGTGAGGGAACACTAATAATGAGACTAATAAGAGAGACCACCAAAAGGGAAACCAATGAAGGAGACTAGCGAGGGAGACCTCTAAGAGACCAATGACCACTCTGAAGGAGTTACCAGCATTGAACGTGTAGTCATTTTCATCCTAGTGGAGAAGAGTGATGTTGCTTTCCATGTTCTGCTCTTGTCTGGAAAGGTCTCTTCCATAATCTTATAGATCAGAGCCCCTTTAGGGTGTGTTGGTTCTGCATGCTGGACTCTCAGGATGATGATTGGCTGACGTGCCTGATCTCCTTGGGAGAGGGTTGTGACGGGAGTCACTTTTGGATGGGGGCTTGTGGAACCCAGCTTACCTTGGAGAGCTCTGGAAACTCCTTGTCCAGCTCCCCTATGTGTAAGTAATCCTGTGTCTATTAGGGACACAGGGTGACCAAGAACCCCAGTCGGGTCTGCCTAACCCGACTCACCGTACAACCACACCGGACTCAGCATTTCCTTTTACCCCTGTTATTCTGGATTCTATATGTGTGGTTTGAAGAAGGAAGGGGGCTCTTGCACTTGGGACTGTTATATACTTTTACTAGATTGTCTGAGGTGTGGCTGTATCCTATTGTTCTATTGTTTGTGTCTGCCTTGAGAGCAACCTATTATGGGATGTATATGTCTGTGTGGATTAGCTGTGAGAAGGGGGGGATTTCTCCAGCAGCCACTCCCAAAGACGGTCTACTATTGGAAAGTTGAATACACCTGTGTCATGCTACTGGTGGAGGTAAAGTTTACCCCGCCTGTTTGTCATTATGCAAAGAAGGGGCGATTGTCCTCTGAGTGTATATCTCTGTGTGCCTTTGTTCAAATAAACAATTATTCTGCTTTACTCCAAAACTGGTATTGCCTGGTTCTTGGGGTAACTTAGCCAGATCCACTGGTCTCGTGTTCCAGAGCTTGGGAAGCAGCTTCTTGGCGGAGATACCCAACAGGGTGTACAGAGTCCGTCACATTTGGTGGCACCAACGGGGCCTTAAATCAGGATAGCAGACTTCAGTTACCTCAGCGGGGATATGGACCCAGCGTCAGAGATCCCGGGGCTGCTGCAGATCGTCCTTTCAGCATACACCAGGACTGTGTCTGTGGATGAATACCTAGAGATCAGGTAGCAGATTCGAGGAGGGCTATGGATTGGAGCCCTCCAGGTTGCTGGTATACAGCAGGGTTGTGCAAGTGCTTTCCAACCCCAGAGCAATGGGCCAGTGACCAACGGGATTTGCGGATGCCATTTCTGGGAGAGCGGCCCCAGGTGCAATGGGTGACTGAGTTGGATAGGCTGGTCCAGCAGGAGATATAGCTGGATAATCGATATCGGGCTCTGCAATGGCATGCAGAGCAGGAAAATTTAGGGGAGACAACAGAATGCTCTCTGGAGGGATATATCTTTGGCGGCCCTGGATTGCTGTGGGAGAGCCTTACAAATGTTTTTGTGTTTGGTGATGAAGGGGAATCTACCCTTGATGACCTGCAAGAATACAGAGAGGCTATGCTCGATCTTGTAGGGGTCGCTGATGTAGGCTCTTTACCATGTGATCAGCTGTGTACAATCACAGCTGATCACAGCGTAAACAGGAAGAGTCGTGTATCGGCTTTTCCTCCATTCGAGCTGACAGACGCAGATGACAGAGCCGATTGGCTGCTCTCCTGAAAGGGGGGATCTGCACTGATTGATTATCAGTGCAGCCCCCTCCCCCCGAGGATGTGAACCCGTGCCCACCAGGACCACCAGGTATGCCCACCCATGACCACCAAGGTTTCCAATCAGTACCCATTAGAGGTGCCAATCAGTGCCCATTAGCGGTGCCAATCAGTGCCCATGAGTAATGCCTGCCAGTGCCTCCTCATCAGTGCTGCCTATCAGAGCCATCTGTCAGTGCTCATCAGTGCCACCTATATCTGCCCATCAGTGCGGCCTTTCAGTGCCCATCAGTGTCGCCTATCAGTGGCACCTATCAATGCCCATTAGTGCTGCACATCAGTGCCCATCAATGCCCCCTATCAGTGCCCATCAGTGCAGCAAATTAATGTCTCATCATCAGTGCCACTTCATCAGTGCCACCTCATTAGTGCCACCTCATCAGTGCTCATCAGTGCCCATCAGTGAAGCCTCATCAGTGCCCATCAGTGAAGGAGAAACTTCAGTGCAGCCTCATCTGTGCCCATCAGTGAAGGAAAAACTTACTTACAATAAAACCTTGGATTGCAAGCATAATTTGTTCCGGAAACAGGCTTGTAATCCAAAGCGCTTGTATATCAAACCGAATTTCCCCATAAGAAATAATGGAAACTCAAATGATTCGTTCCACAACCATTGATTCATAAAGTCTTCAGTTTATACTCTATATGAAAAGATTTTAGCAATGTGACCCGGTTGTGTAACCATAAAATGTCCATCCACAAATGGAAGCCTCCACAAGGGGATAAGAAGCAAAATCCATCAGGAGCTCCAGAGTATAAAAGAGAAGAGAGGTGCCTCTAAGTGTAGCAATATAGTTAAAATTAATGAAGGTAAAACATTTAGCAACTCACATGGTTGATGATTAAAACAGGCACATCTAAATATGGAGGCATCCGGGGTCAAGCTGTCCACATAGACTGTCCTCCGCACTGCTGGCTCTCAATGCTGTCAGTCTGCAATCGTGACCAGGAAGACCACCCTGCAGTAGAGCGATTTGAAAGCGAGGCGCACAGCGTGGAAGGGATGACGTCGATGGTGGTGAGGAGGATGGACAGTCTTACCCTGGATGCCTTAGATGTGCCTCTTTTATTCATCAGAGAAAAGTTTGATTGCTATGCCCTAGGGTGGCAATAACACCCTAAATACCAAAGTGCCACATCCTAATATACAGAAATTGAAGGATAAGGAAAAATGGTCTTTAACGGCATGTATAGAAACGTATATATACGTGCTGTTAAAGTCAATTTTTCCTTATCCTTCCATTTCTTTTAATCATCAACCATGTGAGTTGCTAAATGTTGTACCTTCATTAAATGTAACCATAATGCTACACTTAGAGGCGCCTCTGTTCGTTTTTATACTCAGTTCTGACATGACGCTACTCTTATATCAAGACATCGCTTGTATATCAAGTCAAAATTTATTCAAAAATGTTGCTTGTCTAGCAAAACGCTCTCAAACCAAGTTACTCTCAAACCAAGGTTTTACTGTATTTTCAAAATTTTATAACGGAAACAAAGAAAAACATTTTTTTTTCAAAATTTTCAGTCTTTTTTTATTTGTTTAGCAAAAAATAAAAACCCCAGTGGTGCTCAAACACCACCAAAAGAAAGCTCTATTTGTGGGAACAAAATGATAAAAATTTCATTTGGGTACAGTGTTGCATGACCGCGCAATTGTCATTTAAAGCGGAGGTCCGCCGAAAAAAAAAAAATTAAAAGCCAGCAGCTACAAATACTGCAGCTGCTGACTTTTAATATATGGACACTTACCTGTCCAAGGAGCCTGCGATCTCGGCAGCCAAAGCCGATCCGTCTATCGACTCTCGGCTGCTGCCGCCGCCATCCTCAGTAAGGGAATAAGAAAGTGAAGCCGTGCGGCTTCACTTCCTGGTTCCCTACTGCGCATGCGCGAGTCGCGCTGCTCGTCCTCTCAGGTCCCTGCTGTGTTCTGGGACCTGTGTGTCTCCCAGAATACAGCAGGGGGGGACAGTGTAGGCGCCGGAAGCGGCGTAGGTCACCGCAAGCGCCGCGGTGATCTATGCCAGGAAGTGGGAGCAAATACCTGTATTATACAGGTATCTGCTCCCTCCTCCCCCCTGAAAGGTGCCAAATGTGACACCGGACGGGGGGATGAATCCAAAAAGTAAAAGTTCAATTTTTGGGTGGAACTCCGCTGTAAAGTGTGACAGCGCTGAAAGCTGAAAATCTGCCTGTATTGAAGTGGGTAAAAACATGGTATATAGCTCGTTCATAAGGAGCAGGGCCCCCCCCTGCCCCAAAGCACCCCTTCCTCCATGTTGAGGGCATGCGGCCTGGCATGGTTTCGAGGGAGGGCGTTGGCTCGTCCTCTTCTTTTCCTGACCTGCCGGGCTGCATGCTCAGAAAAGGGTCTGGTATAGATTTGGGGGGGGGAACCCTACGCCATTTTTTTAAAATCTTGGCGTGGGATTCCCCTCCAAATCCATAACAGAGCCGTAGGGCCTGGTATAGATTTGGGGGGGGGGAGTGCATGTCACTTTTTTCACAAATTTTTTACCCAGCATTTCTTTATTTTACATTCAGCTGTCAGCAGGGAACCCGGGTTCGGTTGTTGTTAAGGACGCGGCGGCCCGCCTTCCCAGCCTGCTCCTTAGCAACCAGCTATATACAGTGTTTTTAAAGGGACACAAAAACACAAAACGTAAAATGCATGAAAAATGCAAAATGGGGGCTTTTGTTTTTTTTACACTTTCCAACAAACTTTAATTTTTATCACATGGGGGACAAAAAGACTCTAATGTAATATATTTTTTTTGGGTGACAAGTTCACTTTAATGTGACCCCTGATGTCTCACCTGCCTTCCAATGAATTCTTTACATCCAAGGAAGATGCCATCTTAGCCTCTCATTGATCTGCAGTTGCCATGGGGCTGCACATGTGATCAGCTATGACACCAGCCATTGAAACCCACAAAGCCCTTCAGGGAGCCAGCAAAAAACCAACAGTGCCATATGAAAAGGGCCAACAAGATGGGGGCAAATAACCACTTTTACAGAAAGGGTGTACTAAGATGGGGAGCAGAGTGCCTGCATTTTACAGAAAGGGTGTTCTAGGATGGCAAAATAAACGTGTTTTACAGGAAGAGTGTACCAAGATGGCGGTGAAATACACACATTTTGTCACGCTGTAATTTTACTGCTACACCGCGGGTCAGGAATAGTGCCCCACTGGTGTCACTGGGAGGAATAGTTCCCCATCATTGGTATCAGTGGGAGGAATAGTGACCCATCATTGGTATCAGTGGGAAGAATAGTGCCCCATCATTGGTATCAGTGGGAGGAATAGTGCCCCATCATTGGTATCAGTGGGAGGAATAGTGCCCCATCATTGGTGTCAGTGGGAGGAATAGTGCCCAATCATTGGTGTCAGTGGAATGAATAGTGCCCCACCATTGGTGTCAGTGGAAGGAATAGTGCCCCATCATTGGTGTCAGTGGGAGGAATAGTGCCCCATCATTGGTGTCAGTGGGAGGAATAGTGCCCCATCATTGGTGTCAGTGGGAGGAATAGTGCCCAATCATTGGTATCAGTGGGAGGAATAGTGCCCCACCATTGGTGTCAGTGGGAGGAATAGTGCCCCATCATTGGTGTCAGTGGGAGGAATAGTGCCCAATCATTGGTATCAGTGGGAGGAATAGTGCCCCACCATTGGTGTCAGTGGGAGGAATAGTGCCCAATCATTGGTGTCAGTGGGAGGAATAGGGCCCCATCATCGGTGTCAGTGGGAGGAATAGTGCCCCATCATCGGTGTCAGTGGGAGGAATAGTGCCCCATCATTGGTATCAGTGGGAGGAATAGTGCCACATCATTTGTATCAGTGGGTGGAATAGTGCCCCATCATTGGTATCAGTGGGACTAATAGTTCCTCATCATTGGTAACAGTGGGAGGAATAGTGCCCCATCGTTGGTAACAGCGGGAGGAATAGTGCTCCATCATTGGTAACAGTGGGAGGAATAGTGCTCCATCATTGGTAACAGTGGGAGGAATAGTGCCCTGTCATTGATGTGAGTTGGAGGAATAGTGCCCCCAAGGGCCGGATAAAGGCAAAGGGCCACTTCCGACCATCTTATCCCTGGGTAAAAGCACTACACAGTGAAAAGATAAACATTGGCTAGGCACACAGTTAACCCTTTGATTGCCCCTGATGTTAACCCCTTCCTGCCCAGTGTCAGTAGTGACAGTGTATATTATTAGCACTGATCACTGTATTAGTGTCACTGGAGATGTCAATGGCAGTTAGCCAGTTCCCCGCCAGTGTCAGTTTGACAGTCACACTATCGCAGACCTGCTATAAATCGCTGAACGCCGCCATTACAAGTATACAAAAAAGTTACAATATATATACCGTCATTCGTAGACACTATAACTTTCGCACAAACCACTCAATATACACTTATTAGGATTTTTTTTTTACCAAAGACATGTAGCAGAATACATTTTGGCCAAAATTTCTGAAGATATTTAATCGTTTCATTTATAGCGCAAGAAATAAAAACCGCAGTGGCGATCAAATACCGCCAAAAGAAAGCAATATTTGTGGGAAAAGAATGATATACATTTTGTTTGGGCACAGCATTGACAGTGTCAGTTACCACTTGCTGACTGCCCTAGTAGTTTTACTGCTACAGCTGTGCGCCGGGTCACACACATATACAGACTTCTCAAGTCTCCAACATTTGACTGCGGGCTCCCAGACACCAGCGAGCGCCAGGCGATCTCCAGGCGGGGACTGTCACTCAGCCACAGACAGAGCAACTCAAGCGGCCGAATGGAGTACGGCCGCAGTGGCCGCTCCGTCTTCTGTCTGTGGCCAGGGGAGGGGGCGGGACAGAGCCAGGAGATCTGGAGACACACGCCATGCTGGTGCCCCATGCTGCGCTGAGACCTCTCATGGCACACTGCTCCCCGCCGGCCCCTCCTTCCCTCCCGTCCACCCCAGTTGCTTCTGGTGTTCCCTGTGTCCAGATGTGTGCTCCCTGCCCTGCTGTGTGCCCCATGTCCTGATGTGTGCCCCATGTCCGCTGTGTGCCCTGTTGTGTGCCCCACGATGTGCCCTACTGTGTGCCCCATGTCCTGATGTGTGCCCAGTGCCCCTGTGCCCTGCTGTGTGCCCTCCTGTATGCCTCATGCCCTGCTGTGTGCCCAGTGTCCCGCTGTGTGCCTCAAGCCCCGCTGTGTGCCCAGTGTCCCGCTGTGTGCCCCATGCCCCGCTGTGTGCCCCATGCCTCCAGACACAAGGGAGGAGAGCAAAAAAAATCCCAAGAAATTCTTTAAGTATGTAAACAGTAAAAAAGGGAGGACAGACCATATTGGCCCCATAAAGAATGAGGAAGGACATCTGGTTACAAAGGATGGGGAGATGGCGAAGGTATTGAATTTATTCTTCTCCTCAGTATTCACGAGGGAATCGGGGGGCTTCAGTAACCAAAACTGCAGTGTTTATCCTCATGACACATCATGGAAGCACCTCCATGGTTAACAGAGGACAGAATTAAAATTAGACTTGGGAAACTTAACATTAATAAATCACCAGGCTTGCACCCGGGGGTACTTAGGGCACTCAGTATAGTAAATGCCAGACCATTGTTCCTAATTTTTATAGACAGTCTACTGACTGGAATGGTACCAGCTGATTTGAGAAAAGCCAATGTAGCACCAATATTTAAAAAGAGCCCAAAATACATCCCTGGGAATTACAGACCAGTTAGCCTAACATCAATAGTATGTAAACTCTTGGAGGGGATGATAAGGGACTATATACAAGATTTTAGTAATAAGAACGATATCATTAGCAGTAATCAGCATGGATTCATGAAGAATCGTTTTTGCCAAACCAATCTATTAACCTTCTATGAGGTGAGTTGCCTTCTAGATAAAGGAAGGCCCGTAGACGTGGTGTATCTGGATTTTGCAAAAGCATTTGACACAGTTCCCCATAAACGTTTACTGTACAAAATAAGGTCCATTGGCACATACCGTAGGGTGAGTACATGAATTGAAAACTGGCTACAAGGGAGAGTTCAGAGGGTGGTGATAAATGGGGAGTACTCGGAATAGTCAGGGGTGGGTAGTGGGGTTCCCCAGGGTTCTGTGCTGGGACCAATCCTATTTAATTTGTTGAAAACAAAAACAAAAAAAGTCCAGCGCTCTGGATGTCAGAGAAACAGACTGCAACAGTCAGAAGTATATAACTGAATAATTTAATAAAAGTAGTAGACAGTCCATATATATATACTTATATATACATCTATATGGACTGCCTACTACTTTTATTAAATTATTCAGTCAGTTATATACTTCTGACTGTTGCAGTCTGTTTCTGTTTTCGATCTGTTTCCACCAGTTACGGTTTGTTCCAGCTGCACTGGTTTCACATTCCCCCTCCTAGCTATTACATGTCTTAGTTTAGCTCCTTAGGTTTCCATATACTAGCGCTGGGGTATTGTTGTTGTTTTTTTTCCTATTTAATTTGTTCATAAAACGACCTGGAGGATGGGGTAAACAGTTCAATCTCTGTATTTGCAGACGATACTAAGCTAAGCAGGGCAATAACTTCTCCGCAGGATGTGGAAACCTTGCAAAAAGATCTGAACAAATGAATGGGGTGGGCGACTACATGGCAAATGAGGTTCAATGTAGATAAAATTTAAAATAATGCATTTGGGTGGCAAAAATTTGAATGCAATCTATACACTGGGGGGAGAACCTCTGGGGGAATCTAGGATGGAAAAGGACCTGGGGGTCCTAGTAGATGAGAGGCTCAGCAATGGCATGCAATGCCAAGCTTCTGCCAATAAAGCAAACAGAATATTGGCATTAAAAAGGGGATCCACTCCAGAGATAAAACGATAATTCTCCCGCTCTACAAGACTCTGGTCCGGCCGCACCTGGAGTATGCTGTCCAGTTCTGGGCACCAGTCCTCGGGAAGGATGTACTGGAAATGGAGCGACTACAAAGAAGGGCAACAAAGCTAATAAAGGGTCTGGAGGATATTAGTTATGAGGAAAGGTTGCGAGCGCTGAACTTATTCTCTCTGGAGAAGAGACGCTTGAGAGGGGATATGATTTCAATATACAAATACCGTACTGGTGACCCCACAATAGGGAGAAAACTTTTTTGCAGAAGGGAGTTTAACAAGACACAGAGCCACTCATTAAGATTAGAAGAAAAGAGGTTTAACCTTAAACTACATAGAGGGTTCTTTACGGTTATGCCCCGTACACACGGTCGGATTTTTCGACGGAAAATGTGTGATAGGACCTTGTTGTCGGAAATTCCGACCGTGTGTGGGCTCCATCACACATTTTCCATCGGATTTTCCGACACACAAAGTTTGAGAGCAGGATATAAAATTTTCCGACAACAAAATCCGTTGTCGGAAATTCCGATCGTGTGTACACAAATCCGACCCACAAAGTGCCACGCATGCTCAGAATAAAGAGATGAAAGCTATTGGCCACTGCCCCGTTTATAGTCCCGACCTACGTGTTTTACGTCACTGCGTTTAGAACGATCGGATTTTCCGACAACTTTGTGTGACCGTGTGTATGCAAGACAAGTTTGAGCCAACATCCGTCGGAAAAAATCCTAGGATTTTGTTGTCGGAATGTCCGATCAATGTCCGACCGTGTGTACGGGGCATAAGAGCGGCAAGGATGTGGAATTCCCTTCCACAGGCGGTGGTCTCAGCAGGGAGAATCGATAGTTTCAAGAAACTATTAGATATGCACCTGAACGACCGCAACATACAGGGATATACAATGTAATACTGACACATAATCACACACATAGGTTGGACTTGTGTCTTTTTTCAACCTCACCTACTTTGTATGTAACTATGCCCCGCTGTGTGTCCCATGTCTTGCTGTGTGCCCTGTGCCCTGATGTATACCCCATGATGTGCCCAGATGTGTGCCCCCTGCCCTGCTGTGTGTCCCATGTCCTGATGTGTGCCCCATGCCCACTGTGTGCCCCATGATGTGTCCTGAAATGTGCCCTACTGTGTGCCCCAATGTCCTGATGTGTGCCCAGTGCCCCTGCTGTGTGCCCCATGATGTGCCCTGCTGTGTGCCCTCCTTTATGCCTCATGCCATGCTGTGTGCCCCATGCCCTGATCTGTGCAATGTTGTGTGCCCCATGATGTGTGCCCTACTGTGTGCCCCATGCCTTGCAAGGGGCATCGGTCCCGAAGAGGAAGAGGCAATTCTGCCTCATCTGTGCCCACCAGTACCCCCTGCCAGTGCCCACCAGTGCCACCTATCAATGTCCATGAGTGCCACCTATCAATGCCCACAAGTGGCACCTTTCAATGCCCACCAGTGGTGCCAATCAGTGCCACCTACCAGTGCTGCCTATCAGTGTAACCAACCAGTGCTGATCAGTGACCATTATTGCCACCCATCAGTGCCCATCACTGCCACCTATCAGTGCCCATCAGTGCCGCCTCATCAGCGTACATCAATGAAGGAAAATATTACCTGTTTGCAAACTTTTATAACAAAATATAAAACATTTAGTTTTAAATTCTGTCTTTTTAATTTTTTTTTAAACAAAAAATAAAAAAGGCAGAGGTGATCAAATACCTCCAAAAGAAAGCTCTATTTGTGGAAAAAATTATAAAAATTTAATTTGGGTACAGTGTTGTATGACCGCGCAATTGTCATTTAAAGTGCATCAGCGCTGAAAGCTGAAAATTGGTCGGGACAGGAGGGGGGTTTTAGTGCCCAGTAAGCAAGTGGTTAAAGGGAAGGTGTTCCAAGATGGCGCCCTTTTCTACAGGAAGGGTGTTCCAAGATGGCGGCAAGAAACTACTCATTGAGCCCGTAGGTGTTTCGTCAGATTTGGTGACCCATCAGAACGTGTAACGGAAGTGACGTTTGGTCGCCGCCATCTTGCTACACCCCGCACTCCTCCATAGTAAGAATACACTGAGAAGGGGAAAGCGGACATCTTCTTACACCCACCGGAGTTTTGCATTTTACACTTATTTTTAACAGTAAACTGAGGCTATATAGTGAAATACAGTGCTTAGAACTCTGTATGAATGTTTCGAAGTCGAATGTTAAAAGCAGCGAACTTCTGTCAGATTAGCAAACCTGTTATATCAGCAGGCTTGCCGCTCTTTTTAAAATTCAACATCTAAACAGTCAGACGGAGTTCGAAGTACTGTATTTCACGATATAGCATCGGTTTACTCTTAAAAATAAGTGTAAAATGCAAAACTCCGGTGGGTGTAACAAGATGTCCGCTTTCCCCTTCTCAGTGTATCCTTAATATGAAGGAGTGTGGGGTGTAGAAAGATGGCGGCGACGGAACGTCACTTCTGTTACACATTCTGACGGGTCGCCTAATATGACGAAAGAAGGTGCACCAAGATGGCGAGTGACGACGCTTCAGTTACTGCGTGGTGACGTAACGTCGGTCAGGTGACTAGCGCGCAGTTAGTCAGGGAGAAGAGCCGCCGCCATCATGTACCGGACGCCGATGCGGCGAGGTTTCTCTCCGGATTCCCCCAAGGACGCGTACCGGAAGTCCTCCGCCTCTCCGCCTCAGAATGGCCGGTCCCGCCGCTCCTGGTCCCGGGGTCGCTCCCCCGATAGGAAGCGCTCTCCGCCAACAAGAGGCCGGTCTCCCGCCGGACGGCGAGCCCGATCGCGGTCTAGGCCCGGCACCTCCCGCCGATCCAAGTCTAGAAACCGTTCCAAATCCAGACACCGCTCCAAATCCCGGCCCCGCAAGCGGCTTTCCATCTCCCCGTACTCCCAGCGATCGGGGGACGGCCATTCATATGAGGGGCGTGACCAGGTGAGATTCGCACCGCCCCTGCATAAATCCTTGAAACCCCGCCCACTTATGGCCAAGCCTGATTTGTGTGTTTGATCTTTCAGTGACTCCACCCCTAAGCTCTGCATGCTCCTCCCACAGAGGTCACATGACTCCCCCCTCTCTGCTGCCATATGTGTTGTCCTGTTTACTGTCTGTACTCCGCTAATCGTCTTCTTTTCCTTTGCAGCGCCGATACTCGCCCAGCTATAGGGGCCGCTCACCGCGAAGGTCCAGCTCCCCCGACCGCCTCCGCGGGGACAGGTACTGGCTCCACCCACACAACATGACCCCCTCCCAACCGCAGATGCCCCATAATGCAAATCTCTTACCTGATTGGCCCCTCAGAAGCTGTATATTATTATTATATAGGATTTATATAGCGCGGCAGTTTGCGCAGCGCTTTACAGCAGTAGGGCAGACAGTACAATTCAATACAGGAAGAAGTCAGAGCTTACAATCTAGATATATCTACAGTAGCTCATCCTTTTTATAGTCGTCCTTTTTTATTCATTAAAGTGTGTGTCGAGCCCCCCCCCAAAATTGCATTTGAAAGACCGCTGCGCAAATACAATGTGACACAAAATTTTGCAACAACCACTATTTTATTCCTAGGATCTCTGCTAAAAAAAAAAAAAAAAAAATTAATATAAAATGTTAGGGGGCTCTGAGTAATTTTTCTAGCAAAAAATGTTTAACTTTTAAGCCACAAATGTCAGAAAAAGGCTTGGTCTCTAATTGGTTAGACTGCCCTCATTTACAGACAGAAGTTTATCCCTTTGATCTACAAGAACCAAATGATACATTGTTTCTTTTTATCTCTCGGTGCTGAGCTATGTTGAGAAACTTTGCAGGTGCCTTTTTTTTTTTTTTTTTTGACAGCTGTCAGCAGAGAACGGCTTTGCATTTGTTACATGAATCGTGAAAATGCTGGATTAAGATAGTGAGGGGGGTTAAATTGAGATTGCGGTTATTTAAATTTTTTTTTTTTTTTATTACTATTAATCATTAAAAATTAAACAATTGTGCAGTTCAACTGTATTGGTATCACTGGTCCCCAAAAGTGTCACTTAGACCCCTTTCACGCTGAGGCGTTTTTCAGGCGCTTTTGGGCTAAAAAATAGCGCCTGAAAAACGCCTCCCCTGGAGTCCCGGAGGGCTTTCGCACTGGGGGCGCTGCGCTGGCAAGACATATGCAAGCGGCATCTTTTTGGGGTGGTGAAGGAGCGGTGTCTACACCCCCTTCCCTGCCCATTGAAATGAATGGTCACCGCTGCCAAAGCACTTCGGCAGCCACGCTACACGAGCGCATTTAACCCTTTATTCGTCCGCTAGTGGGGGTTAAAAAGCATCCGAAATAGCGCCGCTGAAATGACAGTAAAGTGCCACTAAAACTAGCGGCGTTTTACCATCCATGCTCGTGTGAAAGCGGCCTTAGTGTCCGATTTGTCCACTGCGATTTCGCAGTCTCGCTATAAGTTGCAGATCGCCGTCATTACTAGTTAAAAATTCCATAAATGTCCCGTAGTTTTGTAAACGCTATAACTTTTGCGCCAATCAATATGTACGCTTATATGTAGCAGAATACATATTGGCCTAAATTGAATACATTAGATTTTTTTTTACATTTTGTTTTTATTGGCTATGTTTTATAGCAGAAAGTAAGAAATTATTATTATTATATTATGTTTTTTGTATTATAGCGCAAAAAATAAAAACCGCAGAGGTGATTAAATACCACCAAAAGAAAGCTCTATTTATGGGGGGACAAAAAGGACTTACATTTTATTTGGTTACAGTGTCACACGACCGCGCATTTGTTAGTTAAAATAACGCAGTGCCGTATTGCAAAAAATGGCCTGAAGTGGTTAGCTTACAATTGCGCGGTCGTGCCACACTGTTCCTAAATAAAATGTCCTTCTTTTGCTTCAAAAAAAAAAAAAAAAATGTGTTTTGGTAGTTCTAAGTAATTTTCTAGCAAATAATGATAGAAAACGGTTTAGTCTTTAAGTGGTTGACCATTTGGCTGCCTAAAGACCAGAGGACTTTTTACAATTTGGCACTGCGCTGTTTTACCTCTTAACTGTGCAGTCATGCAATGCTGTACCCAAATGAAATTTGCGTCCTTTTGTTCACACAACTAGAGCTTTCTTTTGATGGTATTTGATTGCCTCTGCGATTTTTATTTTTTGCGATACAAACAGAAAAAGACAGAAAATTTTGAAAAAAAGGATATTTTCTACTTTTTGTTAGAAGAAAAATCCAATAAACTTAATTTTAGTCATACGTTTAGGCCAAAATGTATTCTGCCACATGTCTTTGGTAAAAAAAATGTCAATAAGCGTATAGTTATTGGTTTGCGCAAACGTTATAGCGTCTACAAACTAGGGTACATTTTCTGGAATTTACACAGCTTTTCATTTGACTGCCATTTTAGCACCTCAAGAAATGAGATAGGCAGAGCAGTACAACCCCCCCCCCCCCCACACACAAAAATAACCACATTTTGGAAAGTAGACACCCCAAGGAAATTGCTGAGAGGCATGTTGAGCCCATTGAATATTTTTTTTTTTTTTTGTCCCAAGTGTGATTGAATTATGACAAAACAAAAAGTTGTCACTAAATGATATATTGCTCACACAGGCCATGGTTATATGTGAAATTACACCCCAAAATATATTCTGCTGCTTCTCCTGAGTACGGGGATACCACATGTGTGGGACTTTTTGGGAGCCTAGCTGTGTACAGGGGCCCCGAAAACCAATCACTGCCTTCAGGATTTCTAAGGGCCTAAATTTTTGATTTGACTCCTCACTACCTATCAGTTTTCGAAAGCCATAAAATGGCACAACCCCCCAACCCCCCCCCAAATGACCCCATTTTGGAAAGTAGACACCCCAAGCTATTTGCTGAGAGGCATGGTGAGTATTTTGCAGCTCTCATTTGTTTTTGAAAATAAAAAAAAAAAAAAAGAGAATTTTTTTTTTTTTTTTCAAATTTCAAAACGTCACAAAAAGCGATGTCTGCAAAATACTCACTATACCTCTCAGCAAATAGCTTGGGGTGTCTACTTTCCAAAATGGGGTAATTTGGCGGGGTTTTGTGCCACCTGGGCATTCCATGGCCTCCGAAAATGATAGGCAGTGAAGAGTGAAATCAAAAATTTACACCCTTAGAAAGCCTGAAGGCGGTGCTTGGTTTTCGGGGTCCCGTACGCGGCTAGGCTCCCAAAAAGTCCCACACATGTGGTATCCCCGTACTCAGGAGAAGCAACATTATGTATTTTGAGGTGTAATTCCACATATGCCCATGGGATATTTGAGCAATAGATCTTAGTGACAACTTTGTGCAAAAAAAAAAAAAAAAGTCTTTTTTTTTTTCCGCAACTTGTTTCAAAATATAAAATATTCCATGGACTCAAAATGCCTCTCAGCAAAAATCTTGGGGTGTCTACTTTCCAAAAAGTGGTCATTTGGGGGGGGTTTGAACTGTCCTGGCATTTTATGTACAACATTTAGAAGCTTATGTCACACATCACCCACTCTTCTAACCACTTGAAGACAAAGCCCTTTCTGACACTTTTTGTTTACATGAAAAAATATTTTTTTTGAAAGAAAATTACTTTGAACCCCCAAACATATTTTTTTTTTTAAAGCAAAGGCCCTACAGATTATAATGGTGGGTGTTTCATTTTTGTTTTTACATACAGTATTTGCGCAGCGATTTTTCAAACGCATTTGTATTGGAAAAAACACTTTTTTTTTTTTTTTTTTTTTTTTTTTAATTTTAATGCACTAAAACACACTATATATTGCCCAGATGTTTGATGAAATAAAAAAGATCATCTTAGGCAGAGTACATGGATACCAAACATGACATGCTTTAAAGTTGCGCTCAAACGTGACAAACTACATACGTTTTTAAAAGCCTTTACAGGTTACCACTTTAGATTTACAGAGGAGGTCTACTGCTAAAATTACTGCCCTCGATCTGACCTTTGCGGTGATACCTCACATGCATGGTGCAGTTGTTTACATATGAAGTCAGACCGACGTTTGCGTGTGTTCGCCTTTGCGCTAGAGCACGGGTGCTTTTTTTTTTTTTTTTTTTTTTTTTTTTGAAAAAAATTGGGGTCTATTAGACCCTAGATCTCTCCTCTGCCCTCAAAGCATCTGACCACACCAAGATCAGTGTGATAAAATGCTTTCCCAATTTCCCAATGGCGCTGTTTACATCCGGCGAAATCTAAGTCATGAAATGCTCGTAGCTTCTGGTTTCTTAGGACATAGAAATGATTGGAGCCGTTCTGATCTTTGATCGGCTCTATAGTCAGCTGGTGGAATCACCGGCTGCATTCTTGGGTTCCCTGTTGGGACAGGAGAGCCAGAGAAAACCATGGAAGACGGTGGGGGGGGAGGCGGGGGACATTCCCTCCCACTGCTTGTAAAAGCAGTCTAGAGGCTAATTAGCCACTAGGATTGTTTTTACATGAAAGCCCACCGCTGGCTGAAAAGAATGATACCAAGATGATGCCTAAACCCGCAGGCATCATTCTGGTATAACCACTCAAAATCCAGCAACATGCCAGTACGTTGCTGGTCCTTGTTGGGCATATGTTGTAATCTTCTTTTTTTTTTTCTTTTTTTTTTTTTTCCATGCAGCCTGAAGGCTGAATGAAAAAGAGATTGATCGGTGGGTATGCCCACCATTAGAATACCTCCCTTCATCCAACCACTTCTAATGATGGTCATACATGCACCATTTTGTTTTTAACTGTGGTGGTGAAATCGCCTCCTACAGCGCTGGAGTCACGGCTTTATGTATCATGGGAGCAAACGCTGTTGCTGTCAAGATAAATAAATCAGTGCTGCAGCTGAATGGCCTAAAAAATATAGGCTGGAGCATGGGGGCATCTGCCCCAAAAATTAGGAGCAGGTCGCTCCTCCACCCCTGCTGCCCCCATGTTTCGGCATATATGCTCTTTTTTTTTTATTTTCCTGTGGTGGTGCAATCACCTCCCACAGTGCTGGAGTCACAGCTTTTTGTATCGTGGGAGCAAACGCTGTTGCTGTCAAGATAAATCCGCGCTGCAGCTGAATGGCATACCCGAAAACAAAAAAATGGTTAAAGTGGTGTTCCGGACGAAATTATACTTTTTAAATAAAAATACCCCTATAATACACAAGCTTAATGTATTCTAGTAAAGTTAGTCTGTAAACTAAGGTCTGTTTTGTTAGTTTATAGCAGTAGTTTGTATATTTTATAAACTTATAGCAAGCCGTGGCCATCTTAAGTGTGGGCATCTGAAGCCAGACTGTATTTCTTCCTCGATCTCATCCTTGCAGATCTCGCACATGCTCAGTGCAGCACAAGCACTGTAATAGGTTTCAGGTCAGGTTTCCATAGCAACGGCAGTTTCAGAGGAAGTTGCCGCCCCTTCCCGGAAGGCATTGCAAACAGGAAATGATGCGATGGGCTGCGGCCAGGGAGGAGGAAGTGAAAAATGAATACAGCAGATATACAGTAGGTGCTGAGAAAAAAAAATATCCAGTTTGTTTACAGTGCACAGTTTAGTGAGGGATGCTGAAGAGTTGTAAAAGTGGGTGGAACTCCACTTTAATAATAAAACACAGTAAAGTATAAAAAAATTACATACCTGAAAAGCAAACATATAACAATAAAACATTGCAGAATAGAATACAGTAAAAAAGAGCAGAACAATAGAGAGAGAACAATAAAATGACAACTATTTTTGGATATATAGACATCACTTTCTCTGCTTCTGTTTACATTTAAGAAGCAGAGGAAGCTCCTCATTCGTCAGGCGCGATCGTGGGGTAGATGCCATGAATCCGTAGCCTCCCCCTCAGGAGGGGGAGGGGAGTAACGCACCCATACGTTGCTCTGCCTGCCTGTGCCATCCTGCCGAGGTATAACGTCGTGAGGCGCTCAGCAAGTGGTTAAGCTTCCCTCATTTACAGTCTGAAGGTCGTTCCTTTGATCTAAAGAACTAAGTTACAATGTTTATTCCAGCAGCTGAGGAATGTTGTGAAACTTGGCAGAATGCCTGTTTTTTTTTTTTTTTTTTTTGGTTTATCAAAGCGAGTTTCCCCATAAGAAAGAATGGAAACTCAGATAATTTAGTTCCACAACCACTGCTGGTGTATGCAGTACTGTATGTGGCCAGAGGTGCGGTGACGCTCAGAGACACTCGGGAACTGTTGACACTTTTTTTTTTTTTTTTTGGGGTGCTCCGTCGCACGTTGCGCCTGTCCCGCCCAGCTGGGAGTGTCTCAGAGTTCTCCAGGTTGCTGGGAGCCACCAGCGCCCCCACTTCCCCCTGGACCTCTGGTCACATACGGTAATATATACACCAGCGGTGGTTGTGGAACGAATCATCTGAGTTTCCATTCTTCCTTATGGGGAAACTCGCTTTGATAAGTGCTTTGTCAAGTCGCAAATCAAGTCAGGCTTTAAATATATATAGCTTGTCTTGCGAAACACTAATATATACCGCGTTACTCGCAAACCAAGGTATCACTGTACTTTTTTTACTTGCTGAACTGCAACTCAATTTATACATTTTTTTTTTTTTTTTTTTTTTTTTTTTTTTTCAGGATTTTTGGTTGATCTTCGGTCTCTATCATATAAAATACACCTATGATAAAAATGATAGACCCTTCATATCTTTGTAAGTGGGCAAACTTACAAAATCTGCTGGGGTTCGAATAACTTTCCCCACTGTAGCTGCACCCCTAAGGAGGCATTGCTCCTCCCCTTGTGGGATGTCTCTGCCCCAACCCAACCCCCCCCCCCCGCACAGGAAGCAATCATGTGACCCAGACCTTATAAATAGCACAGGGAAGCATAACCTATATGGAAGATCCGGTGAGGTGCCCTTATGGGGGCGCTATCATCTCCTGTAAGCACAGAGGTGTTCTGTCCAGAGATCGTGCTTTATACTTACAGTCTAAATTGTAACCTGATTTGACAGAATTGGCCCCACAGTGGGGTGTGTTTTCCTGTTGGTCTCCACCAATAGAATAATAGAGTAGATGTAGCCTGCAGTTGGTTATGGGCAGATGTGTGACCATTGCATCTTTGTTTTTAGCTCTCGAGGACCTTCTACGTATTCCACGGATAGCCCGCGCCGTACGGAGGAGCCTCTGCCTATGCCCAAGAAATCCATTTTAAAGAAGCGTACTGATGTGGAACCCACCAGCCAGGACCAGTCTCCTCAGGTAAGCCGACCTGTTTCCTACATGTAAGAGCCCTTTCACACCTGAGGCACTTTTCAAGAGCTTTGGCGCTTAAAAAAAAAAAAAAATCGCCTGAAAAGCTTACGAAAACCTTTTTTCCATTAAAATCAATGAATGCTTTCACACTGGGGCGGTGCGCTGGCGGGGAGGTGGAAAAAAAAAAAAAAGCAGCATCTTTGAAACGCTCGAAAGCGCTTCTCTCCATTGAAATGAAAGGGAAGCGCCTGATAAGTGCGTCAAAAGCGCTTCAAAATGGTTCTTGAAGTAGTTTTTGAGTTATGTGACCTTCAAAAAAAAGGGCACCGCTAACACCTCAAAAACGCGCGCCCGTTCTTATGGGCAGTTTTCAAGCGCCTCAGTGTAAAAGGGTTCTAAAGGATGTGTGCGCGTGTATCTATAAATTATTATTATTATACAGGATTTATGTGACGCCAAAAGTTTGCGCAACACTTTACAACATGAGGGCAGACAGTACAGATGCAATACAATTCAAAACAAGAAGAATCAGAGGGAACCGCTGCCTGTGAGTATATAACTGTTCTACTTCAATAAAAGGTTTCATTAAAGTGGATGTAAACCCAAAATATTTTTTTTTTTTTTTTTTTTTTTTTTTATGTCATACTGTAGAGTATAAGATTTCCTATCATTTGAGCCCAGTCTTGCCACAAAGAGTTAATCTATCTCTGAGCAATCCTCTTTTATTGTTCAGTGAGATAAAACTTGACAAAATGAGAAAAACTTTGTCAAATCCTCCCCCTTGCTGTGAATGACAGGTGATTTACATCTCGTGCACTAGCCTAAGACATGCATTATTTTTTAATTCCCTCCCCCACTCCTTTCTTCAGCAGCTCTGCAAGGATTGGCTGTTCCACACCTCAGCATGATTGGGCATGCTGAAGTCATGTGGTTACTTTCCTGTCTTTTCACTGGATGTTAGAGATCATAGCAGAAGTTCAGTGTTAGAAATACACAGGAGAAAATGCATATTGACAAGGGGAGTGTAGAGGTGGGCGGGGAGTCTACTGACATCACAACTCCACCCACCGAGCTCCAGACAACAGACCCGCCCACAGAATCTGCAGTTTTTCAGCTCTCATAACAGAGGGGAGACATTTGACAGGTATAGATACATGCAGGAGTAATGTATATCCTTATAGATAACCCCTATGGCAGGAGTTTAGGAAGGATGACATTGGGTTTACATCCACTTTAAGGTAATGAGTAAGGCTGGTGCGCCCTCTGTTCTGTTCTTGTTTCAATAAAGCTACCCAGCATGTCTTTGGAGTGTGGAAGGAAAGCGGAGTACCCGGAGGAAATCCATGCAGGCACAGGGAGAACATGAAAACTCCACGCAGGTAGTGCTGTGGTTGGAATTCGAACCGACGACCCTAATGCCACTAGGCGGAAGTGCTAACCACTTAGCCACAGTGCTAAAGTATAGGAGGATGTTGCTTCCTGTCTTTGTATGGACCTCTATGACAAATAAGGTGTAGGTCCTATGTTCGGTGCCTTGAAAAAGTATTCACACCCCTTAACATTTTTCACATTTTGTCATGTTGCAACCAAAAACGTAAATGGATTTTATGTGATAGACCAACACAAAGTGGCACATAATTGTGCTGTGGAAGGAAAATGATAAATGGTTTTCAATTTTTTTTTTTTTTTTCAAATCTTGAACAATGTAAAAAGTGTGGGGGATATTTGTATAGCGCCCCCCGGAGTCAATACTTTGTAGAACCCCCTTTCTCTGCAATTACAGCTGCAAGTCTTTTTGGGGATGTCTCTACCAGCTTTGCACATCTAGAGAGGGACATTTTTGCCCATTCTTCTTTGCAAAATAGCTCAAGCTCTGTCAGATTGGATGGAGAGCGTCTGTGAACAGCAACTTTCAAGTCTTGCCACAGATTCTCAATTGGATTTAGGTCTGGACTTTGACTGGGCCATTCTAACACATGAATAAGCTTTGATCTAAACCATTCCATTGTAGCTCTGGCTGTATGTTTAGGGTTGTTGTCCTGCTGGAAGGTGACCCTCCGCCCCAGTCTCAAGTCTTTTGTAGACTCTAACAGGTTTTCTTCTAAGATTTCCCTGTATTTAGCTCCATCCATCTTCCCATCAACTCTGACCAGCTTCCCTGTCGAAGAAAAGCATTCCCACAACATGATGGTGCCACCACCATGTTTCACGGTGGGGATGGTGTGTTCAGGGTGATGTGCTGTTAGTTTTCTGCCACACATAGCGTTTTGTTTTTAGGTCAAAATTTTGGTCTCATCTGACCAGACCACCTTCTTCCACATGTTTGCTGTGTCCCCCACATGGCTTCTCGCAAACTGAAAACAGGACCTCTTATGTCTTTCTTTCACCAATGTCTTTCTTCTTGTCACTCTTCCATAAAGACCAGATTTGTGGAGAACACGACTAATAGTTGTCCTGTGGACAGATTCTCCCACCTGAGCTGTGGATCTCTGCAGCTCCTCCAGAGTTACCATGGGCCTCTTGGGTGCTTCTCCGATAAATAATATAAAGAACAGTGTAGCGCTGGACTAGTAAAAAAGAGCACATATATTGATATATGCAAATATACCAGGACCCACAAAATTATCATGGGTCAATAAGTGATATAAAGCAATGAATCAGTGTAGCACTAGTTTAAAGTGATAAAGTGCACATATATGTAATAAGGACACATGTGAACTGTTCATCTAAAACTTATATCATCATAAAATAATATAAAAAAATCATATAAATGATAATCCTTATACATGTGAGTCCATACCCTCAAGGGTGTATACAAAAAAAAAGTGCAAAAAATAAACAAAGTTCGTAAGTATCTCAAGTGAGAGGATTAATCCAGAAAAAGCTATTGCAGAGTTCAGGATTGCATGATCCACCTTTAGTGCAGCCCGCCACCAGATGGTAAAATTAAAGGCTTACCAGAAAGCCTGCGACCGCCCTTACTCGGGGAGGGGGGGGGGGGGTCAAAACAGGCTTAGTAGTGGAAAATGTCAGAAGATGTGTTCCCTGGACTGTTCTCCCGCTCTCCTCACCAAACAAATGGTCCTCAGCAACACAGATTCTTTCAATACTCCTTCCCGGAGGGGCCAGGCATGAATGAGCCACAGATCCTGTTTAGATGATATTAGATTGGTCCTCAATTGCAGCGACAAGGTGGTGAATCCAGAGTCCTTTGCAGGGGTCCACAGGGTGCAAATCTCCGTATTCCTAGTCCTGGTGACACGCACAGGATGTTATCCACTCAAAACCAGCATGGGCCGCCTGGCCATTTACTTCCAGTTTTCGGTTGTTTGTGGACTTCCAGTTTGCATTTCTCTGAATGTTCTCCTTGCCCGGCCTGTCAGTTTAGGTGGACGGCCATGTCTTGGTAGGTTTGCAGTTGTGCCATACTCTTTCCATTTTCGAGATGATGGATTGAACAGAGCTCCGTGAGACGTTCAAAGCTTGGGATATTTTTATTTTTTTATTTTTTATAACCTAACCTTGCTTTATACTTCTCCACAACTTTATCCCTGACCTATCTGCTTTGTTCCTTGGCCTTCATGATGCTGTTTGTTCACTAAGGTTCTCTAACAAACCTCTGAGGGCTTCACAGAACAGCTGTATTTATACTGAGATTAAATTACACACAGGTGGACTATATTTACTAATTAGGTGACTTCTAAAAGAAATTGGTTCCACTAGATTTTAGTTAGGGGTATTGGAGTAAAGTGGGCTGAATACAAATGTCCCCCCCACACTTTTCACACATTATTTATTTGTAAAAAAATAAACATTTATTTTTCTTCCACTTCACAATTATGTGCCACTTTGTGTTGGTCTATCATTTATGTTTTTGGTTGTAACATGAAAAAAATGTGGGAAATTTCAAGGGGGTGTGAATATCTTTTTCAAGGCTCTGTATTTTCCCAGGTCTCAGGCTGCTTGCCGGATCTCTGTATGCACAATGGCTGCCATCAGTCTGCGTTGTTTACAGGATTTCAGCAAGTGACTATTTCACCAATGACTACACAAGGAGGAGCTCTGCTATGTTCGCTCTCTCCTGGGATCCTGTACAGAAGAGATCTGTCATGGTATCATTTTATTTTGCAGTTCTGTACAGAGAATATCTGTGATGTTCTGTCTCTCCCCTGGGATCCTGTACAGAAGGAACCTGCCATTTTTGATCTCTTCCCTGGGGTCCTGTAAAGCTGAACACTTTTGCTTCAAGCAATTGTAAAGGCAGAAGGTGCATTTCTTGCATTAGGATAAAAAGCCGCCTGTGTTCAGCAGAGCCTCCCCAGCACCCCCTAATACTTACCGGAGCCCCCTCTCTGTCTGAGACCCTCGGCCAACCGGGACTCTCCCCCCTGATTGGCTGAGACACAGCAGAGGCGCCATTGGCTCCCACAGCTGTCAAAGTCAGTTAGCCAATCAGTCTGGAGAGGGGGCTTGCTGTGGGGGCACTCGACAGGAGGGAGGGGCCAGGAGCAGCGAAGAGGGACCCGAGAAGAGGAGGATCCGGACTGCTCTGTGCAAAACCATTACACAGAGGAGGTAAGTATAACATGTTTGTTTTTAAAGAGAAAGTAAACCCTGGTTGATTTTACTTCCTCTTTATTTCCCTGCAAAGGTGAAGCATAATGGGCTATTATGCATTGCATAGTAGCCCATTATGTGTCACTTACCTGAAACCGAAGCCCGCAATGTCACCGTTGTGCCCACTAGCAGGGAGCGTCCATCCTCACCCCTCTTCCTTCTGGGGCCGTGAACTCCAGCTCTCTGACTGGCCAGAGTCACCTGACGTCACTCCCGCACATGCGCGTGGGAACTGCCAGTCACGGCATGACCCCTGTTAGAAACGGCATGATGTGCTCTTTCTAAAGTGCGCATGCGCCGTAGTCATCGGCGCTCGGCTTTTTAGTAATTTCCAGCACCTACAGGTAAGCCTTAATATAGGCTTACCTGTAGGTAATAGTGGTTGTACAGGGTGTACAACCACTTCAATACTGGGCCTATTGTGGCACTTCTCTCCTACATGTAAAAAATCATAATTTTTTTGCTAGAAAATTACTCAGGACCCCCAAACATATATGGTTTTTTAGCTGACACCCTGGGTATTGGCGACTTTTTATCTTGCACGGTATTTGCGCAATAATTTTTTACACGCCTTTTTGGAAAAAAATTACGGTTTCATGAATTAAAAAATAACAAAACAGTAAGGTTAGCACAATTTTTTTTGTATAATGTGAAAGATGATGTTACGCTGAGTAAATAGATACCTAACATGTCACGCTTTAAAATTCATGAAATGGCGCCAAACTTTGGTAATTAAAAATCTCCATAGGCGACGCTTTGAAAATTAGTTACCAGTTTAGAGTTACAGGAGTGCTAGAATTGTTGCACATGCTCTTACGCACGCGGCGGTACCTCACATGTGTGGTTTGAACGGCGTTTACATATGTGGGCAGGACTTGCGTTTTGCTGGTGTGAGCTACCGGGGACAGGGGCGTCTTTAAATTTTTTTTTTTTTTTATTTTACTTAAATTTTTTTTTTTTTTACACTTCTTCTTTTTTTTTTTGATCACTTTTATACCTTTTTTTACAAGGAATGTAAACATCCCATGTAATAGGAATCTATGTGACAGATCCTCTTTATGGAGAGATGCAGGGTCAATAAGACCCCCACATCTCTCCTCCAAGCTTGGAAAGCATGAGATCATGAAAAAAAAATTCTCCGATCCCATGCTGACAGCCGCGATCGTGGCTTCATTTACATCCGGGAACCTGGGCGTGACGCGCCCGGGCCTCCGATGGTCATAAAGATCACTGGTGACTATCTTGTCACCGGAAATCTCTATCATAGTCATCTGGCGCTGGCTGATTCTTTCTTTCTCCGGGCCCCCAATGGCACGGGAGAGCCCGAAGAAGCACTGGATGGCGGCGGGAGGGGGGGACGTCCCCACCTGTCGCCTGTAAGAACGATCAAGCAGCGGAACTGCCGCTATGATCGTTCTTATGGTGCACAGAATCGCTGGCTGGTAAGAATATCTGAATGATGCTTCTAGCTGCAGGCATCATTCAGATATCCCCACACAAAGTCAAGGATGTCATTTGACTTTGTGCGGTGTTTAAGTGGTTAAAAAAAAAAAGACTTTACAATCACTTTCAGCTCTGCTGAAGCAAAATTTATTTTTGGTAGCCGCCTTTTTTTTTCATGGATTATTAGAAGCAGCCAAGTCTGTATTACAAATATAGCTGATGTCAGTACAGATGTGCAGAGTATCCTAGCTGCATATATGAGAGGCGAATGTTACATCCATGGAGTATCTGCCTTGCTTAGCTTCAAAGGACATTTGTCTTTTCGGCCCTGCCCCTGACAGCGTGATCCGCAACATCGCAGGTGGCCGGACTGTGCTCCTGCCTCAATGCAGAATATCCGCAGAGGAATCTCACCCCTTCCTTTCATCTACTTTGGTTGTAGGTGTTCATAGGTTTTCAGAGCTTGACTCCTCTTTAGCCTGAAGACACTGACTCTGAAAAACCTTTTGCTTAAAGGGTAAGTTCACCTTTTACAGAAAAATCTGTAAGGTGAACTTACACAGGACCTCCTCCTCTGAGCCCTGCTATCACTGCCTCACCGGACCGGGGCTTAGAAAACCCCTTGGCTTAATCTCAAAAACTCCCCCCCCCATCAGGAGGTACGTTTCGGAGCATTTTAATTGTTCGGCGCTGACCAATCAGATCTCGCGTAGCCCATCCTGTCAGCAGGGAATAAGTAGAGAGAATGCCGAGGGGATTTCTAAGCCCCGATCCAGTGAGCGATAGGGCTCAGAACGGGAGATCGCCGCGCTGCAGGTCAGCGGGATTGGGTGGGTGAGAGGGGTCCTGTGTAAGTTCACCTTACAGATTTTTCTGTAAAGGTGAGCTTACACTTTAAATTGGTTCTAAAGGCATTTTACCTTCATGCATTCTCTGCATGAAGTTAAACAACCTTCTGTGTGCAGCGTGATCCAGAACCTTACCTGAGCCCCTTTCTGATCCAGGGACGTTCACGATGGCCTTGGCTGGGTGGGGGCTCTCCCTCCTCATTGACTGAGACAGCAGCAGGAGCCCATTGGCTCCCACTGCTGTCAATCACAACCAGTGAGGGGAGGCTGAGCGAGCTACAAGTCTGTTATGGACACATAGAGCAGCAGCTTGGAAGCGAGTACGGGGCAAGCTGCTTTTTCTGGTGGCACTGCTCGAGGGGGAGGAGCCAGGAGCGCCTGTGAGGAACCCGAAAAGCAGAGGATAGTGGGTGGCTGCTGTGTGGTAAAACCATTGCATAGAGCAGGTAAATAACAGGTTATTTTAGAGAGAGAGAGAAAAAAAAAACAAAGCTTTAGTATTACTTCATAGATGCACCTCAACTTCAATAAGCAGGGGGGCTTTAGGTGCATCTGAATAGTTCCTTGGGTAGTTTGTCTCCCCAACATTTAAAGCAAAACCTTGCCCAAAAGGGGAGGAGAGCAAAAAAAATCCCAAGAAATTCTTTAAGTATGTAAACAGTAAAAAAAGGGAGGACAGACCATATTGGCCCCATAAAGAATGAGGAAGGACATCTGGTTACAAAGGATGGGGAGATGGCGAAGGTATTGAATTTATTCTTCTCCTCAGTCTTCAAGAGTGAATCGGGGAGCTTCAGTAACCAAAACTGCAGTGTTTATCCTCATGACAACACAGGAAGCACCTCCATGATTAACAGAGGACAGAATTAAAATTAGACTTGAGAAACTTAACATTAATAAATCACCGGGACCAGATGGCTTGCATCCGAGGGTACTTAGGGAACTCAGTCAAGTGATTGCCAGACCGTTCCTAATTTTTATAGAGAGTCTACTGACTGGAATGGTACCAGCTGATTGGAGAAAAGCCAATGTAGCACCAATATTTAAAAAGGGTCCAAAATACATCCCTGGGAATTACAGACCAGTTAGCCTAACTTTAATAGTATGTAAACTCTTGGAGGGGATGATAAGGGACTATATACAAGAATTTAGTAATGAGAATGGTATCATTAGCAGTAATCAATATGGATTCATGAAGAATCGTTCTTGCGAAACCAATCTATTAACCTTCTAGGAGGAGGTGAGTTGCCATCTAGATAAAGGAAGGCCCGTAGACGTGGTGTATCTGGATTTTGCAAAAGCATTTGACACAGTTCCCCATAAACGTTTACTGTACAAAATAAGGTCCGTTGGCATGGACCATAGGGTGAGTACATGGATTGAAAACTGGCTACAAGGGTGAGTTCAGAGGGTGGTGATAAATGGGGAGTACTCAGAATGGTCAGGGGTGGGTAGTGGGGTTCCCCAGGGTTCTGTGCTGGGACCAATCCTATATAATTTGTTTATAAACGACCTGGAGGATGGGATAAACAGTTCAATCTCTGTATTTGCAGACAATACTAAGCTAAGCAGGGCAATAACTTCTCCGCAGGATGTGGAAACCTTGCAAAAAGACCTGAACAAATTAATGGGGTAGGCGACTACATGGCAAATGAGGTTAAATGTAGAAAAATGTAAAATAATGCATTTGGGTGGCAAAAATATGAATGCAATCTATACACTGGGGGGAGAACCTCTGGGGGAATCTAGGATGGAAAAGGACCTGGGGGTCCTAGTAGATGATAGGCTCAGCAATGGCATGCAATGCCAAGCTGCTGCTAATAAAGCAAACAGAATATTGGCATGCATTAAAAGGGGGATCAACGCAAGAGAGAAAACGATAATTCTCCCACTCTACAAGACTCTGGTCCGGCCGCACCTGGAGTATGCTGTCCAGTTCTGGGCACCAGTCCTCAGGAAGGATGTACTGGAAATGGAGTGAGTACAAAGAAGGGCAACAAAGCTAATAAAGGGTCTGGAGGATCTTAGTTATGAGGAAAGGTTGCAAGCACTGAACTTATTCTCTCTGGAGAAGAGACGCTTGAGAGGGGATATGGTTTCAATTTACAAATACTGTACTGGTGACCCCACAATAGGGATAAAACTTTTTCGCAGAAGAGAGTTTAATAAGACTCGTGGTCACTCATTACAATTAGAAAAGAGGTTTAACCTTAAACTACGTAGAGGGTTCTTTACTGTAAGAGCGGTAAGGATGTGGAATTCCCTTCCACAGGCGGTGGTCTCAGTGGGGAGCATTGATAGCTTCAAGAAACTATTAGATAATCACCTGAATGACCGCAACACACAGGGATATACAATGTAATACTGACATATAATCACACACATAGGTTGGACTTGATGGACTTGCGTCTTTTTTTCAACCTCACCTACTATGTAACTATGTATGCTTTTCCTCCTGTTCCACCCCCTCCTTCCTCCCTCTGCCACAATTGGAATTAACCTTTTTTTTGGGGGGGGGGGGGGGGGGAGCAGGTGGATGGGTACCCGCTCCCACTTCTGGTCGGATTGCCACGGCGGATCCACCAGAAGTTCTCCACCCTTCCTTGCTTCAGGAAGGTCCCAGAAAGCTGCGGGACCGTTCACAAAGCGCGGGAAGCCGCCTGTAAAGCCCCAAGGAGACACAGGTGGCTGCCCACAGTTAACATGCCAGCGCCAGCTACCCGAAGACCGGCAAAGAACTGGCTCGGCTGAGGATAGCTCTGGATCCTGGGACAGGTGAGTGTCTGTTTATTAAAAGTCAGCAGCTGCAATTTATTTTTGTAGCTGCTGACTTTCAATTTTTGCAGAACTGTGGACACTCCCTTTTAATCCACAAGCTAACCCTTTGTCCCTGGCACCTCCCTCAGCTGCTTTATACTACCCAGTTGCTTTTGCATCCGCTTAAGAGGAGACCTGTTTCTCAAGCCGCCTGGTACCCCTTACCCCTATCTACTAGAGATTTTGAAGTTGTACGCCATCTGGACCCTTCCTCTGCTGCCCTTGGGTTCTTTTAAAAACCTCATTGGACAAGGTACCTCTCATCCCTCCTCTCCAAAGGAACATCCTGACTAAGGTGGACCAAGAGCAATTATGGTTACTCCATACCTACTTAAGGACTTGCCCCCCCTAACCTCCTTTTAGAGGCACAACATATTTCTCAGAGCATTTTCTCTGGTTCCCACTCAAGTACCCCTTTCTGGCATTGTCATTGTGGGATGCTTAGACCAATGTTTCTCAAATCCAGTCCTCAAGTAACCCCAAAAGGTCATGTTATCAGGATTTCCCTCAGATGAAACAGCTGTGGTAATTGCTAAAGCAGTGAAACTAACCAAATCACCTGTGCAAAATAATGGAAAGCCTGAAAACATGACCTGTTTAGGGGTACTTGAGGACTGGAGTTGAGAAACATTGGCTTAAGACGACCTTTGTGGAAGACTTTGCTTGAATTCTCTTTTCAGGAAGAGTTCCTCCTCCTAATCCTAAGGCTTGGGGATTGTAAGGCTTGCACCTTTCAGAATAGACCAGCTGGTCTTTTTCTGTGGACCTGGTTTTGTATGATGATCCTTCTAGTGACCTTTTTTCTCCTGAGGGCTCGCTCCAAGGCTTTGCTTTCTGTTGACTATATCATGCTGTAGGTCTGTTTTATTCCTTAATCAGGTTGTTCCACCTGTTTGTTGAGTTTTCTGTAGTGACTGTACTGAAATTTCGGCGGCCAAAAATAGGGATTTCAGCATTGTGCCAAAAACCAATATTTACCTGGCCTATGGTGCGTTTTTCACTTTCAATAGATTTTTATTGAAAAAATTTAAAGGTTCAAAACGTGGCATAAGAGAAATTGTTGAAGATAGTAGACAGCTAGAATGCAGCTGCCGAGAATGTAAAAACATTCAACTATGGTGTTTTTCATAGGTCATGTGTAGACATGCATCAAAATTTTCGGAGGCCAAAACATATCAGGCAAAAATGGCGTCTTCGGCTTTTTGCTGACAGAGAAAAAGGCGTCAATGTCGTCAAACGCACACAATTTTTGCCACGATTTTGCTGTGCTTATGGTGTGTTTTTCATATGACTCAAAAACTGTCAACATAACACCGGTGCGTTATTGATGCGTTCTTGCTGCATTTTCAATGCATTTCAATGGGGAGGTGCATTTTTGGGTTTGTGTGGGGGTTTTTTTTTTTTCCCCCTGACCAAAAATGCAGCAAGCAAGATTTTTAACACGGAAGCAAAACAGACCAGTGTGAAGACAGAATTTAAAGGGTTTCATTTTTCTTGGGCTTTTCTTGCGCTAAAGGTGCCAGTTATGGCTGACTAATTAATTTAAATTTTATGACATAAAATAAAGATATAAATGTCTCTTAACAATCCACAAGTCACCTGGCTTTAGTTTTAGATCCTTCCAAACTGTTAGGATCTGGAATTCGGGAGAAAACACATAAATTAGTTTTGCCAAAAACCTTAAAAGCACAAATGCGGGAAGCTGCTCGCGCGGGCACTGCGAGCCCAACAGGCCCGCACATTTGTTCCTGAGTAACTAGACAAACATAATACCAAAGCTCACGCTACGGAGAAGATGGCAGACATTTTTCGGCAGTACTATATCTCTCTACAATCTTCCTCATCCGCAGTCCACCAATTTCCAACCAAAGGTTGTCTAAACCAGTTACAATATATCTAAATAAAATTGTTTAGTATTTATTTCTGATATGAGCTTAAGTGATCTCAATATCGCACCCTAATTCTAATATATATCCACAGATATATTTCCTTAAAGGAGGACATTTTACTTGATTTCTCCTTCTTTTTTTTTTTTCTTTTTTTTTTTTTAAATGCACTGTTTCCACTATCAAAGGATATTAAAAAATGATTGTTTATCATTAGATTAATTAACCCGGCACATTTTGTGTTTTGTCTAAAAAAAAAAAAAAAAAAAAAAACGAAATTGGCACAGTGTCCTTCCAGCTTATCACTGATCTCTCATACATTCTTTCATGAGAGCGCAAAGGAGGGGTCACATCTGCATACATGAGACACACACAAGAGATAGAACTGAAGGTTCCAGCATTCACACACATACACGAACATCTCTCTCTAAAATCACTTAAATTTTTCCCATTTGTACACAACACATGCATATCATTCTCTCACTTTCGTTTAACTCTTTTTAATGTTTCCCTGCTTAAATTCTGCTTTCCTTATTTTGTTCTGATATCCTTTGCATCCCATATATTGTAATCCCATACTTCACATACTCTAGCTTCTATGATCAGACGGGCAGGCATAGTGCTCATTCCATCTTCCCTCTCTGACAAAATATAAAGTATTCTGTTTTGACTCTCATTTCTCTGTTTTGACTTTACTAGATGTAGTGCCTGACCCCAAATTCACCCCACAACTTAACATCAAAATGTCCCTTTCTGTCTAGTGTTAATTGTCACCCTTGATCCATCCTGCTCACATAGATAACCGTTTACACTGCATGGTTCTTGGTCCCTGTGGACTTTGGTAACCCAGTTTTCCATTGTGGATCCATGTCCACTTTAACCATTTATCTAGGGGCTCAGTATAGGCGTTTTGAGGGTCTCTTACCCTTCATTCCCTTACTTAATCTAATGCCCATAATGACTGGTCAGTCTTTCTCTTCTCTGCGTGTTCCTATATCCTCTTGCCTTCAAACCACTTTATCTAGCAGATGTACTACATATACCTGTGAACAGTACTATTCTTCACTTTCTTATCTAGAACACTCCGATGGACAGTAGACAAAGACAACATAACCTATAACCACCAATCTATACAGTTCAATTAAGGGGAGTAAAATCGTTCCTCTTTGTCCCGAAAATGCCTTACCGATCAAGGAAGTATGATAACTCAAATGTAAGCAAAAGGCTTACCTCAGCCGGCTGATTATCAGAAATTCCTGGATCGTCTCATGCTCCTCGTTTTGGATTCTTGGGGTTGCCTGTAAATCCACTCCTGGCTGACTCGCCATCTGATAAGGAATTTTATAGATAGGCAACTCTTATCTTCATATTGATTAGTCACCACAGGTGTCAAACACAAGGCCCGCGGGCTGAATCCGGCCCTTCAGGCCATTTCATGTGGCCCTCGCACCTCTCGGCAGCTGCAGGAGAGCTCCAGACCCTTACTTTCTGCTTTCAAGCAATGCATCCAGCTTCTACCCAGCAGCAGCATAAGGAAAGAGGAGTGCACTGTGATGTAAGGGAGAGTGGGGGACTCAACTTCTGATGGTGGGGTGGCTCTTGACATCTAATGTAAGGGGAGGGGTGCGCTGGCCATCTAATCTTACAGATGAAACCGGCCCTTTTGAGGGCAATCATAATGCTGATGCGGTCCACGATAAAATTGAGTTTGACACCCCTGGATTAGTGGTTCCAAATTAATAACTACTGCAATAGGGAACAAATACAAAAGACACTCCACATCTTTCCAAATAACTGTTCTGCTTTATTATGACGCAATTGAAGGTTTTTATACACACAATTACGTAGGTATCACATTAATATTACAATTGTACGTTTATGGTAACAAGGGTCGTAACATAGGCAGACTAATTCTAATCAGGACTCGAAAGAATGCAAACATGTAATGAAAACATTATTAGTGCCGTGTGCACAGTGAGGACAGTGTGCAATACATACAAAATAGAATACAGTTATATACAGAACTTACAAATTTCCTTTACAGCAGAAACACAAGATCTGTCTTCTCCTGTCACTGAATGGCAATCTGCCTTGTTTACATTGGCAGACTGCCGTTCTGTCTGCCTTGGAAACGATCAATGGGTCCCAGCGGACATCGAGTCTGCTGGACCCGCTGATTGGCTCTCGCTGTGTCCAATCATAGCTGGAGCAGGTCGCTGGCGCTGTGCATGCGCGCCAGTCCCGAAAGAAAAATATCACGTACAGGCACGTGATTTTTGAGCTAAAGGGTCGACCCTGCTGCAGTATATGTACGTGGGGCGGTCCTTAACCACTTCAGCCCCAGAACGATTTAACCCCTAATGACCCGGCCATTTTTTTGCGGAGCAGCCCTGCGTCGCTTTAACTGACATCTGCCCGGTTGTGTGATGTACCAAAACAAAATTGATGTCCCTCCTGAAGTGGTTAATTAAGTGGAAGATGTGTATAAATACTTCCCCACATCCGCTTGTTCTACGATTAATCTCCAGTTGCTGGTGTGGAGTGTTCTCTGATGTGTAGGAACAATGTTACTTTGAGCTTTCCAGAACAACATTGTGAGACTTCATTTGTACATTAAATTAGTTTTTAGTTTAATAACTTTCCCTTTAAAAAAATAAGTGGTAAAGTACAAGCTGTTTTTTTTTTTTTTTTTTTGTGTTTGTGGTGTTATTGTCTATAAAGTTGTATGAAAAACTCTAATGTCTGATTACTTTTACGTTTTTTTCCTCTGTAATCCTCTAAACAGGTTGACAGCTATTCAAGTCTAGGAAAGCCGCCATCGTCTCTCCTGACTAATGTTGGCAATGCGCTCCCAGGAGACATGAGGACCAGTCAGATCTCTCCATCAATAATTCAAAGGTCCGGCTCTCAGCTTGTAACTGGGATTTCCTCTTCTGCCGCAGCAGGGGGGATAAGTCTGACCACAAAACAGGTGCTTACCAGCAACGCCCCTAATTTCACTGCAAATGACCCCCTAAACAGGCCACATACTTCTTCTGCAGGAAGTTTTTTGAACACTAAGGAAGTCGGTAAAGGTCCATCTCTAGGAGACGGCTATTTGCCATTGCACGATCCAGGAATGTCACAGATGAAATTGGCAACCGCTGCAGCAAGTTTCCCTGAACAGAAGCGGGAACATAAGAGGAGCCTCACGGAAATTGAAGAGGAGGAGAGATTTCTGTACGGGGACGAGGAGGAGAAGACCCCCGAGCCCAGCAAAGAGCCACCCGTGCAGACGCCACCCAAGCAAACCCCACCAGCCAACGTTCCCAAGAATACTCCTGATGAGAAGGAGTATGCCAAGATCCATGATCTACTAAAGACTATTGGACTAGATATCGGTGTGGCAGAGATTGGGAAACTTGCCGTGAGAACTCAAGAGCGACTTCATGGAAAGAAATTGATACCAAAAGTATCACCGACCCCGTCTCAGCTGCCCCAGCAGCCCCAGAACACCACCGCAAGTCCTTCTGAATCCAAGGCCAAACCTGAAGCAGAACAGAAGCAGAAGGTTGTGCCTAAAGTAGCAGCAAAGAATGAGACACCTGCAAAGCCGCCCGTGACAAAAAAGCCTGCACCAGTTGCTCAGCAGCCGGGACCTACCATCAAAGAGAAGACACCGCCTGTAACACCGAAGACAGCTGCCAAAGAGCAGAGCCAGCCTGCATCCAAAATAGAGACAATAGGGCAACCGATTACTACTGTGCAGGCATCCAGTGTTAGCTCAGCCCAGGCAATCGGCACTGTGCAGTCAATTACCACAGTTCAGACACCCCCTGTTTTAGTTCAGCCACCCCAAGTTGCTCCAGTCCCAGACATGACCCCCCCTCCTATAAGCCCCTCCCAGGTTCCTATGTATTCTCCATACAACCCCTCCCCAATGATGCACAACTTTTCAGTTCCCCCTCCCTCATTTAACCCATATACGCCTTATGTGCCATTCCCAACGTCCAACTGGACAATGTATCCCCCACCACCAGTTCACCAGCCGCCTCCTCCCACTCATATACCACCTCCAGTATCCTCCCCTCATTTACCTACTCCTCAAACTACTCACGCCCGCAGCAACCTACGCGTCATCGAAACAAATGCAGATTTCGAGGCCGCAGCAAAGAATGAACCGAAAACCCCGACTTCGACCACGGAGCTGCTGGCCAAACACGAAGCCGAACGTAGAAATAAAGAAGCTGAGAAGCTAAAAGTAAGTCTCTTCTGGTTTGAGTCGGGGGGGACAGCATGAGTATTTTACTTTACCATTGTTGTTTGATGTTTTAAGCCGGCCATACATACATTGGGGCTTATTTGCTAAAGCTGAAGAGTACATAGTCTGATGCAACTCTGCCAACCAATCAGCTTCCAGGTTTTTATTGTCAAAGCTTAATTTCACACGCTTAAGTTAGAAGCTGATTGGCTACCATGTACCATGTGTAACTGCACCAGATTCTGAGTCCTTCAGTTTTAATAAATCTCCCACATTGTGTTTTTTTTTTTTTTTTTTTTTTTTTTTTTTTTTTTTAATTTTTGGTCCAGCAGACTGAACAGGAAAAAAAAAAACGGATTCCTCCAGCCACACAAACAAGGTTGATAGGGATATCCTGCCTATTGATACATTGTTTTTTGTCACTCTGTTGTCAAAATACACTGATCAGCGACTGCAGCCACTGATCAAGAAATTTTCAAAACAAGCTTGCTGAGGGGGAGCAGCCACCCATGTATCGAAATTCAGCCGTTCCCTGCTGAACGGGTTTCAGCTTTACAATGTTGTTTTTTTTTTGTCGATAATGAACTTTGGTCAGTCTCTCTGTCTTTCCACAATAGCCTCCATAAAGTATGGATGTAGTGGAAAAAAATTCAAACGATGAAACGCGTTGGATAATATAGTACTGGGCCCCATTTACACCTGCAAGTGGGGCCGTTAGCAATGCAGGAGACTCGGTGGCAGTTCCCAGCCATTAGCTTATGGGTGGCAGCCACTTTGAAAGCAATGGGAGACTGACCGCTCCCACAGCTAATCGCGACTGTTCACATGTAATCGTTCATGTAGCTGAAATGAGAAACTGGCTACCATGCAGAGCTGCACCAGATGTTGCCCTCTCCAGTTTTGGTTAATCAACCACTTTGAATCTAGGGCTGATCATTCGTAGGCAAGTCCTTGAGCAATTAAATGCGAGTGGCCGTGATTAACTGTGTCCTTTACTTTCATGGGGGCTCCCACCTGCAGCTAATCACTGGGAAGCCCCTGCTGGATCTCTAGCTTGTAATTGCTGATGGGCCCATTCACATGTGAAGGAGCCCTTAAATGCTTTAACTGATTCAGCCCTGGAAGATTTTACCCCCTTCCTGACCAGAGCGCTTTTTGAGATTCGGCACTGCGTTGCTTTAACTGACATTTGCGCGGTCGTGTGATGTTGCACCCAAACAAAATTGACGTCCTTTTTTTACCCTACAAATGGAGCTTTCTTTTGGTGATTTTTGATCACCTCTGCGGTTTTTGTCAGCCGCGATCGCGGGAGCCCAGCGGTGACCGCTGGGCCGCCCCTAGTGGCCACAGATCGAAGCAACGTTGCATAACGTCTCTTCGCCCAGCCGTGTCATTCTGCCGCAGTACAACTGCAGAGGCTGGTCGGCAAGTGGTTAAAAAGAGATGTATGGGGTGTTTTTTTGTTTTTTTTTTTTTTTTTTGTTTTTTTTTTTTTTTTTTTGGAATTATACTTGCCTAGGTGGATGCAGCATTGGTACGATGCTGCATATGTCCCCTGGTGCATCTAAAACAGAACAGAGCGAATAAACATGCCGATCGCTCGGTTCTCACTTGCTGGTGATGGTCAGTCACCGCTGTCTGCTCTGCACCCCCCTTCACTCACTGGAGCTGTGGCCGGCTTAGGCTCTCAGCAGCTTGCAGAGAGGCTGAGCCAGATGCCGGTCCAGGCATGTGTGCGGATCCTGACTTCATTGGTGCAATCATGCCCATGCCTGGATGGCTCTTTGACATCAGCAGGCAGCGGACTTCATCCTGCTGAAAATGGATCACAGGAGTACAAGACAAACCCTACTCCTGTGATCCACAGGAGAAGTACAGAGATTAAACTTGCTGTTTTCTCCCTCTTCCAGCACTTCCCTGAACTTCCAGTCAGGGAGCGTGCACTGATTTATCACTTGACCCGCTGACATAATGCGACTACATGTCTCGTGATCCCCCTGCGTGTTTCACTTACAGCACATGCTTTCTCCGTTGAACATGCTCCTGCAAAAACTGCCTGCCCACTAACTAGATGGCTTCTCCACCCTCCAGAGACCCCACGGGGCGGGGCAGCCACTCTGTGGAGAAGTATAGTTTGCAAGAGATTCTACTTATTCTTTTCAGGATAGATGAACCTTAGGGCTAGTTTACTCTTCAAAACAAGGCTTTGGACATGCTTTGTTAAAGCTCTCTGAACGCCAGTCAAAGCCCATGTCTCTAAATAAAATGGTTAGCTTACAGTCCTGTTTACACCATGCTTTTGCTCAGTGCTTCGTTTAGGCTTTTGTGGAGTTTCGATGGGGCTTTGATGAGCCTTTGGTGGGGCTTCAAGCGAGCTTTGCCATAGACTTCTATGGAGGCCTTGAAGCACCACTAAAGCGACGTGGGGTATAATTTTTGAAGGAAAGCAAAAGCAAGGACTATAAGCTAACCACTTTAGTAACAGGAGCTTTGACTGGTATTCAAAGAGCTTTAACAAAGCGTGTTTGAAGCCTTGTTTTGAAGCAAGTGTGATCTAGCCATTAATGTATGTTGAAGCCGAAGCAAGTGTAAATGAGCCCCTAGAACAGTGATTCTCAACCAGGGTTCTGTGGAACCCTAGGGTTCCTCCAAAGGTTGCTAGGGGTTCCTTCAGCATTGGGCAATTTCTGCCTCTCAGATAAGTTCCAACTGACACCATTGATCTTTTTAGCCATCTGTAAGGAGGTAATTCTTCCCACTGACCATCACACCATTGTATCATGAGTTGTAGATTGCTAATTTTTAGCAGGGGTTCCCCGAGACCGGAGAACTATTTTTAAGGGTTCCTCGGTGTTGAGAAAGTCTGCCTTAGAAGGAAAGCAGTCACTTAGAGCATGTACAAATTATTTTTATTAATGTAATAGCGCTTTCATTTTGTAGTGATCTCGGTATTCTCTCCCATTTCCTTTGGACATGGTGTCCATTGTGGCACTTTCCATGGTATGACTTTCACAACCTTGACAGCTGATTGAGGTAGTAAATTTCAGTCCTACAGAATAAGATGAATGTACATGTCTGTGTGTTTTTGGTCAAAATTGGAGAATGAAAGCAATATGCTTGGCCAGAGTTCTCTCCAAATTGTATTTGGTCCTGAATGAACCACAGGTTCCAGTGGTACAATTCTTCTTCTAGCAAGAGGAGCTTGCTTCACCCCATGATCTAAAACAGCATTGCCAGGAGAAATGTCATTGTACATGGCAACCTACAGAGATGTAACTGTAGATGCTATAAAAAAAAAATCCCAATTTCTACCTACCTTTTCCATACTCTAGTACTGTCCCCAGCTTCCTCCTCAGTCCTGTGCCGGTGTCTTGCCGAGAAAGTTCCCTCGGCGGATAAGGACCCCCCCCCCTGTACTGCGCAGGCGCAGTACGAACTACTGTCAGCCGCCGGAGATAGCTGAAGCTCAAACTCTTCAATCAGCTGTACACAGCGCCTGCGCCCTAGGTCCAGGTTCCTTCCCCACCATCCAAGTGGACCTAGAGGGGGAATCAAAAAGAGCCGAGCGAAGCAAGGCCGTGCCCGAAGCGTGGCGAGCCCGCGAGGGGCCCTCTTACAGGCGCCGTGTACAGCTGATTTTCAGCTATTCACCTTCAGCTATTTCCGCCGGATCCTACTGCGCAGCGCCTTCATAGTAGAGGGGGGTCCTTATCCGCCGAGCGGAACTTTCTCGGCAGAACACCGGCAGTCTTGATCTAAGCAGAACGACACTGTCATTCTGCCCACTTCCTGAGAGCTCAGCCTGTCGTTTTACACAAAGCCTGTGGGGAGGGGGTGCTGCGTTTTATTGCGCACGCTGGGCTCACAACAATCCAGGACTGAGTGGTGGTAAAAGCTTTTTGTCGAACCAGTCACATGCTAAAATGCACTGTGTAGGGGAGGGGGATGTACCGCATAAACTTGTGTGGGGTGGAACAGAATAAGGCCCAACTCCTTGTTGATATATATACGTGTGTATATCTATCTACAGTTGTGCTCATAAGTTTACATACCCTGGCAGAATTTACGATTTCTTGGCCATTTTTCAGAGAATTTGCATGGTAACAAACTTTTTTTCTTTCACTCATGGTTAGTGTTCGGCTAAAGCCATTTTATTATCAAGAAACTGTGTTTACTCTTTTTAAATCAGAATGACAACAGAAACTATCGAAATGACCCTGATCAAAAGTTTACATACCCCAGTTCTTAATACCGTGTATTGCCCCCTTTAACATCAATGACAGCTTGAAGTCTTTAGTGGTATTTGTGGATGAGGCTCTTTATCTTCTCAGATGGTAAAGCTGCCCATTCCTTTTGGCATAAAGCCTCCAGTTCCTGTAAATTTTTGGGCTGTCTTGCATGAACTGCATGTTTGAGATCTCCCCAGAGTGGCTCAATGATATTGAGGTCAGGAGACTGAGATGGCCACTCCAGAACCTTCACTTTATTTTGCTGTAGCCAATAACAGATCGACTTGGCCTTGTGTTTTGGATCATTGTCATGTTGGAATGTCCAAGTACATCCCATACACAGCTTTCTGGCTGATTGAATGCAAATGTTCCTCCAGTATTTTTTGATAACATACTGCATTCATCTTGCCATCAATTTTGACCAAATTTCCTGTGCCTTTTGTAGCTCACACATCCCCAAAACATCAGCGATCCACCTCCATGTCTCACAGTAGGAATGGTGGACCTTTCATCATAGGCCTTGTTATCTCTACCCAATTGTAGCATTTATGGTTGTGGCCAAAAGCTCATCACTCTAAATGACTTTGTGCCAGAAGGTTTGAGGCTTGTCTCTGTGCTGTTTGGCGTATTGTAAGTGGGATACTTTGTGGCATTTGCTTAGTAATGGCTTTCGTCTGGCAACTCGACCATGCAGCCCATCTTTCGTCAAGTGCCTCTTTTATTGTGCATCTTGAAACGGCCATACCACATGTTTTCAGAGTCCTGTATTTCAGCTGAAGTTATTTGTGGGGTTTTTCTTTGCATCCTGAACAATTTTCCTGGCAGTTGTGGCTGAAATTTTAGTTGACCTGACCGTTGTTTGGTTTCCCTAATTTTCTACTTCTTGATTAGAGTTTGAACACTGCTGATTGGCATTCTCAATTCTTTGGATATCCTTTTATATCGCTTTCCTGTTTTATACAGTTCAACTACCTTTTCCCTTAGATCCTTTGACAATTATTTTGCTTTCTTCCCCATGGCTCAGAATCCAGAAATGTCAATGCAGCACTGGATGAAAGATGTAAGGGTCTGTCAGGAGTCCAGAAACTCATTGACCTTTTATATACACACACACACACAAAGATCACAGGTGAGGATGGTTACCTTTAATAGCCATTCAAACCCCTTTGTGTCAACTTGTGTGCATGTTACCAGGCTAAAATCACCAGGGTATGTAAACTTTTGTTTAGGATCATTTGGGTTGTTTCTGTTGTGATTATGATTTTAAAAAGAGTACACACAGTTGACTGATAATAAATGGCTTCAGTCAAACACTAACCATGTGTGAAAGAACGTTTCTGATCTCATTCAAATTCTCTAAAAAATGGCCAGGAAATCATAAATTCTGCCAGGGTATGTAAACTTATGAGCACAACTGTATCTATCCGGCGGTAAAGGGTCGGGTATGAAGCAGAGTTCAATTACATGATAGGAATAGACTTCAAGCCAGCATGAGGGAAATTTAACACTGCCCTTAGAACATGTTATTTTACTGAAAGAGTAGTTAATCATTTAACAGTAAATGAATTTGAAGTAGAAATTCATCTTTCAAAACACTTTTACATATGCTATATTCTCAAAAGTATTGGGACGCCTGCCTTTACACACACATGAACTTTAATGGCATCCCAGTCTTTGTCCGTAGGTTCAATATTGAGTTGGCCCACCCTTTTCAGCTATAATAGTTTCAACTCTTCTGGGAAGGCCGTCCACAAGGTTTAGGAGTGTGTCTATGGGAATGTTTGACCATTCTTCCAGAAGTGCATTTGTGAGGTCAGGCACTGATGTTGGACGGGAAGGTCTGGCTCACAGTCTCCACTCTAATTCATCCCAAAGGTGTTCTATCGGGTTGAGGTCAGGACTCTGTGAAGGCCAGTCAAGTTCCTCCACCCCAAACTCGCTCTTCCATGTCTTTATGGACTTTGCTTTGTGCACTGGTCCAAATCATTTGGTGGAGGTGGATTATGTAGGGCAGAGCAGTGGAGACGTGTTCTCTGGAGTGACAAATCGCGCTTCTCTGACAATCCGATGGACATGTCTGGGTTTGGTTGCCAGGAAAAAGTACTTGCCTGACTGCATTGTGCCAAGTATAAAGTTTTTGGTGGAGGGGGGGGGGGGGGATTATGGTGTGGGGTTGTTTTTCAGGGGTTGGGCTTGGCCCCTTAGTTCCAGTGAAGGGAACTCTTAAGGCGTCAGCATACAAAGACATTTTGGAAAATTTTATGCTCCCAACTTTGTGGCAACAGTTTGGGTATGGCCCCTTCCTATTCCAACATGACTGCGCACCAGTGCACAAAGCCAGGGCCATAAAGACATGGATGAGCAAGTTTGGGGTGGAGAAACTTGACTGACCTGCACAGAGTCCTAACCTCAACCCGATAGAACACCTTTAGGATGAGTTGGAGCAGAGACTGTGTGTCGGGCCTTCTCGTCCAACATCAGTGCCTGACCTCACAGGTGCGCTTCTGGAAGAATGGTCAAACATTCCCATAGACACACTCCTAAACCTTGTGGACGGCCTTCCCAGAAGAGTTGAAGCTGTTATAGCTGCAAAGGGTGGGCCAACTCAATACTGAACCTTACGGACTAAGACGCCATTAAAGTTAATGTGCGTGTAAAGGCAGACGTCACAATACATTTGACAATATAGTGTAGTTCATTTGGGCCAAGCTGGCCCAAATGAACCATGTCCCTCACTAACTTGAGAGGCAGCTGGATGTGCGGTATAAACCGTATATAGCTGCAGCCACATACAGCATACTGCAGTGTGTTCCAGGTGCGAGACGAGACTTCCTGTCTTATACCCACAACACAGATCAGTCTACAGCAGCAGCGCTCAGCCACCCAGAGCAAGCGAAGCATTCCATCAATGAATACAAAGCTTCCTCTGATTGGCTGAGTTCAGAGGTTGTGAGATCATCAGCCCACCTCTCTGCCTATCAGAGGAAGCTTTGTATTCATTGATAGAGTACGCAATGTATTCTATATCGATGATACAAAGCTTCCTCTGATTGGCAGAGAGATGGGCTGATGATCTCACAACCTCTGACTCGGCCAATCAGAGGAAGCCTTGTATTCATTGATGGAATGCCTATCCTTGCTATTGCTAAAATGTGGATCATTCCAGTTACTGGCTGCCTATCCTTATCCTTGCTATTGCTACAGTTTGAGTGAATGGACACTGAGCCTGTGCACCAAAATCTCACTTCCTTTGTGGGAATTCCAGTGAGTGTTGCCTTCTTTGTTGAATAAATCTATGTTCATCCTAATAATGTTTAAAGAAGAACTCCATCTTTCAAAACACTTTACATAGTTTGTTTGGGCCTAGTTGGCCCTAATGGACCATGTTCCTCACTAGCCTGTGAGGCCGCTGGAAATGCGGTATAAACTGTACGTAATTGCAGCCACATACTGCACTGTGTTCCAGGTGCGAGACGAGACTTCCTGTCTTATACCCAGAACACAGATCAGTCTACAGCAGCAGCGCCCAGCCACTCAGAGCAAGCGATGCATTCTGTCAATGAATACAAAGCTTCCTCTGGCTGAGTTCAGAGGTTGTGAGATCATCAGCCCACCTCTCTGCCAATCAGAGGAAGCTTTGTATTCATCGATATAGAATACATTGTTTACTCTATCAATGAATCTAAAGCTTCCTCTGATTGGCAGAGAGGTGGGCTGGTGATCTCACAACCTCTGAACTCAGCCAATCAGAGGAAGCTTTGTATTCATTGATGGAATGCATCGCTTGCTCTAAGTGGCTGAGCGCTGCTGCTGTAGACTGATCTGTGTTCTGGGTATAAGACAGGAAGTCTCGTCTCGCACCTGGAACACAGTGCAGTATGTGGCTGCAACTACGTACAGTTTATACCGCATTTCCAGCGGCCTCACAGGCTAGTGAGGGACATGGTCCATTAGGGCAAGCTAGGCCCAAATGAACTATGTAAAATGTTTTGAAAGATGGAGTTCTTCTTTAAACATTATTAGGATGAACACAGATTTATTCAACAAAGAAGGCAACACTCACTGGAATTCCCACAAAAGAAGTGAGATTTTGGTGCACAGGCTCAGTGTCATCCATTCACTCAAACTGTAGCAATAGCACGGATAGGCAGCCGGCAACTGGAATCATCCACATGTGAACATTTTTATTCACCACAGGGTTAGTACAGAACAAGAAATCCTTATACGTTTTTGGCCCACGGCCGTGGACCAAAATGCGTAAGCTTTCTCTTTTCTGTATTCACCCTGTGGTAAATAAAGATTATCACATGTGGATGATTCGATTTGCCGGCTGCCTATCTTAACATAGATTTATATTCAGACAAAAGTGTAAATAAAGTGGGGGAAGTCGATGGAGACTACTTTAGTCTTTTTCTGTGGTCACTCTTCTATGTTTTTGTTATTTGCCTTGGGGCTCAATGCATAAGACTTATCTTCTGACTGGTGGTAAGTGCCCCACATTGCAGGTTTCATTTGCACATCATTGACATCGGTCAGTGCCGTAATTGATTTATCATAACTTGTTAAACTAGAAGAAGCAGTTCTAAGTGGCTTAAGTTTAAGGTAAGTGCGGACCCTCCAGTGTTAATTTCCTTCACTTGTCTTGCCTGAGACTCGTCTGGATTTTAATTTACTGAAATGTTGATGTGTGGGGGAAAAAAAAAAATGCTTCTATTTATTTAAGGTACTGGAGGAATTGGACACACTCAAGCAGGACCTGAAAGCCAAAACCATAAACGTCAAAAATCTGAGCACAAAGGTGGAGCAGCTGCGTATACAGCATGGTGAGGAACCCCTTTTTCCTTTATTACTCCTACCATACAAGGACCAAGGGATGGGTGGGTCAATAAAACTGTACATTCAATTGAAATAATTGCTTCACAGCCGCCATGTTGCTTTTGTTATGTCACAGGGATTCTCCTGCGGAAGAAGCGGCGGGAAAAAGATGGTCACAAGGACCCTCTCCTGGGGGAGCTGAGCAATGTAATCGATAGTGCCCGCAGGCAGATCAGCTCTCTGAACAATGAAATTTTTGAAACCAAGCATAAGCAACAGCAGTTGATCAAGGTGGCGGAGATCCTGGGTGCTAGCCCCATGGATTTAGCAGACAAAAAGGAAACTTATAAAGAACGGGAAAAGAGCCCTCTCTCTCCTCGGGTGAGCAGTATTCAGAGGGCCTGTTCTTCAGGCAGCACTGAAATTATAATTTCTCCTTTCAGTGGCTCTATATGTTTTCTTTGTTTCACGAGCCATATTTTTTTCAGTTTTTTCTTGCTTAGATTCTTCTTCTTTCTTATCTAGGACTCCAGTAGTGATGCAAAATCCAGTGGAAGCATCAATGAGAAAAATGACTCGAAGACAATCCAGGACTCCAAAGAGAGGAGCGACTCATCACCTGCAACTGACAAAAATACTGACGTTAAGCCCAAGGGCAGATCAGATTCATCAGGGGACGTTTCCCCTTCCGCCAGCGCTCGCTTGTCTGGAAAGGCAGAAGATGACGTAAAGCCTAAACGATCTTCAAGATCCCCAAAACGCCGCTCTGACAGGAGGAGTAGCTCCTCAGAAAGCAGCTCGTCTAGCTCGTCAGATTCTGAGGAAAGCTTGAAATCATGGGACAAGTCCAGGTCAAGAAGTTCACGATCTAGTGCTCCTCCTTCAAAGGTCTCCCCCAAGAAAGAGGACTCAGCTCCCTTTGAGGTCGGGGACATATTTGAGTATTATGATTCTGGGGGACATTGGTGCGAGGACTGCAATAGCTTGTGCATGAATGTACTCGAATTTCTCCTACATTTTCACGAAAGGAAGCACCATGAGGTACGGATCAGAGGATTGCCGTTATTTCTCGGGTTTGCAGGTGGAGGGGAATTTTTGTCTTTATTGTGGATAAATTGTGGTACTGGGTGCACACATGGTAAGCTTACTTATAAAACCTGTTTAAATTCTCATCATACCTGTATGTTTTGTGTACTGCAATAGAGTTTGAAGCAACAGCAAAGGCCCTGGGTGAAGACAAAAAAGACTGAAGTCAGTAGTCCAAAGAAGCAGAAGGTGACTGTCGCTCTGAAAGGTGAGTCACCCTGTGTACATGATCAGTAAATGCAACAAGAGCTCAGTCATGTTGTATGTCCCTGACGTTTCTGTACTCGACCCCCTAGGTGCAGAATTCATGGTTCCAACTAAAGGCTATTACTGCTCGCTTTGCGATCATTCCTTTCCAGATCACGTAGAAGCTGATGAACATCTCCGAACGTATTCTCACAATGAAAAATTCAAGGTTTGTTTTTTTTTGTTTTTTTTTGTTTTTTTCCATAAGTCTTCCATTGCTCCAGAAACTGTACATGGTTGGGTGAAGGAATGCAGGAAGATTATTGGCAAGATGAATATGCAGCAGTGGTGTGATGTTGATTAAAGATGAACTTTGTCTTTATTCACACCTATAGAAAGTTCTCTTCTATGTTTAAAACTGACTACTCTCAAATCCTTGAAAAAACTTGCATCTCCACTGTATATTCTTTGAACCTGCAGCAGCTGTTTTGAGCCTACCTTAATTTACTGTCTGAATCACTTTAGTTGCTTCTTCTCCTGATCTGTACTGTTGGCCCTCCTCTTACAGCTATTGACTTTCTCCTCCTTCAGTAATTTTTGGTCTTCATCACAGGCGGGCTTAATCTTTAGGGTTTGTCAGTCACTGTACTATTCCCAAGTATTATGTGAAAGAACGCATCCCTGGCCTGCTCCTCCTTACTGGCCACTGGGTGTTGCTGATCAGTTGCTAGATTATTTAACACAGCGACTGAACAGCAGAGTGTTCAGTGGGCCAACAGGAAAGAGCATGGGCGTCTAAATGGATGCTGGTGATGTGTTCTTTCATGTAATGCTTGGAAACAGCAGTATCGTGACTGGGAGCCACCCATTAGGATGGTCTGCATTTATCTAAGATCCTGCCAAGAAGCAGCGAACTGCTTGGGAGGGCCTTTGAGAGCAAATCTGAGGCAGGGTGCAGTAATATTTTATAGGGGCCCGCTGGTCCTTGCCACCAGTTTTGATCTTACTACAGAGCCAGCAGAAAGACCAAGATGACATCACCGGGTCTGGAGGAACGTCTTGAAAGCAAAACTGATTGAGAAACTTAAATTGCATGTTGATCGTTGGAGGAACAAGGGAAGGTATTCTATGCCTACATTCAACATCTGCTTTAAGAAACTTTTGAAGAGGCTTACACTAAGAACTCTACAGAAAATGAACGATACCGGTTTTTATATTGCTTTGGGAATGCCAATGCTGTCTCTAAGTGTTTCTGTATTTTGTATTGCTTCACCCAAGCCTGGATAAAAGAGGAGGGTGCATGAGTTGTGCTACAAGTGTTAGCACATCTCTCATTGCAGCCAGGAAAATGTAACTGCTGTGCACCTTAAGGCAGACACCCCACCCCAACCGAAAAAAAAAGCTGAGCTGTAAACACATTCCAGTCATATGCTAAATGTGTAAAATTCAATTTGCATTTCTTTCTCCTTTTTCGAGGCACTTGTGACATAGGCGGTGCTTCCCAGCGGGTCCCCTGGGAAGGTTACGTCGCCAGAGCCCTTAAGGGATGTCTTCTGGGTAAACTTGGAGATTTCGGGGGTAAAAATTCATTTTTTCGTCCACAGATGATGCCATGGTGATCTTATGCAGGTTATTGTTGATACGTTGCCTTAGCTCCAGCATTGAGGGTGTCCAGTGGCATAAGGATACACACCCTGTCATCGTATAAACAATAACCACACCAGATCTCATTAAGTGCAATTGCAAGATTAGGTGTGGATATCATTAGTGGGCTCGCCCAGAGGACAAGAAAGAAGTCTGCCACCAAAAATGTATATTTTTAAAATGACAGCTTGGGATTTCAAGCATGGGGTGGACAGAGACTTTCACATGTACACATCCTTACTAGGATCGGCTCCGGTGTGCGGCGGTTTCTTTGATGATCCTAAATGGTGGTTTAATATAATGAGGAAGGGGAAAGGGTCTGCTTTATAACTTCCCTTAAACTATGGTGTAAAACTGTCAGAAAACTTCCGGTCTGCCATGTTGGGACATTTCTGCGGCCCTCAAAGCCCAGATCTGATGTGTTCCTCTCAGTTTTTCTTGTATGATCCTGCAGAGGAGGACCATTGACTAGCCCTTGTTTTCACATGACTTGCCTACACCCTGATGGGCATTAATCTTAGAATGGAAAATGCAGCTTTTGTAAGTGCTTCCAGTTCAAGTGAGCAAAGCCTGGTCGTGTATTCTGTGTTGAAGAGCAACACCAGTGTTCAGATTGATTGATTCTCCTTTTTCAACAATCTTGAGACCAAGTTCCTATGGTTTTTGTTACTTGATCAGCACTGGAGGGAGCCCAAAGCAGCAGTTTCTCTAGAAACGGTAAGTATTTTCGCTTATCTATTATTTGAAATGTATCCATTGATGTGGAATGTGTGGGTATGGATCCACCTCCAAATACTTATGGTAAATGAATAGGCCTATTTTTAAGTATTTAGATGCCACTTTGACACTTTGCTAGAAAGTTCTGGTTCCTGGCACTCAAAATACAATTGTCCCTGATCTAAGGGCCAGTTTACACCACATGCAATCCTGTGCGGTTTTTTTTTCTGCATCAAAAACGCATGGGAAGTAGATTGTTTTTTAATGGCATAGTTAACACCAGTGCTTGCAGTTCCAGTGCATTCCAGGAAAAAATGTAGAACACGCTGCATAGGGTGTTTCATTTTTCCAAAGATGTGATTTTCATGAGGCTTTGCTTACGCCCCGAGTCTCAGTGATGTAAAAGATATATATGCCAAATTTCAAGAAGATTGGATAATATTTACGGGTTGCACACATTGATCACTTTTATCAATGCAAAGTCTGTGGGCTTCACTTGATAAGAAGTCGTATACAACAATGCTGGATGAAGAAAGTCCGTTCCAAGCTTTCTAGAAGAACAACGAGTGAAAATGCCTAAATGTCCTAAAAGATGGAAGTCATCCAAGAGAAGACTACAAAGAGTTATTCCAACTCTCACTCCTGTACCTAGGAGGTTGGTCTAATAACGACTTCAGTTTCAGGATCCCAGGGGCACTGCATCAAGCAAGGTAAATGGCAAAGTCAATATATGCAATTAAAATTGTCCTCTTCACTAAACAGTTGAATATTCCTCAACGACAGTTGGAAGGAATGAAATGGGTTGCACATTTTGTCAGCCTCATATATGTTTGCTTTTGGCATGAGGCAATTGTAAGTCGATGGGCTCCAAAGAATGATTTGGATATGCTACAGCTTTTGAGCACTTACCCAGATGCAGACGTCAAATGTGCTCTCACAGTTGCTAAGAGACACCTTTGGTATCTGTCATAAACAAACGTAGAATTGGCTTTTTTGGACAAACGTATTACTCAGGCTGTTAAGGAAAATATGACTAAAAATTTAGAAACCAAACCTGCAAAGAAAAAGGAAGTGAAATAATTAGAGGGTAAAAACATGGTTTTTGAAGGAAAAGACCTGACCCATTTTTTTACTAATAAAACAGACATTCTTTGAATTGTTTGGGATCCACGACGTGACAGAATACAAGGGATTGCATCGTTCAAAGTTGATTAATAGAACACATGTTTTGCCTATCATATTTCCTATTAATCTTAGTGTATAGTTTTAATAGTATTTTAAGTTTGTGATTTCTAGTTTTCCCAATAAAAGTAATTAACATTGAAAAATCATATTTTTTGCCTACTTTTGCAAAATAGATCAAAGTGTTCAACCTCTAAATATTATCCAATCTTCTTGAAATTTAGCATATATATCTTACATCACTCAAACTCGGGGCGTAAGCAAACTGCAAAAATTTTTTTTTTTTTTTTTTTTTCCATTAGAAAATTAAACACCCTAACGTTGCATTTTTCCTGTACAGGAACGCTGAAAAATGCATTGAAACACACATCCTTAAGGTTAAGAAAAAAAGGGGAAAAAATGCACTGGAATGCCCCAATTACGCACTGGAACGCATCAAAAACGCACATGCAGAAAAGCATCTGGAACGCACCTTGACTGCTTTTCTATGCTGTGAACTGGCCCTGAAAGTCAGATGTACAGCAGAAGATCTCTGGAGGGCAGCCAATGTAGTTAATATCATTTTCACGAAGACTTTAGACTTTCCACATCCAGCCAGGAGCTGTATACTTGTAGAAATGTGGCAAATTATATGCAAGTTCAAAACTTTTTTTTTTTTTTTTTGGATATAGCAGGGGAGCGTTAAAACCCCTGTCCCATTCGCAAGAAATTTCAGTTCAATTCCTGTTGACACACAAGTGAGAGTTTCACAAATGGGGTGAATCTTGAAGACAGGTTTTATCATTAGATGTACTTTAGGGCTGAACGCGGTATAGGACATGCAGGAGGCATACCTTTTTATTGTATTGTCTTCTCATTTCCTTTCTATATCTCCAAATGCTGGTTATCCCCCAATATTTGGTCTCTGTTATGGAAATTCAACAGCTTCCATGGTCAATCCATGGCCTGCCTTCTTCCTGATGGCCAGCGTTTGGTCACCAATAAAAAGGAACTGGGTTTGATCCAAACTAAGTCCAGCAGAACCTGTGGAAAGCTGTCACATCCTTGCCAGGCAAAATGACTGGGGCATTCCCTGCCCTGCAGCTGCATGTACGTAAAAGGGCAGGGATGCTTGTGACATCATCTGCCTGCAATGGCCATATTAGGTCGATGACATTGTGGCCATATTGGGTCAAAGATGTCACAAGCATCCCCGCCCCCTGTGTGTACCTGAAGCTGCGGGATGGGGAATGCCCCGGCTGCAATTGACTGGGCTGGTAGGGAATGCGATAATGTGACTGACTGCCAAGCTGGGTTTTGAAGACTTCAGACCTTACCCAGCTCGTCCTTCGTCACCAACCAGGAGCAAAACGAGGCAATATGCGGATTGTCCTCAGAAGTTGTGGTTGGTGTTTGCCTAACAGAGCACATGGCATTTTTAGGTTCTCACCAGGTTCTGTGAAGATAAACCTGGAGTTGCCTACTCTGTAGACCTGCAGATCACCTTAGAAACTATGAGCACAGGTTCACATGTGGTTCTCAATTCAGATGTTCTGAATGCTTTGCAAATACTTGTTAACACTCCACTTTCTGGTGTTCACACGCTGGAAGTCTGATTTTTCCTTCTATGAAGCAACAGTGTGATGCATTTCTTTTTTTTTTTTTGGTTTGGTTGCATGAATTAAAATCACATGCTCTATATTTTTATTTTTTATTACAGAAATATACAGATGAATACATCAATTATGAAGTGTCTCGTCGCGAGAGAAAAAAGGCCAGCTTGTCCGCAGCCCAGGAGGCGGCACGCAAGCAAGCAGAACAGAAACGTAAACTGCAGAATGAAGAGCACAGCCGGTCAAAGAAAGCAAAGAGAGACCATGAGGTGGACAAGAGCAACAGCAGGCGCAGATCACACACACCTAGCTCGCCGGTCAAGACTGATCCAAAACGGAAGTCAAAAACACCAGATAAAGAGCCAGTAAAAGCCCCCACGTTTGGAAAGTTTACATGGAAGCCAACAGATGACAAAAATCAATCGGCTAGTAACACTGAAAACGTTGAGGGGGCAGCACTGAAAGAGGAGGAGGCCAAAGGGCAAAACAACAAGCCAAAGGGAATTGAAATTAAGCTTCTAGGTAAACCCAGCAATTCCCAGGGTAAATCTCCTACTTCATCTTCCAGTACTTCATCTTCGACAACCTCCACGCTGACCACCGCTTCTATTGCTGCATCTTTTATGACACCCACTTCTTCCGATGCCCCACGTATCAAAGTTAGACCAAACCTACCAGTTCCTTTGGCTCTCCTAAGAAAGTCCAACATGACTGTAAACAAGCCTGCCCCTCTAAACACGTTCCTGTCCATAAAGTCTGCTGATGCCACATCCAAATCCTTGCCAGTAGTGAAAAGCAGTGCTCAGACCATTCTGTCAGAAGATATTGTTTCTAAAGCTTTTGAAGGTGAAGAGGTGGTTTTAAAAGAAACTCAAGAAACCAAACCACAGCCTATAAAAACGGCCACAAAAAAGGATGATGCTAATAAGAATTTAGTACCAAATCCAACGCCTTCTCCCGAAACCACTACTACATCCCAGCCAGCTAGGGGCAGTGAGTTGTATGATATGCTGTTTAAAAAGGTACCTGCAGATGCTCTTCAGCAGGGTGCCAAAGCGAAGGCTGGACAAGGCAGTAAAGCAGCACCTTCTTCAAAACCTGCATCGTCCACAAATGCCTCAAAAACCGGTTCAAGCAATTCCAGTAAGATAACAGAGAGCAAAAGTTCCGAGAAACTCCAGCAAGGAAAAAGCACTTCGCAGTCGAGTCAAAGTCCAGGCCATGCAGCAGCTCCTCGAATATCTGAGTCTCAGAGTAAGAATGTTTTACCTGAGCCAGCTAAAGGAGTCGCAGGCAGTTCAACGAACAGTACATCCAAAGTTCAGAAATTAATCGGGCCCTTACCAAAGAAGGAGATGGGCCCTATAGAAACAAAGACTGTTTCTAAACTTGAAAAAGCAGCTTCTCAAGCTGGACAGGGTCCTTCTCTGTCAATGAACCCGCTGACCGGTCGGCTTGAGTATTCATCTATGCAAGTTTCAAAACCTAAGGAAACTTATAAAATGAAATCCCCGGAAGCGCATAAAATGAAATCCCCGGAAACGACTAAAACAAACCCCCCAGAGGCCCAAAAAGTTTCGGTTACACATATTCAGACTGGTAAGGAGATAAAACCATTGCATTCAGTAGTGCCAGTTGTTGAACCATCAAAACCCTCTTATAATCAAACTTCCAAACTGAACCAAAAATTTAAAAGGGAGCCGTTGTCTCTGCCCACCTCTTTGTTTGGTCACATATCAGACCCAGGCTGTAAAGACATAAAAATCACACACATTGCAACTCCGAAACCCACCACTGATATGAGAAAATCTTCAGAAAGTCAGCCTTCCTCCTATAAGGCTTCTATCAGTAACCAAACGATGCAGCAAGAACTTGAATCCTACTATAAACTAATAGCTACTGAAGAAGACCCTGCAGATTTAATACCTTCTGAAGACGAAGATCCGGAAGCAGAGGTTGCAAGTGCTCCACACAAGGTGGAGATTCCAGAAAAGAAGATGAAACTAGAAAACCCTCCACCAGCCATGAAGGCATCCGCTAATCCCATGGTGCCCGATGTGGCCAGTGAAGACGTTGATGATTCTGATATGGCTTGCGAAGTCCCTGATGGCCCTGCGAGTAACTTTTCCACCTCAGGACTGGGAATGGTACAATCCAGTTATAGTTTTTCCCCAACCTTCGGGGCCAAATCCAGACAACCTTCCAACTACTCGCGTGGAATGGTTTTAATGGATAGAGATTATACAAGGAAAACGCCAACGAGCACCACTGCAGCAAGTTACTCCAAGGAAGAGTTGGAGGCATTAACCACATGTGACTCGGATTAGACCTGCGTCCTGCATTTGGAATACAAGTTATCCATTTAGCATCTAAAGGAGTAACTGATGAGAACACAGGATGTTTAAATGTGTAAATATGAAGTTGTCTGCCAGAGCTTTACCAGTAACATGATGACTTTTCTAGACTAATTTGTTTAGTTGTGTACTGATTTATGTTGGCAATATTTTTCTTGAGTAAAATGTGGCTGAATGTTTTTTTGTTCACATTTGTTCATCAGTTTGTATTTACTTTGACATTTCTTTAATGTTCATAAAAATTATTTTTTTTTTTTTTTTTGGATTGTAAGTAATTCTGCATGTATATTTTCTGATAGATGAAGATCTGATCTTATAGTCCATGGCAGTTTTTGAAAATTACTCTCCTGCTTCCCTTTTCAGTTACTCAAACCAAGCTTAGAGGTGTGATGGTTTTTAGCAGTGTCTGCTCTCGGAGGTCCAGGAGAACCGGCTTGTATTTCTTATTTGAATTGCTGTAAATATTCCCTGTTGGATTGCCTTTATAGACATGTCTCAATGTTAGGTTTCATGTTCTTTTAGCTGATGTTTGCATGTTTCCATATTATCTCAGATGTTCCACTGACTGTGGATAATGAAGGACGCCCTGCTATATCTGGTAAGGTTACAAATGAGTGGGCACTTTTTTATTTTGTTTTTGTTCCCCACAGGAGCTGTTGTTTTACTTGATTTATGTCCACAGATGACTGCAGCGTTGCGACAATAATATGTTTTCACTCGCTGTTCCTGGTCCTTACCAACAGCAAAAGGTGGCCTGTGGATTTGACTCTTGTGTTTTTTCCTATTTTTACAAAATGTTACACAATGCATATTGAATCATGTGTTTCAATTAAAGGTGATCCATAACAATTCATTTTCATGGTTTCTTTTGCTTGTATGATTATTTGAAACACTTGGCCTTTTCCTTCCAGTGTTTCAGTGTACATCTAGAGCAGGGGCGTCACATCAGCATTATGATTGACCATTATATATTGCTATATAAATGTATCCACTCTTTTATCATATTAAATAATTGCCTCTGCAGTTGATTACTGGTTTTAGCAATAACTTATGATACCAGTGATGTGCAACTCTTTTAAACTGGCATAGAATTGTATTATAATTATTAGCAGATGTCCAGAGGACCCCTCTCCTTAAATCATATATCAAGACCCAACCCCCCCACCATCAAAAGTCAAGAGTCCACCATCTTCTGGGGGCAGAGCTAGTAAGCAGAAAGCACAAGGTCTGGAGGAGGGCTGGAGTCAGCTTTTGGAGTCTGCTGAATGCTGAAACCAGAAGAGGGGGAGATGAGAGGGTGCTACAGAAGCAGGATCTGTAGGAGCAGTCCTGCTGCTGGGGGGGGGGGGTAGCAGAGACCGGCCTGTTTGTGTTTGCATGGAGCAGCGCAGGATCTGGCTGAGGGGTTCTGTCCTCTCTGAAGCCAACTGCTGAGGCAAGGCGGGGGGGGGAAAGAAGGGGGTGATGCTGCAGTTACAGGAGAGGTTATAGGGCCACATGAAATGGCTTGCCAGACCGAATTCAGCCCATGGGCCTTGTGTTTGACTCATGTGAGCTAGCGTATCCAGGATTTTTCCACTCTAGATTCCTGTATAAATTATGAATTTGGTGAAAGTATAGACCCAAAAAGGACTCAAAAGTACTTTTACTGAACCAAGATACTTAAAGGGGTTGTAAACCCTCGTGTTTTTTCACCTTGATGTATCCTATGCATTAAGGTGAAAAAAACACCTAGCAGTGACCGCCCACCCCCCCCTCGTCCCGTTCTTATTTACCTGAGACCTGTATTTCCCCCAGCAGGGAAGTGACGTCCCTCTCTCCACGGGGTCCCGACTCTTGATTGGATAGATTGATAGCAGCGCAGCCATTGGCTCCCGCTGCTGTCAATCAAATCCAATGACGTGGGGCTGAGTCATACATTCGGCAGGTATGGACGCCGAATGCTGGACCCGGGAGCACGCCGCAAGGTAACCCTCCCCGAGAGAGTGCTTCTGCTAGGGGGTTATCTGATGCGGGGAGGAGCTGCCAAGCGACCCCAGAAGACTATGTTCGGAGCCACTCTGCAAAATGAGCTGCACAGTGGAGGTAAGTATGATATGTATGTTTAAAAAAAAATAAACAAGCTTTTACAATCACTTTAACAGTCTTGTATTGCCCATTTTGACAAATCTCAGAGTTTTCCATTTTACCAGTTGGAGTTCACTCTGCCATCTTGTAGTTTCATCTGACCAGCCCTACAAGATGTGCTTGCTCTGGTCATATAACAAGTTGTTATGACATTTGCCAGATTCAGATGTAATATCTGATTAGAATATCCTAATCTCTCACTACTTACATCTTCCCATCCCCTCCTAAAACATGCACTGGTCACCCCTATACTTAGAGTGGATGGGGAGGGGAAAAATTTTTTAACAAGCTTTGTTGCAGATTCTTACCTTTTTGTTATTCTGAAGAAATAGCTGTTTGTGTCCATGTGAGTGCTTTTATAGTTTTCAATCAGCTGCTGAACCTGCAGGGCTCTAGTGAGGAAATTAGCAAGGTCTGCCTGCGTGTAGATGTGATTTCCATTTTGGAGCTTGTCACCAAAAATTACATTCTTGTTGCAAGGGATGCCAAAAATGTGACTGGTATCTTAGAGCAGACTTCTGGGAAAATCAGTCAGCCAATCACTTAAGCAGGAAATGACATATCTGGGGCGGTGTTCTGTACACCATCTGTGTAAAGAACACCTCCAGGTTGCCAGATTACAATGCTACAGATAGGGGGAAAAAAAGGTAATTTTTAATACTAGTTAATTATAATGTCTTGAGTTGCAATTGTATACGCTATATTATTTTTTTCCCACGAAAGTGGAAAAAGGCTTTGTCACTCCCACCATCTAAATTGCTTCAGATCCCTTTTTCCCTTTCCCTTTCCTTTTTTCAGATCCTTTTTTAAAACCAATGACCACAACTCCTTACTGTTAAGCCGCGTACACACGATCGGATTTTACAAATGATCGATGGGAGCTTGTTGGAAATTCCAACCGTGTGTAGGCTCCATCGGACATTTTTTGTCAATTTCCGACAACAAAAATTTGAGAGCTGGTTCTCAAATTTTCCGACTACAAAATCCGTTGTCGGAAATTCCGATTGTACACAGTTCCAATGCACAAAATTCCACGCATGCTCGGAATCAAGCAGAAGAGCAGCACTGGCTATTGAACTTCATTTTTCTTGGCTGGTTGTACGTCACCGCGTTCTTGGCGATCGGAATTTCTGACAATTGTGTGACCGCGTGTATGCAAGACAAGTTTGAGCCAACATCCGTCGGAAATTAATCCCAGGATTTCGTTGTCGGAATGTCCGATCGTGTGTACGCGGCATTACTATCTCAAGACTACATTCACTGGCCACTTTATTAGGTACACCTTGCTAGTAGCGGGTTGGACCCCCTTGTGCTTTCAGAACTGCCTTCATTCTTCGTGGCATAGATTCAACAAGGTGTTGGAAAGATTCCTTAGATTTTGGTCCATAGTGAAATACCATCACGCAGTTGCTGCAGATTTGTCCGCTGCACATCCATGATGCGTCTCTCTCCTATTCCACCACATCCAAAAGGTGCTCTATTGGATGGAGATCTGGTGAGTGTGGAGGCCATTGGAGTACAGGGACCTTATTGTCCAGTGGTGAGATGATTGGAGCTTTGTGACATGGTGCATTATCCTGCTGGAAGGAGCCATCAGAAGATGGGGACACTGTAGTCATAAAGGGATGGACATGGTCAGCAACAATACTCAGGTAGGCTGTGGTGTTTAAAGGATGCTCAATTGGTACTAAGGGGCCCAAAGTGTGCCAAGGAAATATCCTTACACCACTACCACCCTGAACTGTTGATACAAGGCAGGCTGGATCCATGCTTTCATGTTTACGCCAAATTCTGACCCACATCTGAATGTCGCAGCTGAAATCGAGACTCATCAGACCAGGTAACATTTTTCCAATCTTCTATTGTCCGGTGTTGGTGAGCCGGTGCAAATTGTAGCCTCAGTTTCCTGTTCTTAGCTGATAGGAGTGGCACTCGGTGTGGTCGTCTGCTGCTGTAGCCCATCTGCTTCAAGATTCGATGTGTTGTGTGTTTGGAGATGGTATTCTGCATTTCTTGGTTGCAACAAGTGGTTATTTGAGTTACTGTTTCTGCCTTTCTATCATCTTGAACCAGTCTGCCCATTTTACTCTTGACATCAACAAGGCATTTTCATCCACACAACTGCTGCTCACTGAATATTTTTTCTTTTGCGGACCATTCTCTGTAAACCCGAGAGATGGTTGTGCGTGAAAATACCAGTAGATCAGCAGTTTTTGGAATACTCATACCAGCCCGTCTGACACCAACAACTATGCCATGTTCAAAGTCACTTAAATCCCCTTTCTTCCCCATTCTGATGCTTGGTTTAAACTTCAGCAAGTTGTCTTCACCACTTCTAGATGCCTAAATGCATTGAGTGGCTCCCATGTGATTGGCTGATTAGCAATTTGTGTTACCAAGCAAGTCAACAGGTGTATTGGGCGGTGAGCAGGACAGTCTTTTCGCATGGGCACACTGGGCAGTTGCCCTGGGGCCCCACTTGCCTGGAGGACCCCACCTGCCCAGCGACCCCAGCCAAGCACCATTCAGATGTCACAAAGTTTGCTGCCGCATTGTGCCAGTGCTGTGCGGCTCCCTCAGAGGTAGAGTGCCGCGCGATCAGTCTCGATATCAGTCAGCAACTTAGCGGCGGGCAGTGTGAGTCGGCTTTCACTGTGAAGAACGGAGCCGATGCTTTTTCTGTGTAGTTCCGGCTCTTTACAGGCGGAGTGATATGAAATGCACTCCGCCTGTGACAGCTACAGGAAGCATCGGCTCTGCTCTCTACTGCAGCCGCATGCTTCCTGTCACACCTCTGCGTCTCGGAGGAGCCAGGGGCAGCAGTACACACGCCAGCATTAATACCCACCAGTAGGGCTGGGAGATTTTCTAAAAAAAAAAAAAAATCTTCGATTGTCTTAAAACTCGATTCACAATTTGAATCGAGTTTTTCTTCTTTTTTTTTTTTTTTTTCCTTTGGAAACCGCGCCGGTCCCAAGGCGTTGCAGCCATGCGCTTTTAGGCGAGGCCGTGGCTTCGGCCTAGTCCGCGGCGTCCGGCCTCGCAGACTAGGCCGAAGCCGCGGCCACACCTAAAAACTCCTTGCCCGCAGCTCTTCAGGCCCAGTGCGGTGTCAGCGCCAGTCCGGAGGTGCTGCGGGCATGAGTTTTTGGGCGATGCCGCGGCTTCGGCCTAGTCCGCGACGCCGCGGCCTCACCTAAAAACTCATGCCCGCAGCGCCTCGGGACCGGCGCGGTGAAAAAAAAAAATCTAAAAAAATCGATTTGCTTAAATTTTGAATCGATTTGACCTCAACTCGATTCAAGATTTAAATCGATTTTTTACCCACCAGGCAGCACCAGAGTGAGTGTGTACATTACATTTATATATATTTAGTTTGTGTTTTTTTTGTTGTTGTATGATTTAGTGGTGAAAGTTATTAGTGCCCGGGCCCCCCAAGTTTTGACTGTAATATCTTGTGTCCCCCTTATAAATTAGTGCTTTTGTACTGTCCCATTTCAATCTGTAACTTCTTGTTTTTTGATTACTTGCTTTTCAAGTTCGTGTTATATTGTCCAAACGTTGTGTTAATGTTTAAACACTGATTTTGTTGGAAGTACCAATAAATATAGCCTTATTGATGATTTGCATTTTTATTCTCGTGCGTGATTGTGTAGTCAGGGCCCCAGTGCACTGTATTGCCCGGGGGCCTATAATGCTCTTAAGATGGCCCTGCCGGTGAGTGTATTGCTTGGTGATTCTATCTATCCATAAGTGCTGATTCATTGTCGCTTTCAACTCCATTTCCTTTATTTCCACTTTCCGTAGGGCCCCCTCAAGGCTCTGAACTCCTATTCTCTCTTCTCCTTCCTTTGGTTATTTGATACCCTTCCAATACCATCTCTATGCTGCCATCATCCAAATCTAACTCCATCTCTCCCTGCAGATTACTAATTGACATTTTAATATAGATGGTAAAACACTTCCTATGATTCAGTCTTTCCATAACCGAGTGTATAATGTTACTTCCCCCCCCAATACCCTCTCCCCTGACTTTTCCATTAGGAACAATAACACAACTATCAGTTCTTCCCCGTCATGCCAGGGTTCTAGGTGTAATCCTGGACTCTGAACCGTCATTTCAGCCTTACATCCAATCGCCGTCCATAATTTTTAGCCCTCAACTCCATAACATTTTTAAAATATGCTCCTCCTTAACCAATGACACCATCTGGCTACTCATACACACCCTTGTCTTTTGCCTGGACTATTGCAACTCCCTCCTCGGCTTACCCCAGTGGTTCTCAACCCTGTCCTTAAGTACCCCCAACAGGCCATGTTTTGGGAATTTCTTAGATAAAATAACTGTCCAAAATACCAAGCCATTGACTCTGATTTAAAGCACCTGTGCAAGATAAAGGAAAACCTGCATACATGGCCTGTTGGGGGTACTTGAGGACAGGGTTGAACACCAGTGGCTTATCCTACCCAGGCTATTCTCTCTTCAGTCTATTGTGAATGCTGGTAGACTCATCCAGCTAATCATTGTGTCTGCTTACCCCTCTCTGTCAATCACTTCACTGACTTTCAGTCGCCCACAAATAAAATACTAATAACCTTATGCAAAGCCTTCCATAGCTCTTCCCTGAGCTACATCACCAACCTAACATCACCCAAACCCCCTTGTTCCTCCTAATATCTCCTGCTTTCTTGCTCCCTTCCAGAACTTCTACCTTCTATACTCTTTTATGTACCTCAATCTGTATGCCTATCCAACTCTTTCTGCCTTTGGGCAATCCCTCAAAACTCCTCTCTTCAGGGAAGCCTATCCTGCCTCTACGTAACTACTGAACTTTTACATCATAAACTTATGCCCCATAGTTAAAGTGGAACTAAACCCACCAATTTTAACAGTTTAAAATTTTTTTAAAAAGTTACATTCCTAGCATGCCAGAAATGCACATTGGCTTGTGCTTTAAACTAAACTGTCAAAGTGATGGAATTATGTGCTAGACACTACCCTTATGACCCTGTTTTGTGCTAGGATTGAATTAGTGCAACCTTATTGTAGGTACTCTTGGCAAACCTGTACCCATTGTTCTTTATGTTGTATGTTTTACTCTTGAAAACATTTTTCTCAAACAATTGAAACATAAACTAAACTGTAAATTTATCAAATGGCTGGAGTCATGACTGATCACATGTGCAGTCCCATTACAGTTGCAGATCAAACAAATGCTAAGATGGCAACCTCCTTGGCTAAAAAAAAGATAAGAGGGTTTAGTTCCACTTTAGCTTTTGTAACACTTGCCCCTATCTTTTAGATTGTAAGCTCTCATTAGCAGGGCCCTCTTGTCTTGGTTACTAGTTCAACTGTACTGTACCCTTTTAAATTGTGCTGTACGCTGCACAGGGCAGGTAAGTATGACATGTTGGTTATTAAAGGCAAAATAAAAAAATATCACTTTAATCTGCAGGTAGGAAGATGTAGCATTGTCTTATAAAAATTTAAGCAAACTGTCGGGGTAACATTTGCTAAACTTTGTTGTTGCACAGAAGTCCTTGGCCATCAAAGTCTGCGCTGCAGTATGTTCTTTACAGAAGGAATAGAACATTTTGTACAGTACAGCTCTGATAGTAAATGGATTGTTGTCTACATCTAGTGTTACTTATTGAAGATTATTAAAGATTGATGTCCTCTCATGTTCTGTGCTAGAGGAATCGTCTACATTGTTAGAAATATGCCCATTTACAGGGTCCTCTTTGTGTGGGTCTGGATCATAGTCTATGATGGTACAGGAAACCTTCATGACTGAATTGTAGAATGTTCAGACCTGCAGTAAATGATAGCCACAACAAAGTGGCCAGTCTTTCAGTAGGCTGTAATAAACGATCCTTAAGCCTCGCACGATCGGATTTTCGGCAGGGAATTGTGTGATGACAGACTGTTGGCCTAAAATCCGACCGTTAGTATGCTCCATCAGACAAATGTCCAACTTTCCGCCAGCAAATGTTGGATTACAGGCCAGTACATTTTCGGCGGACAACGATCTGTTGTCAGATTTTCCTGTCGTGTGTACACGAGTCTGTCGCACAAGTTGAAAGTACAAACACGCATGCTCGGACTCAATGCTGACCAAACACGACGTTAGCAGAAGGTACCCAAAGGGTGGTGCTCAAGAGCTGAAATTCCTCGTCGTACTTCTCTACGTTCGTATTTGTTTGCTGACAATTGTGTGCCGTTAGAATGCAAGACAAGTTCCTGGCACACGCCCTTCGCACAAAAGTCTGATGCTCTGTTGGCAAACAATCCGATCGTGTGTATGAGGCTTAACTCAAACTGTTTTCTGAAGTCTTTACAACATTCCCTACTATACCCCATTGCCGTAACAGATTATGGAAGGGCTTATTTCATACTTAAACTATAGGCATTTTTGTTTTCATTTTGGAATAGAGTAAAGGGAGGGTTATAACCCCGTTTTTTTTTTTTTAATTTTTTTTTTTGCAAACCGTGACACATTGCGGAGATTTCCCTTCACTTCCTGTCTCATAGCCAAACAGGAAGTGAGAGAAAATCCCTGCAAATTAGAGGAATTCCTTGGGGATCCCCAGGTCACCAGAACTAGTGTCCCCATTGGAAGATTTCTCCTCTATTACTTTTTGGGGGACAACTTAAAGTACTTTCAATAATAATGGTAAACAGGACAAATGGAGTGTGAATCTCCTTAGGGGGCCACTGACAGCTGTTCTAATCCCTCTCCACCCAATCCAAAACTAAAGAAAAAAAAGTTTTGCCTTTAGTTATACTTTAAGGCTGGGTTCACACTGCAGCACACCCCGACTCACAGCAGGAGTCAGGTGCATCCCCCATTCACTGTTTTCAGGTCTGATTTCAGCCTGAATTTTTGGCTGAATTCAGACCTGAAACTAACCAAAATAAGCACAGGACTCCTGTGCAATTCCCACCGGAGCCACTGCGGATATGTGTGAACCGGCTTTATAGAGACCCAGTCAGTCTCCTGATCTGTGAATTCTCTGCATCCAATTTGCAGAAGTGTGAACCCAGCCTTAAAGAGAAGTATGGGATTTTTATTTATTCTTTTTTAGAATCCTATTTACCTAGGTGGATGAAGCATTAGTCCCCCATTGACTCAACACTGAGAACTGAGCGATCGAACACCCCTGATCACTCGCTTTGCAGAGCTCCCTGATCAGAGAGCTGGCGCCTCAGTCACCGGCTCTCTGCTACGCCCAAGCTTTGGCTGTACTTCTCCTTTAAAGGATAAGGTCACCTTTTTTGTTCCTTTTTTTTTTTTTTTTCCTTTCCTAAATCCAGCTCCCCTATGTACCAATATAGCATTGATGTACTACTTTTGAAAAAAATATCAAAGCTTTCCATTAAATCTACAGACACTATCCTTGTCCTCATCCTTGTTTCCAAACGTATCCATTAGTTTTGCCTTACTTCCTGGTCAGACTTTAGATCATGACGCAGGAAGGAGTTGACCAGCTGACCTCATTAGCACACACCCTGCATCGTCCACCTTCCTACCTACCAACCCATTTCCAGCTGCATGTTTTTTTAAATGAAATTCAATCAGTGATTGCACTTCACTGTCCTCATGGATGTTTGTTCAATCAGATTGTATAGTGTTTGGCCATCTTTATACACCTAAAATTACTAGTTGCTTTCAGTGGCATTAATTGTTAACAGCACAGCAAACACATTTTACCATGTTAAAAAATGAGGCAAATGCTGCAAAACGCACAGTAAAAAACAAGCAACCCAAAAATTCCAAAATGTCCCATAAGCCACATGTAGTGCAGCCAATTGAAATCAACAAGTGAAGTAAGTGTCTGTAATTTAATGGATTACATTACAGCTTTAACTATTCGGAAGGCTGACCGCAGGTAAGCCTGAATTTGTAGGAGTTGGGCTGTACTTAAACCTGCCCTCCTTTCTCCTGTCGGCCTTCCTTCTCGTAGTGACGCTCCAGACGTTTCGTGTCATTTCTGGTTTTTGGCACCGCAAGGTGGATGTGCAGTGGCAGCAATAGACAGCTGTCTCCCTTTCAGGGCACAGGTGTCATCCTGGGGGGGGTTTATGGCCAGTGCCTGGTTGCCCGTTGGGGGCTCTGTCATCACGACGTATCGGCATTATAGGGGGTGCTCCTTGGGCCATCCAGAGGTGGGGGCGCACGGCCTCACTCACTTCAGGGCATGGAACTTTGGTAAAATTTTCATGTACCTGGAAGCTTCAAGAAGGAGTATGTATCGGGGGGTCCATTGGCAGGCTAGATGCTGCCGTTCGCTGTGCAGTCCAGACGTGGGGCCTTCGATTAAGGGGGCCCGCTCCTCATGCATCCGGGGGTTATTCGGCATATAGCTACGGGGGGGGGGTCTGGTGTCTGCCCATGCAGGTCGGGATGGGGCAAGCAGGTGCACTAGAACCAGCCCCGTGGCATTTTCCCTGCATGACAGCTCCTTCAAGAAAAAAAAGGGCAAGAGGGGGTCAGGCTGGGATCACGCGGTCCGCATCTCCTTGTCTTTATGTATTCGTTGTTCCGTCATATATTTTTCTTTAGGTTGCAGTGTGCATACATTCTGCCAGTTTGTGTTCAGTTCATAGTGCTCAGTAAGTGTCATGTATCTAGTCATTGCACGGTTTGGGTTCACAAGTTTCCACTCATATTGTTGTACACAGGTTCCCTTGGTGGCGGTCACAAGGTAAGGCTGGAGTTGGGACTAGGTAGGCTGGTAAGACATGGTAGGTTGCTTGGGGCTTATGTTTGGTAGAGCCGTCAAGTCTCACTTGTTCATGGCCACATGGGGGGGTGCTGCGGCAGCATGTTAAACTGGTCAAGTCATCAGCGCAAGGCCCGCTGCCACAGTCATGGGGTAGTTTTGGTTGGGACACGAAGGCAGCGTGACTTCACCTTCCTTCAATCGGTTCGGCTGTATTCCACCACGTCATGATGGGTGGACTAGTGCGGGGCGCCTGCCAGGGGTTCCAGGTATCTCACGGGTCGATGGCCTGGTCAATTATCATGTCCTGTCTGACCCTCCTCTGTTCAGAGCTCACGCACCAGGGATACACGTTAGTCATGCGATTTGTTGCTATGTTTATTTCCTACCTGAGTTCACTCAGCCATGCGTTATGTCAAGTTTTAGCTTTAGTACGTTTTTCCTTATAATTGTTGTTCCTGTTTAGCAAACAAGGGCCTCAAAGTATCTTTCTTCCAGGTTTCAGTCCAGCTCAGTTAAGTGTGTGTTGGTTTATTTTTTATATAGGCTGCCGTACACACACAGGGGGCATGGTTATTTTAGGCCTGACGGTTCATACCACTGCGGGGTCACCTATCACTTTTATGGGTGTCATCGGATTGAGATGTTTCATTTTTTTATTGACTTGTGCAGTGGCAAGTCTCCTCATCTGCTTCATACACATTCATGTCACAGTCATGCATCATGTCTTCTCGACACCCGTTCAGTTGCCTGACACGTCTTCAGGTTGTTCGTAGGTTTGGGTTATGTAATGTCTGCCATGCTTTAGGTTACTCAGTTTGGTTGCAGGGGTCTGACCCGTGTTTCAGTGCCGCTCATACATTATATTTCAGGGTGGGCATTGATCGCCAGGCGCAAACCTCGTACGTTTAGTAAGAAGTATTCTCGGTCAAAGGTAAGTCATGATTGCCATGCATTGTTCACTTCATAGTACTTTGCCTGCACCTTTCAGGTCATGTTACGCCACTGCAGTATTTACCTATCACGTCTTGGGTTACAAAAGTCTCACCAGTTTCTCAGTCAGCTTACGTTAGGCCATTTCATTCGTTATGTTTCTTTACACTAGTCATGTTGAACCTGACATGTTTTCAGGTTTCTGTAGGCCTGGGTGAATGTTTTTAATTGGTCTGTTGCACAACAGGTTACTCTGCCTCCAAATTTTGGTATGATGTACGCTGTCTTAGGCACACAAGGCATTGTTTCTGAGGAAACGAGACAGCTGGAGGGGTTAAAGAGGGTTGTTTAGGGTCGAGTGGATTCAGTTGGAATGTAATGTGTGTTTATGATGGTTATTTAGGTCATGTCTCAAGCAGCGGACATTGAGGACTTTGCTTCCATCCCTCCTCCTCCCGCTGGGGCTTCGGAACATGACAGCACGCCTTCTCTGAGGTCCTGGACCATCCCGAGACTGATGGCGGAGTTACGTCATAGGGGTATTTCATACCCGGCGTCAGCCCACAAGGCGGAACTTTTTAGACCGTTTTTTCCCAGCACTTTAGGTTCCAGTGCTGAGCAGGTCACCCTGCGTACGGTCGCTTTGTATTACGCAGATGCATTCCACCCTAAGCTCTCTGGCAAGCTCATTTCAGGAGTTACAATCCAGGGTGGAGGTTTTGGAGAGCCGTCTGAGTCCGGCCCCATTGGATCTTGTGATTTCGAAACTGTGCATCCCGCAAAAACATCTCGTTAAACTGCATGAATAAAGATATAGATATATATAGCTATATGACCATGTGTTACCACAATTAAAGCAGTGTATGTACAGTTGTGCATTGCATTCAGGGTGGATAAAAATCAACGATTAAAAAAAAAAATCAGATTTGTTTGAAATCAGATTTTTTTTTTTAATTTAAATCTGATTTTTATCAAATTTATCTAAAAATTGTTATTAAATTTATAATAAAAATTATAAATAAATAATTTAGTTTATTCAGCATGGAATGGAGTCTAGTTATGTAGCATGAGGCTGTATATTCTGCAATTTACATTTTTGGTAAACTCTATTCAATGAATGCAAGCTGAGATAACAACATGCACTGCATTGAGGCATTCACACAATTTCACAGTAACCATGAGCTAAAACAAATTTCAGGAATGTTCCTTTATCCCATTGTTTTGCAAATTTATGTACAACCTGTATGATTGAATCTGTTCTGATATTGCTGTTTTACTAACCTGACCGCTTATCATTCTAAATAGGAAACCTTAATTTTGTTTGCAAATATTAAAGATTCTAACTACCAGTAAGAATGAGTCCTTACATTTAAAGAGCACCTGTCGTTTCAGATCCATCATGGCAGCGCCTGTTAGTGGGCATCCACTCACCTGCTGCCACCACGTCCCTCACCTTGTGTCACTGCCGCATCACCAGCTGTCCCATTAAAATAAATAGAGCTGTTGGTGAGTCAACAGCGGGTCAGAGGAGGAGCCACTGTGGGACAGAGATGACAGTTGCTCTTTAAAAATGTATGATTTCAATTGAGTTGATTTAAATCAAGCCTTTTTACTAGTGATTTAAATCAAATCCACCCTGATTGCATTACCATTTATTATAAATGAATTGCACCTAAATTGTAATGCACCACAGTGTACAGGTGTGAACAATGTGTGTGTTGCTGTGTGGCATAAAACATTTTAGGTGTGTTGTGGCCCGTTCAAATTGAATAGGATTCTTAATGCAACACGTGAAACGCACAAAAATGGACATCCACGCACTGCACCAGTGAGAATGGGCTCTTGCAGAGGTCGAGAAGTGCTGGAACATAAGAGACTGGAGCAACTGGAGATGTGAGAATACCTCCTATAACAGGGAACTTCTTTTGGCACTTTTTTTTTTGGCTGATGACCATATCACTTCAAGAATTATGTTAACTGTTGAGACAGAGGTTGAGATTTAAAGGAAATATAATTTTTTTTTTTTTTATTATATATACATTATGTTAAGTCACTATAAAAGTTCTTAATTTTGCTAGGTAAATATGCAATTTTGTGTATTTTATATTTGCATTATTATATAAAATTGTTTTCCTAATGCATATTAATGAGAATATTGTTACCTTTTCATATGTCCCTAGTCTTGTGTTTATCTGCATTACAAACATTCAATATTCAGATTTGATTAAGATGATCAGTAAAATCAGTGCTTTTTTTTCTCTCCCTTCTGAGTCACATCTTGTCTCCGCCCCCTACCCACCTCCGAGCACCATCCCTTGTTTCCTCCCCCCTACCCACCTCTCAGTACTGTTCATTTTAGAGACGGAGACAAATATTTTGTGGTACAAAGTAATTTATATGGAATTTGTTAATGGTAACAAGCAATAAAATAGACACCCCCCCCCCCCTCCAGCAACAATAGACCTCCCTGCTCCCAGAAACAATAAGCCCCTTCGACAGAATACCACCCAAGCAACAATAGACCCCCAGCAGCAACAAAAGATCTCTGAGCAGCCAGCATCATAAGACTCCTCTCCTCAACAGTAGATCTCTTCCGGCAACAGTTGACCCCCAGCAACATAAGTCCCCCAACAGCAACAATAGACTACCACATAAAAAATAGATCTCATCCAGCAACAATAGATCCCCCAGCAGCCAGTCTCAATAGAACCTCCAGCACCCTTTGCCATTACCTACATTCGGTAATGGAGGTGCCGGAACGGAGTTCCCCCGCATTCCAGCTGGAAAAAAAAAGCCTTGAGTATAATTATACCATGTTCAGCAGATTGAAGGTGCATAGAAGAGACTAATCATTAGATAATCTGGCTAGGTTCGTGTTGGAGGCGAATTGATCGATGAATGAAGACTGAGATCTACCCAAGAATATTAATGTCACCTTTTCATATGCCGCTAGTCTTGTGTTTATCTGTATTACAAACATTCAATCTTTAGATTTGATTAAGATGATCAGTAAAATGATACCATGTTCTGCAGATTGAAGGTGCATAGAAGAGAAACGATCTCTATATGTATTAAGCTGGAATACACGTGTTCTAACCCCATGATGATCTGGCAAGGTTCGTGTTGGAGATGAATTCATCGATGAAGGTTGAGATGTACCCAAACCTGATGAAACACGTTTGTATTGTCCTCTTGTATGTATTTTGTACTCCATGTCTGAGTTTTTCCTTTTCGGTCCCGGATTGCCATTTAAATATTCAAGTACACAGTACATTTTTTTTTTTACAAATCAGAATAAAATGCTGATTCATATATTTTCTAGTCCTCTGATCTGAAGACTTGTGCTTGGTAAATCTTGTATTTTTCATGTGATTTAACTTTTTTCTTATTCTTTTCTCTTTAGCCTGTCTCCTGGAGTTGGAACTATAAGGAATCCATCGCTTGCCATCCCAGCAAGGACCCTACATTTTTGGAAAGTAAACATTGTGCCTGTACTGATTACAGTGGAACCTTGGATTACGAGCATAATCCGTTCCAGGAGAATGCTTGTAATGCAAAGCACTAGCATGTCAAAGCGAGTTTCCCCATAGAAGTCAATGGAAATGAAGATAATTCGTTCCGAATTTACTTCTATTGCATGCAATACCGCATGTGGCCAGAGGTGGGGGGGCGCCGAGAGCTACTCGGGGACAGCTCGGCTGAACTCAGAAACACTCGGGAGCAGAGTATTTCCGAACGGCTCCAAACCGTTCCGAGTGTCACCAGCGCCCCCGTACCTCTGGCCAAATGTGGTACTGCACACCCCATTGGCTTGAATCCTGCTTGTTTTGTGAGACAACACTCGCAAACCGAGTCAGGATTTAAAAAAAAAAAAAAGTTGCTTGTCTTTCAAAATGCTTGTTAACCACGTTACTAATAAACCAAGGTTCCACTGTATTATACGTCTCTGTTCTGTCAGTATGGGTCCAGTTAACCAATAGATGGTCTAATGGAACTATTAAACAAACAACAAAAAACTCAGAAACCAATTGGCTTCCAGGTTTTTTTTTTTTTTTTTTGTTTTTTTTTGTCAAAGCTTAAATGAACAAGCTGATGTTAGAAGCTGATTGGCTACCATGTACAGTTACACCAGATTTTGCACTCTCTAGTTTTTGTAAACCAACCCCACTGTGTAGGCTGAGTCAATGATTGGTTGGACTAGCCCGTAGGTCATTGTTGCAATCCTTTCACATGTGGAGCAGACAGTAGTAATAGAAACTCTGCTTTGTAATTACTTGTAGTTAAAGAACTGTTGATTTCACAAAGGAATTTGTTTATCCAGACTGTTGAATTAAATGTTTTATTTTTTTAAATTCTCTACGCTTTTCATTCCACTGGCATTTTTTTCAGTCTCTAATAGCACAAAATTAAGAATTGCTGCTTCAAAATAAAATGCCCATGCACTCCATGATCCTTTGGTGTTTTTACATCATTGTAATAACCTGGGCCACGTGCTGCGGATTACACTGGCCACAGCTCTCCAAAAACCTGCATATAGTGCTCATACTTTCCTATTCAAAACACACCAGCTTTATCCCCATCAGTCCTGAATACCAGCACTGCTTTCAACAAAGTCCTCCTGCTCCTTGTGCCAGGAGCTGTTTCGACCTTTAGGCCTGGTTCATACCTATGCAGTTTGCATAGTCCAGGTGAATTTTGCATTTTTCAATACACATTTTTGATCTATTAAAGTCTATGGAACCAAACAAAAAAAGTCCCCGGTCCTCTCCATAAAATACATAGATGTGAACTACATCCATAAGAAACCATGTTAAATGAACTGTAGTGCATTTCTGCAAAACTGAAAACACACTAAAAAATGTCATATAGCAAACCCAGGGCTTCAAAGAAGGTATCTACTGTTAGCAGGGCCAGATGGTTTGGTTCTAGATTAAAGGCCCAGGCATAGGGGTCACCCCGCAGTAATAAAATTATGATTTGCACCCCATGTGTTACATAGCTAGACTAGGATGATTTTTACTTGAAATATAATTTGCAAAACCCCCTTTGGCCACCAGACTAGATTACTAGTGTATCAATGGAAAGGATCAGAGCCGAGAAGTAACAAAGCGTCTGATAATTCAGGAGGGTCAGGCAGAAGCACATTCTAGCCACTACGCGCCCACGCTATAGCCGAAAGACGGCTACAGCGCGGCGCTCAATTGCCGGGAGGGCGTCCCTGGACGTCGTCCTGTTTACTTCCCTCTGCACCACCATGGGCGCGCATTGGGGGAAATCTGTGTTGGCCGTGTCCCTTGGACACAGCCAATCACCGATCGTGCTAAATGGCCAATCACAGCGGCCATTTAGCACTCGATCGGAGTGTCCAATGAGAGATGATCTCATGTATATGAGATCATCTCTCATTGCCGGCTCTCCCTCCTCACAGAGACTGCGTGTGAGGAGGGAGAGCGACCTGCAGCGTGAGTGTTTGAACACTAACAGTGCCCATCTGTCCCCAGTGCCACCTATCAGTGTCACGTGCCATCTGTCATCTGTGCAACCTGTCAGTGTCACGTGCCATCTGTTATCAGTGTCGCGTGTCATTAGTGCCATCTGTCATCAGTGTCACGTGTCATTGTCCTGGTGCTCTAGCGCCTTCAAAAGTGTAATAGGTAGTCAACAGGTTAGATGTGTAATTTATGCTCCTAGAACCCCTGATGGTGCTCCCTGCATGTTGGGCCTCTCTATGTGGCCAGGCTGTGAAAAAGCCCCACACGTGGTATTGTAATACTTAAGAGGAGTAGCATAATGTATTTTGGGGCGTCATTTGTGGTATACACATGCCATGTGAGAGAAATAACTTATTACAATGACAATTTTGTGGGGAAAAAAAATCTTCATTTTGCAAAGAATTGTGGGAAAAAAATGACATCAAAAATCCCACCATGCATCTTACTAAACACCTTGGAATGTCTACTTTCAAAAAAGGGGGTATTTGTACTTTCCTGGCTTGTTCGGGTCGCAAGAAATGATAGGCCGTCTGTACATCAGGTGTGATCAATTTTTTATGATTTGCACCACAGCTTGTGGTTAATTAATATCCAATAATTTGGGTTACGTTTACCAAAGATATGTAGCAGTATAAATTGTGGCCAAAATTTATGAAGAAAAATTAATCATTTGCAAAATGTTATCACAGAAACAAAGAAAAATGTGTTGTTTTTTCAAAATTTCCGGTCTTTTTTCATTTATAGCGCAAAAAAAAAAAAAACCCAGAGGTGATCAAATACCACCAAAAGAAAGCTCTATTTGTGTGGAAAAAAAGGACAAAAAATCATTTGGGTAGAGCATTACATGACTGAGTAATTGTCATTCAAAGTTTGGGAGCGCTGAAAGCTGAAAATTGGTCTGGGCAAGAGGGGGGTTTAAGTGCCCAGTAGGCAAGTGGCTAGACAAGCCATCCATAGGAAACCCACCCATTATGGATTCAGCTATTGGGGTTCCTCTCCACGAAAACTGCTGGCCCCTCATTTCCCTCCATCCTGCTCTTTGCAGGATAGGATGAACATTACAGTAATACTCCCCCTAGCAGCCACTCTGGGCCATTCATACGCAATGTAGGCAATGGGCTCTCCCCCTCCAGTTATGCTCAGTAGCGGCCAATCCGACCCATTTAAAGTCTGTGTACGCAGTCTTATCTAGCTGTGCTTAGCTAGAGAAGGAGAGGATGCAGTGCACATACACAGAGTTTGAATGGAGTGTGGCACTCACACTTTAATAGAATGGAGATTTAGAGAAGAGTGTAGCTTTTACATTATCCTGTCATACCAAACCTTCATAAAACTTTAGTCAGAGCACAATGATCAATCAGAAACAACTTGTACCACGTCCACCACAATGTCTCCAGACACATTCTAAGTTCCCTACTGGGAAACTTTTGGGTGGGGTGTATTGGAATCCTAGATTCCTGATTGGCCAAGGAAGCTTTTTACTGGGGGGGGGGGGGGGGCTGGACCATGATCATTACCCTATGCCCCTGATGTGGGTGAGTTCATACATTCTTAAATAATTGTCACTGTTTAACCACATCCTGCCCGGCCTATAGCAGAATGACGCCGCAGAATAAGCCTCTCGTGCGCGCCCCCAAGGGCATGCAGCGCGGCGATCGGTGGTGTCTCGGTATGACACACCGCACCTCCGATCTAGGTAAAGAGCCTATGACGTAGACTCTTTAACACGTGATCAGCTGTGTTCAATCATAGCTGATCACATGGTAACCAGGAAGTGCCGTTTATCGGCTTTCCTCCATTCATGCTGACAAGGCGCAGGTAGAGGAGAGCCGATCAGCGGCTCTCCTGACAGGGGGAGTCTGCGGTGATAATCAACTCAGTGATGATCAGTGCAGACCCATCAGCGATGCCCACCAGTGCCCCACCAATTATGCCCACCGGTGCCTGCCAGTAATGCCAATCATTGTCCAGCTGTACACACATGTGATGCCAATCAGTAATGCCTGCCAGTGCCTCCTCGTCAGTGCTGCCTTTAAGTGCCATCTATCAGTGCTGCATATTGGTGTCTTGTCAGTGAAGGAGAAAACTTTTTTTTTTCAAAATTTTATACAGAAAGATAGAAAAACGTTTTGTTTTTTTCCAAATTTTTGGTCTTTCTTTATTTGTAGCGCAATAAATAACCAATCAAATACAAACAAAAGAAAGCTCTATTTGTCGGGGGGGGGGGGAGATAAAAAAAAATTCATATGGGTACAGTGTCACATGAAGCGTTGAAAGCTGAAAATTGGCCTGGGCAGGAGGTGGGGGAAGTGCCCGGTATTGAAGTGGTTAAGTAATGTGGAGGAAATGAATGGTATCGGCCGGCACCCATAGCCATGCGCACAGGGTGTGCCTGCCACATCCTAATCATCCTGTGTGGTGCAGATTCCCTCCCCTGATATTTCACCAAAGCCCCCTAACAGGGCTCCTAAAAAATTTTTTACAAATCAAATTGTAAAAAATAATAAAAATAAAAACTGACACCATCCACTGCACTACGGACACTGTCAGTATACAGTATCTCACAAAAGTGAGTACACCCTTTGCATTTTTGTAAATATTTTCTTCTATCTTTTCATGTGAAAACACTAAAGAAATGACACTTTGCTACAATGTAAAGTAGTGAGTGTACAGCTTGTATAACAGTGTAAATTTGCTGTCCCCTCAAAATAACTCAACACACAGCCATTATTGTCTAAACCGCTGGCAACAAATTTGATTACACCCCTAAGTGAAAATGTCCAAATTGGGCCCAATTAGCCATTTTCCCTTCCTGGTGTCATGTGACTCGTTAGTGTTACAAGGTCTCAGGTGTAAATGGGGAGCAGGTGTGTTAAATTTGGTGTTAAGCAAAATATTACAGCGCACACATGCATAAAAGACATTTACCTCCAGCAAGGCTAGTTTAAAACACCTAGACAATTTTAAAAAATATGGGGATTTGGTCACACCATATTGCTATATGGTGCTAAGCCCACTTACTGTGACAAAGTACCCCATGATTAGTGGGTCCTACACTGTCCATAGATTGGGAGATCCTGCTTCTCTGAACCATGAGAGCAATACACTTTTCTAAATGGGAGAACTTTGAGGTCTCCACCCATGACACAAGTAGACACTAATGAGAGGTACTCATGGGAGTGGGGTGCTCCTCACCCAAAAGGATTTGGTCAGAATCCATACAATAGACACACAAGATATTTGGGGGGCACACCCTAAAAGATGCATTAAAGCTGGTGCTTTAATTTTGTTTTCTCACTCTCATACTGGTCACTGGAAGTTTAACATGGCAAAGAACTCTCCGAGGATCTGAAAAAAAGAATTATTGCTCTACATAAAGATGGCCTAGGCTATAAGAAGATTGCCAAGACCCTGAAACTGAGCTGCAGCACGGTGGGTAAGACCATACAGTGGTTTAAAGCGGAGTTCCACCCAAAAGTGGAACTTCCGCTCATCGGATTCCTCCCCCCCTCCGGTGTCACAGTTGGCACCTTTCAGGGGGGAGGGGGGTGCAGATACCTGTCTAAGACAGGTATCTGCACCCACTTCCGGGAATAGACTCCCGCGGGAATCACGCCCCCTCCCGCACTCCCCCGCTGTCTCCTGGGAAAGACACAGGTCCCAGGAGATAGCGGGGACCATTGAGAAAGCGCAGCGCGACTCGCGCATGCACAGTAGGGAATCTGGAAGTGAAGCCGCAACGCTTCACTTCCTGATTCCCTCACTCAGAATGGCGGCAGCAGCACCCCAGGATCAAGGGACGGTTCGGTCTCGGGTGCCGACATCGCTGGACCCCGGGACAGGTGAGTGACCTTAATTTAAAAGTCAGCAGCTGCAGTATTTGAAGCTGCTGACATCTAAAAAAAAAATTTTTCGTGGGACTCCCGCTTTAACAAGACAGGTTCCACTCCGAACAGGCCTCGTCATGGTCGATCAAGTAATTTGAGTGGACGTACTCAGCTTCATAGCCAGAGGTTGAGAAATAGACGAATGAGTGCTGCCAGCATTGCTGCAGAGGTTGAAGAGATACTGTAAGAGATAACTGTAAATACACATGCACACATACAATGTGTTTTTGAGGTGCGCACCCTAATGCAATAGGCTGTGCACACCTATGTCAGTACCTATTCTGTGTTGGTGACCCATTAAGCAGAAATACATACAGGAGATTTTGGATCTTCCATGTTCTGTTAATGCGTCTGTTATTAAATTGAGGGGATTCATTATGGCGCTGCAAACTGTAGCCATGAATTTCCCTTTTACAGCAAGCTTTCATATAAAAGTGATTGCTGCACAATCACTTCTAAAGCCCAGAAACTGTGCGCCTCCTCCTCCACCATGTGATTCCTGGGCTCACTTGTGCCCTCTGTCATACCGCCCAACATTTTGAGATGGGAATGAGGGACACCTACTAACAAATAAATGTAGGTATAGGACACGTCCCCCGCCACACTCCCTTAAAGGAGAATTAACCAAAAAAAAGTTACTTAAATCCACAAGAGCTTTTTTTTTTACCACAACTATTCCTTTAGATTGGCTTTAAAAATTTACAAATGCAGCAATTTAGAATTTAGATGGCACTGGGAAACACTTTTTGAAAGATAAAAAGTGCATTTTATATACAACTATGAGGATCAGACCAAAAGGGGGGGGGGGGGGGTGAGGGACAGAGGGATATTCCTCCAAATCAGGGACAGCCCCTCGAAATCAGGGACAGTTGGGAGCTATGCCCTCTGTGAACCTGGGATATCCAGTGTTGTGTTCAGCATGGAGAGTGGAGGAGAGATAAGAAACATCTCATACCTTATCTCCCCTGTGATTAATGAACATGAAAGCTCTCAGCTTTGAGCACTTCCTGGGTTCAGAGCTGTCATACTGCGGCAGGGAAAGCTAATGATTGAGTATGATCTAGTTGGAGGTATTAGAGATCCAAGATACTCCTGATGCACACGTAAGGAGTACCTGTCATTTGTTACGCCGCATATGTTCTCACATGGGAGGATTGTCAGCCCACTTGTGATATCTGTAAAGTTTACTGAAGATCAAAGTTCAAAAAATTTAAATATCAAATAAATAAAAAAAGTATTAAGTCACTAAACACATTCGAATGCAAATGCACTTGTATGGCATAAACAGCTACATGAATGGTTGCGAAACACATATTTAGTATCACTGCTCATGCTGTATTGAGAGGTATAATTCTAGGGCCATTATTGATGGTTACCTCGAAACTGCAATGCCCCGTACACACGATCGGATTTTCCGACAACAAATGTTGGATGTGAGCTTGTTGGCGGAAAGTCCGACCGTGTGTATGCTCCATCGAACATTGGTTGTCGGACTTTCCACCAACAAATGTTGGCTAGCAGGTTCTCAAATCTTCCGCCAACAAATTTTTGTTATCGGACTTTCCGATCGTATGTACACAAGTCCGTCAGACAAAAGTCCACGCATGCTCAGAAGCAGAAGCGGCTGGTCTTGTAAACTAGCATTCGTAATGGAGAATTAACATTTGTGACGTGGAAAATTATGAAGTCTCGAAATGCAGCGCACAATTCTCTTCTTCTTTAATGGGATAATAATGAAGTTGCTTTGCTGGTGACACTGATGGAGTTATTGCAAACAAATTTTCAAAGGCTTTTTTTTTTCAAGTGATATCAAAAATAATAATAATAGCGCTAAATGAAAAACGCAAAAAGAAAAGCGCGAATCAACACTCACCAAACGTCTATTAACACAAAATTAGCAGAAGAAGCCCAAAGGGTGGCGCTAAAGAGCTGAAAAACAACGTAGTACATCACTACGTTCGTAATTGTTGGCCATCATTTGTGTGACTGTGTGTATGCAAGACAAGTTGGAGCCAGCAACCTTTGAACAAAATTCCACAGTTTTGTTGTCGGAAAGTCCGATTGTGTGTACGGGGCATAAGGCTACATTGACACTGGGGCCGCCCGAGCGTTAAAAGCATTGCTTGTTTTCGGCCGCTAGCAGAGCGCTTTTAACCCCCGCTAGCGGCTGAAGAAGGGGTTGAAAGCTCCCATGTTGCAGCGCTTTTCAGGCGCTTCGGAAGCGCTGCCTATTCATTTCAACCGCCCCAAAGATGCTGCTTGCAGGACTTTTTCTGACGTCCTGCAACCGCACCGCCCCAGTGTGAAAGCACTCGAGCTTTCACATTCGGGCAGCATGGGAGGCAGTTTTCAGGTGCTATTTCTAGCGCTAAAACCCCTGAAAACGGCCTCAGTGTGAAAGGGGTCTAAACGTTTTTAAAGCATTGTCTATGTAAAACTCTAGGCATCATGCTCTGTTGTTGTTTTGCAGCCACGCACAGTTTTAAAGGAGACCTATGGTCACAGGTTAAACTTTCATTTTATTTATTTATTATTGATTAGAACCCCTGTCAGTTTTTATCGCTGTCTGTGCCCCTCATTAGGGAGATCCACCCTCTCTGTATGTCCTGTTTACCATTATCATTGAAAGTCAAAGAAAATCACAAATTTTGGGTTGACATCAGAACAGTAATAGAGGGGATATGTTCTCATGGGGACACTAGTTCTGGGGACCTGGGGGGTCCCCAAGGAATTCTCTTAATTTGTAGGGATTTCCTCTCACTTCCTGTTTGGCTATGGGATAGGAAGTAAAGGGAAATTTCCTCAATAGGACACAGATGGCAAAAAAAAAATGGGCAATGATACGCTGCACTAAAGGGCAATGATACCCTGCACCGATGGGAACTGATACGCTGCACCGATGGGCAATGATACGCTGCACTGGTGGGAACTGATACGCTGCACTGATGGGCATGGATACGCTGCACTGGTGGGAACTGACAGGCTGCACTGATGGCCACTGATAGGCACAGCTATGCTGCACTGCTCTGTGCAAAACCACTGTACAGAGCAGGTAAGTATAACATGTTTATTATTTTAAAAAAGCAAACAAGGAAGCTTTAATACCACTTTAAGATTAAATTTATGTTTAAAGTTTGAATATAGATATGCTTTAAGCCTTGACACTTTGGTATCTATTTACAGTGCCTTTAAAAAGTATTCATACGCCTTTAAATTTTACACATTTTGCCATGTTACAACCAAAAACTTATAAGTATTTTATTGGGATTTTATGTGATAGATCAACACAAAGTGGCACATAATTGTGAAGTGGAAGGAAAATGATAAATGGTTTTCAAAATGTTTTACAAATAAATATATGAAAAGTGTGGCATACATTTGTATTCAGCCCCCTTTACTCTGATACCCCTAACTAAAATCTAGTGGAACCAATTGCTCTCAGAAGTCACCTAATTAGTAAATAGAGTCCACCTGTGTGTAATTTAATCTCAGTATAAAGACACAGCTGTTCTGTGAAGCCCTCGGAGGTTTGTTAGAGAACTTTAGTGAACAAACAGCCTCATGAAGGCCAAGGAACACACCAGACAGGTCAGGGATAAGATTGTGGAGAAGTTTAAAGCAGGGTTAGGTTATAAAAAAATATCCCAAGCTTTGTACATCTCACGGAGCTCTGTTCAATCCATCATCCTAAAATGGAAATAGTATGGCACAACTGCAAATCTACCAAGACATGGCCGTCCACCTAAACTGACCGGCCGGGCAAGGAGAACATTATTTAGAGAAGCAGCCAAGAGGCCCATGGTAACTCTGGAGGAGCTGCAGAGATCCACAGCTCAGGTGGGAGAATCTGTCCACAGGACAACTATTAGTCGTGTTCTCCACAAATCTGACCTTTATGGAAGAGTGACAAGAAGAAAGATATTGTTGAAAGAAAGACATAAGATGTCCTGTTTACAGTTTGTGAGAAGCCATGTGGGGGACACAGTAAACATTTGGAAGAAGGTTCTCTGGTCAGATGAGACCAAAATTAAACTTTTTGGCCCTAAAAGCAAAATGCTATGTTATGTGTGGTGGAAAATTAACACCGCACATCACCCTGAACACACCATCCCCACCGTGAAACATGGTGGTGGCAGCATCATGTTGTGGGGATGCTTTTCTTCAGCAGGGACAGGGAAGCTGGCCAGAGTTGATGGGAAGATGGATGGAGCCAAATACAGGGAAATCTTAGAAGAAAACCTGTTATGCCGCGTACACACGGTCGGACTTTCCGGCATACTTGGTCCGGCGGACCAGAGTGTGCCGGACAATCCGCCCGTGTGTAGGCTCCGGCGGACTTTTCCGGCGGACTTTTTCCCAAGAGCCCGCCGGACCTAGATTTGAAACATGTTTTAAATCTTTCCGTCGGACTCAGTTTCGGGCGGAAAGTCCGCTCGTCTGTGTGCTGGTCCGACGGAAAGCCCGCTCGTGTGTATGCTGGTCCAACGGACCAGATACGACGCGAGGGCAGGGTATTGCATTTTGCGCTTACTGTAATAGGAAAAACAAATTTTCCTATTGTGGCGAGCGCGGGGCATACCAGGCCCTTAGGTCTGGTATGGATTATAAAGGGAACCCCCCTACGCCGAAAAAACGGCGTGGGGCCCCCCTAGAATCCATACCAGACCCCGATCCGAGCACGAAGCCTGGCCGGTCAGGAAAGGGGGTGGGGACCAGCGAGCGAGCCCCCTCCTGAACCGTACCAGGCCGCATGCCCTCAACATGGGGGTGGGTGCTTTGGGGGAGGGGGGCGCCCTGCGGGGCCCCCCACCCCAAAGCACCTTGTCCCCATGTTGATGAGGACAAGGGCCTCTTCCCGACAACCCTGGCCGTTGGTTGTCGGGGTCTGTGGGCGGGGGGCTTATTGGAATCCGGGAGCCCCCTATAATAAGAGGGCCCCCAGATCCCGGCCCCCCCACCCTATGTGAATGAGTATGGGGTACATGGTACCCCTACCCATTCACCCAGGGAAAAAGTGTAAATAATAAAACACTACACAGGTTTTTAAAATATTTTATTAAACAGCTCCGGGGGGGATCTTCCTCCGGCTTCGGGGGTCCCTCCGGTTCATCTTCTCCTGACATCCGGTTGGTTCTTCTCCGCTCTCTTCTCCCGGTGTTCCAGTTCTTCGGCCGGCTCCTCCGCTGTGTTCAGGTAGCTCTCTTGCCAGCAGAGGTCCGGGCTTCTGGGCTTCTTGTCTTCTGGGCTTCTTGTCTTCTCTTCTCTTCTCCAGATGTAGACACAGCGCTCTCTCCGGCTGGACTGCTCTCTGAGGGCTGCGTTGTGACTTATATAGGCGGAGATCCGGCCCCCTTTTGATGTCACAGTCCCTGGGCATGCTGGGACTGTGACGTTTTAGGGGGCGTGGTCACTGGGTGATGTTGACCACGCCACCTAAAACGTCACAGTCCCAGCATGCCCATGGACTGTGACATCAAAAGGGGGCGGGGTCTCCGCCTATATAAGTCACAACGCAGCCCTCAGAGAGCAGTCCAGCCGGAGAGAGTGTCGTGTCAACATCTGGAGAAAAGAAGAGAAGACAAGAAGCCCAGAAGTCCGGACCTCTGCTGGCAAGAGAGCTACCTGAACACAGCGGAGGAGCCGGCCGAAGAACTGGAACACCGGGAGAAGAGAGCGGAGAAGAACCAACCGGACACCGGAAAAAGATGAACCGGAGGGACCCCCGAAGCCGGAGGAAGATCCCCCCCCCCGGAGCTGTTTAATAAGATATTTTAAAAACCTGTGTAGTGTTTTATTATTTACACTTTTTCCCTGGGTAAATGGGTAGGGGTACCATGTACCTCATACTCATTCACATAGGGTGGGGGGGCCAGGATCTGGGGGCCCTCTTATTATAGGGGGCTCCCAGATTCCGATAAGCCCCCCGTCCGCAGACCCCGACAACCAAAGGCCAGGGTTGTCGGGAAGAGGCCCTTGTCCTCATCAACATGGGGACAAGGTGCTTTGGGGTGGGGGGCCCCGCAGGGTGCCCCCCTCCCCCAATGCACCCACCCCCCATGTTGAGGGCATGTGGCCTGGTACGGTTCAGGAGGGAGGGGGGCGCTCGCTCGTCCCCACCCCCTTTCCTGACCGGCAAGGCTGCGTGCTCGGATCGGGGTCTGATATAGATTTTAGGGGGGACCCCACGCCGTTTTTTCAGCGTAGGGTGGTTCCCCTTATAATCCATACCAGACCTAAGGGCCTGGTATGACCCGCGACGGGGCTCACAAGGTGTCAATCTCGCCGATAAAAGCGGCAAGATTGACATCCTTTTCTAGTCCCGTCGCACCTGAGTCACGTTCAAAATGAACGAACTTGTCCGTGTGTGGGCAAGTCCGTTCATTCTGAAAGTCTGCCGTAACTCCGGCGAAAGTCCGTCGGAAAGACGGGCGGACTTAGCCCGCCGCAAAGTCCGGTCGTGTGTGGGCAAGTCCGTCCATTTTAAAGTCCGGCGCACCTGGCGGACAAAGTCCGTCAGAAAGTGTGCCGGACCAAGTAGGATAGAAAGTCCAACTGTGTGTACGCGGCATTAGAGTCTGCAAAAGACTTGAGACTGGGGCGGAGGTTCACCTTCCAGCAGGACAATGACCCGAAACATACAGCCAGAGCTACAATGGAATGGTTTAGATCAAAGCATATTCATGTGTTAGAATGGCCCAGTCACAGTCCAGACCTAAATCCAATTGAGAATCTGTGGCAAGACTTGTAAATTGCTGTTCACAGACGCTCTCCATCCAATCTGACAGAGCTTGAGATATTTTGCAAAGAAGAATGGGCAAAAATGTCCCTTTCTATATGTGCAAAGCTGGTAGAGACATCCCCAAAAAGACTTGCAGGTGTAATGCAGAGAAAGGAGGTTCTACAAAGTATTGACTCAGGGGGCGCCATACAAATGCCCCCTCACACACACACTTACTTTTCATATAATTTTTTGTAAAAACATCATTTTCTTTCCTCTTCACAATAATGTGCCACTTTGTGTTAGTGTACCACATAAAATCCCAATAAAATATATTTACGTTTTTGGTTGTAACATGACAAAATATGGAAAATTTCAAGGGGTATGAATACTTTTTCAAGGCACTGTACATGGCTGTGCTTCATCTTTTAAAATTGACAGAAATAAATGGGAATTTATTGTGTTTGTGTGCTCTGAACTTATTTTATTGTATCTTTTTTACTGAAGACATAGGTTTAAGTAATGCTAATATTGTGCAACATGAAAAATGCAACTTCCATGTTTTTATTCTTCCGTTCCTCTACTTTCAGAAAAAAAAAATTTTTAGGAGTTTTTTAGGTGCATTTTTATGTAAGAAATTCTAGCCTGTGTGGAAAAAAAAAAAGGCTCTGGCAGCAAAAATGTTGAAAACAGCCCCATGTCTAACATACATTTAATCCGCCATTGCACAGAGATGTCTGTTATAGAGTACTAGGATCGGTAGATAACTCTTCAGCACCTCTAATGTCTTGTCACTTGCTTAGTGTGCTGCAAATTGTCCAACGTTCCCAAGGTGCAAATCACAAAGCAGCCTGCAGAGGGCGACAAACACCAGTGCATATTTACAATGGCAACCTTTCATCTTCTGTCTTGTACTTGCTTCAACCATTCTACTTCTCACATATCACACATTGAAACACATTCCCATCCACTCCCTATCCAATACCTAATGACAGCCCAATGGTCTGGATTAGGCTCCTATGTAACAAAAAGTTGTTCAGACCGAGAACTTGTATATATAATCCATGTAGCTCTTTATTGAAGTGGTTCTAAAGGTTGGCAGTTTTTTACCTTCATGCATTCTATGAAGAAATTAGTTTTTTGTTTTTTTTTGGGATATTTCTTATAGCAAAAAGTAAAAAATATTGGGGATTTTTTCAATAAATAAATAACTATTAACAGGGAAGGGGTTAACACTAGGGGTGATCAAGGGGTTAAGTGTTCCCTAGGGAGGTGTTTCTAACTGTGGGGGGGGTGTAGTGACTGGAGGAGGAGAGAGATCACTGTTCCTGATCACTAGTAACAACAGATCTCTCTCTACTCCCCTGACAGAACGAGGATCTGTTTGTTTACATGGACAGATCCCCGTTCTGGCTCTCTGAGGAGTGACCACGGGTCGCCGGCGGACATCATGGCTGCCGGCCACGAGCATTGGATCCAGCGTCGCGCCCCCTAGAGCTCCTAAAGTAGCCGACGTACACTACGGCGATTTGCGCAGTCATGCCAACCTGCCGCGGTATAATGGCGGCTGGTCGGCAAGCAAGGAAGAGGCACTAGGAAAACCTGTGGACTGTACTGCGCTCACCCAGGAGGTGTGTTGGTTATAATACGTTTGAAATGTGCGGTTCGTTTAGTTACAAATTGAAATTCGGACAAATTTTTCTTCATTCGGATGTATCCGAATTTCTGAATTACAATAGTAACGAATTCGAAATGAATGAAACAATTTCGGACGTAATTCGAATAGTTTTCAAATCGAATTTGAATAGTTTTCAAATAGAATTTCCAAAGAGAATAAAATAGAATAGAAAATAAAGAAATAGAATAGAAAAGAATAGAAAATAAAATAATAAAATATAATAGAGTAAAACAGAACAGCATAGAAAATAAAATAATAGAAAAAAATAGAATAAAAAAATAAAGGGTTAGAATAGAAAATAAAAAAATAGAGTAAAACGGAACAAAATAGAATACAAAAATAAAAGAACTGAATAAAATAAAATAGCAAATAAAATGAATAGAATAACAAATAGAATAACAAATAAAATAATAGTATATAATACAGTAAAACAGAATCTAATAGAATAGATAATATAATAATATAATAATAATAATAATAATAACAAGATAATATATATAATAGAATTTAACCATTTTCCAAAATTAGAATTTTGAATAGAATAGAAGAGAATAGAATATAAAATAAAATAATAGAATAGAAAAGAATAGTATAGAAGAATATACCAATATAACCGTTTTCCGAAAATTCAAATGCAATTTGAATGGAATTCGAATCGATTAAAATTTTCTGAGTTCGGTCGAATTGAGTTCAATAAAATAATATAATAAAATATAATAGAGTAAAACAGAATCAAATAGAATATAACCGTCTTCCGAAATTCGAATTCTGAATAGAATGGAGTAGAAGAGAATAGAATAGAAAATAAAATAATAGAATAGAATAAACAATAGAAAAGATTAGAATAGAAAGAATATAACAATATAACCGTTTTCTGAAATTCGAATTCCGAATAGAATAAAATAGAATAGAAAAGAATAGAATATAATAGAAAATCATAGAATAGAATATAAAAGAATAAAATAGAAAAACACAATAGAATAGAATGGAATAGAAAGAATCTCCAAAGACATGCTGGTAGGTTAAGTGGCTTCTGTCTAAATTGTCCCTAGTATGTATGAATGTGAGTTAGGGACATTAGATTGTAAGCTCCTCGAGGGTAGGGACTGATGTGAATGTACAATGTATATGTAAATGATAGCGCTATATATGTACCTTAAATAATAATAACCATCTTCCAAAAATCAAATTTCGATTAGAATAAATTAGATTTTGAATGGAATTCAATTCAGATGCAATTTGAATGGAATTCGAATTCGAATCCATTCAAAATTTCCAGGTTCGGTCGAATTGAGTTCAATTCGACCGAATTTGGAAAATTCAAATCGTTTCAAATTTCGAATCAACTAAACAAATTCCGAAAACGAATGAAATGAATAAAAACGAATTTAACTAAAACAAATGATGTAAAATAACAAATCGAAACAAAACAAATAGTTTCATTCTGCACGTGTCTATAATAAGCCGTGTGCCTCACTAGGAAGCAAATGAACTTGGAAACATACAATGAACAGACCTTCATATATAAAAACAGGTAAAAAAACAAAGTCCAAGTGATAAGGGGAGCTGGATGCAGCCAAAAAAAAAAAAAAAAATCCTGAGGAGTGTAAACATTCAAAAAAGCAGGTAAGTTAAACATTGAAAATCAAAAGCCAGTGGAAAGTACAAAGATCAAAAATCAATCGTCTAGATAGCGAGTGGTGGGAGCGCTGCTGAAGAACGTGTGTGTGTGGGGGGGGGGGGCTGCAACCCGTGTAAAACAAGACAAAAAGAAAAAAAAAAAAGAGAGTGCACATCTCTGTAAGATTAGGAGAGATTTAATGTTGCTAAAAGGCAATATGATAATAATACACTCACAGATGATGAGGGAGAGGGTGAGGAACGAGGCAGAATGCTGGAGCCGATATGAGGACCGAGTGGAAGACGTCTGACTCCTCGTCTAGCCACAGGCTAGGCCCTAGGGAGGGAGAACCGACGCTGCAAGGAGAGATGGAAGAATCCACCAGGCCTGGGGTCCAGAAACCACACCAGAAAGCCACCCGCCCCACACCACGGTCATCTTTTAAACAGTGGTCATTTTGGCAGCAAATTTTGATTTAGTTTTCGTCTTATGCCGCGTACACACAATCGGACTTTTCGGCTACAAAAGTCCGACAGCCCGTCTGACAGACTTTCGCTGGACTTTAGGCGGACTTGCGACGGACTTTCTAACGAACGGACTTGCCTACATACGGTCACACAAAAGTCTGACGGATTCGTACGTGATGACGTACACCGGACTTAAATAAGGAAGTTGATAGCCAGTAGCCAATAGCTGCCCTAGCGTGGGTTTTTGTCCGTCGGACTAGCACACAGACGAGCGGATTTCTGGGTCCGGCGGAGTTACGACGTAAAGATTTGAAGCATGTTTCAAATCTAAAGTCCGTCAGATTTGCGGCTGGAAAAGTCCGCTGAAATTTCGGGGAAGCCCACACACGATCGGTTTGTCCGCCGGATTTGGTCTGTCGGCGTCCGTCGGACTTTTGTAGACGAAAAGTCCGACCGTGTGTACGCGGCATAAGTCTTAGGGCTAAAATGGCATTTTAGTTTTAGTCCCATTTTAGCCTTCTGCAATTGTTTTAGTTTTAGTCGTATTTAGCCGACTAAACCTCCAGTACATTTTAGTCGACTAAAACTAATTTTAGTCGTCTAAAATCGAATGGCTGTAATTAAATTGTAATGCATTAGTTAACATTTCTCCACAATTTCCAAACTCATTATATACTGCTGGAGTGAAAAATCTAATATGCTATTATTTATGGGATTGAGGTATGAACATGCACTACAGACCAGCGTTCATTTTGAAGTCAAATTTAAATGTAGTTTTAGTCTTAGCCTTTTGACTAAAATGGCATTTTAGTTTTAGTTGTATTTTAGTCATCTCAATTGTTTTAGTTTTTTCTTAGTTGTATTTTAGTCCACTAAAATAGTATTCATTTAGTCGACTAAAATGTTTTAGTCGTTTTTAATCGACGAAATGAACACTGCTTTTAAATAAAACATAGTTGCATCTTTCTTGCTATTACCATAACTTACCACCAAAGAACCCAAAATAAATTCTGCTGACAATTCTGACAATTGCAGCGATTCCAGAAATGTATATTCTATTTGTTGTTTCTACCAGTATTAGGGCCCAGAAACAGTGGTGTGCTTTTTGCCTTTTTTTTGTCCTACCTAAACACATTGACACTTCTTGGCAGCCCTGGTTGCCTGCCAGCTCTCGCCAAGCTGGCCAAGGGCACCTCCCTTCTTCTTCCTGGAATAGGGTACTCCTGTAACGGGAGAAACTCCGCCATACTGTTACTCACATTATCCTGGCCCGAGGTCCACCTTCATGAATGTTGGTTCTGAAGAGACAGCGCGGTGCTAATAAAAATGTGATTTGTGCAATCAATCCTAATCTCAGTGCAATATACCCACATGAATGTGTCAATCCTATAAACATATCTCAATCAATCCCAATAAATGTATACCATGGTGTAATATACCCACATGGATATACAATATACACTCACCGGCCTCTTTATTAGGTACACCTGTTCAATCATTTGGCAACACAAATTGCTACTCACATGGTAGCAACTCAATGCATTTAGGCATCTAGACGTGGTGAAGACGACTTACTGAAGTTCGAACCGAGCATCAGAATAGGGAAGAAAGGGGATTTAAGTGACTTTGAACGTGGCATGGTTGTTGGTGACAGACGGGCTGCTCTGAGTATTTCAAAAACTGCTGATCTACTGGGATTTTCACACACAACCATCTCTCGGGTTTACAGAGAATGGTCCGAAAAAAGAGAAAATATCCAGTGAGCGGCAATTGTGTGGAGGAGAATGTCTTGTTGATGTCAGAGGAGAATGGGCAGACTGGTTTGAGATGATAGAAAGGCAACAGTAACTCAAATAACCGCTCGTTACATCCAAGGTGTGCAGAATACCATCTTTGAATGCACAACACATCGAACCCTGAAGCAGATGGGCTACAGCAGCAGAAGACCACACTGGGTGCCACTCCTGTCAGCTAAGAACAGGAAACTGAGGCTACAATTGGCACAGGATCACCAAAATTGGACAATAGAAGATTGGAAAAATGTTGCCTGGTCTGATGAGTCTGGATTTCAGCTGCGACATTCAGATGGTGGAGTCAGAATTTGGCCTAAACAACATGAAATCATGGATCCATCCTGCCTTGTATCACCGGTTCAGGCTGGTGGTGGTGGTGTAATGGTGTGGAGGATATTTTCTTGGCACACTTTGGGCCCCCCATGGTTTAAACCCACGACCTACCTGAATATTGATGCTGACCATGTCCATCCCTTTATGACTACAGTGTCTCCATCTTCTGATGGCTCCTTCCAGCAGGATAATGCTCCATGTCACAAAGCTCCAATCATCTCACCACTGGACAATGAGGTCCCTGTACTCCAATGGCCTCCACACTCACCATATCTCATTCAATAGAACACCTTTGGGATGTGGTGGAAGATTTGCATCATGGATGTACATCTGACAAATCTGCAGCAACTGCCTGATGCTATCATGTCACTATGGAGCAAAATCTCGGAGGAATATTTCCAACACCTTGTAGAATCTATGCCACGAAGAATGAAGACAAAATGGGGTCCAACCCGCTACTAACGAGGTGTACCTAATAAAGTGTATATCAGTGTCATATGCATACATGCTATTTCATATAATACATATAAGTAATTTGTGCAACATATAACCAAAATCTAAAAAGATATTAAAAAAAGACCATGCAATTAGTATATACAATATCTAACAAAAGTAAGTACACCCCTCACATTTTTGCAAATATTTTATTATATCTTTTCATGTGACAACACTGAAGAAGTGACCTTTTGCTACAATGTAAAGTAGTGAGTGTTCAGCTTGTATAACAGTGTAAATTTGCTGTCCCCTCAAAATAACTCAACGCACAGCCATTAATGTCTAAACCGCTGGCAACAAAAGTGAGTACACCCCTAAGTGAAAATGTCCAAATTGGGCCCAATTAGCCATTTTCCCTCCCCGGCGTCATGTGACTCGTTAGTGTCTCAGGTGTGAATGGGGAGCAGGTGTGTTAAATTTGGTGTTATCGCTCTCACTCTCTCATACTGGTCACTGGAAGTTCAACATGGCACCTCATGGCAAAGAACTCTCTGAGGATCTGAAAAAAAGAATTGTTGCTCTACATCAGAGGTCTCAAACTGGCGGCCCTCCAGCTGTTGCAGAACTACAAGTCCCATGAGGCTTTGCAAAGCTGACAGTTACAAGCATTACTCCCATAGGCAGAGGCATGATGGGACTTGTAGTTCCGCAACAGCTGGAGGGCCGCCAGTTTGAGACCCCTGCTCTACCTAAAGATGGCCTAGGCTATAAGAAGATTGCCAAGACCCTGAAACTGAGCTGCAGCACCGTGGCCAAGACCATACAGCAGTTTGACAGGACAGGTTCCACTCAGAACAGGCCTCGCCATGGTCGACCAAAGAAGTTGAGGTCACGTGCTCAGCGTCATATCCAGAGGTTGTCTTTGGGAAATAGACGTATGAGTGCTGCCAGCATTGCTGCAGAGGTTGTAGGGGTGGGGGTCAGCCTGTCAGTGCTCAGACCATACGCCACACACTGCATCAAATTGGTCTGCATGGCTGTCGTCCCAGAAGGAAGCCTCTTCTAACTAAAGATAATAAGCGCTACGTAAACTGTTGGCGCTATATAAATCCTGTATAATAATAATAATGCACAAGAAAGCCCACAAACCGTTTGCTGAAGACAAGCAGACTAAGGACATGGATTACTGGAACCATGTCCTGTGGTCTGATGAGACCAAGATAAACTTATTTGGTTCAGATGGTGTCAAGCCTGTGTGGCGGCAACCAGGTGAGGAGTACAAAGACAAGTGTGTCTTGTCTACAGTCAAGCATGGTGGTGGGAGTGTCATGGTCTGGGGCTGCATGAGTGCTGCCGGCACTGGGGAGCTACAGATCATTGAGGGGACCATGAATGCCAACATGTACTGTGACATACTGAAGCAGAGCATGATCCTTCGGAGACTGGGTCGCAGGGCAGTATTCTGACATGATAACGACCCCAAACACACCTCCAAGATGACCACTGCCTTGCTAAAGAAGCTGAGGGTAAAGGTGATGGACTGGCCAAGCATGTCTCCAGACCTAAACCCTATTGAGCATCTGTGGGACATCCTCAAACGGAAGGTGGAGGAGCACAAGGTCTTCAACATCCACCAGCTCTGTGATGTCATCATGGAGGAGGGGAAGAGAACTCCAGTGGCAACCTGTGAAGCTCTGGTGAACTCCATACCCAAGAGGGTTAAGGCAGTGCTGGAAAATAATGGTGGCCACACAAAATATTGACACTTTGGGCCCAATTTGGACATTTTCACTTAGGGGTGTACTCACTTTTGTTGCCAGCGGTTTAGAGATTAATGGCTGTGTGTTGAGTTATTTTGAGGGGACAGCAAATTTACACTGTTATACAAGCTGTACACTCACTACTTTACATTGTAGACAAGTGTCATTTCTTCAGTGTTGTCACATGAAAAGATAGAAGAAAATATTTACAGAAATGTGAGGGGTGTACTCACTTCTGTGAGATACTGTATTTAAAAAGTCCCAGTATAGTGAATCGGTGTAAAATTCTTTAGAATCTTCTTTCTTTTCCAATGATTTAGATTTTCCATAAAGGTTCAAAAATCCAACAGCTACACAGACAACAAATAGTGTACATTGGTTGCATACCAGGGTACAAAACTTTGCAACAAAGTAAAAAGATATATATTAATTTCAATTAACACAATTTTCTTCACACAGATTGTGAGAAACCAAAATGAGGAGATATACACTCAGACCCACTCATGCCCCACCCCATCAGTAATGTCTATGAGATGGGGGGGGGGGGACATTGGGGTGATACTGCGGTATTCTTAGGATCCACAGGAAATCAGTAGGTGAAGGGTTTACTAGAACAAACTGTGCCCCTGGCTACTTCCAACCAGCACTACAACCCTTGAGCAAAGGTCTAAATTTGGATCATATTTTAAATTATATCACAACAAATGGCCAGAGGACCTTATTGAAAAGAACACAAATAAGGAGAAAGAAATGATAGAAAGCCGGGATCAGGAGAATGAAGGAAGAAGAGGAGAATGAAGGAAGAAGAGGAGAATGAAGGAAGAAGAGGAGAATGAAGGAAGAAGAGGAGAATGAAGTGCAGCCTGTCCAGGCAGGAGATACAATATTATTTATGTCTCATGAGGCATCTGATAGGTATTTAATCCATGGGTCCCAAATTCTGTCAAGAAAGCAAGTTTATCTTTCAAGATCACTGAAAACCAAAGATAGTTTAGACTGTGGACTAATAAATTGAACTGGATCGTAAGGGAGCTCCATGACCTGGCGATGGAATTTCCAGCTGCCGCACAAGTAAACTCTATGAGCCTCCTCATGTGTCCCGATGTCCCCTCCACCGGACGCCCCAGCAGTGCCTGTAGTGGCGATTTGATGAGGTTCACCTGAGTGAGCGAGTAAATAAAATTATAAGTACGAATCTAAAATCTCCTTACTTTCGGGCAGTTCCACCAGCAGTGGCGGTGCGTCCATAAAGGCGCACGGGCACCGCCCCCTCTCTCCTGCCACCACCCTCTAGCACCAATAGATAGATTCATGCATTGCATGAATCTATGGCCGCCGCTGCCACACCCTATTCGGGCGCCCGGCCCATTTTCGGGTGCAGGGCGCCTGAATTACAGTGGCGGGGGGTGGTTTTGAAGCACCTGATTAAAGCCATAGGCTCTAATAGGCATCAAAAAAGGTGACCTGCGGGCGCCATGCTGGGCGCTCGCAGGTCATTCAGCTGTGTTAGAAAAGTGAATAAATATTTGCTTTCCTAACGCTAAACCGCCTCTTTGCCAATCAGGTGCTCGGTTCTGTTACCCGTCACTTGACTGGCTGAAACGACAGGCGCTGTGATTGGATGCCAAGCGTCCAATCATAGCAGAGGACGGGAAGAGAGGACGGGAGAAGACATCGAGGAGCTGTCCCACCGAGACAGGTAAGTGCAGACGGCGGGCCGGTGGGGGGCACACTAGCAGCGTTTGATGGGGCACAATGGGAGCAATTGATGCACACAGTAGCAGCAATTGATGGACACAGTGGCGGAAAATTGATGGGCACAGTGGCTACGTTTGATGGAACAGTGGTGGCAATTGATGGGCACAGTGGCTGCATTTTATGGGGCACAGTGGCTGCGTTTGATGGTACAGTGACTGCGTTTGATGGCACAGTGGCTGCATTTTATGGGGCACAGTGGCTGCGTTTGATTGCACAGTGGCAGCAATTGATAGGCACAGTGGCAGCGTTTGATGGGCACAGTGGCTGCCTTTGATGGCACAGTGGCTGCATTTTATGGGGCACAGTGGCTGCGTTTGATGGTACAGTGACTGCGTTTGATGGTACAGTGACTGCGTTTGATGGGCACAGTGGCTGCGTTTGATGGCACAGTGGCTGCATTTTATGGGGCACAGTGCCTGCGTTTGATGGTACAGTGACTGCGTTTGATGGGCACAGTGGCAGCAATTGATAGGCACAGTGGCAGCGTTTGATGGTAGAGTGGCTGCGTTTTTTAGGCACAGTGGCGGCAACTGATGGGCACAGTGGCTGGATTTTATGGGGCACAGTGGCTACGATTGATGGGTTTTTTTTCAGAATTTTTCAGTTTGTTTGCGCCCCCCCAAAAATTTTGAGCACCAGCCGCCACTGTCCACCAGGTGTGGAACATGGTGCCCTCCAGGCCACAGCTTCTAAAACACAGCGGGGAGGCCCTCAGGACAAAGGATGGCACTCTCACTGGCACCATGTACCACCTCAAAAAGACTTTAGAGTTTGCTTCAGTCAATGAAGTGTTAATGTTTTATACTTGTTCTGTGCCATCTTGCACTAATCCTTTACTTCCAACGTCTCACCGATATCATGTTCCAATTTGTTCATACAGAACAGCTTGGTGGAGGCTGAGGTCAGCATGTTATAGATTTTGGAAACGTGACCAGCGTGTCTGTTGAAGGTCCTGCATAAATATTTCCATTGCTGCAGAGGGAGTTAAATCAGAAGTTCGATTCAAAGTAGATAAGAAATGAGCTATCTGAGTATGCCAAAAAAAGTTCTGAATTAGGAAGCTGATATTTCTCTTGCAGGAATTGTTTTGACAAAACCCCTCTATGATCACAGAGGTCTGCAATACGTAGCAGGCCTTTGTTGGTCCACCAAGCAAAATTTAGGGGATGGAGACCCGGGGTGAAGGCGGGGTAACAAAACAATACAAACAAGTGGCCACTGCCCACTAGGGTTGCCACCTTTTCTTCAAGCCAAACCCGAACACTTTTGGGTGGCCCAAGGAGAGGAGTAATGCGGTGCGCATAGCGTGCCTCAGCTAACATTGGGTGTGGCTGAATTTCTCTTGTTGACATCATTGCCTTGCCCCCCCCCAGTGATGCCGAACCTGCCCCCAGACAGCCACCTGCAGCTCCCGGACGGCAACAGATTTGTGTGGGACTAGCTTGGTTACTTGGGGAGCCACAGCCTGGTCTGAATAATGTCTCTGGGTTTCAGCCTGCCTGAAACCCGGACATATGATTCAAAACCCGGACTGTCCGGGTGAATCCCGGAGAGGTGGCAACCCTACATGCTCCCACCTACAGTATAGCTGGCCTTTGCTGCAAGCAGCTCTGGAAGGGCGACGTATGTTAAATAAAAACAGAGAAATTTCCAAGCTCAAACTTACTGGCCTGAGTCTGAGACCAACCGAATAAATATGTCTAACAATATGCGTTAAAAACTGGTTTATTCTGCACACATTTGCAAATACATGAGTAAGCTACAAGCCCCGTCAAAGCCACTTTTCTGTAGTTTCTAACTCTAACTTCTGAGAGCCTCCACAATGGAAGTACATGCATTTTAACCACTTAAGGACCGCCCACCGCATATATACTGCGGCAGGGCGGCCCTATTGCGCGATTCGCCGTACCCGTACATCGTTTAGTGCACTAGTCACTGTGGGCGCCCGCGCGGCCACTGCACAGCAGGGGGAGCTGATGCGCGGGTCCAGCAGCTGCGATGTCCACTGGCCACCCGAATTCGCTCCTCAGAGAGGTAGAATGGGGATCTGCCAATGTAAACAAAGCAGATCCCTGTTCTGACAGAAGAGTTCAGTGAGATTGTCTGTTCCTAGTGAACAGGAACAGCGATCTCTCTGTACTCCCAGTCAGTCCCCTCCCCACACAGTTAGAAACACCTCCATAGAGAACACCTAACCCCTTGATCGCCCCCTAGTGTTACCCCCTTTCCTGCCAGTGTCATTTATACAGTAATCAGTGGCTATTTTTAGCTCTGATTACTGTAATAATGTCACTGGTCCCAGAAAAGTGCCAAAAGTGTCAAATCTGTCGAAGTCCCACTAAAAATCACTGATCAGCGCCATTACTAGTAAAAAAATTAAATAAAATAATAATAAAAATGCCATAAATCTATCCCCTATTTTGTAGACGCTATAAATTTTGCGCAAACCAATCAATATACACTTATTGGGATTTTTTTTCACAAAAATATGTAGAAGAATACATATTGGCCTAAACTAATGAAGAAATTATTTTTTTTTTTACATTTTTTTTGTATATTTATTATAGCAAAAAGTAAAAAATATTGTTTTTTTTTTTTTTCAAAGTTGTTGTTCTTTTTTTGGTTATAGTGCAAAAAATAAAAACCGAAACAGTGGTGATCAAATACCACCAAAAGAAAGCTCTATTTGTGGGGGGAAAAAAAGGATATCAATTTTGTTTGGGCACAACGTCGCACGACCGCGCAATTGTCAGTTAAAGCCACGCAGTGCCGTATTGCAAAAAATGGCCTGGTCATTAAGGGGGTAAATCCTTCCGGTCCCTAAGTGGTTAATGGAAAAATGTGGGTATATACTTGCGCTGTGATTAAAAATATATAAATAAAGCTGCAAACAACGCCAAGAGACAAATAGCTAAGATATAGATAGAAAAGATGCAGCGCTAAATTTATATGTGTATAAGTGAGGACTATATCAAGAACTCACATTAATAAACAGTGAAGAGGTAAATATCATAAATAGATATGTGACAAAAAAAAGGAAGTGTAAAAATAATAAAGTAAATCTGTACACCACTTGCATCATTTCTCATCACTTGTATACACTAAACAGAACTTTGCTATCTGTATGGACTGTCTCTTTTTGGATTTTTTCAATGTCCTGAATTGACATTGCCCATGCCAGATTTACTTTATTATTTTTACACTTCCTTTTTTTGTCACATATCTATTTATGATATTTAACACTTCACTGTTTATTAATGTAAGTTCTTGATATGGTCCTCACTTCTACACATATAAATTTAGCGCAGCATCTTTTCTATCTATCCCTAAGTGGTTAATGGATAGCTAGAGGGCAGGTGAGCCTGGAGGGAGCCCACCCCTCCTTAAAAGGTACAGGGGCGCACTGAACACCCAGCACATAGCACTTTGGCAGCAAAGGTGTCAGTGCATTGCCTGAAACCATGAAAATCAGGCCGAGACAGAAGTATAGTTAAATCACACTTTTTTAATAATAAAAGTAAAAAGAAAAAAAAAACGCAGTCAAAACATAGCCAAAGTTCAGTAAGCGGAACGGATAGTCAGCCAAGCCAGAAGTCAGGGATCAATGTAACGGAACAGCAAACAGGATCTGGAGCCAGAAGGGATGTCAGCAAAGCAAGTCTTGAACAGGATCGCAGGAGATAGTTTCTCTGATGTTGACCAAGGCGAAGGCAGAGATTCTCTGGACTGGACGGCTTAAGTAGGCAGGACTGACGAGCAGGATATCATCAACAGCTGAGTAACTGTGGAGAGATGAACTGGCCTTTGCAGCAAGGAGCACTCAAAGGGTGGCATATGTCAAACAAAACCAAAGAAATTTCCAAGCTCAAACATATCGTCCAGTCTGCGACCAACTGAATTGACCTGTCTAGCAATATTCATTAAAAACAGGGCTTTAGTCTGCACACATTTGGAAATACAGGCGTAAGCTACAAGGCCTGTCAAGGCACCCCATTTTCTGTACTTCCTAACTCTAACTTTTGAGAGTCTCCAATAAAATACATGTGCTTCCATTATGTTGACTCTCAGAAACCCCTGTTTTTAACAAATATTGTTATACAGGTCAATTAGGTTGGTCGAGAGACTGGTCGGTACGTTTGAGCTTGGAAATTTCTTTGGTTTTGGGGTAACAAAACAATGCTGAATCTTTTTTCTCCCACACACCACAGTGAAATCCACCACCGGATGTACTAAATGAACTCACCAGAGGTAGGGGCTGGTAATATTATAAACCAGCTAACAGCACATTCCCCCCTGGGGGTAAAGATCTGCAGCATCAGCAAATTCTTTTTAGGACTCTCAAGGCCAGCAATCCATACATCAAGGAAGAAGATAAAGAGATTGCACGGTGTAAAAGCATTTAACTATTTTATTTTTGAAACCAATCCAAAACGCTCACTCAATTGTGTCTCCACTGACACAAGTATGGCTCGTATAATCATAAAACTGGGCTGGCTTCGACCACAATTCCTAGCCACAAACACAGACCCTAGCGTGTGTGGTGACGTCACGTCCAAGCCACACTGTACACACTTTGTCATCTGAGGACGTTGGATGAAGAAAGGCATAGGTCGGGGCTTGGAGGTGACGTCAATACGCACTGGGTTGGCTCCAACCACAAATCCTATCTGTAAACACAGACCCAGCATGCTTTGTAGCATCATGTCCAAGCGCCATCCTACGCGTTTTGTCATGACATGGACGTTGGGTGACAAAATTCATGGGGCGGGGCTTGGACAGGATGTCAATACGCCCGCTGAATCTGTGCCTAGGGCTAGGAATTGCAGTCAGAGCCAGCCTAGTTTTATAATTAAACGAGCCATACTGTATGAGAGGAGACAAAATTCAATGTGAGTGCTTTGGATTGGTTTTAAAAATAAAATAGTAAATATTTTTACACTATGCAAGTTTTTTTTCTCTTCTTCTTCTTGAGCACGCTAAAAGGAATTTGCTGATGCTGCAGATCGTTACTCCCAGAGGGGAATGTGCTGTTAGCTGGTTTATAATATTACCAGCCCCTATCACTGGTGAGTTTATTTAGTACATCTGGTGGTGGATTTCACTGTGGTGTGGTGGAAGAAAACAAAAATTTTACTTTTAAAATATATACTAATTGCATGGACTTTTTTTAGATTTTTGCTATATGTTGCAAAAATGACTAAAATAATAATAGATGAGGTTTAATGTTGAGAAATGTAAAGTTCTGCACTTGGGAGCTAAGAATATGCATAAGTCATACATACTAGGAGGAGTACAACTGGGGGAATCCATAGTGGAGAAGGATCTGGGGGTTTTGGTAGATCATAAGCTCAATAATAACATGCAATGCCAAGCTGTGGTTTCCAAAGCGAGCAAAGTCCTTTCTTGTATTAGGAGAGATATGGACTCCAGAGAGAGAGATATCATTTTGCCCCCCTGTACAAATCATTAGTAAGACCTCATCTGGAATATGCAGTTCAGTTTTGGGCACCAATTCTCAAAAAGGGAACTGGAGAAAGTGCCGAGAAGGGCAACCAAACTGATAAGAGGCATGGAGGAACTCAGCTATTGAGAAGAGTTATTTACTTTAAGGTCATCACAGAGGACAAGGGGGCACTCTTGGAAAAAAAGATGTCATCTCCAAATACGGAAAAGTTTCTTCACAGTAAGAGCTGTGAAAATGTGGAATAGACTCCCTCCAGAGGTGGTTCTGGCCAGCTCAGTAGATTCCCGCCGACCGTACGCAGATGTGCGTACTTGGCTTTCCGGGGTTATACCGGGATGATGCCCGCAGCTGCAGGCATCATCCCGGTACCGTTGTTTAGAGCCAGCGATCGGCTATCCGAGTATAACAACCGATGCGGCTAAAAGCCACTCGGCTGTTATACCAGAGGAGCGGGAGGGGACGCCCCCCCTCCCGCCGCCTCCCGGCTGGAACGAAGCTGTGGGCGGCTTCGTTCCAGCCTTCTCATTGTAAACGCGGAAGCGACGTCATGACGCCACTTCCCGTTTACTCAGCTGCCAATGGCGCCAGTTTTAAAAAAAATATACGGTGTTCAGAATTGCCGTTTTCGGCGATCTGAATACTTTGAAGTGCACAGGAGGGGTCGGGGGTCTTTTAAAGAGTACCTGTCACCACCCATTAGGCTCGGTTCACATGGGGGCGACTTGTCAGGCGACCTAGCCGCCTGACAAGTCGCCTCCCGTTCTGTACAATGGAACCGTTCTAATCGGAACGACGCAAGTCGCTCCGACTTAGAAGAAAGGTTCCTGTACTACTTTGGGGGCGACTTGCATAGACTTCTATACAGAAGTCGTCTTGCAAGTCGCCCCGGCAGTCGTGTGCAGGTCGCCTCGGTGAGGCGACCTGCAAGTCGTGCCGCGTCTAGTGTGAACCGGCACTTACTGTCACAAGGGATGTTTACATTCCTTGTGACAGCAATAAAAGTAAAAAAAAAAATTTTTTTTTTTTTAAACAGAATTTATAAGTATAAAAATAAATAAAATAAATTTAAAAAAAAAATGTTTAAAGTGCCCCCGTCCCCGCGAGCTCGCGCAGCGAAGAAAACGAATACAGAAGTCGCGCCCGCATATGTAAACGGTGTTCAAATCACACATGTGAGGTATCGCCGCGATGGTCAGGGTGAGAGCAATAATTCTAGCACTAGACCTCCTCTGTAACTCAAACCTGGTAACCGTAAAAAAAATTTAAAGCGTTGCCTATGGAAATTCATAGGTACCGTAGTTTGTCGCCATTCCACGAGTGCGTGCAATTATAAAGGGTGACATGTTTGGTATCCATTTACTCTGCGTAACATCATCTTTCACATTATACAAAAAAATTGGGGTAACTTTACTGTTTGGATTTTTTAAAATTCAAGAAAGTGTACCTTTTCCAAAAATTTGCGTTTAAAACACCGCTGCACAAATACCGTGTGATATAAAATATTGCAACAATCTCCATTTTATTCTCTAGAATCTCTGCTAAAAAAATATATATAATGTTTGGGAACTCTAAATTTTCTAGCAAAAAATACGGATTTTAACTTGTAAACACCAAATTTCAAAAATAGGCTTAGTCATGAAAGGGTTAAAAAAGGCCTGGATTCTTTCCTAAATGTACATAATATAACTGGGTACGAACATTTATAGGTAAAGTTGATCCAGGGCAAATCCGATTGCCTCTCGGAGGATCAGGAACTAATTTTTTCCCCTGCTGTAGCAAATTGGATCAAGCTTTGCTGGGGTTTTTCGCCTTCTTCTGGATCAACTGTGGGGTGAAGGATTGTATATATGGGATTGTATGATTTTTTTTTTTGGTTGAACTAGATGGACTTGTGTCTTTTTTCAACCTAACTATCTATGTAACTATGTAATATTTATTATATTAAATAACATGTACAGTATTCATATGATACTATGATATATGTTCTATATCCATGTGGGCATATTAGACAATGATATACATTTATTGGGATTGAGATATGTTTATAGGATTGATACATTCATGTGGGTACATTGCACTGAGATTAGGATTGATTGCACACATCACATTTTTTTTAGAAGAGCGCTGTCTCTTCAGAACCAACATTTTTTTTGAGTTGGTTCATCCTGCATATCAATAAGATAGCAGCTTGGCTTTAATTATTCTTAATCACTTTTTGTAAGCACTGTAAAGTAGTTCTGTAAATCTCCCTGAACTACCTTCATGAATAGAGGAATGTGCACACAAGTATTATTTTACCAATTTTCCTGTAAGACAACATGCCAACAACTTTGTACAGCAGCTTCTTCATCTCCACATTCCAGGTCAGCAGTAATTCACAACGGCACAACAACATGAACTCAGAAAGTCCAGCCGTTTCTCCCACTCTCTCCACTATGAATGCCCATAAGTGTGTCTTCACATGTCCAAAGGTCTCTCTCCTGTCCAGGCTACAGACTTACATTGTGTATAGCAGGGGGTAGTTTGTTTCCTTCCTCCTTCTGCTTAGGTTTCCTCACAAACTAGCTTACAAAAGGGGTACAGTACTTCACTTATATGACCCAGAGGAGGGACCTCAGTAAAAGGGGTACTAATTCCTGCCTAGACACTAACTCCACTACACAGACACTAAATAATAAAAAAAAAAAAATTTTTTAAATAATCCTACCTAAACACGCCCTGACTTTTGACCCTGACCTTCGAAACGAACCATGACTTTTGACCCTAGCTCAAACCCTGACATTGACCTAGCTCAAACCCTGACCTAGCTGTAGCGCTTCTCCTGTAGGTGCCACAGGAATTAAATGTCCAGGTCTTCCTAACTTCAGCATCGCAGCCAGGCACATTCACTCTTTCTCCAAAGACCAGTCTAGGGGATGTTGTTTTTGTTGTTTTTATTGTTTTTATTTTTGAAGAACTTGGATAGGGATGAGTGAAGTGATGGGATACTCCAAGAATAAGAACTAAGTACGCTGAGGACTTAATCTTCCTTTTAGCTTAAGTAGTAGAGCAAAGTCCCTTTAAGCTGTAAAGTGGACAAAGCTCTTCAGGACACCGGCCAGTGTCCCCTTTAACAGGCCCACAGCTGACTATAACTAGACGCCAGAAGATCTTTGCTGTGTCTGTACTCACAAGGCCCAAGGACAGATGGATGACTCCTTCCATGCGACACCCTCCATTAATACCAGACAGACCTGTTGCAGACAGCTCCCCTCAGTCAGCTTCTTCTAAGCACCTGGGTCTCTGCATTCCTCCCTCCGCTCGCCCACCTGAGGCCTCCACATGGCAGCCCATGCCTGAGAGGGAAGCGTGCCCCCCTCAGGCTGGACTCCTTCACTCTGGGACAAGACCTAGAGCTCTGTGTGCTCTAAGAATAAATACAGTCTCCTAGCCTGAGCCTGCCTTCAGAGGTTGCCTCTCTAGGATAGGCCAGGGCTGTATCAATATTCATCTGCAGAGCTCCACACCTATCATCCAGAAACTTCTCAAGTTGCCTGGATACATAGGGAGCTATCCAGCAGACTAGCAGCAACAGAGCACACAGATCAGGTCTACCTAACCAACTGCAGCTCACAGAGTACACTGAGACAAACTATGCTTTTCCCTAAACCAACAATACAACCACATTGACTACAGTGTGGCAACTTAATTTACCTTTTAAAAAAAAAATTTACATAACTATCTTAGCACCTACCTAGGTGGGTGCTACATAGCTTTTTTTTTTTTTTTTTTTTTTTTTGCGTTTTGAATTTTCTCTTCTAGCAAGGAGAAAAATATGCAATGTATCTCTTTCTCCATTCAAGAGGAGAAAACTAACACAGGGTTGGGCTGTACAGTGACTGATCACTGTGTCAGCCAACCAGAGAACCAGAGACTATCACAGTGATTAGGTGATCGGGAACCAGGACGAGACCTGGAGCTGTCACTGGCAGTTCGGTCTCTTTGTTGGGAGTACGCTGTGCAGCGAGCCCTCAGCACAAACACATCAAAGGAAAGATGCAGCCCCACGGATAAAGACCAACTTCCATGAGGCTATATATACACTATATTGTCAAATGTATTGAGACGCCTTCTTTACATGCACATGAACTTTAATGGCATCCCAGTCTAATGCCCCATACACACGATCGGACAAAACCATTGATATTTGTTCAAAGGTTGTTGGCTCCAACTGGTCTTGCATACACACGGTCACACAAACGTTGGCCAACAATTACGAACATAGTGACCTACAAGACGTACGACGAGCCGATAAAAAGGAAGTTCAATAGCCAGTGCGCCCCCCTTTGGGCTCCTTCTGCTTGATTCCCAGCATGCGTGAACTTTTGTGCAAAGGACTTGTGTACACACGATCGGAAATTCCGAAAACAAAGTTTTGTTGGCGGAAAATATGAGAACCTGCTAGCCAACATTTGTTTGCGGAAAGTCTGACAACAAATGTTCGATGGAGCATACACACGGTCGGACTTTCAGCCAACAATCTCACATCCAACATTTCCCGTCGGAAAATCCGACCGCGTGTACGCGGCATTAGTCAGTAGGGTTCAATATTGAGTTTAACCTTTATAGGTAAAGTTGATTCAGGGAAAATCCGATTGCCTCTCGGGGGATCAGGAAGGAATAGTTTCCCCCGCTGTAGCAAATTGGAGCATGCTTTGCTGGGGTTTTTCACCTTTCTCTGGTTCAACTGTGGGGTGATGGATTGTGTATATGGGATTGTATTTTTTTTTTTTTTTTTTTTTGGTTGAACTAGATGGACTTGTGTCTTTTTTTTAACCTGACTATGTAAGTATGAGTTGGCCCACCCTTTGCAGCTATAACAGCTTCAACTCTTCTGGGAGGGCTGTCCACAGGGTTTAGGAGTGTGTCTATGAGAATGTTTGACCATTCTTCCAGAAGCACATTTGTGAGGTCAGAGACTGATGATGGATGAGAAGGCCTGGCTCGCAGTCTCCACTCTAATTCATCTCAAAGGTGTTCTATCAGGTTGAGGTCAGGACAAGTCAAGTTCCTCCACTCCCAACTCGCTCATCCATGTCTTAATGGACCTTGCTTTGTGCACTGGTCCAAATCATTTGGTGGAGGGGGGATTTATGTGTGGGGTTGTTTTTCAGGGGTTGGGCTTGGCAACTTAGTTCCAGTGAGGCGTCAGCATACCAAGACATTTTGGACAATTTCATACTCCCAACTTTGTGGGAACAGTTTGGGGATGGCCCCTTTCCTGTTCCAACATGACTGCCCACCAGTGCTGGGAATACGCTGTGCAGGCACCCTCAGCACAAACAGAGCAAAGTATAGATGCGGCCCCACGGATAAAGACCAACTTTAATAAGGCCATATATGCGCACGCTTGGTGGGAAGAGGTTAAATAAATGAAAAGTAAAATGTATATAAATGAAGTCAGTTTGTGTATATCTTCCCAAAAACTGAGGAGTCGCACTGATATTGACAGAAGTGAATCATGAGAATGTATTATGAAGGTGTGAGTCCCTTTAGGTCTGTTCAAAGCAGACAATCAGAAAATCAGAATTTCTTCCTTTGGATTGCTCTGAACAAAGCAGGTAAGATCTGGTTGCTGTGGTGTACGATTCTTTACATACATTATTGATGTACAGGTGACGGCAGGGAGTTTCAATAGAGTGTTAATAATCCAGAGAAAGGCATTGTAATCAGATGGTTGGCAGGTACTGCTTGTTATTACCCCTTTGTAGCGGGATGTCTGGAATTGTCAGCCCAGTGAGGTGTGAAGGCCGTTCAGGCTCAGGCTTGCGTTCTTTGGATCTATCCGATTGTCCATAAAAAGCTGGCCTGGACGCAGTCCAACTTCGCTGTAAATCAATCTTAGCTCACGTGTCTGAAGGTTCTCCTTTTATCTAGGCCATGGTAGAGCTAGTAGTAGTGGGTCACATTCAACTTGACTTGTTCTGTGATGTTAAAGATGTTTTGTAGCTTTTCCAGTCCACTTCTTCGGCTCTAATTCGTTATAGGAACTAGGGATGAGCTTGGGTTCGGTCCGAACCTGGAAGTTGGCTGCCCTTGCTGGATTCCCGACTCCGAACCTGCAAGTATGTGTGGGGAGGTGCAAGTGTGGTGCTGCGGCAGAAAACACACAGAGTCAGATTACAGAGAACAGAACTTGTATTAATGCAGAATCAAGTAATTTACAACAAACCTGGCGGGAAGGCACCCGTCCAGAAAAACTCATGGCAAAGTCAACAATGTGGAGCAGAGCAGGTCTCAGATGTGACGACAGCGTCTGTCTTGAGGGGCAGAATGCAGCCTGGCTGAGTCCAAATGGGGAGGTCTCCAGAAGGATGGCATGTCTCTATCCTTTCCCTACTCGTGTGGAACCTCCCCCTGTGGCTTATCACTGTCCCTGTCAGATAGGTGAGCTGTCCCTACACTACTCACTTGAAAAATGCACGCCAAGCCTGGGAGCCAGGGCCTTAAATTGGCTCCGCCTGACCCAAGATGGCTGCCTGCTAGAGTCACATGGGTTGGCAGCATTATATCAAATAGCTTCCCCGGGGACCCAGGAAACCATGTTTCTCTTGACTCCCCCCCCCCCCCCCCGCAATGCAGCTGTGGTTGAGCACCACCTGCAGTGAAGAAAATAGATTGCACCTGCCTACATATGGGTGGGGAGTCTAATGACATCATTCACCTATGATGGCCATATAGTCATCTTAGGTCAATGACATTGACTTAAGTTGGCCATGTGCCAATCTTAGGTCAATGATGTCACAAGCACCCCTGCCCTGTTGTGAATCTCCCATTCGATGCTCATTGGCCCAGCATTGACAGATAACTTCTGGATTCTGACCAACCTGGGTTCAAACCGAATCCAAGCTCATTACTAATAGGACAATATCCCAGCATTTACACTATATTGTCAAAAGTATTGGGGTGCCTGCGTTTACACACACATGAACTTTAATGGCATCCCAGTCTTAGTCCGTAGGGTTCAATATTGAGTTGGCCCACCCTTTGTAGCTATAACAGCTTCACCTCTTCTGGGAAGGCTGTCCACAAGGTTTAGGAGGGTTTAGGAGTCTATGGGAATGTTTGACCATTCTTCCAGAAACGCAATTGTGAGGTTAGACACTGATATTGAACAAGAAGGCCTCGCTCGCAGTCTCAGCTCTAATGTATCCCAAAGATGGTGGGCACATTTTGAAAGGTAACCAGCACACGGCAGTCATACCACATCTAGATGCCTACATGCATTGAGTTGCTGACACAAAAGTTCATCCTAGCCCGCCATATTTCCAGGGGCAGCTAAAGGAAAAACCCAAAAGCCTTCCTCATGGTGTCTGCAAGTATAGAAGAGAGGAAAAATGACATAGGAGTGTAGGGGTATTCCAAAACAAAGATCTATCTGAGAGTCTATCATATTACCATACCATACCAGACACCTTGTCTCAGTAGAAGGCTTTTGGGTTTTTCCTTTAGCTGCCCCTGGAACTATGGCGGGCTAGGATAAACTTTTGTGGCCAAATGCAATCGCCAACTTGGAGGTACGAATTTAGGACTCTTTATTAAGCTATACAATTTGGTAGAACATGTTAGGCTATATACACTAGGTATATAATTATGTTTTCCTTCTTTTACATATTGAGTTGATCGGTCTATTATAATTTATTTATAGGTAATGACGTTGAATCTGTTGATACCAATTTCTATTCATCTCAAGCATGATCCATTGAATAGCGATATTTACGAGGATCTAATATCTATACTGCTCTGTAAGTTATAACTTAAATATTATATTCCATTTTTATGAACCCATATTATCATTGGCCCATACTGGTAATAAGCAACCTTCAATAATTTCCTTTTGTGTTTGCAAAGGTTTTGACAACTCTTTTGTGTATCGTAGAGTGGTATATTTCCATCACCTGTAACTGTAAGCTCTAACAAGCAGGGCCCTCTGATGGTTCCTCTTGTAGCAAATTGTATTGTAACTATAATGTCTGCCTTCATTTTTTAAAGCGTTGTGCAAACTGTTGGCGCTATATAAACCCTGTATAATAATAATTCTAGCACCCTCTAGTGCTAGAAATATAGAAAGTGTTTTTTCTGTTGTAGAGTAGGTACATTTATGTAGGCTTTTCTCTGTTTGTTTCCTGTCTCTGTTTGTTTCCTGGCTTGGGCAGAAATTAAAGGAAGAGCTGGATGACTCACAAACAGCATCACTGAGACCTTCCCCTATTTCTAGAATGTACTGGAACCTTCTAGATAGATGGGAGGGGAAGTAAGGTGGAGCTGCCTGGAGTATTCTGAGGGCCCTGACCAATGCCCAACTTGGGTTGGCAGGAGGGGCCCCCTCAAATACTCAAGGTCAGCCCAGCTGGAGAGGAGTTGTTGGGTTGGAAGCTGGAGATGGAGTGTTAGACTGTCATGGCCTTTGAGAGAGATCCCCAGTCTGTGGGAAGTGACCTCGGGCCTGGGATTGGGTGCAGGCAGGACCTTCTCAAGACACACGGAGGTGTCCTGGACAGGAGGCACAGGAGCAAGGAGGACAGCAGGAGAACACTGCCAGGCAAGCCTCCAGGAGGAACAAGGAAGAACAGCCAAGAGGGCTGGCGAGTGACACATAGTCAGGAGGACTGGGAGGCACGCCTGAGAGGACTGGGATGGAGCAGTCTGGGATGGATACAGAGCCAGTGAGGAGGACTGTGGTGGCACGGGCAGTGGAAAGGGGCAGCTGCAGCCAAGAGAGCTACCCAAAGAGGTGTCGCTGGTAGCAGTAGCCACATGTAGGACAGCTAGCACTCAGGACTACCATATTTTTGCTGCACCAAAGGAGCATACGGCCCCTGCCTTCAAAGGGCATTCTCAAGGATCTAACTAAGTCTCTATTAGATCAAACCAACAGTGCAAGCTGGTCTTGGGAGGGATAGTCTGCAAGCAAGTTTATGTGCTGGAGGTGAAGAGAAGAGGTTGTATATAACGGTGGTTACAGTCCCTAATTTCCTATCTTCAATCAAGTGGGCATCCCATATGCACCCAATCCCCATCCAAGTTATATTCCCTTAATAAAAAAACAAAGTACAAGGACTGATTCTTGACTAAGGTGTGTCTGGAAATTCATGTACCTGACTGTGCAAGGTAGAAGACGAACCACAATCACCAGCAGCCCTTACGGGGGTACCTCTACATAATTATAATAATAACCAATGGGGATCCTATACCCTTATGTCTGCCCACAAGACTTGTTCTGCATATTGACAACCCGCCATTTTATGTAAGTGCCATGCACATCTATCCTGCATTTTCTAATATATTATACTTAATTTGTATATAATAAGTAATGTTCTTTTATCTTGCTTATTGTAGCTTTCATACCCTGTTTGCTATGGTCCAGAAGAAGCTACACACTATGTGAAACACGTTCATCGTTGGATTGGAGCACCATACCCTAATCCATGATTTATAGGGGGTACAATTTTGGTTCCTTTTTTAGGATACAGTTTATGTTACAGACCCGTATGTGGAGTTATAGGAACTGTATCTATTTTAAACAAACGTGTAAGCTCTATTTTGGTTTTACTTTTTTAGGAATTGTAAATAAAGATTTCCTTTTTTTTATACATAAATGTGTTTATCTCATGGGAGTGCCAATACAGTCCAACATTGTGGCAGGATACACTCCTGCACTTTTTTCTTTTTATGGTTTCTTATTCAGGTCACACAGTGCATACCTATGCTGCTTCACATTCCATCTAACACACATATAATACTTTCTGAATGAGAAATTCAATGTAAACGCCCAATGACCCTGGAGCTCAGAGTCAGAGATCTCATAAAACAACGCTACTACTTCTCATGGAGTTCACAAAACTCATATTTACCAATTTACCATCTTTACAATGTCACATGAATGCAGAATTAGCTTAGACATATAGATGCCAAAGTATGACTGCTGTATACCGGTTACCTTTCATAAAGATGGTGGGGACATTTTGGGGTACCAGAGACCTGGGGTGTGCAGATCAAGGTGGAAGGGTTAGAAGAACCGGAAAATTAAGGATACACAGTCAAATTGTTCTTTTATCCAAAGGTGAAGGAGGCATCTTATCTTTCTGTGGTCAGGAAGGATTATTCTCTGTGAGGGAGAACATGATGGACCTGAGTCTCTATTAGCCCATTTGCTGACAACGACATGCCCCCCCAATGGCATTAAAATAGGTAAAACAATATCCAGAACCTGGCTGTAATGTAGAAGTGAGATGGATATCAGGAAAGCCGCCCAATCATCTCTACAAAGCATAGGTGTGCGCAGCCTATTGCATTAGGGTCTGCACTCCTAAGCTCAAACACAGATAGGGAAGAGGCCGGTAAATTACATACCGGTATTTACCGGCCCCTTCCCGCACTCATCCTAAAACATCTCCACAGTAACAGCCATCGGGAAAGGAGAGGAGGGATGCCGGAAGCACTGTGGGAGGAAAGGGGGGGGCAGTAGGGTATATCTGTGCTGCACAGGGTGATTAGGGTGTGGCTGGGCACACCTGGCACACCCTGTGCGCACGCCTATGCTACAAAGTGACAATGTGTGGGTCCCCTGCTCCCTAACCCAACACCGTAGCATTCCCCTGCTCTCCTGCAGCAAGAACGAGCCTGGGACCAGCACAAATTGCTCAGGATGACCAGCAGAGGAAGATCACTGAAAATCTATTGGAGACAACCTTCCATGGAGTGAACCTGGATGCAGTTAGCTCTGAGCACTTCCGGGTTCAGCTGTGTCAAAACCAGGACACCAGGGTAAATTAGCAGATCAAGAAAGGGCTTTTCAGCCCCCTTGAGGAAGCAATACATTTTGGGCGTGTGTAGCGATCACCCCCCAAAAGCAGCCTGCTGTTTTGCCCCAGGTTCTTCTCGCAAACTAGTGCAGCAGCAGCCAGGCATGCAGCAAAAGTCACTCTTCTGGCTCAATAAACAGTCTAGGGGTATCTTTTTGATGTCCTATTGAAAGTTGAACTTGGATAAAATGCAGGGAAGCTGTGGGGTACTCCAGTAGCACAATGTAGTAACACAAGGACACTCCTCACTTTGTCAAAGCTTCTTAGAATGGTCCCTGTAGCAACAACTAAAGGACTGAGCAACACTGAGATACCATAGGAAATGTACCGATTCAAGCAAGTTCTGGCACTAATGCACAAGGGATAGTAGCAGCACACAGACACTATGATCTTACACTCAGGACTTTACTCAAAATGTCCCTGAATACTTGGATGCCTCCTTCTAATATCAGCCAGACATCACCTCTACAAAATCCCCTGCTCAACAACCCAACACTGTACCACTCCTCTGCCTTCCTGCAGCAACAAGGAGCCTAGGACCGCCACAAATTGCTCAGATAACTGAAAATCTATTGGAGAAACCCTTCCATGGAGTGAACATGGATGCAATTAGCTCTGAGCACTTTCAGGTTCAGCTCTGTCAAAACCTGGGCACTCTAACCAGGGTAAATTGTCAGCCTACTTGAGGAAGCAATACATTTTGCTGTTTTGCCCCAGGTCCTTTTCGCAAACTACTGCAGCGGCAGTCAGGCACACAGCAATAGTCACTCTTCTGGCTCAATGAGCAGTCTAGGGCAGGGGTCTCCAAACTATGGCCCTCCAGTTGTTCAGGAACTACTATTCCCATCATGCCTAGTCATGTCTGTGAATGCCAGAGTTTTACAATGCCTCATGGGATGTGTAGTTCCGCAACAGCTAGAGGGCTGTAGTTTGGAGATCCCTGGTCTAGGGGTATCTTTTTGATGCCTTATTGAAAGCTGAACTTGGATGAGGTTCCTACACTCATGTAGGATCCTACACTCTGTAGGGTCTGTACTCAAAATGTCCCTGGATACTTGGATGCCTCCTTCTAATATCAGCCAGACATTTCTCCAGTGCACTCCCCAGACCAGATCCTCAGTGAAATCCCTTAATCAGTTCCAATAAATTTCAGCGGACCAGACCCCCCCCAGCTCTTAGTATAGCTGGAACCTTGATGAGCACATGTATAAGTACAGCTGTACTACCCAGAGGAGCAGCAGGCTGGAAAATTCTCCTCCTGGACAAGAACTGGGCTGCCTCAGGCCCCGAGATTATTTATGCACTCCTCAGCCACCTAATGGACATCCTCCCCCAAGGATTGGCTGAGACAACATAAATATTCTGGCTTTGGGTCTCTCCCTTACAGCCTACTACATGTGCTACATGTGTTTGGGCACAGGGGAGGTACAGGTGTAGCGTACAGCCCGCTGCCAGCAACCTGTTAAAATCAATGACAGGCTAAAATACACAGTGGCTGGATGCTCTTCTATGCAATACTCACATTTGAGGCTGTATGCAATCAAGGAAGTGTGCCCTGAGTGTGGGAATTCTGTGTTCTGGGCATTAGTCCATGAGCGTATAAAGCCTTAAATGCAAGGACAGCCTCCAGCATATTTCAGCCTGTCACTGATTTTGACAGACTGCATGTTGCACTCGTTCCTACCTTGCACCCAAAGAACCCATATTTGTTCAATGTATGGGCCAAACCACCCTTGTGCATTATCCCTAAGAAAAAGTCATGACAGATATGTGAATCCAATACACACTAGACTCTCTTTCTATGAATATCCACTTGTCGTTGGAATGACTTTATATAATATGCAGTAATGCAGCACGTTCGCAATGTTATCATCCTAATGACGTGTCTTATCTGAGAATTCCGGACAATACAGCCAAAGGAATTCTAGCGATAGCAGCCTGACCTGCGCAGGCTCTGGAGTTATCTCATGTTCTTCTGTATGGAGGGGGGGGGGTCAGTCTGTGGCGGTCTCCAGCGTTGGAAGATTCCACATTTGGTCTGACGGTTAATGTCTTGGCGTCATTTACCAATCTAGATTATTACATCTTGTTACTACTTTTAGGTTATTGTTGGTATTGGGACGGGGCTGGTCTGACAATATATACACTATATTGTCAAAAGTATTGGGACACCTGTCTTTACACGCACATGAACTTTAAGGGCATCCCAGTCTTAGTCCGTAGGGTTCAATATTGAGTTGACTCACCCTTTGCAGCTATAACAGCTTCAACTCTTCTGGGAAGGCCGTCCACAAGGTTTAGGAGTGTGTCTATGGGAATGTTTGACTAGTCTTCCAGAAGCGCATTTGTGAGGTCAGGCACTGATGTTGGACGAGAAGGCCTGGCTCGCAGTCTCCTCTCTAATAAATCCCAAAGGTTTTCTATCGGGTTGAGGTCAGGACTCTGTGCAGGCCAGTCAAGTTCCTCCACCCCAAACTCGTTCGGTTCCAGTGAAAGGAACTCTTAAGGCATACCAAGACATTTTGGACAATTTTAGGCTCCCAACTTTGTGGGTTCAGTTTGGGGATGGCCCTTTCCTGTTCCAACATGACTGCGCAAGAGTGCACAAAGTAAGGTGTGAACGAGTGCTAAATTATATGAAGGGTGCCAGTTAGGGATGAAGCACACTTTCCCACTGCGGTACGTTACTACAAAGCTAGTTCATGCATATTAGGTGCATTACCATATTACAGTTATATTCATTTTGAATGTCACCCCAATGCATTAAAGTGATTATAAATGATTATCTTGTAAAACAACCCATTCAGTTTAAAATGGAAATGAAAAGCAAAACATTTGCCACATTTTCTCCCATGCTTGCCTTCAGGACTACTCCAGAGCCTCTCCCATCCTCTGGAACTCCTTGCCCCGGTATGCCCAATCAGCCCCTAACCTGTCCACCTTTAGGAGATCCCTGAAAACTCACTTATTCAGAGAAGCCTATCCCGACCCCCACTTAACAACTGTCCCCAAGCCACCCCCCTATCACATTATTCCCCGCACCCATTACCTTTTGTACCACCACCCCCTCCCTTTAGAATGTAAGCTCTACGAACCGGGCCCCTCTGTCCCTTCTGTATTGAACTGTACTGTAATTGTGCTGTCCTGTATCCCCCCCAGTCCTGCAGCCGCTGTGCTCCCCATCCTGTGGTCTCTGTATCCCCCCCCCCAGTCCTGCAGCCCCTGTGCTCCCCACCCTGTGGTCTCTGTATCCCCCCAGTCCTGCAGCCCCTGTGCCCCCCACCCTGTGGTCCCTGTATCCCCCCAGTCCTGCAGCCCCTGTACCCCCCATCCTGTGTGGTCTCTGTATCCCCCCAGTCCTGCAGCCCCTGTGCTCCCCATCCTGTGGTCTCTGTATCCCCCCCCCCAGTCCTGCAGCCCCTGTGCCCCCCACCCTGTGGTCTCTGTATCCCCCCAGTCCTGCAGCCCCTGTGCCCCCCATGCTGTGTGGTCTCTGTATCCCCCCAGTCCTGCAGTCCCTGTGCTCCCCATCCTGTGGTCTCTGTATCCCCCCCAGTCCTGCAGTCCCTGTGCTCCCCATCCTGTGGTCTCTGTATCCCCCAGTCCTGCAGCCCCTGTGCTCCCCATCCTGTGGTCTCTGTATCCCCCCAGTCCTGCAGCCCCTGTGCTCCCCATCCTGTGGTCTCTGTATCCCCCCAGCCCTGCAGCCCCTGTGCCCCCCATCCTGTGGTCTCTGTATCCCCCCCAGTCCTGCAGCCCCTGTGCCCCCCACCCTGTGGTCTCTGTGCCCCCCCAATTTGGCTGTCTCTGTATCCCCCCAGTCCTGCAGCCCCTGTGCTCCCCATCCTGTGGTCTCTGTATCCCCCCAGTCCTGCAGCCCCTGTGCCCCCCACCCTGTGGTCTCTGTGCCCCCCCCCAATTTGGCTGTCTCTGTATCCCCCAGTCCTGCAGCCCCTGTGCCCCCCACCCTGTGGTCTCTGTGCCCCCCCCAATTTGGCTGTCTCTGTATCCCCCCAGTCCTGCAGCCCCTGTGCCCTCCATCCTGTGGTCTCTGTATCCCCCCAGTCCTGCAGCCCCTGTGCCCTCCATCCTGTGGTCTCTGTATCCCCCCTCAGCCCTGCAGCATCTGTGCACCTCTCCCTCCCCGGAGTCTCCGTGTCCCTTTGTTTCCCAGCACACAGTGCCAGCCCCTCTTCTGTGCCAGTCTCCTCTCCGCACGGCCTTCTCTCAGCCCCCCCCCCCCCTCCTTCTGTTTTCATTCCCAGCTTCTTCTGATTGTCTCTTTTTTCTCCTCTACGTTTCCAGATTGATTTTTTTTTTTTTTTTTTATTCCATCGTATTCACTCAATGGATCGTGTCAGTGATAGTCTTTTGCACCCACAAATGATATTTTCGGCTGTTGGTGGGTATTTGTGGGCTGATTGACCCCGTCCGCTTCTGATACCATTCGAAGGAATTTTCCACCCCATTCCCCCCATCACAGGTCCGGGCTCCATCTCCACCCACCGGAACATGGAAATGTCAGTTTTGGGTGGACTGACCTTTTAAAAGTGAACTAGTCATGGCCGGGCTTAGGAAAGAATGAGACTATTCAGTCTTAACCCCGTCACTGCCAGGAGCTGCACCTAATTCTGGACTTCAGATGGCTCAACCATCGATTTTAACCGCTTCAATATGGGGCACTTTCACCCCTTCCTGCCCAGGCCTAATTTTCACCGATCATTCATTACACAGGCAGAACGGCAGTCTGCCTATGTAAACAAGGCAGATTGCCATTCTGTCAGAAGGGAAGGTATTGATCCTGTGTTCTTGCAAAGCAGGAACATGGATCAATGCCTTCCCCTAGTCAAAGCACCTCCCCCACAGTTAGAAAGAACAGCCTAGGCACACAGTCAAACCTTTGATCGCCCCTGATATTAACCCCCTTCCCAGCCAGTGTCATTAGTACAGTGACAGTGCATATTTTTTAGCACTGATCACTGTATTAGTGTCACTGGTCCCCAAAAATTATCAAAAAGTGTCAGTTAGTGTCCGATTTGTCAGCCTCAATATCGCAATCTCCCTATAAGTCGCTGATTGCCTGCCATTACTAGTAAAAAAACATAAATAAATAAAAATATCCTATAGTTTGTAGATGCTATAACTTTTGCGCAAACCAATCAATATACACTTTTTTTTTACCAAAAATATGCAACAGAATACAGATTGGCCTAAATTCATGAAGAAATTCAATTTTTTTTTGGATATGTTTTATAGCAGAAAGTAAAAAAAAAAAACATTATATTATTTATATATATATATATATATATATATATATATAAAATTATAAATAATTATAATAATATATATATATATATATATATATATATATATATATATATATATATATATATATATATATATTTATTTTATTTTTTTTTTATTTATTTTTTTTTTGTCTGTGTTTTTTTGTTTATAGTGCAAACAAAAACAAAAACTCAACTCAGAGGTTATCAAATACCATCAAAAGAAAGCTCTATTTGTGGGGGAAAAAAGGACAAAAATTGTATTTGGGCACAGTGCCGCATGACCGCGCAATTATCAGTTAAAGTAACGCAGTGCCGTATTGCAAAAAATGGCCTGGTCACGAAGGGGGGGGGGTAAATCTTCTGGAGGTCAAGTGATTAATCACCACTGGGGTTTTTATTTTTTGCTAAACAAAAAAAAAAAAACAAAAAAAAAAAAAAGTTTTCTTTGTTTCTGTTGTAAAATTTTGCAAATAAGTAATTTTTGCTTTACAAATGCAGCAAATTAGAAATTGGTTGAAAGGTTTAGCACTGGGAAACACCTTTTGAAAGATAAAAAGTTCATTTTTTATACAACTATATAGATCAGACCAAAATGAGGGACAAATGAGGAGGAAAGAGGGACAGAGGGGCTTTGTTCCAAATCAGGGACAGATGGGAGCTATGTAGAAGTGTGCTGCTGCCGGTCTGTAGACGACATGGCGGAGACACAAGGACTCCACCTGGTTGGATGTGAGATGACCTGCAGTTCTCACCCCATTGCTGGTGTGTGAGGACAGGTGTGGGAAACATGGCCATAGAATATGAAGGTGATGAATGTAAGAATAGTCCTGTACTATAAGAAAGCTCACACTCCACTGCTCCAGGTAACAATTCTTCCTTCGGTGATGCGGGACACTGCATCCAGTTCCAGGACTCAGATATCAGAGGCTTTGTGATCCATGCCATTACCATTACTGAACCTCCTTTGTCCCATGTAAAGGTCAATGCTCTCCAGAGATGCTGTCCTGGGAAACTCCCGCCTCATTCCACAATTCTGTTGTAGCTGCAGAATATCTCTGTATGGAATTACGAAAAGCCAAACTAACAGAGAACTGGCTGGGCTGACTGGTCACACCGTCTATCTACTGTCCCTCAAAGCTGCGTTATCAGCCACAGACCCATCTGATGCAGAACACAAACACATGGGAGGCTAATTAGAAAATTCCAATCAGGTGAATACAAATTGTCCTGAGCTGGAAGGGAGGACACATAAACATCTCTGTTTGGGTAACGCTGTGCATTCACAAAGTGAGCTGAGCATCATCGGGGCAAAGTTCTTAAACCATGCAGGCCAGGTGACAGCGTTCTGCCTGAAAAAATCTATCAACAGCGTGCCATGAAACAGTGTGCCTTTCCCATACAGAGCCATAGAAAAGTGTACATTCCCCATACAGAGCCATGGAAAAGTGTACCTTCCCATACAGAGCCATGGAACAGTGTGCCTTCCCCATACAGAGTCATGGAACAGTGTGCCTTCCCCATACAGAGTCATGGAACAGTGTGCCTTCCCCATACAGAGTCATGGAACAGTGTGCCTTCCCCATACAGAGTCATGGAACAGTGTGCCTTCCCCATACAGAGTCATGGAACAGTGTGCCTTCCCCATACAGAGTCATGGAACAGTGTGCCTTCCCCATACAGAGTCATGGAACAGTGTGCCTTCCCCATACAGAGTCATGGAACAGTGTGCCTTCCCCATAGTGAGCCATGGACTAGTGTGCCTTCCCTCTTACAGAGCCATGGAACAGTGTGCTTTCCCCATACAGAGCCATGGAACAGTGTGCCTTCCCCATACAGAGCCATGGAACAGTGTGCCTTCCCCATACAGAGCCATGGAACAGTGTGCTTTCCCCATACAGAGCCATGGAACAGTGTGCTTTCCCCATACAGAGCCATGGAACAGTGTGCTTTCCCCATACAGAGCCATGGAACAGTGTGCTTTCCCCATACAGAGCCATGGAACAGTGTGCTTTCCCCATACAGAGCCATGGAACAGTGTGCTTTCCCCATACAGAGCCATGGAACAGTGTGCTTTCCCCATACAGAGCCATGGAACAGTGTGCTTTCCCCATACAGAGCCATGGAACAGTGTGCTTTCCCCATACAGAGCCATGGAACAGTGTGCTTTCCCCATACAGAGCCATGGAACAGTGTGCTTTCCCCATACAGAGCCATGGAACAGTGTGCTTTCCCCATACAGAGCCATGGAACAGTGTGCTTTCCCCATACAGAGCCATGGAACAGTGTGCTTTCCCCATACAGAGCCATGGAACAGTGTGCTTTCCCCATACAGAGCCATGGAACAGTGTGCTTTCCCCATACAGAGCCATGGAACAGTGTGCTTTCCCCATACAGAGCCATGGAACAGTGTGCTTTCCCCATACAGAGCCATGGAACAGTGTGCCTTCCCCATACAGAGCCATGGAATGGTATGCCTTCCCCATACAGACCCATGAAACAGTGTGCCTTCCCCATACAGAGCCATGGAACAATGTGCCTTCCTTGTACAGAATCGTAGAACAATGTGCTTTCCCTGTGCAGGGCCAGAATACTGTGCCTTCACCATTCAGAGCCATGAAACAGTGTGCCTTACCTATACAAGGCCGTGGGGGGGGGGGTTGTTTTCCCTGCATACAGTCACAGAACGGGGTGCCTTCCCCAAACAGGGCCTTGGAACCTGTGCCTTTCCTGTACAGAGTCATAGAATGGCGTGCCTTCCCCATACAGGGCATGTCACTTCCTGTCCCATTATCAAACAGGAAGTGAGAGGAAATTCCTGCAAATTAAGGGAATTCCTTGGGGATCCCCAGTTCACCAGAACTAATGTCCCCATTGGAAGATTTCCCCTCTATTACTTTTCTGAGGACAACCTAAAATTTGGAATTTTCTTTTACTTCCAATGATAATAGTAAGCAGGACAATTAGGACAAATTTCCTTAATGGGGACATGGACAGGTGTTCTAAACCCTTTCCACTCTGGCTGAAAATTGGACTTTGATGGAGTTGAGACCCAAGCACAGATCCAGGTCTCTGGAGAATCTCTAGCATCTGAGCAAGCTCAGGTTGTAGCAAATACAGAATGCCTGCTGCTGACCGAGACAAAAATATCCTGGATTTATTGGTAAGTGATGCTTTTCAGGCTCTAAGCAAGTCACGGCATCTTCTTAGGTTCTCTAATTTTCACCTGTCAACATATAAACCCTTGGTGCCCAACCTGACACCCTTTGACACTTGTCATGCAACCCATTGGTGCCCCTGCACACAGAGTTTTGGCGCTTCCTCAAGCCATTGAAGAAAAATATTTTTTAGACTGATTTCTTGTAGTTAGAGAGTTTGGTTTATTTTTTCACGCTGTCTTACTTTTGTCTCTGCTGTCCACCCGTTTCCTCTTTTTGTGTGTTTTTTCCTCTGATCTTTTATAATGGAGCTTCCTGAGAGAATACCAAATGCGGGACAAGCAGCTTTTCAAAGGGGGTTGTATGGAGCATGAATGTGGAAGTATTGATTGATAAAGCAGTCTCATGTGATGTTTCTTTAGTCTACAGCTGCCTCCTGAAACATGCCCCCAGTCTCCAACATCTTCTGTAGAAGGTTTTCCATCTCTGATAGTCTCACTGCAATCTCTAACCATTACCTGTAGCTTTTCTTCAGTATCTGTCCCTCTTCTGCAGATTGTAGGCAATCTCTATCCATCTCTTCTAGTGTGTTTGCAGTCTCTGACCATCTCCTGTACCATATAGGTGGTCTCTGTCCATCTCTTGTAGCATGTCTGCAGTCTCTGATCATCTCCTATACCATGCAGGTGGTCTCTGCCCATCTATTGTAGCATGTCTGCAGTCTCTGACCATCTCCTGTACCATGTAGGTGGTCTCTGTCCATCTCTTGTAGCATGTCTGCAGTCCCTGTTCATCTCCTGTAGTATGTAGGCAGTCCTTATCCATCTCTTCTAGCATGTCTGCAGTCTCTGACCATCTCCTGTACCATGCAGGTGGTCTCTGCCCATCTCTTCTAGCATGTCTGCAGTCTCTAACCATCTCCTGTACCATGTAGGTGATCTCTGTCCATCTCTTGTAGCATATCTGCAGTCTCTGACCATCTCCTGTACCATGTAGGTGATCTCTGTCCATCTCTTGTAGCATGTCTGCAGTCTCTGACCATCTCCTGTACCATGTAGGTGGTCTCTGTCCATCTCTTGTAGCATGTCTGAAGTTTTTGACCATCTCCTGTACCATGTAGGTGGTCTCTGTCCATCTCTTGTAGCATGTCTGCAGTCCCTGATCATCTCCTGCAGTATGTAGGCAGTCCTTACCCATCTCATCTAGCATGTCTGCCAGTGGTGGCCGCTCCATTAGGAGCGATGGGGTGCCACCCCCCCAATCCATGCGTCCAGCCCCTAATCTATATGCAAGGTGCCAGACGCATGGATTTCTAAGGGTTTTTTTTTTTTTTGGAAGCACATGATTAGAGCTTGAGGCTCTAATTGGCTTCAAAAAAGGATGAGTCTACCCAGTCGTGTGACAATAGCAAATTAAAATTCACTATTGTCTTCATGATTCTCCTCCCGGCCAATCAGGAAGCGGGTCCTGAGACCCGGTTGGCTGTGAGGAGAAGCGACTGTAGTGGCTGGTATCGGGGGAGGATGTACGTGGAGATCCGGGTGATCCGGAGATGGCCGTCCTCATCGGAGGGAGTGATCTCGCTTTGCATTGCCGCGAACACCGGAACCCGACCGTGTGAGTACCACCCACGGGGGAGGGTGGTAGATGGGTGCTGGATGGGTGGTTCGTTTAACAAAACCACCGCCCCCTCCGCTGGGACACCAGCTGCCACTAGTGTCTGCAGTCTCTAACCATCTCTTGCAGCATGTCAGCAGTCTATTCACATTTCTTATATCATGCCAGCAGTCTCTTCACGTCTCTTATATCATGTCAACAGTCTCTTCACATTTCTTGTATCATGTCAGCAGTCTCTTCACATCTCTTGTATCATGTCAGCAGTCTCTTCAGGTCTCTTGTATCATGTCAGCAGTCTCTTCACATCTCCTGTATCATGTCAGCAGTCTCTTCACATCTCCTGTATCATGTCAGCAGTCTCTTCAGGTCTCTTGTATCATGTCAGCAGTCTCTTCACATCTCTTGTATCATGTCAGCAGTCTCTTCACATCTCTTGTATCATGTCAGCAGTCTCTTCACATCTCTTGTATCATGTCAGCAGTCTCTTCATGTCTCTTGTATCATGTCAGCAGTCTCTTCAGGTCTCTTGTATCATGCCAGCAGTCTCTTCAGGTCTCTTGTATCATGTCAGCAGTCTCTTCACATCTCTTGTATCATGTCAGCAGTCTCTTCAGGTCTCTTGTATCATGTCAGCAGTCTCTTGAGGTCTCTTGTATCATGTCAGCAGTCTCTTCACATCTCTTGTATCATGTCAGCAGTCTCTTCAGATCTCTTGTATCATGTCAGCAGTCTCTTCAGGTCTCTTGTATCATGTCAGCAGTCTCTTCAGGTCTCTTGTATCATGTCAGCAGTCTCTTCAGGTCTCTTGTATCATGTCAGCAGTCTCTTGAGATCTCTTGTATCATGTCAGCAGTCTCTTCGCATCTCTTGTATCATGTCAGCAGTCTCTTCAGATCTCTTGTATCATGTCAGCAGTCTCTTCAGATCTCTTGTATCATGTCAGCAGTCTCTTCACATCTCTTGTATCATGTCAGCAGTCTCTTCAGGTCTCTTGTATCGTGTCAGCAGTCTCTTGAGATCTCTTGTATCATGTCAGCAGTCTCTTCACATCTCTTGTATCATGTCAGCAGTCTCTTCAGATCTCTTGTATCATGTCAGCAGTCTCTTCAGGTCTCTTGTATCATGTCAGCAGTCTCTTCAGGTCTCTTGTATCATGTCAGCAGTCTCTTCTTGTCTCTTGTATCATGTCAGCAGTCTCTTCACATCTCTTGTATCATGTCAGCAGTCTCTGACGATCTCTTTATCATGTCAGCAGTCTCTTCACATCTCTTGTATCATGTCAGCAGTCTCTTCAGGTCTCTTGTATCATGTCAGCAGTCTCTTCAGGTCTCTTGTATCATGTCAGCAGTCTCCTGAGATCTCTTGTATCATGTCAGCAGTCTCTTCACATCTCTTGTATCATGTCAGCAGTCTCTTCAGGTCTCTTGTATCATGTCAGCAGTCTCTTCTGGTCTCTTTTATCATGTCAGCAGTCTCTTCACATCTCTTGTATCATGTCAGCAGTCTCTGACGATCTCTTGTATCATGTCAGCAGTCTCTGACGATCTCTTGTATCATGTCAGCAGTCTCTGACGATCTCTTGTATCATGTCAGCAGTCTCTTCACATCTCTTGTATCATGTCAGCAGTCTCTTCACATCTCTTGTATCATGTCAGCAATCTCTTCAGGTCTCTTGTAGTATGTGTGCAATCTCTAAGCAGAAAAACGTGATATTCTATTGTGCTTTTGTGCAAAAAAAAAAAAATATTAAAGTGTATTTTTTCCTAAAAAAATTTTCTTTTAAAAATGGCTGTTCAGATATCATGAGACATAAAAATTGCAACAACCACAATTTTATTCTCCAGGCTCTCTGCTTTCAAGGCAACCACATGTTTAGGGGAGAATAATAGATTTGGCAGGATCAACAGGTAATAATAAGGGGGGGGGGAGGAGGGGAGTCCAGAAATTCAAAATCGGCTGCTGTGTCAATGCCGCTGACAGTCTGACAGGGGGGCGGGGCCAGCTACCGGACAGGCGGGGTCTCTCGGTTGGGGGCGGGTCCTTTCTGCAAGAAACCCTTGACTTGGCTGGGAAGGAATGAGTATGAGGGGCGGGGTCTCGGTGCGGAGATGGGCGGGGTCTCGGTGCAGGGATGCTACGCGGGAGCTTCGTTCCCATCATTTATTGTCAGGTGATCTGAGGAGGCGGCTGTGCGATCCGTACAATGAGCTCCCAGTGTCCCCGGTGCCAGAAGACCGTCTACTTCGGTGAGTCCGAGATAACCCCCATCATCTCCTCCATTGGGTGTGTGTGTGATATAACCCCCATCATCTCCTCCATTGGGTGTGTGTGTGATATAACCCCCATCATCTCCTCCATTGGGTGTGTGTGTGATATAACCCCCATCATCTCCTCCATTGGGTGTGTGTGTGATATAACCCCCATCATCTCCTCCATTGGGTGTGTGTGTGATATAACCCCCATCATCTCCTCCATTGGGTGTGTGTGTGATATAACCCCCATCATCTCCTCCCTCCACTGTGTATGTATGTGTGTGTGTGCTACAACCCTCACCATCCATCCCCTCTGCTTGATATAACCCCCATCATCCCCCCCCCCTCCACTGTGGGTCTGATATAACCCCCATCATTTTCCCCCTCCACTGTGTATGTGTGTGTGTGCTACAACCCTCACCATCCATCCCCTCTGCTTGATATAACCCCCATCATTTTCCCCCTCCACTGTGTGTGTTTGTCTCTGATATAACCCCCACTATTTCCTCCTATTGTGCTTCCTCTAATCCGCTCTGTTCATTCTCTGAAATGTTTCCATCCATATTCCTCCATCCTGCACAGTGATGATTGGGGACAGGTGGGGGGATGGGAATTGTCCAAGTGTGATTGTGATTTTCTATGTTATGGGGAACATCTAGAAATCCCAATTGGTGCCTGAGAACGCCTTTGTCTGGTCCCCCCCCCCCCCCAATAGTGGTGCTAGGCACTCCTGTTCTGTGGGCTCATAGCTGTATATCTTCAGTAGGCGATCATCTAAGGCACTGCTGTCTGACTGACAGTCCCCACCAGATTCAGCGTGGGATTGGGTGATATCACTCCTCTGCTGCTCTCTTCTCCTTGCTGGAGGGGAAACTGTACCTGATATTGAAGCTGAAGGATCAGGATGATAGTTGGGCAGCTACAGCCTTCAGGAGAAAGTCGGTGGTAGTGGTACCCATAGTTCTGTACCAAGTTAATGATCACCACTGGGCTTCCCTTCGAACAGGGCGATGGTTATCACTCATTCTAAGACACCCAGCAGGACCTGTCCTCATCACTCCCCTCATCACGCCCAGGGGGTCCTGTGCTCATCAGTCCCCTCATCACGCCCGGGGGGTCCTGTGCTCATCAGTCCCCTCATCACGCCCGGGGGGTCCTGTGCTCATCAGTCCCCTCATCACGCCCGGGGGGTCCTGTGCTCATCAGTCCCCTCATCACGCCCAGGGGGTCCTGTGCTCATCAGTCCCTCATCACGCCCAGGGGGTCCTGTGCTCATCAGTCCCCTCATCACGCCCGGGGGGTCCTGTGCTCATCAGTCCCCTCATCACGCCCGGGGGGTCCTGTGCTCATCAGTCCCCTCATCACGCCCGGGGGGTCCTGTGCTCATCAGTCCCCCTCATCACGCCCGGGGGGTCCTGTGCTCATCAGTCCCCTCATCACGCCCGGGGGGTCCTGTGCTCATCAGTCCCCTCATCACGCCCGGGGGGTCCTGTGCTCATCACTCCCCTCATCACGCCCGGGGGGTCCTGTCCTCATCTCCCGCCCGGAGGGACCTGTCCTCCTCACTCCCCTCATCACGCCCGGGGGGTCCTGTGCTCATCAGTCCCCTCATCACGCCCGGGGGGTCCTGTGCTCATCAGTCCCCTCATCACGCCCGGGGGGTCCTGTGCTCATCAGTCCCCTCATCACGCCCGGGGGGTCCTGTGCTCATCAGTCCCCTCATCACGCCCGGGGGGTCCTGTGCTCATCAGTCCCCTCATCACGCCCGGGGGGTCCTGTGCTCATCAGTCCCCTCATCACGCCCGGGGGGTCCTGTGCTCATCAGTCCCCTCATCACGCCCGGGGGGTCCTGTGCTCATCAGTCCCCTCATCACGCCCGGGGGGTCCTGTGCTCATCAGTCCCCTCATCACGCCCGGGGGGTCCTGTGCTCATCAGTCCCCTCATCACGCCCGGGGGGTCCTGTGCTCATCAGTCCCCTCATCACGCCCGGGGGGTCCTGTGCTCATCAGTCCCCTCATCACGCCCGGGGGGTCCTGTGCTCATCAGTCCCCTCATCACGCCCGGGGGGTCCTGTGCTCATCAGTCCCCTCATCACGCCCGGGGGGTCCTGTGCTCATCAGTCCCCTCATCACGCCCGGGGGGTCCTGGGCTCATCAGTCCCCTCATCACGCCCGGGGGGGTCCTGTCCTCATCTCCCGCCCGGGGGGGTCCTGTCCTCATCTCCCGCCCGGGGGGGTCCTGTCCTCATCTCCCGCCCGGGGGGGTCCTGTCCTCATCTCCCGCCCGGGGGGGTCCTGTCCTCATCTCCCGCCCGGAGGGACTTGTCCTCCTCACTCCCCTCATCACGCCCAGGGGGTCCTGTGCTCATCAGTCCCCTCATCACGCCCAGGGGGTCCTGTCCTCCTCACTCCCCTCATCACGCCCAGGGGGTCCTGTGCTCCTCACTCCCCTCATCACGCCCAGGGGGTCTGTGCTCCTCACTCCCCTCATCACGCCCAGGGGGTCCTGTGCTCCTCACTCCCCTCATCACGCCCAGGGGGTCCTGTGCTCATCAGTCCCCTCATCACGCCCAGGGGGTCCTGTGCTCATCAGTCCCCTCATCACGCCCGGGGGGTCCTGTGCTCATCAGTCCCCTCATCACGCCCGGGGGGTCCTGTGCTCATCAGTCCCCTCATCACGCCCGGGGGTCCTGTCCTCCTCACTCCCCTCATCACGCCCGGGGGTCCTGTCCTCATCAGTCCCCTCATCACGCCCGGGGGGTCCTGTGCTCATCAGTCCCCTCATCACGCCCGGGGGGTCCTGTGCTCATCAGTCCCCTCATCACGCCCGGGGGGTCCTGTGCTCATCAGTCCCCTCATCACGCCCGGGGGGTCCTGTGCTCATCAGTCCCCTCATCACGCCCGGGGGGTCCTGTGCTCATCAGTCCCCTCATCACGCCCGGGGGTCCTGTGCTCATCAGTCCCTCATCACGCCCGGGGGGTCCTGTGCTCATCAGTCCCCTCATCACGCCCGGGGGGTCCTGTGCTCATCAGTCCCCTCATCACGCCCGGGGGGTCCTGTGCTCATCAGTCCCCTCATCACGCCCGGGGGGTCCTGTGCTCATCAGTCCCTCATCACGCCCGGGGGTCCTGTGCTCATCAGTCCCCTCATCACGCCCGGGGGGTCCTGTGCTCATCAGTCCCCTCATCACGCCCGGGGGGTCCTGTGCTCATCAGTCCCCTCATCACGCCCGGGGGGTCCTGTGCTCATCAGTCCCCTCATCACGCCCGGGGGGTCCTGTGCTCATCAGTCCCCTCATCACGCCCGGGGGGTCCTGTGCTCATCAGTCCCCTCATCACGCCCGGGGGGGTCCTGTGCTCATCAGTCCCCTCATCACGCCCGGGGGGTCCTGTGCTCATCAGTCCCCTCATCACGCCCGGGGGGGTCCTGGGCTCATCAGTCCCCTCATCACGCCCGGGGGTCCTGGGCTCATCAGTCCCCTCATCACGCCCGGGGGTCCTGGGCTCATCAGTCCCCTCATCACGCCCGGGGGGTCCTGGGCTCATCAGTCCCCTCATCACGCCCGGGGGGTCCTGGGCTCATCAGTCCCCTCATCACGCCCGGGGGGGTCCTGTCCTCATCTCCCGCCCGGGGGGGTCCTGTCCTCATCTCCCGCCCGGGGGGGTCCTGTCCTCATCTCCCGCCCGGGGGGGTCCTGTCTCATCTCCCGCCCGGGGGGGTCCTGTCCTCATCTCCCGCCCGGGGGGGTCCTGTCCTCATCTCCCGCCCGGGGGGGTCCTGTCCTCATCTCCCGCCCGGGGGGGTCCTGTCCTCATCTCCCGCCCGGGGGGGTCCTGTCCTCCTCACTCCCTCATCACGCCCAGGGGGTCCTGTGCTCATCAGTCCCCTCATCACGCCCAGGGGGTCCTGTCCTCCTCACTCCCTCATCACGCCCAGGGGGTCCTGTGCTCCTCACTCCCTCATCACGCCCAGGGGGTCCTGTGCTCCTCACTCCCCTCATCACGCCCAGGGGGTCCTGTGCTCCTCACTCCCCTCATCACGCCCAGGGGGTCCTGTGCTCCTCACTCCCCTCATCACGCCCAGGGGGTCCTGTGCTCCTCACTCCCCTCATCACGCCCAGGGGGTCCTGTGCTCATCACTCCCCTCATCACGCCCAGGGGGGTCCTGTCCTCATCTCCCGCCCGGGGGGGTCCTGTCCTCATCTCCCGCCCGGGGGGTCCTGTCCTCATCTCCCGCCCGGGGGGGTCCTGTCCTCATCTCCCGCCCGGGGGGTCCTGTCCTCATCTCCCGCCCGGGGGGGTCCTGTCCTCATCTCCCGCCCGGAGGGACTTGTCCTCCTCACTCCCCTCATCACGCCAGGGGGTCCTGTGCTCATCACTCCCTCATCACGCCCAGGGGGGTCCTGTGCTCATCACTCCCCTCATCACGCCCAGGGGTCCTGTGCTCATCAGTCCCCCTCATCACGCCCAGGGGGTCCTGTCCTCCTCACTCCCCTCATCACGCCCAGGGGGTCCTGTGCTCATCACTCCCCTCATCACACCCAGGGGGTCCTGTGCTCATCACTCCCCTCATCACGCCCAGGGGGTCCTGTGCTCATCACTCCCTCATCACGCCCAGGGGGTCCTGTGCTCATCACTCCCTCATCACGCCCAGGGGGTCCTGTGCTCATCACTCCCCTCATCACGCCCGGGGGGTCCTGTCCTCATCTCACGCCCGGGGGGTCCTGTCCTCATCTCACGCCCGGGGGGACCTGTCCTCCTCACTCCCCTCATCACGCCCGGGGGGACCTGTCCTCCTCACTCCCCTCATCACGCCCGGGGGGACCTGTCCTCCTCACTCCCCTCATCACGCCCGGAGGACCTGTCCTCCTCACTCCCCTCATCACGCCCGGGGGGACCTGTCCTCCTCACTCCCCTCATCACGCCCGGGGGGACCTGTCCTCCTCACTCCCCTCATCACGCCCGGGGGACCTGTCCTCCTCACTCCCCTCATCACGCCCGGGGGGACCTGTCCTCCTCACTCCCCTCATCACGCCCGGGGGGACCTGTCCTCCTCACTCCCCTCATCACGCCCGGGGGGACCTGTCCTCCTCACTCCCCTCATCACGCCCGGGGGGACCTGTCCTCCTCACTCCCCTCATCACGCCCGGGGGACCTGTCCTCCTCACTCCCCTCATCACGCCCGGGGGGACCTGTCCTCCTCACTCCCCTCATCACGCCCGGGGGGACCTGTCCTCCTCACTCCCCTCATCACGCCCGGGGGGACCTGTCCTCCTCACTCCCCTCATCACGCCCGGGGGGACCTGTCCTCCTCACTCCCCTCATCACGCCCGGGGGGACCTGTCCTCCTCACTCCCCTCATCACGCCCGGGGGACCTGTCCTCCTCACTCCCTTCATCACGCCCGGGGGGACCTGTCCTCCTCACTCCCTTCATCACGCCCGGGGGGACCTGTCCTCCTCACTCCCCTCATCACGCCCGGGGGGACCTGTCCTCCTCACTCCCCTCATCACGCCCGGGGGGACCTGTCCTCCTCACTCCCCTCATCACGCCCGGGGGGACCTGTCCTCCTCACTCCCCTCATCACGCCCGGGGGACCTGTCCTCCTCACTCCCCTCATCACGCCCGGGGGGACCTGTCCTCCTCACTCCCTTCATCACGCCCGGGGGGACCTGTCCTCCTCACTCCCTTCATCACGCCCTGGCGTCCTGTCCTCCTCACTCCCCTCATCACGCCCGGGGGGACCTGTCCTCCTCACTCCCCTCATCACGCCCGGGGGACCTGTCCTCCTCACTCCCCTCATCACGCCCGGGGGGACCTTTCCTCCGTATATTGTTGGTGTCCTAGCAGTAGGAGAGTAGCTGCGTGTTCAGCTCTATGGTGTTGGCCACTACAGGGAGCAGACAGGACCCCTATGGTGTAGGTCTGGCGCACGTCGCGTACCACGGTGGGGTATTGTAGGTCTGGCGCACGCCATATACCGCAGTGGGGTATTGTAGTTCTGGCGCACGCCGCATACCGCGGTGGGGTATTGTAGGTCTGGCGCACGCCGTATACCGCGGTGGGGTATTGTAGTTCTGGCGCACGCCGCATACCGCGGTGGGGTATTGTAGTTCTGGCGCACGCCGCATACCGCGGTGGGGTATTGTAGGTCTGGCGCACGCCGCATACCGCGGTGGGGTATTGTAGGTCTGGCGCACGCCGTATACCGCGGTGGGGTATTGTAGGTCTGGCGCACGCCGTATACCGCGGTGGGGTATTGTAGGTCTGGCGCACGCCGTATACCGCGGTGGGGTATTGTAGGTCTGGCGCACGCCGTATACCGCGGTGGGGTATTGTAGGTCTGGCGCACGCCGTATACCGCGGTGGGGTATTGTAGGTCTGGCGCACGCCGTATACCGCGGTGGGGTATTGTAGGTCTGGCGCACGCCGCATACCGCGGTGGGGTATTGTAGGTCTGGCGCACGCCGCATACCGCGGTGGGGTATTGTAGGTCTGGCGCACGCCGCATACCGCGGTGGGGTATTGTAGGTCTGGCGCACGCCGCATACCGCGGTGGGGTATTGTAGGTCTGGCGCACGCCGCATACCGCGGTGGGGTATTGTAGGTCTGGCGCACGCCGCATACCGCGGTGGGGTATTGTAGGTCTGGCGCACGCCGCATACCGCGGTGGGGTATTGTAGGTCTGGCGCACGCCGCATACCGCGGTGGGGTATTGTAGGTCTGGCGCACGCCGCATACCGCGGTGGGGTATTGTAGGTCTGGCGCACGCCGCATACCGCGGTGGGGTATTGTAGGTCTGGCGCACGCCGCATACCGCGGTGGGGTATTGTAGGTCTGGCGCACGCCGCATACCGCGGTGGGGTATTGTAGGTCTGGCGCACGCCGCATACCATGGTGGGGTATTGTAGGTCTGGCGCACGCCGTATACCGCGGTGGGGTATTGTAGGTCTGGCGCACGCCGCATACCGCGGTGGGGTATTGTAGGTCTGGCGCACGCCGCATACCATGGTGGGGTATTGTAGGTCTGGCGCACGCCGTATACCGCGGTGGGGTATTGTAGGTCTGGCGCAGACTTTTTTTATTTTGTAGGTATGGCACCACGAAGAATAACGAGTCTGTGTTTTTTCTGTCTTTTTTTCTTGCAGCGGAGAAGGTCAGCTCTCTGGGGAAGAACTGGCACCGATTCTGTCTGAAATGTGAGATGTGTGGCAAAGTCCTCTCCTCCGGGGGACACGCCGAGGTGAGAACCGGATACTGAGACCTCCTGTTATCAGATCCATCACCAGATCTGCCCTGCATCCTCCAACCTCCTCTCTCTCTGCCATTCCCTACCACCTTCTACTACCTTCTATGCTGCTTGTTTCTTTCCTCCAGAGAGTCTCTTCACCTTCCTGTAATATCCTTTCTCCAGAGGGCCCCCCATTATCAGCGGTGTGGCTCTATTAATAGGGGTATGCGGTACACGGCACTCCAGTGCTGTCAGATTAGGAAGTGTCTGCAGACAATCATTAGACGCCTTGTAAAGCGTCGGACGTGCCGAGACCTGCCGGCCAGACAGACGCACATTGTACAGAAGCTGCACTGTTTTGACGACGGCGGTACCCACTCCCTCCATTCTCTGTGTCAGGAAATATTGTCCCTCCCCCCCTCAATGTTCTCTGTGTATGGCAGAAGCTCAGGGCTCTCATTCACCGTTCTCTGGGGGGGTCCCCTCCGCCGTTCTGTGTGTGGGGGATATTGAGGGTTTTATCCGCTGTTCTCTGGTAGGGAACATTAGGGGTCCCCTCCCTCATTTTCTGTATAAAGGAAACATTAGAGTCTGCTCTTCCATTCTGTGTCGGGGAAATATTGGGGTCCCCTCCCTCTTTCTATGTATGAGGGTAACATTGGGGTCTGCTCTACCTTTGTGTCAAAGGAATATTGGGTCCCTTTTGCTTTTCCCTGTATGGGGGTGATATCAGGGGTCCCCTCCCCTTGTTTTCTGTGTGTGGGGGAGGGTGAAAATATTGGGGGGGGGGTCCCCCTCACTTGTTTTCTGTGCTGGGGGGATATCGGTGGTCCCCCTCCCTTGTGTTTGAGAGAGAGAATGAATCAGGGTTCCCCCTGCCTTGTTTTCTATGTGTGCAGGGGGGGGGGGGGAGAGAATGTCGGGGGTCCCCATCGTTTTCTATGCATGGGGGGGGTGGGTGGGAGGAAGGAGAATATCAGGGGACCCCATCGTTTTCTATGCATGGGGGTGTGGGAGGAGGGAAAATATCAGGGGACCCCCTCATTTTCTATGGGGGGCGGTGGAAGGAGGGAGAATATCTGGGGGATCCCTCATTCTCCCTCTTCCCACCCCCCCATAGAAAACGAGGGGATCCCCCGATATTCTCCCTCCTTCCACCGCCCCCCCATAGAAAATGAGGGGATCCCCTGATATTCTCCCTCTTCCCACCCCCCCCCCATAGAAAACATCAGGGGATCCCCTCGTTGTCTATGGGGGGTGGGAGGAGGGAGAATATCAGGGGCCCCCGTTGTTTTCCATGGGGGGGGGGGGGCGGGAGTATTTCAGTGGACCCCCTCGTTTTCTATGGGGAGGTGGGAAGAGGGAGAATATCAGGGGACCCCGTTGTTTTCTATGGGGAGGTGGGAGAAGGGAGTATTTCAGGGGACCCCCTCGTTTTCTATGGGGGGGGTGGGAGGAGGGAGAATATCAGGGGACCCCCTCGTTTTCTATAGGAGGGAAAATATCAGGGGACCCCCTCGTTTTCTATAGGAGGGAAAATATCAGGGGACCCCGTTGTTTTCTATGGGGAGGTGGGAGAAGGGAGAATATCAGGGGACCCCGTTGTTTTCTATGGGGAGGTGGGAGAAGGGAGTATTTCAGGGGACCCCCTCGTTTTCTATGGGGGGGGTGGGAGGAGGGAAAATATCAGGGGACCCCCTCGTTTTCTATAGGAGGGAAAATATCAGGGGACCCCCTCGTTTTCTATGGGGGGGTGGGAGGAGGGAGAATATCAGGGGACCCCCTCGTTTTCTATGGGGGGGTGGGAGGAGGGAGAATATCAGGGGACCCCCTCGTTTTCTATAGGAGGGAGAATATCAGGGGACCCCCTCGTTTTCTATGGGGGGGTGGGAGGAGGTAGAATATCAGGGGACCCCGTTGTTTTCTATGGGGAGGTGGGAGAAGGGAGTATTTCAGGGGACCCCCTCGTTTTCTATGGGGGGGGGTGGGAGGAGGGAGAATATCAGGGGACCCCCTCGTTTTCTATAGGAGGGAAAATATCAGGGGACCCCCTCGTTTTCTATAGGAGGGAAAATATCAGGGGACCCCCTTGTTTTCTAGGGGGGGTGGGAGGAGGGAGAATATCAGGGGACCCCCTCATTTTCTATAGGAGGGAGAATATCAGGGGACCCCCTCGTTTTCTATGGGGGGGTGGGAGGAGGTAGAATATCAGGGGACCCCCTCGTTTTTTATGGGGGGGAGAATATCAGGGGACCCCCTCGTTTTCTATAGGAGGGAGAATATCAGGGGATCCCCTCGTTTTCTATAGGAGGGAGAATATCAGGGGACCCCCTCGTTTTCTATAGGAGGGAGAATATCAGGGGACCCCCTCGTTTTCTATGGGGGGGTGGGAGGAGGTAGAATATCAGGGGACCTCCTCGTTTTTTATGGGGGGGGAGAATATCAGGGGTCCCCCCTCCCTTGTTTTCTGTGTGCACGAGAGTGGGGCCCTCCCTTGTTTTCTGTATCTGTATTTCACAGATTTGCCTTATAGTGGTGATGGGGGTGTCTATTCTGGGGGGGGGGGTGGAAGGCACCCTATAATGATGCAGACTAGTCTGCTGAGCACAGGCTTGGTTGCCCCGTTGTCTGCTCGGTGACATGTAATGATCGGTAGATTCCCCCACTGATGGATACAATCTCTGGTTTCTAGTCTGGTTTTTTTCCTGTGACTCTGGAAATATCTCGGGGTCTGTGACCTCGGTGCAAAATCTCCAATAAAATATATACAAGTCATTCTCCTCCGTCGTTTCCTTTCCCCTTACAGGGGCCGTTTCCATGACTACAGAGTATCCTCTGTATAATGACAGTGTACACAGCCCGGGCATGGGGGGGGGGCAGGAAATTCCTCCGCTTGGCAGCTGCTCAATCTGACAATTGAAGGAGAAACCTTTAAAATAACTCCGCGCTCCTCCAGCTGCAGGAATGTGGGAAAATGTTTAACCGCTCAGCAGCCCAGAGAGAGGGGAGGGCTAAACCCAGAGGATGGACATGACCTTCACATTATGGCGGGTACTCAGTGTAACCTGCCTGGAAATGAAGTCACAGCAAGAAGATTCTTTGCATTTTTTTTCATACATTTATATAGCTCTGACATATTCCATAGCGCTGTACAGAGAACACTGAGACAGTCACGTCAGTCTCTGCACCAGAGGAGCTTACACTCTAATGTGCCTCCCCACTATTCTACATTTATTTACCTGTGACATAGTCCATATTGCTGTACAGAGAACAAGGAGCCAGTCCCATAAGCCACTGAACCAGAGGAGCTTACACTCTAATGTTCCTCCCGTTATTATATGTTTAGCTGTGACATGTTCTTTAGTGCTGTACAGAGAACACTGAGCCATTACATCAGTCTCTGTACCAGAGGAGCTTACGCTCTAATATCCACTCAACAGTCACACATTATTATACATTTTATATAGCTCTAGCATATACCACAGTGCTGTACAGAGAACACTGAGCCAGTCACATCGATCTCTGCACCAGAGGAGCTTACACTCTAAAGCAGTGTTTCTCAACTCCAGTCCTCAAGGCGCCCCAACAGGTCGTGTTTTCAGGGTTTCCCCTCGGATGAAACGGCTGTGGTAATTACTAAGGCAGTGAAACTGATCACATCACCTGTGCAAAATAATGGAGAGCCTGAAAACATTGCCTGTTGGGGGCGCCTTGAGGGCTGGAGTTGAGAAACACTGGTCTAATGTCCCCACCACAGTCACACACTATTATAAATGTATATAGCTCTGACATATACCCCTGTACCAGAGGAGCTTACACTCTAATGACAACCTCCCCACAGTCACATTAATATTATTATTATGAATGTGGTGGGGTGTCATTAGAGTGTAAGCTCTGCTGGTACAGAGACTAATGTGAGTGGTTCAGTGTTCTCTGTACAGCACTGCGGTATATGTCAGAGCTATGTAAATGTATATTAAAAATAGTGTGCGACTGTAGTGGGCATTAGAGTGTAAGCTCCTCTGGTGCAGAGACTGATGTGACTGTCTCAGTGTTCTCTGTACAGCGCTATGGAATATGTCAGAGCTATATGAATGTATAATAGTTGGGGGTTATTTACAAAAGGCAAATCCACTTTGCACTACAAGTGCACTTGGAAGTTCAGTCGCTGTAGATCTGAGAGGGACATGCAAGGAAAACAAAAAACAGCATTTTAGCTTGTACATGATTGGATGATAAAACCAGCAGAGCTTCCCCTCATTTCAGATCTTCCCCTCAGATTTACAGCGACTGCAATCCCAAGTGCAAAGTGGATTTGCCATTCGTAAATAACCCCCAATGTGTGACTGTTGAGTGGATATTAGAGTGTAAGCTCCTCTGGTACAGAGACTGATGTAATGGCTCAGTGTTCACTGTACAGCACTATGGAATATGTCACAGCTATATAAATGTATAATAATATTATTGTACATTTTATATAGCTCTGACATATACTACAGTGCTGTACAGAGAACACTGAGCCAGTCATATCAGTCTCTGGACCAGAAGAGCTTACACTCTAACCCCCCCCCCCCCCCACACACACACACACACACACACACACTCAGTCACTTATTATTATTATTATTATTATTATTATTATTATACATTTATACAGCTCTGGCATATACCGCAGTGATGTACAGGGAACACTGAGCCAATCACATCAATCTCTGCACCAGAAGAGCTTACACTCTGTCCCCCCGCCCCACAGTCACACACTATTATTAAAGTGACATTAAAGCTTCTTTTTTTTTTTTTTTTCTGTTTTAATAAAAACAAACAAAAGAACATGTTCATGTGTTT